>NC_064633.1:96631030-97265316 GCF_023864275.1 Schistocerca cancellata
GATGACAATGCAGATATCAACTCTCTCCTCCTAATCAACGCTCTAACTGCAGACTGCAGTACTACTCAGAAGCCTGATATACGCGCCGCCAACGTGCACTTTTTTAGAATTTTTATGTTCACCTCATACACCAAACTTGCCGTAATTCTTTGTCGGAATCCGAGGGCAGAACCTAGAAATCACTTCTCAACCCCTGAATGACGAAACGATGACCACCATCGGGACAGCACCGGCCCTCCACACTAGGATCTTCGAGCCCACGGCGTTCCGTCCCCAACTGCTTCCGCGGGGACCACCGACCAAGCGGCCTTGACCTCCGACACTGACGTCGCACGTCACGCGCCGAACAGAGCTCACACCACCGCAACCCCCTTCTTCCTCCTAATGTCGCCTCCCAGCGAGCGGGAAGCCAACTCGGCAAAGATATGCGGGGGGGTGCGGACAGTTGCCACGCCGGACATTTGCTACCCTGGACATTTGCCACCATTTTACCTGCTCCGAAGGGTTGGATCCCTTGTCTCCCTCTCCTCCTCCTCATAGCTGTCAAGCAGTAAAGGTACTTACCGAGCCTTTCCGCTGGTTTACTTAACATAGGACCAGAAACTCTTTGGATTTTCTGCCACATTTCTAGAGAGACTTCCGTTGTGGAAACTATTAAATGCATCTCGCATTGAAATCCGCTCCAAATTTCGAGCCCCGGTAAAACTTCGCCAATCTTGGAGATTTTGCGCTCGTCTAAATTATAGTGCCTTTTTCGGTGCTCCTGCAGCAGCTTTCTGTCGTGTTTTGTGTACCATGGGGGATCAGTTTCGTCTCTTATTAATTTTTTTGGTATGACTCTCTCGAGTGCTGTTGATACTATTTCCTTGAACCTAAGCCACATATGGTCTTCACTTACATAGTTTGGAAGGATTCGAGACTGTCTCTTAGAAAGACGTCAACCGAATTTTTAGCTGCTTTTATAAATAGATATTTTTCGCGTTTAGTTTCGGTGAATTTCTTTGTTACGAAATTGAGCCTCGCTCGACTTTGTGTTCACTAATCCCTGTATCCGTCGTGATGCTCCGGATTATTTGTGGCTAAGAGGTAAAGTGTGTTTTCGTAACCATTTACAATTTGAATGGCTTCGTGAACTAATTGTTCAAAATAAGTTAAAAAAGCATTTAGAACAATTACGGAAGTTGTTTTCTAACTACAATAGGGTCTGAAAAGGTATTTTTGTCAACATACGGAAGGTAGATTGAAGTCACTGCCAACTACAATTGTATGAGTAGAGTACCTATTTGTGATGAGAATCAAGTTTTCTTTGAACTGTTCAGCAACTGTTACATCTGAGACCGGGGGTCGGTAAAAGGAGCCAGTTATTAATTTATTGTTGTAGAATATAACCTCTTCCCATACTAAGTCACAGAAACTATATGCTTCAATGTCTCTTGTGAGCTGAAACACACATTACATTATTTTTCGTTTAGTTGTGATTCTTGTTTCTGTAGTAGTGCAGATCATTAGAATTACGGCTTTTCCCTCCAAAACCTAGGATGCTTTCTCAGTGACCCTGTAAATACCAGAGCTAAACAATGCAGAACAACAACGTACGTTACAAGCATAGCAATCTGTATAACTTCATTTCCTTATTTCTAACATTTTAAAATTGTACGTTGACTTTAGAGGACATGTCAATCATAAATGTACCTATCTCTATTTAGTTAACGTACTTTTAGTCATGTTTTGAACATTGTTCCGCTACTCTTTATTAACTAATGTTTCGGTGTAAGGGATATCGGATTTTAGAGAGTAAATTAATATGGAGTATGTCGTTGTTCTTTTCAAACATTCACATTCCTATTTCTTCCTTCCTTATTGTCTTTTGGGCATGCAGTTGTAGTAATTAAACTAGGCACAAATGCAGTGATCAAAACGAAATGATTAGCTTACATTCTCATTCTCTTTACATCGTTCCTTTCTTCTTGTTCCCATGCCAATGGGCTGTTTCTACCGCAATCTGTAAGCGTGAGAGGAAGCTATCCTACAGACAGAGGGATCTATATTTATACTTGGCAGAACTAATTACATACTGACATAATCGTCGGTATTGCTTTCGTTTCCCAAAACTTATAAATATTTCGATTTCGGAAAAAAAGCTCTGTATTTCGCCAAGATGTCGAAGAAGAAGGTCCCTTACGTACTGGCTGTATCGAGTAAGATGTGGAGACGGCGGTTTGAAAGCGGACAGAAGAAGCACGAGGAAGGGCGTCCCTTACCTGAGGGATCGCTACTCAAGCTACCTGGTGAAGGGGCAAGTGTGGCATATGTCCGGCGTGGCAAATGTCCGGCGTGGCAAATGTACGGCATTCATGCGGCGACCAGAGACTCCAATCCGATCTCGATATTGGCGTCCCGGAAAGCAGTGAGAAGGCGGGTGATTTCAAAAACCAAAAAAAATATAAGTAGCGAGCCGTACCGGCTCAGTTGGGTATACATGCTTTTATGTTGGATTGCCTCTCGTCTGCTGACAAAATGATGATGGCTCGCAGAAAAACCGCGAGGTGGTCGGCGGTAGCACCTGACCATTTGAAAAAGCCCGTGTACCCCCGTAGACGGTGGCTGGGAGGGAAGAAGTGAGGGAGGGGGGTAGTATGAGGGGAGGTAAGATGGCCTTTAATTTTCGGCAGTTTGTGATCGTACATCTAGAAGAACAAACATTCAAGTACCACCTCCTCTACAACCTTTCAGGACGATAATTTTCCCCATTACATGTGTTGTATTATGACCCGTTCATTACGAGTGCTGTTTTTTTTTCTTTTTTCAAGACAATTTCGATGCGTTATTAGGATGCATTTTCCATCAGTTTTTATAGCGTGTATTGGCCTCTATTAAATGTGCAGCGGGGTGATTGTTATGCAGCCGCCTGTAACGAACTCTGACATCAGAGATAGATACAGTCCTCAGCTGTATGCTTATAGGTAATACACTTATTAAATTCCTCTCTCGTCGAACATATTTCTTGCCAAAAAGAGTAGAGGTAGTACCTTACATGCAAGCCTTTTTCCCACAGGCTTGTAGGTGAGGGCTAGAGTCTGAGTGCGTCTGCCACTAGTTCCAAGTGGTATTATGAATTTTTTTTCCCAGTGGTATAACACCAGTTGTATGGCATCGTCAGTTTTTCAGCTGTATTACCATTTTAGTCAGTCTTTTTGTAGCGCTATGCATACAGTTGTGTAATTATGGCCCATCTTTATGATTAATTAACTAATTAGGACCGATCACTACTTCAGTTCCCTAACCAAAAGGAAGAAAGTATACTAACCTAAAATTCCTGTTTCGCATCTCTGCAGTTTCCATGTGTTAGGAGGTGCATTTGGGCTTTCCGTCCAGAAGGACCAGTGTTCAAGTGCCGGCAGTGACACCACCATTTTTAATTTCTTCCTAGTTCCAAGCGCCTATGGTGGTATAATTGTATTAGGATGTGCACTTGGGGTTTCTGTGTAGTAGTACCAGGGTTCAAGACGGGGAAAGGGAACTGCCATTTTATATTTCTAGCCAGTTTCTGTGATAGGGCATGGGGTGGGACGTGATAACAGCCCTGGGACAACGAAATTCCCACCAAAATTCGAAATTCCCAACAAAACTCGAAATTTCCGCAAAAATTCGAAATTCCCATCAAAATTAGAAATTCCTGCCATTAGGGTAGGTGAGGGAGGGTGAAGTGGTTGTCTGGGGAGAGGGTGTGGGGATCCACGTGCAGGCTGAGGGATAGACATGATGTCATCCAGGAGTGTGTGGGCGTGGAGGGGGGGGGGGGGGGTGCTGTTGGCGGAAAATTAACTGATTCAGTTAATTAATTTGCATATCAATTTCAGATTTATTTGATATCAAAATTGCATCAGCACCCCCCATCTCCCTACTACTTATTTCTTACGGCTTATAAGTCAATTGGAAGTCAATAATTCTGTTTAAGGACATTATCACTGAATAAAGTTGACAGTCAACTTATGTAGGTGCATAGTGAAATTTTTTCTGACAACTATATGAAACAAGCTGGGGAGTTGATATGACATTGTGTGAAAGTTGGAAAAGAAAATAAACATTAAAGTATAAGGGGTAAAATTTTTTTTTTGAAAACACATTTTCACTATTTACAATGCTTGTTGAAGTATAATAGGTAAACAAAATTTATTGAAAACGTATTCTAACTATTTACAACTTTTAGAAACAAAGTTTTTCAATTCGTTATCTGGGGTATACATGAAAAAATTTTTGGATTTCGTACTCGAGGGCAAGCTATTTATACCTGACCATGAGAGGAGGAGAAGTCTTTGAGAATGACGCTGCAATATTTTAAATTTTGTCCTTGTGCTTTGTTAATTGTAAAACTGTAGGCTAATTTGATTGGAAATTGAAGTATTTATATTGGAATGGCAGTTCGGTGTAGGTCATTGGTATTTTGGGGATAAATGGTAGGTGTCTTTTGTACTGTCCAGTGATACGTTCGGTTACGATGATGTTATTCGATAGCTACTTTCCGATCAATCTTGTTCCATTACATAGTTTTGGTGAGTTCAGAGTTCTGAGTACTACGATTGTAGATCCACTTTTAAGTCGAAGGCGCTGAAATGGCATTTCTGGTAGTTGCAAAGAGTTTAAAAATTCTGTAGGGAAGTTCACACCTTCTTCAACGTTTACCATAATGTCGATCGATTTGTATATTCTGTCTTCACGGGAAATTCCCTTTTGAATATTAAAGTTGATATCGTCGACAATTTTATTTTTAGTTGCCAAAATTGCTGTTTCAAATAGCCAGCCCGGACTGGTATAGTTGTGAACAATTTTCGGATAAATTTGGTCGATAAGCTCGTTTCCAACAGTGGCTACGTTTCACAAATCACTGTTGAGTTTAACGACGCCGACCATCTGGTCAGTAGGAAACGTGACTTTGTCTATTTGTAAAAGTTGTTGAGCTAAATGTGCTGTTGTTTCGTCTTTCGCTTTTGTTAGTCGCCACATTTGTGTGTGGGGACAGACATGTGACTTTTTTAAGCTTGTGTTGCTCCAGTCTGCTGGTGTTGACTTGGGGATAGTTGGAAGTGTATGTCGAAAACCCCTTGAGAGTATAAGTAGAGATTTACATACCCCTACGAAAGGGAGGTCCCACCAACGGCGAATTTCAGATCATACCATAAAGGCTTCCAATGGTCCACAGTGTTCCGTAACATTCACAACACTAGAAAGTGTTCTGCAATGTTCTACAATGATCTGGGATGTTCCGGGATCTTCCCGATCATTGTGGAATCATTCCGAAGGCTCCAGACTATTCTCTAACGTTCTATAACATCCCGGATCATTGTGAAACGCTCTCTAAAATTCTGGAATGTTGTGGAATGCTCTCAAATACCCTCGAATGTTCTGGAATGTTCTCTAACACTCTATAATGTTCTAGAAACTTCTAAAGAGGGAAACTTCCCAGCCCTTATATCTTCAAACGCAAACCCTTAAGGTTAAAACGGAAACCATCTTCAAGATTAGGGGACAGAAGTATACCACAAAATATAAGTCCCTTGATCGACCGGAACTCGTTTCGGAGTTTTAGCGGCACGCACATTGTACACTTCCTTTTGTGATGTATACTGATTGCTCCACATGAGATCGAACTGAGAAATGTTGCAGAATGAAACAATCGATCCTGCGATGAGCGTCTGGAAATCAAAATGTATTGATGAATAAATTCTCAACAAGTAAGTTGGTGAATAAATTCACAACAATATTGCCAGATTGCGTAATAAGACTTTATTTCAGATCCCAAAGGCAGTTTACAATTATGAACTGTAATGCCTAAGAACTAGAGATACTCGAGAAGTATAGCAGGGCGCTGAGCGGAGCCGAGTAGTTGGTGAGCCAGACGGGTCCGTCTATTATGGGGTGTTCCGCGTCAACCTCGTCCGTCCAGCTGGCCGTCGGCAGGTAGATGTCGCGGCTGATGGCGCCTTCTTCCAGCACCGGCACCACCAACAGGTCCTCTCCCAGCAGGAACTGTGTACGGAAAACACGTACATTCACAACTGTCTGCGTAGTCTCATATCTTTGGTAACAAAAGTACTAGCCGGCCGAAGTGGCCGTGCGGTTAACGGCGCTGCAGCCTGGAACCGCAAGACCGCTACGGTCGCAGGTTCGAATCCTGCCTCGGGCATGGATGTTTGTGATGTCCTTAGGTTAGTTAGGTTTAACTAGTTCTAAGTTCTAGGGGACTAATGACCTCAGCAGTTAAGTCCCATAGTGCTCAGAGCCATTTGAACCATTTGAACAAAAGTACTGACTCTTAATGACGTCACAATGAATTCTCTTTGCCCTGAACACTTACGTGGCCATCAGCAATTCTGGCCTAGTCACCGTTTTCCATTACATGCTAGTGTGTTACTTTGGTTCTAACTCATTTCAGCTGTTAGAGGTTATCTTCGAGCTTCCAGTCCGTGTCATATCTTTGCAATTACCGTTTCAACAGTACACGTCTACGAAATTGGCTTAGTATCCCAATTAAAAATAAGTGAGTGAATAATATTGAATCTCGATATAATCCTACATACAGCTTGCAACCGAATTCAAACAAGGCCGTTACTGTGTAAGTACTCGTAAACGACAGGAGGACAAAATGGAACAATGGTCAATGAAGGTGAACTTATGATAAACGAGTATCGACCAAAATATTTGCAAGGATGCTATTCTTTCATGTGATATAATTGCCCCAGACACATAAAACGAATCTACCCATAATCAGTAGTTGATGTTGATTTCATTTTAATTGTACTGACAATATCTTAACTAGTTTGTTACCGATAGGAGCTGATTCTGTGGTTCATACTGCTGTTCGTCATAGCCATCGTTCCCGTTGTGCAAACTGCTTAAGGCCCAGTTCCTTGGTAAGGTTTTATTTACTTCACTAACCGTTATTTTATAGTAAGTAAATTGGGCCTGTCACTCTCAGTGTACATATCGGCTATTCACTCCACAAAAGTAAGCAACTCTACAACCGCACTGATACGATACTATAACGCTTTTAGTTTTAATAGGTTCCTCTTGTAGTGTTCAGTGCTCTACGTTTAACAGATCTATGAAGGTGAGATAGACCTCACTGACATGATACTAAATCCGTTTCGTACTGCACCTAAACTTAAAAAAAATGGTTCAAATGGCTCTGAGCACTATGGGACTTAACATCTGTGGTCATCAGTCCCCTAGAACTTAGAACCACTTAAACCTAACTAACCTAAGAACAACACACACATCCATGCCCGAGGCAAGATTCGAACCTGGGACCGTAGCAGTCGCGCGGTTCCGGACTGAGCGCCTACAACCGCTAGACCACCGCGGTCGGCAACTAAACTTCAAAACTTCGTAGCTGATACGTAGCGCCGATGACGCCAGTCGCTTCTCTGTATTCATTTAAGATCTCTGCAGTCGACTCTGCTGTCGCGTGGCAGCGGTTTTCCTCTTTGGTCGCTTCTCGACTGTTTAAGCGCACGACACTGTGGGGAGAGGGCTGGTTTTAGTCGTTTGGTTGGCGCTCCGGTGTGCAGTCTGGTTGCGCATGGTCTGCCTGTTTCTGTCACGTGGGCAGTGGGGCTGCGAACGGAGACGTGCGTGCGGTCGGCGAGTGCGTACTGCGTCTAGTGAGAGGGCAAGAATCTCGTCTGTGGTGGTGGCTCTGGAATATATCAGTGTGCAACCGGATACGCTACTGAATCAAACGGTGGGAGTATTTAGGTTCTTAAAGTCCTACTGTATATATGCATATTGAATTTCATGCTGTTTGCAGTTAACGGCGCTCCCAGTGTTTGGGCATCATGTTATCTGTTTCGTACTGACCACTGGAGCACAACTTATTGAACATTCGTGACCTGTGTGATTGATTTTTGCTTGTTTTGGACGCACTTGAGATACGGGCAAGGGGTGTTTATCTAAGCGCATGTCTGTGCACTCCGAAATAACCACAGGTTCGATTTTCTGGTTGTGTGCTGGTAAAGAAGCAGGTGCTTAATGATGAAAAATTGATTGTGTGCAATAAATATATATATATATATATATATATATATATATATATATATAATGGGCTATGGGGTTATGTTATGAGTTAAGTTACGAGAGCGTGATTTGACTCTGTAACTAGCTTCTTGTACATTTGAGTATATTATCACTTCCTGCTCTGGCAGTAACAAGCATGTCTTTACATATTATAAACGACAAGTTAGTGCAGATATTTAAAGTGGTTAATTCTGAATGTGGCTTGTGTGTGTGTGTGTGTGTGTGCGTGTGTGTGTGTGTGTGTGTGTGTGTGTGTGTGTGTGTGTGTGTGTGTGGACATCAGCGCTCTGTGGACAAATTTAGTAAAATGGAAGCATACACGCAAAGAAAGCGGGGGAAAATGCAGAATACTGTATAAGAAAATAAAACGTAAGGAAACCGTGAAAAGAGCGTCAAGGATGCCACAGGAAATTGTCACTGGCTGGCCATTGACGTAAAATATGGGCGAACCAGTCATCTTGCGAGCAAATTGAGACTCTCTCCCTAAAATCTTGGTAAAAACGTTGGACGAGTCACCGAACTTTAAAACTTTAACCACATTTGTTTCAATATTTCCTAAAAGAGACGGCAGATCCACCGGCAAGTCAGTCGCGGCCCGCTGATCAGAAAATAAAACGCAATCCAATAAAACGTGGCGCACAGTGACCCGGACGCCACAAGTAGCACACATTGGAGGGTCCTCTCGCCGGAGCAGGAAGCCATGCGTCGTAGGGCTGTGGCCTATCCGAAGCCGAGTGAGGAGAACTTCGTCCCGTCTACGTAGCTGGAAAGAAATACACCACACACGCGTTGTGGGATTGACTAAACGGAGCTTATTGTCAGTCGGGTCTTTTGTGGCCTATTCCTATTTTGAAATGTTTCTAATATTTTAAGGATTGTGTTACTCTGGATACCGCCCAGTTGCTGTGTGGTTTTATGTTGTTGTTTCAGTGGTATAATCAGCGGTGTGCGTTGTCCGTTGTAGCTGGTCGTTTAACTGGGGGGGGGGGGGGGGGGGACGACACCTTAGTGGCGGCCAGTTTGAATTGTAAGCGATAGCGCGGTCGCTGTGTTTATCAATAGACTCCAGGTTTTCGGCGACTTTAAGATGAGTTTCTTATTATTTGTTCCTGGTGATGCCGAAGCGTCCGTCTTCCCTTCTTCATCGTTCCTTTCTGAGTCGTAGCTTCCGCGCGCCTCTGATGTGCCATTACTTCTTACTGAAATTTTGCAATACGTGAAAGATGCCATTCATTGTACTGGTTTTTTATACCTTATTCAGAAAGAGAAACTTTGAGTTGTTTCTGCTCATGTCTTAAAAGGTGTCCTGCTTCTGTGGATGTTTTCTCAGTAAATCATTTAAAGTTTGTATGGTTCTTAAGAGGCTTATAAAACTATTTATTGTTTGGGGTGGGCTTTGACGCCCGTAGACATTTTGTCTGTTTAGTAATGCTTCACATCCTAGGGCAATTATGTATATTATTCTGGGGTAACGGCAGTTTACCGTTGTCATGCAACTGTTCAATAAACTGTTGGAAATTGCAAACTGGATTTTGTGTTTTATTGGTAATTATTGCCTTGTCTTTATTGAGCTTAAATATCCTTGAGGGTGTATCCCACGCCTCAGTAACTGTATCCGTTAGAGAAAGAAAAAAAATCCTGTGTTGCGAAAATATGTGTAATGCATTTCTGTTTACCAGCTAAACAAAACTTTGTTCATGATTTTTGAAAGTAAGTCACTGGATTACGAGCATTCCATGGAGAACATGATACATTCTAAAAGCAGACGCCCGTATAATTTGGACAATGCTGAATAGAAAACAACATAGAAACGAACACTGTGTTCCCAATATCTTCCGAAATAGAGACGTATGAAGGTAACAGAATTTGTCATGTTATCAATTGAATGTGCATATGCTTAGTACAGATTACGCATACCATTTACCCAAGGGAAATGAGTGGCGGGTCTTCCTATTCATGCATGACGAAGGTAAATACGTGGAGCGACTCGCCGGTGTATTTAGTATTCCGTGCTGCCGTGGTACAAAAACTTTCTAATGCGAAGTATATAGACATGAGGTATGTAACCAGTCAGTGCAGCACAATTACAAGGACTTCCATTCGATACTACTAATAACAGTTTATCAACGAAGAATACTCGAAAGGACAGTGTTGCTAAGTGAACTAAGAATCTTCTTCGAGGTGCTGAACGCAGTGCAGCGAAAATCTGTAGTGCAATACCTGTATAAATAATTATACGTCAAGATTTACAACTGGAAAATATCCATAGGTTGCAACCTATGGCTGCACAGATTCGAGCAGCCCATAGTGGCTCGCTTTCTTGCTTTCCTTTTTTATATATTTTGTGACTAAAGCCCTTCTGGCCTGTTAATTATTCTATGTGTGACATGTAAGTACTGCGTCTCTCTTTCATTGTTAGTCAGTACTTTCACTTTTTATATAAAAAATGTCTTTTCTATAAATTTGTAACTATGTTATGGACCGTTTTAATTGTTTAATTCTGATGAAGGCACTCTTAGAAGTGTTAAAACCTGGTCAATAAGACTTCAATAATTGTTACCGAGGGCTTATTTGTTTCAATTCTATCGTAAAAAAGCTTTCAACATAACATTTGAAGATGGCTTTGATGTGGGACATACCAATCTTCTACATTTTGAGGAGTTTTCTGGAGTATATACGTCCCAATACATACGCATTATGCACAAAGTAGCAGAATTAATTAAGTTCATCGTAATGTCTGAATACAATGCCTATGATGTATAAGACAACACAGTTCGTTACTTCAGACATTCTTAGTCGGCCGCGGTGGCCGAGCGGTTCTAGGCGCTTCCTCCCGGAACCGCGCGACTGCTACGGTCGCAGGTTCGAATCCTGCCTAGGGCATGGATGTGTGTGATGTCCTTAGGTTAGTTAGGTTTAAGTAGTTCTAAGTTCTATGGGAATGATGACCTCAGATGTTAAGTATCATTGTGCTCAGAGCCAATCAGACATTCTTAGAATGGAGAAGATGGTGATTTGATCTGATTTTCATGAAACAGACACACTATAAACACACACTGCCTTATTTCATCGCTCATAGCCTTCTATATATACACCCTATAGTCAGTAGTATTATTCTACAAATTCCGAGAGCACCTTTATACATACTAGCATTAAACAGATATGAGATGTACACGTTCCAACGCTCAGAACTGCGCATTACTTACATACATACACATCCCATCAACCCCGAAAGAGCTAATAGCCGAGCCTAGTACAAGTGTCTTTTCCAGAGCATACTTAGTCACCTCAGTTTTTAGCACTAACCTTAAAGGAGATAGCTATTAACCACTCGCTGCGACTGAGGTTAACGAAGAGACCACTTGGTCACAACAGTTAGTAAGAATTGTAGGTCTCTGTGCTGAGAGATGGTCTATTATTGTTCAGTACTTTATCCTTCTTTAACAACAACAACTACATTTGTTGAAAATCAGCAACCAGTTGCAAAAAAGATTTGATTTATTTACCGGTTTCAGGCACCTAGTCTCGTTCTTCAGAAGACTGTACAGAAAAATTTACCACAAATAATTACAATTGAGAATATTGAGAATATTGAAATATAAGAAATAACAGCTTAAAAATTTAGGGAGAAAAAGAGAGCACATATTTTGAATTATCACAGTATTATTGGGCATCAAAAATAAACAGGTGTATGCAGTATGTTACGGTCGTAAGAAAAACAACTTTCACATTAGGTGCATATTAAGAATTGTTCCTCCACTTACTTCATTTACAGCTTCCAGTCCCATGATTCAGTCTGTATTTTGTTTTCGCCGACATGATACCTGTTACCACGTTACTGACCTCATGAAAAATGTTTAAGATGTGTTTCTAAACTTCGCACCCATAGAGCCTCATGTCATTTGTATTAACGTATTTTATTTATAATTAGGATTTTATTTATTAATAATACGTTTGTTATTCGCACTTACTTTTTCGTATGTGTTTAATGCCAACAACACTTGTGTAACTTTTTGTTTTATTAATTTAGCGCAATTTACCTTCCATCCGCACCGTGAGAGCAACATCAAGGTATGCATGACATTATTTGATTAGTTTCACTTCTGGCATGACGTCTGCACTGGTTGTTTCGCTTCATTATACCATATTTGTACATGCGCTATGATCCGCATTTCGGCACTTACGAGCTCTATCTGCTTTAATGCATTTTGTTATTCCATTACATTGTATTCTTGTATGTTCTTAGGAAAATAGTAATACACTACATACACGTGATTATTTTTAACGCTGATTGATAATGCGATATTTCTGGGTATGTACCATCCAGTTACATCAAATTTTTAATTTCTTTTCCTTAAATATTAATATTCTTATCTAGCTTGTATTTATTTGTGGTTTATTTTCCTGTAAACTCTTCTGAAAATGGGCTGTAAGTTCCTGAAATCGGTAAGGAAATAATATTTCTTTTGTGCAATTGGTTGCTGAATTTTTCAACAAACGTTATTGTTTGTGAGGCTTGCAAACGACCACAGTATTCAGATAAAAATTGATAAAAGGGAAGGAAATGCTTTGTTTGTTTTTCACAAGCATTTAATGAGTTTCTAGCCTCTAGCTTCATTTCACAAGACAAGATACACCTGTACTTTGTGCCAAATGGACTGACGAAGCAGTTTTGAGTAAGTATTCTTAAAGAAAAACCACAGTAATTGAGAAAAGTAAGCGTATCTTAATTTACTGTTTCTGGTACCATTACTATTTAATTAAGTTTTTTTATAGATATATTTGAGATAATATTGGAAAAACTCTGTGCGTTTTTGTGTCGTTTCCATGAAGTTTGTCCATATTCTCTTTACAAGGTACTTTCAAACAAATTAAAGAGGCATGGTAGCATGGTAGTTTACAGACGACACAGGAAGGACGCGGGGTGAGGAGGGGTAGCAGCAGGCTGCGGGCACACACACATACATACATACATACATACATACATACAAACACACACACATTCACATACCCTCACATACACACACACACACACACACACACACACACACACACACACACACACACGCATGCACAAGCACACGTGATGTCAGAGGGAAGCCTCGCCCTCCATACCTGAGTTTGTGCCGAGGACCGTGTCGTCGGTGGGGTCGACTAGAGATGGGGGATCCGCTCCTGAACTGATTCATAGAGTTGAATCTTTCAAAGGAGTGAACAATCAGTGATTTACATTTACATTTACATTTACATTTATACTCCGCAAGCCACCCAACGGTGTGTGGTGGAGGGCACTTTACGTGCCACTGTCATTATCTCCCTTTCCTGTTCCAGTCGCGTATGGTTCACGGGAAGAACGACTGTCTGAAAGCCTCTGTGCGCGCTCTAATCTCTCTAATTTTACATTCGTGATCTCCTCGGGAGGTATAAGTAGGGGGAAGCAATATATTCGATACCTCATCCAGAAACGCACCCTCTCGAAACCTGGCGAGCAAGCTACACCGCGATGCAGAGCGCCTCTCTTGCAGAGTCTGCCACTTGAGTTTGTTAAACATCTCCGTAACGCTATCACGGTTACCAAATAACCCTGTGACGAAACGCGCCGCTCTTCTTTGGATCTTCTCTATCTCCTCCGTCAACCCGATCTGGTACGGATCCCACACTGATGAGCAATACTCAAGTATAGGTCGAACGAGTGTTTTGTAAGCCACCTCCTTTGTTGATGGACTACATTTTCTAAGGACTCTCCCAATGAATCTCAACCTGGTACCCGCCTTACCAACAATTAATTTTATATGATCATTCCACTTCAAATCGTTCCGCACGCATACTCCCAGATATTTTACAGAAGTAACTGCTACCAGTGTTTGTTCCGCTATCATATAATCATACAATAAAGGATCCTTCTTTCTATGTATTCGCAATACATTACATTTGTCTATGTTAAGGGTCAGTTGCCACTCCCTGCACCAAGTGCCTATCCGCTGCAGATCTTCCTGCATTTCGCTACAATTTTCTAATGCTGCAACTTCTCTGTATACTACAGCATCATCCACGAAAAGCCGCATGGAACTTCCGACACTATCTACTAGGTCATTTATATATATTGTGAAAAGCAATGGTCCCATAACACTCCCCTGTGGCACGCCAGAGGTTACTTTAACGTCTGTAGATGTCTCTCCATTGAGAACAACATGCTGTGTTCTGTTTGCAACATGCTGTGTTGCAACATGCTGTGTTTGTTTGATTCAGAAAAAAAGAACGGTAGCTCCAAACGTTTCCCACAACAGAGAGAGACAGAGAGAGAGAGAGAGAGAGAGAGAGAGAGACGGAGCATATCAGCGGCACCTCTGCTGGTCAGAGCACTGTGCACGCCACACAACACAGCCGGCGCCGGCCTCTGCCCTGCTTCTACCTTGGCTGCCTGCATTGTGCAGTGCCCCATTGGATTTTGTGTTTCACATATGCCGTGCCATCTCTGTGCGTCCTCTGCCGCGTGCAGTGTCTGGCACAGCTTAACTTAGCATCGCACGCTGTCGGCGATCGTTTCAGTCGCACGTCCTGCCCTCTGGGCAGTTGATGTGAGCAACAGGACAGAGAGCCTCCTAGCAGAGAACATAAGAACTACTTGCAACAACCTGCTCGCAAGAGAACGGACGATTTGTCTCGGAGCGGGTGACTGGTGGCCGTTCACCGCTCCCCCCACCCTCGGAACTCGCCTGCTCAACGCTCACCCCACCGTTCTCGACTCTAGCCAGAGCCTTGATCAAAGCAACTCAGGTGTCACTCTGGTCTCTGCGGTCTTAGCTCATGCAGTAATACAGCTCGCGGCTCGACCTGCTCGACTCAGCGCCTCTGCATCGAAGTTCGTCTCTACTGGATATTGTTCTTCGTAGTAATACCGCTATGTATATTACTTTATTATGTTATGTATACATCATTTGTTTTTATTTTATTTTTATTTGTTTAAACTGATCAGATTAGGTTCCTGACGACTCCTCTTACTATAGGATTTTTATTATGGACACTCGAATTTACGCTTTAATTACGAGCGAACCGATAAACGTATCGCAAAATGTGATACACCAATATTTTCCTTGTTTTATTCTGCGTAAGGCTATATGCAACACTTTAGTCTTACAGTCAAATTTATATTTTTTTCTTATTCTGGTACGGATTTTGCGATTTTAGGCGTCTTCGGAAGGAAACGTTCACTTTAAAAATATATGGCTTGCGGTGTATTTGTACGAGGTTAATGAAATTTTAATACATTATAGCTAAATATATTTTTAATGTAAATCTCAAGTTACAAAATTTTCCGATCACCCAAAAAGCCACGATAGTGCAAAATAATTCAATAATCAAAAGCTTTGTCATATCGTGCAAATTTCAATAAACAATACAAAATTCTTACTCATTATCTGTGTTACTTCAAAATAGGATCAAATAAGATCAAAATACAGGTATAGTACTGGAATAAACCAAGTTTAAAGGGCAATGTGCCTTCCATTTATTTTCTATTGTGAATGAGTGGTGAGTCATGAAAAAGAGCTAGTTCATTTCAGGGAGTGAACAGTTCTGATCCGATCTCTGAAAGGAACAGTTTTGCCCATCTCTAGGGTCGACCCACCAGATTGGGGGGTTGACAAAGTTGCCGTCCTATACTGCATCAGCTCCACATAGCGAGCGTGAAGCTCCACGAGCGGACTAAGCTCCACCGTCTGCAACAGCAGCGACACTAGTCAATTCACCCACACTTCACAGACTATAAATGAGTACAGTTCTTAGGGGAAAAATACTGGGAAAAGGGAAGTGCAGACTGCTTTCTGGGTGACCCTTATCCATCAGTGTTGTGACTTGGCAAGACAGCCAAGCCACTATGACCGGTAGCTGAAAGGCATGCGTTTAAGCTCACACAGGCTGGCGTGAGGTCTGGAACAGTTAAAGGAGTTGAGTCTAGTAAAAATAATACGTAGCTGCTGGAATACTTAACTTTAATCCATAATTGGTGAACATCGGTCTGACGGTACAT
This sequence comes from Schistocerca cancellata, assembly GCF_023864275.1. NCBI lineage: Eukaryota > Metazoa > Arthropoda > Insecta > Orthoptera > Acrididae > Schistocerca > Schistocerca cancellata. The sequence continues at coordinate 96,647,133 of NC_064633.1, forward strand.
GCATCACAAGATAAATAGCAAATGATAATGGCGCCTTGCTAGGTCGTAGCAAATGACGTAGCTGAAGGCTACGCTAACTATCGTCTCGGCAAATGAGAGCGTAATTTGTCAGTGAACCATCTCTAGCGAAGTCGGCTGTACAACTGGAACGAGTGCTAGGACGTATCTCTAGACCTGCCGTGTGGCGGCGCTCGGTCTGCAATCATTGATAGTGGCGACACGCGGCTCCGACGTGTACTAGCGGACCGCGGCCGATTTAAAGGCTACCACCTAGCAAGTGTGGTGTCTGGCGGTGACACCACAATCAGCATATTTTCCCATATACTTAACTAACAGATACAAACAAAACTCACGTAAGAAACTATATGCCTAACATTAATTAGTTTCCTTGTTTTCATATGATATGTTTTTTACGCTGATAAGGATGCTTCGTGTTCATCTACCATACAGTTTTGGAGATGTCTAATAACGTACTAGGTGACGTACCTCAGTGGTCAGTCAGTGGACTACTATCCCCAGGCCATCCATCTAGATATACATTTTTGTGGTTCCCCTAAATGGCCCCTTGCGAATTCTGGGATGCCTCCTTTGAAAGAAAATGCTGATTTTCTTCCCAGGTCTGACCTTGTGCTGTCGTTACCGAAACAGTGCTGAAGTCTGAGTTTCCTGCGTCCTGGCAAAGTAGTATCGTGAATTTTGACGCGGAAAGATTATCATGTCCCCTGGGTGGTTATCATCGCATACCGATGAGGACGTGCAGCCGGCCGCTGTGCCCAGCGGTTCTAGGCGCTTCAGTCTGGAACCGCGTGACTGCTACGGTTACAGGCTAGAATCCTGCCTCTGGCTTGGATGTGTGTGATGTCCTTAGGTTAGTTGGGTTTAAGTAGTTCTAAGTTCTAGGGGACTGATGACCTCAGATGCTAAGTCCCATAGTGCTCAGAGCCATTTGAACCATTTGAGGACGTGAAGAATTATTCAAAAAATCATTAATGGTACCAAAGATATACACTAAATAGAATATAGAATGGCATTAGTGCGCAAACAGACAAAAAGTGAAGCACTCTGAAGACAAGATTGGATGTCAGTGTAACCTCATACACCTACACACCATAAGCTGGTATGTAAATGATCAGACTTGCATTTCTCTGGAACAGGTAGAACAGCCACAAGATTGCTGTAGTGTTATTCATGTTTAGTGACGTTATTAGATATGGGACGGTAAATAAAGAGCGTAAACACTATCAGATGTTGAGTGATCACCGTCGAGAACATGGATGTGACACAGTATTATCAGCGCCTGTCAAAGTCTGCAAATGGCATCTTCCCAGCTAGCTGACCCATACAGTATTCACATTGGTGAGCCATTTGGAATTGACAGTCTACCTATATTACACTGTATGGGAAAGTGATGGCACCTAAAATAGTTGTACGGTTGACCACGTCTGATCACCATAACAAACGACTGCCTTGTTGAACACAACGCACATCAGAACCCAATCATACCTGTGCCTACCATCAGAGTATACAACGGAGTCCATAAAATATAATGTGTCATGCTGGAACAATGGTCAGTGACTGGCGGAAGCCGATATACAGAATTCTGTCCCATGCATAGCCAGCCACTACAACATAAAGGGGTTTGACTAAAACCTTTCGTTTCTGCAACTGATTGGCTGTTTATCGCCTTATCCTCACGAAGATTCCCTTCTGCTGTTGACGCATCCAGTGATCATGATTTTGAAAAAAAAAAACGAAAGTATTTAGAGTCACATGAAATATACTCACAGATGTGAATATGAACAACCATCAACTCTATAATGGAATCACGACAATGAAAATCTGTGGTCGACCGGGACTAGAACGTCTACATCTACATCTGCATGGTTACTCGGCAATTCACACTTAAGTGCCTGGAAGAGGGTTCATCGAATCATTTCCATACTACTTCTCTACCATTCCACTCTCGAATGGCGAGTGGGAAAAAGGTACACCTAAATCCTTCCGTTCGAGCTCTGATTTATTTTATTATGATGATCATTTCTCCCTATGTAGGTAGGTGTCAACAATTTTCGCATTCGGAAGAGAAAGTTGGTGATTCGTAAATAGATCTCGCCGCAAAGAAAACCGCCTTTGTTTCAGGGACTGCCACCCCAAATCGCGTATCATATCACTGACCCTCTCACCACTATTGCGCGATAACACGAAACGAGCATCTTTGCACTTTTTCGACGTCCTCCGTCAATCCTACCTGGTAAGGATCCCACACCGCGCAGCAATATTCCAGCAGAGGACGGACAAGTGTAATGTAGGCTGTCTCTTTAGTGAGTTTTTCGCATCTTCGAAGTGTTCTGCCAGCAAAGAACAGACTTTGTTCGCCTTCCCCACAATATTATCTATGTGGTCCTTCCAGTTTAAGTTGGTCGTAATTGTAATTCCTAGGTATTTAGTCGAATTGACAGCCCTTCGATTTGTGCGATTTATCGTATACCCGAAATTGATCGGATTCCTTTGAGTAGCCATGTGGATGACCTAGCACTTTTCTTTGTTTAGTGCTAATTACCACTTTTCGCACCATACAGAAATTCTTTCTAGATCATTTCGTGATTGGAATTGGTCTTCTGATGATTTTAGGAGACGGTAAATTACAGCGTCATCTGCATACACTCTACGGGAGCTGCTCAGATTATCACCTAGATCAGGGCCGCGCAAGGTGCATGCACCGGTGGATCGCACAGGGCAGAGTGCAGAAGACGGCTGCGCTATGTTGACGACGGTGCAGACCCCCCCACTTATCGGCTTTGCACAACAGCGCTGCCTCTCACTTCCTTAGCTTGTGTCGCTCGCGCCGCCTGTCTCGACCTGTTTCAAAGCTTTTACCCTGTTGTCTTCGTCAGTGCCAAATACTAATGTACACTAGGTGGAGAGCTTAGTTTGGTGTACCGGTACAAAAGAGATTTATATAATAACTGTAATGGTAACAATTTTAAATTTGGTTTCAACAAAAATGTATCTTCCTATGTGCTCTTTGTTTTATTTGCAACTACTAAGATCTGGAACAAGAGATTGGCTGACAGCAATTCTGAGAGAATTTTTGAAATTACAATTACAAATACTCGCACGCAATCTAGTTTTTGTACAAGACGAAACAGAAAAAAACCTTTCATACACACAAATGGAACCAAACATAGATATAATCTTCGCTGTTTCTCTGTGTAACTTGGGAGATGCTTCCTTTGGGAAATTCTGGTAGAAATGGAGCAAACCTTTTGTATTGTAAAACACATCCTTTCGGTGAACAAGGCTTTGCAAATCAATTAGTTCGAAATGTAAATCTGAAGGCACACTTTCAATATCCATCGAAAAAGGTTTCACAAAAACATCGAAAATTGACTGCAGGTATGTAATTTCCTGAAACAATAACAAAGCTAATTTTAATAAATGAAAGTAATGTAAGCCGTTGTTTCGAAGTACTAAAATGCGATAGATTTGAATAAACATGTAATGTGTACTATTGATTTTAGTGTAATATTACACTTGCATATGTAACGCAATCTCCTTTATTTAGCTGTATGTCATATACCGGCACATTACCTGGAATCGGTCGTTAAACGCAATTTCAAGGGATTGTAGCACCTCAACGTATTTTTCAAAGCGCGCTCATTCCTGCACAGATGCTGTCAAACAAAAACATAGTACCGTTTTGATTAGAGCGGTTATAAAAATCAGGCTGTTTTAATAAAGGTACACTTCATATCTCGCTTACCTAGTTCAGGAAAGTGTTGTCTACTTTTCTGTGAAAGGTTGTTTTTGAGGAGCTTCAGTTTATACTGGAAAGCGTTTATTTTGCTGATCATATCGTTGACGATATTGTTTTCTTTTTGGAGTTTCAGACTTAAATCATTTAGGAGAGCCATAATGTCTGCTAAAAATCCTAAATCAGCTACCCATTCAGGGTCATGAAAAAGTGGCTCCGGACGTCCTTTGCTCTCCAAAGACTGAGCCACAGTGTGGTGTAGTCGAAAAATTCGGGAAATCACTTTCCCTTTGCTCAGCCAGCGCACCTCAGCGTGGTAGGGAATATCTGGATACTCCTCTTCAAAGGGCATCAAAAATTCTTTGAATTGACGATGAGTGAGTCCATGAGAACGAATGTAGTTCACGATACGCACCACTATCTTCATCACATCTTGAAGACCGATAACATTCGCACAAAGAGCCTCTTGGTCTGCAAAACAATGAACGGAGGTAAATTCGGCATGTTAAGTTTCTTCCGCAGTAGGCCAATAAACCCTTTTGCTTTACCGCACATTGCTGGTCCCCGTCTGTGGTTATGGAAAACAGCTTTTCCCAAGGGAGTCCTATTCCTTCAGCTGCCATTTCAACAGCTGCTAAAATATCCGCCCCTGTAACAGTGTCCTTCAACGAAATCATATCCAGGGGCTCTTCCGTTACATGTGGGTCGTCGTCCACGCCACGCAAAAATATTGCTAACTGAGCCGTCTCGTTAATATCCGTGGACTCATCAAGTGCGATGGAGTAAACTAGGAAGTTTTCAATTTTGGGTGCCAGTTGTTCATGCAAATTCTCAGCAATGTCGTTGATTCTCCGATGTATTGTCATTCTGGAAAGTGGTATTCTGCTGTACGCGGGAGCTAATGTGGGATTCATTGTCTCTACTACGTCCAACATAATGTTTTTTATTAATGGCCCGTCCATAAATGGCCAACTTTGTAAGTAGCTCTGAGAATCCTTTCGCAACACCCCTCATCTTCTTCACCCTAAAGTACAGAAAAAAGATATGTTAGAAATAATTTATGCGAAAACGAAAACTAAAGAATCTAAACAAATGTTATTTCGTTTCGCATGCCCTTTAACCAAAATACACTTGCTACAGTACTTGCAACAAACTTCGTTTGTAGATACAGAATTCTCTTCTGCAAGAGTTTGCAACTTCCGTAATTCTTCCTCTCCGGCATCCCCTGTTATATCACTATGCTTTTCTGAATGCATTTTGCTGTAGTGCCTTTCAATAGACAATTTTCTGACACACGTAATTAGTGTACCGCAGATTAGACATTTGGCTTTATCGTCACAACGCACAAAAAAGTGGGAGAGTTCCCATTCCGGTTTAAATTGACTTTCGGCAATTTTCCCTTTCTTTGGAGCAGATGGTTCCATTATTCCGGCAATTGTCTTGCGCTTACGTATTCTAGTGTTGACTAAGCCGTCTAGCAGCGCATTCGGCAGCGCACAGCGTCGGCCTCACCTAGCAAGCCGAGTTGAGGCGAAGTATGCCGAGTTGAACCGATGCACTGTGCAGGCACTCGCTGCACCTCGCTTTGCACGCGTGTGGTTTTCCGTGTTTGTGCGGCCCTGACCTAGATCATTGATGTAAATCAGGAACAGCAGAGGGCCTATGACACTACCTTGCCGAACGCCAGATATCACTTTTGTTCTACTCGATGATTTACCGTCTATCACTACGAAACTGTGAGCTCTCTGAGAGGAAATCACGAATCCAGTCACACAACTGAGACGATACTCGATATGCACACAATTTGATTAAATGGAATCGATCTGAGATCCCTTGTCGACAGCACTCATTACTTCATGGGAATAAAGAGCTAGCTGTGTTGCACAAGAACGATATTTTCTGAATCCGTGCTAGTTATGTATCAATACGTCATTTTCTTCAAGGTGATTCATAATGTTCGAGTACAATATATACTCCAAAATCCTACTGCAAATTGAGGTCAGTGATATGGGTCTGTAATTCAATGGGTTACCCCTATTTCCTTTCTTGAATATTGGTGTAACCTGTGCTACTTTCGAGTCTTTAAGAACAGACCTTTCGTCAAGTGAGCGATGTATATGGTTGCTAAGAAAGGCGCTGTTGTGTCTGCATCCTCTGAACCCCGATTTCTTGCTTATTGCGATCAAACGCCTTACCATGTGGCTATCCGAGAACAACTCACGGCGACAACGAAACTTCCATATGCCGTCAACCATGTATAAGTCTACGTCCGTTACGTACTGGGTGATCAAAAAGTCAGTATAAATTTTAAAACTTAATAAACCACGGAATAATGGAGATAGAGAGGTAAAAATTGATACACATGCTTGGAATGCCATGGGGTTTTATTAGAACAAAAAACAAATTTCACAAAATGTCCGACAGATGGCGCTGGACAGCAAAACGTCATTGACTGCGCATGACAACCGTGTGTAAAAGGAGCTGTAATGAGAGAGAGAATCAGATGCGCCAGCAGTCGTAGCATGTTGAAGCTACTTGAAATGGCGCTTTTAGTGAAGCTGTATTATCAGAATGGGGAATGTGCTAGTTCAGCGTTACGATCCTATCGCCATAAGAAGGGGATTCGAACGGGTAAAGGTCCGTTGACAAATGCATCTGTGGCAAGAATGATTTCGAAGTTCGAAGCCACGGGTTGTTTAGACGATAGACCCCGTAGTGGCCGACCGAGCACAAGGCGTAATGCTGCTGAGACGGTTCAGGAAGAAATGGAGACTGTAGCGGGTTCGTCTATGCACGGGGAAGTCAGCGCACGTGCAGTCGCACGTCGCACCGGCATTCCATAACTACTGTTTGGTTGGCACTTAGGCGTACAAAACCCATCTTCATCACGAACTGTTACCTGGCGATTTAGTGAAGCGGAAGGCATTTGCGGTGTAGGCGTTTCAGAAGATGCCGAAAGATGACGATTGGTTGAGTAACGTGTTGTGGACCGACGAAGCTCATTTCACGCTCCGAGGGTCTGTCAACGCCCACAACTGCAGAATTTGGGCTACCGAAAATCCTAGAACTGTCGTGGAAACTCCATTGCACGACGAGATGTCACGGTATGGGTTGGATTTACCACATCTACTGTTATCGGGCCTTTTTCTTCGAGGAAATGCGTGATTCTGGTTTTGTAACTGCTAGTAACTGCTACCGTGACGGGTGAGAGGTACGCCGATATGTTACAGAATCGCATCATTCCCAGCCTGGCTGATAAACACCTGCTGGAACGTACGATGTTTATGCAGGATGGCGCTCTACCCCATATTGCTAGACGCGTGAAAGATCTCTTGGGCGTGTCGTTCGGTGACGATCGTGTGCTCAGCCGCCATTTTCGTCACGCTTGGCCTCCCACGTCCCCAGAAGTCAGTCCGTGCGATTATTGGCTTTGGTATTACCTGAAGTCGCAAGTGTATCGTGGTCGACCGACATCTCTAGGGATGCTGAAAGACAACATCCGACGCCAATGCCTCACCATAACTCCGGACATGCTTTACAGTGCTGTTCACAACATTATTCCTCGACTAAAGCTTGTTGAGGAATGATGGTGGACATATTGAGCATTTCCTATAAAGAACATCATCTTTGCTTTGTCTTACTTTGTTATGCTAATTATTGCTATTCTGATCAGATGAAGCATCATCTGTCGGACATTTTTCCAACTTTTGTATTTTTTTGGTTCTAATAAAACCCCATATTATTCCAAGCATGTGCGTCAATTTGTATACCTCTATCTACATTATTCCGTGATTTATTCAGTTTTCAAATTTGTACTGACTTTTTGATCACCCGGTATATTCCCGTACAGGGGGCTAATGTTACTTCAAAGTCGCTTGCCCATTGTCGGCGGATAAGTACGATATTGTGGTGCCGTATTTCTGATCAACACAAGCACTGCAATATTTCATTTATCCGCCGACACCGGGCAAGCGACTTTCAATTAAAATGTCTCTCCTGTATGTAATGGATCTACGAGTGCAGGTTGTAGACACATGGTTGACGACGGTAGATTGAGTCTGTCCATGAGCCGTGCTCGGCTAGCCAACGCTAAGGTGACCGCTCGCTAGAAGCGGGAAATCGTGTTTCGAGTCCCGGTCCATCACGTATTTGCATTATCATTCCATTATGCAGCTAATGGTTATCCATACCCGCAAATGCGCATACATTTCATGTGCTTCATAACCGCTGTAGTCGTCGCAGTGCCTATTCCTTCGGACACGCACGCAAGTCGGAAGGAACACTGTATCGTAATTCCGAATAACAGAGGCACTGCAATATCGTAAGAGGCGACAGACACAGACGTGCTGTTCTTGGTGTCATTGCGCAAGGAGACATCAGGTATGATTTCAGATTTGTGAAATAAAAGCGTCATTATGCAGAGATGGACAATGGCGTCCAGACTGTAGCAGTATTAATTACGATGGTGTCGAGAGAGCTGAAGTTTCTTTTTGGTCCACCCTAAGCTTGGAGGAAGACACCGTCGGTTTGTTTTGGACTATCTGTCGGTAATCAGTGATGTACCCGCTCATATGGCCGGCCGAGGTGGCCGTGCGGTTCTAGGCGCTAGAGGCTGGAACCGCGCGACCACTACGGTCGCAGGTTCGAATCCTGCCTCGGGCATGGATGTGTGTGATGTCCTTAGGTCAGTTAGGTTCAAGTAGTTCTAACTTCTAGGGGACTGATGACCTCAGAAGTTGAGTCCCATAGTGCTCAGAGCCATTTGAACCATTTTGAACCGCTCATCTAACATGCTAGTCATTTCTGTTGGATGGATAATTTATTTGAACGCTGCTATTTTTCATTTAAGCATTCTGGTTGGCCATAATGCACTACTGAAACCGACGTTCACGAAAGACATTAACGGTACATGACATTCGCAGTTGCCACAATTGACAAGGGTCCATTAGTTCTCTCGCGTACGCATTCTCACGAATTACCTTTACGGTAAAGTTTATAATATTCCTTCTTAGCAGCACATATGAAGCCAGTTTCTACCAATGATATGAGAGAGTTATATATATATCAAATCAGTCTTTTTCTTTATTTACGTGCGAACTCCATTACGTGAGTTACACGTGACATCCCACACTACGATAAATGTGCAGCAAGAGAGGCACATTTTCTGAAGAGGGTACGTGTTCTGGAATCCCTGCAGATGCAGTTTTACTGCAATAACGATCACGGGTGGATCCCAGTGTGTGGTTGAAGTGTCGTAGCGAATGTAAACGTACCCCAGAGTTGAACTGAGTGAGACTATAGGACCGTTGAGTGCAATACGTTTAAACTGCACACAGACTGACCGCTAAATTCTAGCGGTGTACTGAGAAAATGCAATGTCGAGTCCAGCAGTAGTGAAAGTGGCCCGCATCTCGTGGTCGTGCGGTAGCGTTCTCGTTTCCCACGCCCTGGTTCCCGGGTTCCATTCCCGACGGGGTCAGGGATTTTCTCTGCCTCGTGATGGCTGGGTGCTGTGTGCTGTCCTTAGGTTAGTTAGGTTTAAGTAGTTCTAAGTTCTAGGGGACTGATGACCATAGATGTTAAGTGCCATAGTGCTCAGAGCCATTAGAACCATTTGAGTGAAAGTGTGGAAGCATCGTGACTAGTGCCACACAGGAGTGTGCCTTTTGAAACTCAGATCTTGCACCATGTGATTCCCATCCTCTCGGCAAACTGAAAGAAAATCTGTGGATTACAAATGACTGATTCTATTGGAACGTATTTTAACCGTCGAGAGACTGAACGACTGGTTTAATATTCCGATTGTTGTTTCTACGAATAATTGCCGAGTGTGTAAAAGCACAGTGTAATGTGCCTGTATCACTTCGAATTATGGTGTAGCATTCAATAACGGCTGTTTCGCATGACACACTAACTTACACGTTACTATCTGAAGTTCTCTCTTACCTCCTTCGTCAGAGTATACATCATTTATGGTGCTAACAATAATGTTACCCTACAATGTAAATTGAAGAATTAATTTTCAGCGACATTCACACATTTCAGTCAGATTACGTGGTTATAAGTTTCGAAAGCCTGACAGTCTTCTTAGCTGTGGATACTAAAACTAATGCAAACAACTTTTAACCAGTCATTGAGAAAGAGAACAAGCAGATTTGTACATGTAATGCTACGTACCTCGTCGTCAAATTTGAAACGTCCCCTTTTGAAAATTTATTCATGACTGTACTTAAACTGACACACAATAGTTTTTTTAGCGCAACGCAATCTGATTTTCAAAAATCCCTTGAAAAGAATGGCCCTGACTAACATTAACCTATACCTTTTACAAATCACTTACCTCACAAAAATCTTCGGTACTCGAACTACTGCAATAGAGCGAGCGCCACTATTGCCAGCTAAATAAAAGATTCAAACTACGGAAGGCACTAACTACTGATAGGGATAGTTAGCAAATGAAAGATTTTGATAGAGAACAACAATGTATTTACCTTAATAGTGTTGAAACATCATAATATACATAGCAGTTCATAATATCCATTCTGTACTCAAAAATCCGCCATCTCATTTCCTACATCCACCACTGCTGGCGGCTCACCTCCAACTGCGCAACGCTACGCGCTGTTAACATCCAGCTGCCCAACACTACAATGGCAGACAACAATGCAAACTAGCCACTGACTGCACACAGCACAGCCAGTGATTTTTCATACAGAGCACTATGTGGCGTTACCAATAAGAAAACCTGAAACAAATTCCCAGGACGCGCACGAGAACTGAATGGCCGGCATGAAGACGGTGGCCTGCAGCCATCGTGTGAAGAGCTCCTTGGTGGGCGCCTCGCTGCCGTAGCCGTTGCCGCCCACCATGTCTGGCAGGACGAAGGGGTAGCCCACCATGTTCATCTGCAGCAGCGTCGTCACCAGCGAAGCCAGGCCGTTGTCGAAGCCCAACTTGCTGTCCTTGTCGAGCATGCGGACGTAGTACGGGAACTGCTGGCTGTGTTGGCCGACGCGAACCTCCACCATCGACCCGAACTGGGCGGCGGTCTGCACGTAGTCCATAGAGTACTGCACCGGGTTCATCTTCTGTGGCCTCAGTACTGGAGGCTGTGGTAGCCAGCTGGTCTCGCCGGCGTCGAACTTGAACGAGTCTATTCCCGTCTCAGTCTTAAGTTTCTGGAAGGTATTTGAGACCATAAAAATGTAGATAAGATTATGACACATCACATTCTAGTGCGAGGTGGTCAGAAACAGTCCGTAAAGCTTGCAATGGCGTTGCATGGCAGGGTGTGCTGAGAAATAAGTCTTAAGAAGAAAATTCGCTACGTTGCACCGTTTCCGAGTTAATTAGCATTGAAGATAGCCAATCAGGCCGTTTGCTTGTACATACTCAATCAGCCCACTAAATAACATTCGTGTCAGCTGTTCTCATAGCGTACATGAAAGCACAGGATACTGTTCAGCTTTTGGCTCGGGTTCGATCCTTACTACCTTCCCATGTCCAATACTTGTATCCTCTTTTTCGGTTGTAGCAAACTACACGAAGAACACGTTTGGTGAGAGCGTCTCTTGCGGGCCACTTGAAGTTTTTCGCGGAAAGACCTGACTGGTTAACTTCAACACTGTTTAACTAGGAAACGACGCAGCGTATCGAAGTTTTTTCCCTTAACAATCATGTCTCGGCATTAACTAACCTGAAACACCCTACAAGCTTCTCGAGCTGTTTGTGACCACCCTGTATAGACAGAAAATTATGACTCAGATGGAGTACAGATTTTATAGATTTGAAAATTATCAAATATTGTAAAGCATATGACGATGTGTATACTGGTGGCGTTTACAGGGAAATCCTACAGTCGATTAGTGGGAGGCCAAGTTACGTTTGTGTGGACGTGTGAAAAACTAGATATAAGTCTATTTGGATGATTATAAGGACAGGTGTCATGTTGAAGCTACGGAAACTGGATTTCACACAGATGGAGATCAGTGCAAGGCTAATGCACACAAACTGATATGTTTCGTATCACTTCGTATGCGTAAGAAAATCATATAAAATCAAGATGATTTCCACTAATCCCGTTATCCGACATTATCAATGTCTTTGTCTGTTTCATACATGTTATTTTCCTGTCACATACCTTAACGATAGTTCCTATATAATCCAATACCTTAATTAAGTGCTTAACGTTTCCTATCATAATTCTGGAGACACGTGCAGAGCCTGTAAAAACTGTGTTAGTTGATTTTCTAACTTGAACAAGATCTAACTGGCATGTATTATGGAGCCTGTTCTGTAGAAGAGCTGGTACTGTTTAAGCAATTCAAATTTCTTAAAAATCATCTCCTCAAAAAAAAAAAAAAAAAAAAAATACCGTATGCATTTCACATTTACGTAATATGTAGTCAGAGGTCAACAATGCGTTTCAGACAACACAATGAGTATGTGAAATGTTCTTGACCCAGATATGTATTTAGGTAATGGGGAACATTTAGGATTAATTTCCACTGTACAAAAGCAGAAAACTTTTAACTGCACGATTTACTAGTATACATTTTAAATTACTTAACCGCAACACGACTACTTTACAAATCAGTTAAAGCTGAATATATGTGATGTCAGTTCTTCAGACCGGTCCAAAAGTACGGAGACATTTTGATCATGCAGCGACTATGAATCAGGTCACAACAGAATTAATGACATTAGCTGCCAGTGGGGATTTATTTACATCAATGGGACATGTTAAAAACTTGTGCACGACTGGGAATCGAATCAGGGTCTCCTGCGTATTAGGCAGATGTCCTGACCACTACGTCATGCAGACACAGTGGTCACCACAACCGAATGCCGTACCCTACCACAATTCCCGTCGGACCAAGACTATCAACTTCCACCACACACTGCTGATGTCGTCACCCTGCTCGTTGGCCTCAACACTCGCGAGATCTCGCTGCTTTCCGTAAGTGTTCGAGCTTGGAGTGTACCTGCACTGAAGAGGTCGCCGACCGTCTTCACCTTAATTGTGTGTATGTGGTGTCCATTCTTTCGGACATGTACGAAGAAACAGAAACTAAATTTGTATAACTTAGGCAAAGACGGCCGATAACCTCGGAACATGTGTAATAGAACAGACATCACACTTATATAATTCAGGTGAAGACGGTAATCGATGCCTCCAGTGCAGGTGCACACCAAGCTCGAATTCTTACGGGAATCGGTGAAATTCACGGAGTAATGAGGATAATGAGGAGGCCCAGTGCTTCAGTAGTGTATAGTGTAAGTTGATAATTTGGAACTGACGGGAATCGTAGTAGGGTAGTCCATCTGATTCTTGCGTCCACTGAATCCACGTGTCATAGTGGTCGGGGCATCTGCCAAGTAAGCAGGAGATCCTGATTCGAATCACAGTCTGGCACAAATCTCCAACACACCCTATTGATGTAAATCAATGCCCGCTGGCAGCTAATGTGTTCAATTCCTTCCTAACAGTTTAAATAATTCCACATACAAAGATGACGACTTCAGTACCACAGAAAGTGTGCTAACGTAATCTTTAATTGTTACACTCACTATATGTATCACATCCCCACCATAATTTGTAAAATAAGCAAGATGCAGAGGGATAGTTAGCCACAGAAACGGAAAGCTCGCATCAGCGCTACTTACCCAGTGCAGGCACGCCCATTGGCCTTTAGTTGTAGCGTTGTTGAAGTTGACGATGCCGCCCTCACCGTTCCACCAGCTGGTGTTGGTGCTGCCCTCGGAGTCACTGACGAACCAGGCCCTCTCAAGCGCCCTCGAGTAATGCGGTTTGCAGTCAGAGTTGATGAACGGGTGCACCCACAGTGCGACACGGAACCCAAGAGCGTGCAGGTCGTCTACGAGCGCTCTGACATCAGGGAATTAGGCGGGGTCGAACGTGAGCCTGCCGTAACAAGTCTCCCACTTGTCGTCTGTCTCAGTCTGGCTGTTGTTGAAGCCGTGATCAACTATCTCGTTGGCGAACTGCCTCACTGTCGTGTCGTTGATATCTCTCTTGTAACGCGCCCACGTCGACCGTATAGGATGCGTGGTTATGCGCTCGTCTAGAATGTCTACGGGTTTGCCTAGGTGATCTGCGATGGCCTTCTCGTGTGCTACTCTTTCATTTTCGTATTTGCAGAGTGTTATCTCCGTAACACTCTCAGACCGTTCAATTGGGCCGGCCGCGGTGGCCGTGCGGTTCTAGGCACTTCAGTCAGAAATGCACGGTAATTTACCCGGCGCCATGTTTCCCGGACTCCCATCCTAATAAATTGTATTTCTAATATGTCTCTTAGAGAGCATGTGCAGTTCATCACACATAGGAACAGTTAAAATCTGACTACAAAAAACAAGAAAGCAAAATTGTGAAATTCGACTACTTCAGTTATATATAGCACCTTGTTCACGAGCTGGCCGGAGTGGCCGAGCGGTTCTAGGAGCTACAGTCTGGAACCGCGAGACCGCTACGGTCGCAGGTTAAAATCCTGCCTCGGGAATGGATGTGTGTGATGTCCTTAGGTTAGTTAGGTTTAAGTAGTTCTAATTTATAGGGGACTGATGACCTCCGATGTTGAGTCCCATAGTGCTCAGAGCCATTTGAACCATTTGAACAATTCAATTGGGTAAGGTGCTTTGTTCTTGGAAGTTAAAAAAAATTCAAATTGCTCTGAGCACTATGGGACTTAACTTCTGAGGTCATCAGTCCCCTAGAACTTAGAACTACTTAAACCTAAATAACCTAAGGACATCATACACATCCATGCTCGAGGCAGGATTCGAACATACGACCGTAGCGATAGCGCGGTTCCAGACTGAAGGGCCTAGAACTGCTCGGCCACACCTCTTGGAAGTGAAACATAATGCATCCTCTGGCGTATTCGTGTTCTGTTCTATAAAAAGAGGCACGTATTGAGGAATGTAAACGTACCGGCCATCGGAGAAGAGCCAGTAACGCACACGATTTCTTCACCTTGCGGCTGATACGAGAGTTCGGCCTCGAGTAATGAATGGGAGGCATTCTTGGCGTTACAGCGGGATCTGCAAGAATCCGATGCGTCTTCAACTACCATGTAGGCAACTTTAGTGTCCTGGTCACCTGAAGCATTTGCAAGGATACAGTCTCAGAGAACTGAACACTGAATTATTTTACAGGCAATGACGATCTATTTGGTGAAAACTGTGAGATAGTTTTACTGTTAGAACAACTGGAACATCAGATCGTTCGGTTTGTTTCGTTTCACTTTCAACGTCTGAAAGAATTTCCTGAAACAGTATAGAGATTCTTTTCACAGAAATAAAAACTTTTGTGGTGTATCCAGAGATTCATGCTGCCTCTGATTTGCTTTGACGTCTTGTTTTAATCTGAACTGTTGTGGATCCCAAACACTCGAGCAGTACTGCAGAACAGGTCGGACTAGCGTCGTATATGCGGTGTCCTTCATAGACGAACGACACTTTCCCGAGATTCTCTCAACAATCTCAAGTAGACTATTCGCCTTCCCTACTACTATCCCCCAATGCCCGTTTTATTTCATATCACTTTGTAATGATACGCCCTGTTATTTATGCGACGTGACTGTTTCAGGTAGGACGTTACTCATACTGTAATCGAACATTAAGGGTTTATTTTCCTACTCATCCTCACTAACTTACATTTTTCTAAATTGAATGCCAGCTACTATTCATCACACCAACCATCTAGAAAAGGTTTTACTGGGTTTAACGAAGGCGATGTTGGCCTGATATATTCGAGGATGCCCTTTGGCTACACTGACTAAAGGTTCCTTCTAAGAAATACCAAATTAAGATAACCTGAAGATGCCTAAATATAGCGAAACGTGTAGTTGAAAAATAAAAAACTAAAATTGCAACCAAGACTGTTTTCAACCAATACTGTTAAGCACTGGTTTGCTGTATGCCACATATGGATTGGAAGAATTACCATAAATTTAGTCAAGTCATCTTGAATCCTCTAAAAGTTACTCATATTCGATACCTTATTTGTACGCCACAGTATTATAAGCAAACAACCGCAGATTACCGCCACCCTGTCTGCCATACCATTTATTTATACAGAAAGTAATAGCGATCTTGTCTCCCTTCACTGAGGCACTCCAGGCGAAACCCTTGTCTCTGACGAACAGTCGCCGTCGAGGACAACGTAGCTGGTTCTATTACTTAAAATGGCTTCGAGACACTGATATTATCTGGGCATGTATTCAAGATGCTCATACCTTCTTTAACAGTCAGCAGTGCCGTACCCTGTCAAATACTATTCGGGAATCTGGAAATATCGTATCTGCCTGTGGCCTTCCATCAATAGCTCACAAGGTATATAGTGTGAGAAACGGGCAAGCTGACTTCGTAGCAGCGATGCTTCATAAAATCGTGCTGATTCGTGGACGTAAGGTCTCAAGAAAATTTATTATATTCAGACTGAGAATATTGAGAGAAATTTCCAGAAAACCGATGTTAAGGATATTGGTATGTAAATTTGCGGGATTCCTTCTTTTGCCCTTTTATATACATGAGTCACCTGCACTTTTTTCCAGCCGCTTGGGGCTTTACCTTGGACAAGAAATTCACGATAAATGCAAGCTAATTAAGAGACCAAAGCCGTAGAGTACTCTTTGTAAAACCGAATTGGGATTCCATCTGGACCTGTTGAGTTATTTGTTTTCAACTCTTTCAGTTGTCTCACAACGCTGGGAATGATTATTAGTATGTCTCCATACGGGAGTCTGTTTGGCGGTCTAACGACGGTATGTTTGCACCATTCAACTGCGTGAAAGATTTCGTAAACGCGGTATTTGAAACTTCAGCTCTCGTTTTGTTATCTCAATTTGGCACACCAGGCTGATCAACAAGTGCCTGGATGAAAACCTTAAACGTGCTTAGCGATTTTACGTAGTGCCAGGATTTTATCTGGTTCCCGGCCAGATCTTTTGCTAAGGTACTACGATGGGAGGTGTATGTTTCGCACATCGATCTTTTCACAGATCTTCGAATCTACTAATCTTTTCCTGTCACCATAGCCTGTTCTCTTTTGAATCGAGAGTACAATAGCTTTTGCTTCCTCAGTTCCGAATTTCCTTCTTAAATTGCGGTGGGTCTTTTCCCTGCTTAATCCACTTCGTGATAAACGTTATTCCATTTTAACAAATTAACCAGTCAGTTCAGTTTATGTAAATGTGATGTTTGTTAGTACATCTGACCGAACTTCAGTCTCTTAGGAAAAATGAAAACATCGACGATAGTCTATGAACCGTTTTGTTGCCTTTCATGGTAAGCCATCTTGTGCTTACATTTCAGCAAGATAATGCCCGCCCGCACACGGTGAAAGTGTCTTTGCTTGTCTTCGTGCTCACCAATCCCTACCTCGATCAGCAAGGTCGCAGGATCTCTCCCCAATCGCCTACAATTGGAGCTTTATCGAAGATCTAACACGCCAGTCAGACTGAATTTTACAATATATTCTTCATGGGGACATCCAACAACTTCGACAATCAGTGCCAAGCCGAATAACTGCTTGCATTAGGTCGACCAACCCGTTATTGATTTGCTCAGTTTCTGAACTTTTTCTCTTGTACGAATTATCCAATATCCATTTTTTCCGAAATTGTAATCACTTCTTTGCCTGTGTGTGTACATCACATCAACGAATTTCTGTTCCATTCGCGTAATTCCTTCATGGTGCGACTTTTTCTTTTTTGTTTTACTGTTACAGTGTATTTGACAAAATTTTGTTTAACATTGCATCAATATTTGTTTAGATAAAACCTTATAACTGTATTTCGAGCCACTCCTACTTGTCCAATTGATTTGAAATTATGTGTAAGTATCTACAAACCTCCGATGACATCTGAGTTACCTGATTTAATAACCATGGCCTGATGCTGCAGACAGGATTTTTCCAGTTCTTCCGCTACTTTCCCTCCCCCCCCCCCCCCCCAATGACCTGTGGCCTCCTCTATCCTCCCCCCTTAGTATGCCACCGTGTGAGTGAGATGCCTGTCCTCTCTGCTGCTAGTCACTAGGAGTCGCTGGGACGCTGCTTGGTGTGGAGTGTGGTCTTCCAGCAGCCAGTAAGTGCCAATTTTATGGACAGTCGTGGGTTCTAGACCAACGCTAGCAGCAATACGGCGGCAGCCTCAATGTGCCGCAACCCTGCCACTGTAGAATTCCTATACGAGCTGATGGCCCTTTCTCCTCCCTGTCCAAGCCATAACATGATCTTCTCACAATAAAACAATACCCAAATACCATTTTCTTTCATACTGAAAGTATAGAACGTTAGCACTACATGCTTTGTGCAGTTGTAATGTAGTGCAATTAATTTGCGTATCAGGGCACGTGGTACGCTTTATGACAGTTTGACGTTTGTTGCAGGAACTTTGACGTCCACTGGTGTATTTGTAAAGCCTCGACTGATACATTCATATGCCCTACTCTGCACTTGTGTTGACTACCGTTTCAAGGCTCTCTGTAGAGCGGATGTTATCATATCTGACATCATATTTCGAAAGTTATCTCGGCTGTGGCACACAAACCACTTGAACACTTGACAGGGGACTTCCATGAGGCTGATAAGATATGTACTGGGCGGATGCAACTGAAGTGCAGCAACTCACAGAGGTCCATTGTGGGCTATGATTATTGTATGGCGGCAGACCTTAGTAGAAAACCTTATTCGTTAATGCGCAATCGACTTGCGCAGGCAGGAAGGTAGTTCCAATTTTGGCCACCCATTACAAACCTCTAGTCCTCATACTGAACAAACTGTGTAAGCAACAGTTAATAATAAAATCAACATTATGCGTTTCTCACTTGTTTGGCCTTTCTTGACCTCGTCCTGTTCCTAATACATTACACATGTAAACTTTTCTATACGTCTTTCTTGCATTCTCAGCGCTATATTTACACCTGGTGGCCAAAACTGGAACAATTTTTTCCATTGTAGATCAGTTCCACATTAAAGCAATAAATCATCTACCAGGTTTCGCTGCCATATTATAATTAAGACCCACACTGACCGTCTGTCAGTAGCTGCAAATTATAACGTTGAATATTATATTTGCAATCATTTGCCAAATCACGTTTCATTAACGCGTGAGAGGATGCCACTTTGCACTTTATAGCATTGACGTGCAATTTTCTGTCAGCAGGATGAACCAGATCTTTCGAACTATCTTATGGCATCCGTTCGTGTGAGATCCGTGGTGTGAGATTCTTAATGGTGGAACCATGGAATGTCCTGCTAACTCACATTAATCTGACGGGATATGAAGTGACCTAAAACATTTCGTCTTCTCTTTCTAAATCAATAAACTGCAACGGCGTGGTTCGCCCCACAGAAAAAGTGTCACACTCACCTAGCGGTGACTTCTTCTTCCGCAGTCCTGTGAGCACGCCTCCCCTATTAAAAATAAATCATGTTCCTCTACTGGAAAAACTGTAGTAGAACTAGAAGTATTATACGAATCCAACGGGTGCAACAAATGTTTTTCTGTATCTTGTTAGCTGAACAATTAATTTAAAGGTATTTTTGCGACTAAAAACTTCAATATATTGTAACTCGTTTGGTATGAAACAGCGCCATCTTAGGCTACTGTTTCGTCATTCACTCACAATCATAATCAATGGCTACAGACTACTATCGTAATTAACAAATGCGTTAACGAAATGATTAAGAAACAGATCGTCTTTGAGAGAATCTGTCTGAAATATTGAACAATTTGACCACTTAGAATGTTCAGTTTGCGTTCGCTTTACATACTAAAATCAGCATTTCACATGTTTCTCTTTTTCACACATACGCGTCCACTTTGCTGCACTTCACGGTCATTTTTAACCGTTGTCCAGTAAAGTTTTCCCGTCTATTCATAGTTCCTTATATCTACGTCCGAACATGATCATGGCTTGGATCCAATCTGAACTCTTTAGACTTCACAAAGCAATTCTTTAGCCCACACAATGCGCGCGAACCTACCGTCCTTGATTGTCTGATACACGACATAGCCAATCCGATATTAGTATTAAACCGCGCAATCCCGCATTTTCCACCTTAACAGCTTTTATGAACATCTTGCTAAATGAACAAATTTATAAAATCCAAAAATATCAGAATAACTCTCTCTTTAAATAACAGAATGATCGTGAAATGTGTTTTGTCTCTTCCGTCCCACAAAATGGCTGGCTGCACTTTACAATATACCCTGAGAAGGATTCACTCTCTCAGGACACAGATCACACGCTAACATATACTCAGTTAATAGGCCCTTATAACGACCAAGCCACTGCATGAGTATTTCATTGCGTCATTTGCTTGTTCTGACTTTCACTTATAAATTCTGAGCAATTTCAAAGACAAATACAAAGAACCATCAGTATCAGAAAAAGAGGTAAATCGATGCTCAATGGCCAGTAGATTACATATATAAATAATGTTATTCATATTATTGTAAAATTGGTATTGTTCATTCTATCAAAGTATATATTGTACTTTAATGATATATGATTACATGAATTATTTTATTTCCTTTTATATTAATTATTAACTACTTATTAAGGCCAGTTCACATTGGCCGTCACATTACGTCACGTCATCTCACCTCATAACATTCTGCAATGCATTTTAAATGGTGGCATCCGCACTGGCTATCAAGTCGCGTCACGTCACGGCACCCACAAGGCTTCTTGGGAAAAAAATGTTTAGACAACTGACGTCATCCATCTCCTGTTGATCAAATGACCACCAAGCTCATTTCCCGACGATATACGGCCTTGCGCGCATCTTCATATTCCTTTTCGTTGTTGTTTTCGTGATCGGTATCAGTTGTTTGTGGTTAGTTTTTTTGTAACTTTTTATAAACTGTTTCATTTCTTTATTTATTTTGTTGAAAATTGTAATTTTATAACAAATGATGAAAGATTATTTGAAGAACTGAGACGGCTTTCTGAACTTTAAGACATGAGCTTACTAAATTACTTGCCATCTACTACATTTATATAGTAGATTTTGATACATACTAGTACCGTACTTGATATTTTACAATTAAATTCACTGCAACATGGTTGCAACTTGAAGTGGAAAAAAGTGCTGTGCTTGAATCAGATTGATTAGTAAGTGGAATTTATTTGTATGTTGTCAGGTATTTGCAATGTTTCATAAAGAAATGGACTGAAACTTTCAGACACTGCAATAGTAGTAAAATTCTATTCTTGTGAAGTATTTATTTTTAAGTAGCTCTATGGGCTGTATTAGAAACAGCGTTGCAGCATCAGTGGTCAATATCTATGTGGTTTCACTAACTGAACCACAGTGCAAATACGGCACTTGAACTATTAAAAATCAAATAGAAGATGTAAAGGAAACCAATACATCTTGAAGGAAGATATGACTATTGCACAGAAATTTGCACTGCACTGGAAACTAAACCTCAATCAATTTTTCGTGGGATATGATGGCAGCTCGTAACATTCTGTTCCTTTTAATAATTCTGAATGCAGTTTGTGGTAACAAATGAACTGGTGCTTCGACTTACTAAAATACTTATAAAATGCAGATTCCTCTGTGTACAGTGTGTGAAGTTTTCCTTTCAGTACTATTTAGTGAAATTTTTCGGACCTAAACTCTTTTTTGTGTTGCTTCGCATTTCTGTCTTCCTTCTCTGAAATACAAGCTTTCCTTGCAATCTGTAAACCATTTGAGTTCAATAAAAGTCATTTTCGTACAAATGTTGACTCCAGCATTCACATATATAAGCAATCGCATTGTGTCTGCGCACTTCACGAGTTTAAACAGTTGATAATCGTCTTGCAAAGATCTCAGTTCCCACGTAAAAAAATAAGAAAAGAAATAAAATAAAAGAAAAAAACAGCCATGAGAGTTGATATCACGTGACTTGCATTGATCTGATACGCCGTGACGCGACGCCTGGCGGACAGTGTGAATACAACTTACGTGACGGTTCCGCGACGTAACGATAACATAACGTCCAGTGTGACTTGGCGTTTATTCCCTGTCCACCTGCATAACTCAGTAGTCAACGTATCTGGCTGCTCTACGGAGGACTTGGGTTCGATTCTCAGCACCGTAAGAGATTTTTCCTTGGTGGGTAGTGCTGGGACGGGGTTCACTTACCCTCGTGATGGCTGTTGAGAAGTTACTTAAGGGTGAAGTAGCGCCTCCATGGAGAAGGAAGCCGACAACGGCCGTGAGAGCAGTGTGCTAATCCCACGCTCCTCCATACAGCATCCAATGACTCTTTTTTGGAAGACGATGACGAGGAGAAATCGCAGTACTTTGCTTTGTCATCATTCACCTGCCCTTGACAAGGATACTTAACGATAACATGGGCTCAGAACTTGGAAACTGTTCTGATGACCTTTTTAAATGCTGTACGGGCTTCACTTTGTCATATTATTTTGTTCAGACATGACAGACTGGGTGGTGGTCCGGCAATCGGGAGGTGATTATCGAATGATCTTGCACTGTCTGTCCAACTTCACACACTCCCGATCCTGGACGCTCAAAGAAAATTTAGAACGATCCAGGTGAGATCACCAATGAATGGACAATGGCTAATTGTAATGATGAAGCTGACTAAAGTGAAAAAACCATCATATGTATCAGATCAGCATCTACTGAATACGGTGGCATCACAGTCCAGATGATGAAGTTGACCCACCACTGCCCACTATAACAGATATGTTCACCCTCTCCTTAACCAGAAATGTTTTTCCTGAGGCCTCAAAACAGGGACTACTTAAGGCACTACCTGAAAAGGGCCTTGCCACAGAACCTTCTGATTCCCGACCTATTTGCATTCTTCCCGTACTTTACGAGGCCTTAGAATATACAAGGTGAGCATTAATAAAACCGACAAACGCAGAAACGGATTCCTTATTGAAAATGGAGGGAAAAATGTGCTATGAACGTGTGTGCGGAAACGGACTGTGTGCACGCAACGACAACAGATCGTCCTAGAACACAGTGCAGAGCTGCATCGCATCCATGTCACAACAGATGTTCAAAGTGGCCTCCATGGAATTGCAGGTGATAGGGATTGTAGCGGATGTTATCCAGGATACACATAACAGTACTTTGGCTTACCCCATGCTGGCGGGTCACTTGCCTGGAGCTTGTACTAGGGGTTCGTCTTAATATCCTTTAGGAGCCAGTCCTCCAAATATGGTGTACACAAAGCCTACCTCCTCCCTGCACGTTCCTGTCTGAAAGGACACTTGATCACTCAAACGCCGTAAAAGAGCTTGAAATGTTTTCTGATGCGGATATTCTCTGTGAGGGTAGTTCTTTTGGTATTGCCGTGCTGCCCCTCGACCGTTTTGATCCCCTTTGCCGTGCACAAACACTATCTTGGCGTGTTCCCGACATGAATACGGGATCGTCCTGCTGCTTACAGTAGGCTGAGTTAATCACACAGCCTGGCGCAGACGAGCAACACGGCATGTGATAAAAAGAACTGCCATTCGTCAGCCCATCTACCGTGTCAACGATGCATTTCCAGACACATGGTCATAGGACCTTCTTTCCTCCATCCCCAGTCAGCAATCTGTCCCTGCAGTTTGTCGGTTTTATTAATATTCACTCTGTACATTCTACGACTATCAAGCAAACTACCTAACCACTTAATAATAACTTACAAGCCGAATACCGATTACGTTTTCGTAAACATCACAGAACAACTTCTACTTTAATGAATGTAACAGGGAACCTGAAGCTTGCCGTGGATATACAGTAGGCGATTATCATCTGGTTTTTAGACATCAGCAAAATCTTTGATACTCGCAGCTTCGACATTTTATTTGTCGATCTTAGCAGCCTAAGTTTCTCGTTAAGTGCAGTGCAATGGTTTTGCTCATACCTGACGTCTCCCCTGGAATGCGCAACGTCTGGCACCGCAAAATCACAATGGAAGCAGGTAGTAACAGCCCTTCTCCAGGATTTCGTATCAGGTTCGATACTATTTTCACTGAATTTCAATGATGTGTCACTAGTTTTGTCCTACTGTAAATAGTACATGTAAGCCGATAGCCCCCAGCTGTATCTAAGTACGAAGACAATATATCTGAAGACTGCTATCGGGAATCTCAGTACAGACATGTGTGCACAATCAAAATGGCGCAGAATATACAGCTAAACCTCAGCCAACTGATTGGTCATTCTTTGCTCATTAACCTGAATTATCAGGTCTCAGTACCATCTTTAACCCTAAATGGGCCAAATATCAAATTCTCGCCTTCAGTCTAGGAGTAATAACACATGAAAATCTAAAATATACTGAGCACTTAACCTCAATGTGCAAAAGGCATCAGCATCTCTCCATGGCCTACTAAAATATGAAGACCTCTTCAATCTTGACCAAAAAATGAAACTTTTTCAAACACTTATATTTCCATTTACAGAGATATTACCGTGTGAGTCCTTTCTCAGAAACTCTCACACCGCCTGGAATTGATTATGAATACCTGCGGTGGTCGACTCTTTGATGTATTTCACAGTCATAACCACTGCTCTTCTGGCTGTGTGCAGCTAAGTAAGTAAAACAAAAACAGAACACATCTAAAAATGATGAAATACGAAATTTAAATACAAGTAAGCCACATAGTCAAAGTAGGTAAATATCAAATCGTTGAGTTTAAGTTTTAATCCATTTATTCTGAAAAATTCTCAGTTTACATCAAAGGGGCCTGCCACCAAGCGACTGCCAGTTCGGGCCGCCGCACTTGGTCACACACCACGCAACTCACGATCGACGTTTAGTGAAGCGTGATTTAGTACAATATCATCAAACAACTGCAGGATGTAGCCCTCACTATGTAGATTAATGCATGGAACTAAATTCGTACGTAATTATTTAAAATATGATGATGTAAAACATATGGGTAACACTATTCCTTAAAGCTCTTAGGCTAACTAAAGCTGGATTGGTTTTCATATTTTATATAATAAGTAATTATTGGAAGCATACTGTTCTAGAAACGGTAGTTGCTGTTAACTTCCTATTTCTTTAATTACTTAGCGGTCCCCCGACGCGACAAGGATTCGGTCAAAATATTACTACTTATAATAAACTTAAAGGAGCAATATGTATTGCTTGTTGAGATTTTAGAAGTATTTTTTGTATTATTTGTGGGGGTTTATTTCTATTTTTAATTTAAGTCTTATTTCATGATTTTTAAACTTTATATTTTACTGATAAACACAGTATTATCGACACTCTATCCCCACATGCTCGCGAATATTTTCAGGGACGAAACATGAAACTGTGACGTGAGATCATTTCCACTTATGCGATTTAATTGTATCTTTTTTTAATGCACACGTGGCTTCGTTAACTACCTTTTAGCTTATATTTAGCTGATTTAGGTTCTAACATAAGTAATAAATGAAGTTGGAACAAAGTGGGATGTTCTTGCACTATGCTGCCGAAACTATTTGGAGGGAAAAATCTTATGACTTCGCTCTGACCTTTTTTTTTTTTGAGTTGTCAGTCTTCTGACTGGTTTGATGCGGCCCGCCACGAATTCTTTTCCAATCTCTTGCACTTTCAAGCTAGATCCTCAGTTATTTGTTTGGTGTGATCCAATCTCTGTCTTTCTCTACAGTTTTTACCCTCTACAGTTCCCCCTAGTACTGTGGAAGTTATTCCGTGATCCCTTCCCCTGCTCATTCCTTACCTTATCAGTTAACTCACTATTCAACGTTCTTCTGTAGCACCACATTTCAAACGCTTCCAGTTTGTTCCGATTTTCCCACAACCTACGCTTCACCGCCATACAATGCCTTACTTCAAACGTTCATTCTCTGATATTTCTTCCTCAAATTAAGTCCTATGATCTCTTGGCCAGGAATGCCCTTTTTCCCAATGCTAGTCTGCTTTATATGTCGTCCTTATTCCGACCGTCATGGATTATGTTGCCGAATTTCTTATCTTCATCTCCTTCTTGATCACGAATCCTCATGTTAAGTTTCTCGGTGTTCTCGTTTCCGCTGCTTCTCTTTACATTCATCTATCTTCGATTTATTGTCAGTCCTTATCCTGTACTCATTAGACTGATCGGTCCACTTAGCAGGTCCTGTAATACTTCTTCATTTTCACTGAGGGTAGCAATGTCCAAGAATCTTAACATTGCTATCCTTTCAGCTTGAATTTTAATCCCACTCCTGAGCCTTTCTCTTATTTCTGTCATTGTTTTTCCTATGTATAGATTGAACACTAGGGGTGAAAGACGACATGCCCGCCTTGCATCCTTTTTAATACGAAAATTTCGTTCTTCCAGTCTTGGCGCTTCAGTCTGGAACCGCGCGACCGCTACGGTCGCAGGTTCGAATCCTGCCTCGGGCATGGATGTGTGTGATGTCCTTAGGTTAGTTAGGTTTAAGTAGTTCTAAGTTCTAGAGGACTGATGACCTCAGATATTAAGTCCCATAGTGCTCAGAGCCATTTGAACCATTTGAACCTTCCACTCTTACTGTTTCCTCTTTCCTCTTGTACATACTGTATAAGTAGTGAAGGCAGCAGAGGATCAAGTAGGTAAAAAGACGAGGGCTAATAGAAATCCTTGGGTAACAGAAGAAATATTGAATTTAATTGATGAAAGGAGAAAATATAAAAATGCAGTAAATGAAGCAGGCAAAAAGGAATACAAACGTCTCAAAAATGATATCGACAGGAAGTGCAAAATGGCTAAGCAGGGATGGCTAGAGGACAAATGTAAGGATGTAGAGGCTTGTCTCACTAGGGGTAAGATAGATACTGCCTACAGGAAAATTAAAGAGACCTTTGGAGAGAAGAGAACCACTTGTATGAATATCAAGAGCTCAGATGGCAACCCAGTTCTAAGCAAAGAAGGGAAGGCAGAAAGGTGGAAGGAGTATATAGAGGGTTTATACAAGGGCGATGTACTTGAGGACAATATTATGGAAATGGAAGAGGATGTAGATGAAGACGAAATGGGAGATAAGATACTGCGTGAAGAGTTTGACAGAGCACTGAAAGACCTGAGTCCAAACAAGGCCCCGGGAGTAGACAACATTCCATTTGAACTACTGATGGCCTCGGGAGAGCCAGTCATGAAAAAACTCTACCATCTGGTGAGCACGATGTATGAGACAGGCGAAATACCCTCAGACTTCAAGAAGAATATAATAATTCCAATCCCAAAGAAAGCAGGTGTTGACAGATGTGCAAATTACCGAACTATCAGTTTAATAAGTCACAGCTGCAAAATACTAACGCGAGTTCTTTACAGACGAATGGAAAAACTGGTAGAAGCCGACCTCGGGGAAGATCAGTTTGGATTCCGTAGAAATGTTGGAACACGTGAGGCAATACTGACCTTACGACTTATTTTAGAAGAAAGATTAAGAAAAGGCAAACCTACGTTTCTAGCATTTGTAGACTTAGAGAAAGCTTTTGACAATGTTAACTGGAATACTCTCTTTCAAATTCTGTAGGTGGCAGGGGTAAAATACAGGGAGCGAAAGGCTATTTACAGTTTGTACAGAAACCAGATGGCAGTTATAAGAGTCGAGGGACATGAAAGGGAAGCAGCGGTTGGGAAGGGAGTAAGACAGGGTTGTAGCCTCTCCCCGATGTTATTCAATCTGTATATTGAGCAAGCAGTAAAGGAAACAAAAGAAAAATTCGGAGTAGGTATTAAAATTCATGGAGAAGAAGTAAAAACTTTGAGGTTCGCCGATGACATTGTAATTCTGTCAGAGACAGCAAAGGACTTGGAAGAGCAGTTGAACGGAATGGACAGTGTCTTGAAAGGAGGATATAAGATGAACATCAACAAAAGCAAAACGAGGATAATGGAATGTAGTCAAATTAAGTCGGGTGATGCTGAGGGAATTAGATTAGGAAATGAGACACTTAAAGTAGTAAAGGAATTTTGCTATTTAGGGAGTAAAATAACCGATGATGGTCGAAGTAGAGAGGATATAAAATGTAGACTGGCAATGGCAAGGAAAGCGTTTCTCAAGAAGAGAAATTTGTTAACATCAAGTATAGATTTAAGTGTCAGGAAGTCGTTTCTGAAAGTATTTGTATGGAGTGTAGCCATGTATGGAAGTGAAACATGGACGATAACTAGTTTGGACAGGAAGAGAATAGAAGCTTTCGAAATGTGGTGCTACAGAAGAATGCTGAAGATAAGGTGGGTAGATCACGTAACTAACGAGGAGGTATTGAATAGGATTGGGGAGAAGAGAAGTTTGTGGCACAACTTGACTAGAAGAAGGGATCGTTTGGTAGGACATGTTTTGAGGGATCAAGGGATCACAAATTTAGCATTGGAGGGCAGTGTGGAGGGTAAAAATCGTAGAGGGAGACCAAGAGATGAATACACTAAGCAGATTCAGAAGGATGTAGGTTGCAGTAGATACTGGGAGATGAAGAAGCTTGCACAGGATAGAGTAGCATGGAGAGCTGCATCAAACCAGTCTCAGGACTGAAGACCACAACAACAACAACAACATACTGTATAATACCCTTCTTTCTTTATAGATTACCACTGGTTATTTTTTTTTTTTTTTTTAGAATTTCAACGTCTAGCGGCATTTGACACTGTCTAACGCTTTTTCCATGTCAACGAATCCTATGAATGTGTCTTGCTCTTCCTTTAGTCTTGCTTCCATTATCAACCGCGATGTCATAACTGCCTCTCTGGTGTCTTTACCTTTCCCAAAACCAAACTGATCATCAGCTAACAGGTCCTCTTTTTCCATTCTTCTGTATATTACTATTGTCAGCAGTATGGATGCATGAGCTGTTAAGCTTACAGTGCAATAATTCTCGCATTTGTCTGCTCTCTAAAATTTTCGGAATTGTGTGGACGAAGTTTTTGCGAAAGACTGATGCTATTTCGCCAGTCTCATAGATTCTACACTCGAATGTGAATAGTGGTTTCGTTTCGACTTCCCCCAATGATTTTAAAAATTCTGATGGTATCTTATCTATCCTTTCTGCCTTGTTCGATGTTAAGTCTTCCAATGCTATTTTAAATTCTGATTCTAATACTGTATCTCCTATATCTTTTATATCCATTCCTGCTTCTTCTTCTGTCATGTAACCAAGTGCCCGCATCTCGTGGTCGTGCGGTAGCGTTCTCGCTTCCCACGCCCGGTTTCCCGGGTTCGATTCCCGGCGGGGTCAGGGATTTTCTCTGCCTCGTGATGGCTGGATGTTGTGTGCTGTCCTTAGGTTAGTTAGGTTTAATTAGTTCTAAGTTCTAGGGGACTGAAGACCATAGATGTTAAGTTCCACAGTGCTCAGAGCCATTTGAACCATTTTTTTGTAACCAAGTGAGTCCCCCCGCCCCCACCACCACCCCTCACAGAGGCTTTCATTGCACTCTTTCCATCTAACCGCTCTCTCCTCTGCCTTTAAAAGTGGGATTCCCATCGCACTTTTAATTCCACCGAAGGTTGTTTTGGATTTCCTACATACTGAGTCAATCGTTCCGACCACCATTTCTTTTTTCATTTCGACACTTTTTTCATGCAGAGATTTCGCCTTAGCTTCGCTGCACTTCCTATTTATTTCATACCTAAGTGACCTACATATCTGTATTCCTGAATTTCCCTGAATATTTTTGTACTTCCATATCACGTCCATCAAATGAATTATTTCTTATATTACCTATGATTTCTTCGCAGTTACTTTCCTTGTATCAAAGTTTTTCTTTTCAACCTCTGTGACTGCCCTTTTCAGAGATGTCCATTGTTCTTCAACTGAACTGCTTACTCAGCTATTCTTTACCCCTCAGAAAGTTCAAGCGTATTTCTTCATTCCTTACTACCCCGTATCACACTTGTTTACACGTGGATTCTTCCTGACTAGTCTGTTAAACTTCAGTCTACTCTTCATCACCACTACAGGTTGATCTATGTCTGCTGTTGAGTTCGCCTTATAATCCAGTATATGATTCCGGAATTCCTGTTTGACCATGGTGTAATCTAACAGGAATCTTCCTGTATCTCCGAACATTTTCCAGGTATACCTCGTGCTTTTGTGATTCTTGTACAAAGTATTCGTTATTACTAGCCGAAATATAGTGCAGAACTCAGTCTTTCTCCTCTCTCATCCCTTGTACCAAGCCCATATTCTCCCCTAAACCTTTCTTCTACTACTTCTACAATCGCATTCCAGTTCCCCATGACAGACTTTCACCTCCTTTTAACTACTGCATTGCAGATCTCAGAAAGAACTAATTGAGTCATAATTTCCCTTTCTCTGCTGAAACGAGCAACTCCAAACGACAAAAATCATTGTTGTCGGTCAACCGTAAAAGACCAACATATGTTCTCGCAGACTTTCATTTAGATCTTTTTGAGTCCTATACTACATAACTTCTGGTAGCTCTTATATATTATGTAACCTATATCAAGAGAGCGCGCTGGCGGAAAACATGTATAATTATTTCAGCTGATGAAATTTTGACGGTAGAACAGGCTTTCATGGAACATAGCTTAGAACCATACCGATTAAAGCAGCTATCAAATAAGAAAGCTTGCATTAAAATTAGATCTTTAATTTGAGGGCTACAGAAAAATACGCAGATATGCACCTTAAACTTGTAGCATCCCTCTGCGCTGTTTGAGACGAGGATTAAAAAGGGAATGTGTCGTCTCAGTGACTCATCACCGCCCAGCCGAAACCACTACGGATAAAAATTTGAAATTTCTTATATTGTAGGCGTCGCTTAAGAAGGTATCTATCGATATACCACCCCTAAGCGAGTGAAATTGAGGATAAAAGGCTTTGTGAAAATATGTGGCTATCAAGGCAATTTCGAAGCTAGAACTACTAAAATTGGTACTTGGTTTCTTGATCAGAAACAAAACAAAAAAAGGTCTTTCAGTCTTTTTGGAATTTCAGCCACTATGGGATGAAACAGTTCGTCAAAGATTTTTTTAAATAGATCATTATTAAAATATTACTAACGTATTTTAAAGCTACGTCTATGAAAATTGGTGTCTGACTTCTCAGTTAGAAATTTAAAAAAATGTTTCAGTGTTTTTGGAAATTCTATCCCTAAAGAAGTGAAATAGGAGATGAAAATTTTTATGAAAATATTTCTTTATATTAAAACATTTAAAGTTAGAGGGTGTTGAGCTTATACTGCAGGCATCGTTTAAGGAGGGATTTTTTGAAATTCTAACTCTAACGGGTTGAAAGAGGGGTTAAGAGTTCTATGGAAATATTTCATTATAAAAGCATTTTGTTGCTAAATCTATGAAAATTTACATTTGACTTCTCGGTTGGAAAAAAGGGTTTCAGTGTTTTTGTAAATTCAACCCCTCCAGGGCTGAAATGGGAAATGAAAAAATTTATGACAATATTTAATCATGAGAGCGTTTTTGAAGATAAATCTATGAAAATTTGTGTTTGGCTACTCGATTACAAATAAAAAAATACGTGTTCCATTGCTTTTGGATATTCAGCCACTTATGGGACGAAATAATGCCTGGCTAATTCACTGACTCATCATCACCCACCCAAAACAGCTACATATAGAAATTTGAAATTTGTAGAATGTGTTGACCTTATACTGTAGGTATTTTTTAAGAAGGGATTTTTCGAAATTCCGCCACTAAAGGGATAAAATTTTTTGTCAAAATATGTCGTTATTACGATAATATCGAAGTTA
Source organism: Schistocerca cancellata (assembly GCF_023864275.1). NCBI lineage: Eukaryota > Metazoa > Arthropoda > Insecta > Orthoptera > Acrididae > Schistocerca > Schistocerca cancellata. The sequence continues at coordinate 96,678,592 of NC_064633.1, forward strand.
AAACTACGTAAAATCGAGTTCGCTTTTACACTGTTTGCGTGGTGTTTCACTTTACAGTGGTGTGTTACTTTACACATGAGCAATGTGCATAACAACATAAATATTCCATAAAATAAAAAGAAATAAAAAGTGTGTAGACCATACAGTAAACGCGAAAGGAGTAGTGGGGCGCTACGTTAATAGCTAATAAAAATGATGGACCCGACTAAAGTCAGCCTCTGTCTCTGTTAAATTCATTTTCGTCCCTGTTCACGATCTACATAAGTCTCCAAGAACATCTATCAGGTACAAAGAATGGGCATTTGGCTCTGTTTGTTATTGTTCCTCTACATTGAATTACATGAAAGTGTTCAACACTAATCTTCAATAAATAAACACTGGAGAATACTGTCATTTCAGTGACAAAAAACTAGCCATCACAAATGTGTAAATGCTGTAACCGATTCCTGTTCATAGTCTGAAAAAGACAAAACACACGTAATATGCCGTTAACTCCATCCTCTAAGTAATTCAGTTCTAGTTAAGAGTCAGTTCAATAATTCAAAACTGGCCTGGTTCTTAACACAATACTAAATCCGTTGATTTAGAACACATAACAAGACTGGCGTATAACAACAACATTTTCATGTTCTGCAGCTGTGCGTCCTGGCATTCTTTCGCTGCCAGTGTATTATGGCCCTGCTACCGTTGCTCAAGTACCTGGGTGCTGACTGGCTGGAACTGCACACAGTCAACGGAGTGTGCATCTAAGTTTTCTTTGAAATAATAATAACAACGACAACGCTCACATCATACAGTATAACGAGGATAAGGGGTACCGTAAATGGTACAACTCAGAATCCCTTCTCACTTTTCTTGTCTTCCACAGTCATCCACTTAGAATACTGGATACCATAGACTTTGGTTCAGTTTTTCTAATACGTTCATACGCTTCAGCTCTGCAGCAAATGGTATGCTAGCAAAGTGTCCTTCAGCCTATACACCAGCAAATGGTATGCTAGCAAGGTGTCTTTCAGCCTACACACCTGTAAGAATATGTGGTGACATGAGTCTGTCTACCTGTAACGAAAATACTCTGAAGATGGCTATTTATAGACGAAATCTAGAATAATAAAAACTAATGGAATTACGACTGACTGCTATGTGTGTCTACTTCCTTAAACTGTTACATGGTCTTCATGATACATGGTACGTATGATCATTTAGAGGTTAGATACTTCCTAGAATTGACCACTTCAAACATATTGTCCTTTGAGTCAGTGTTTATCTGCTGCCTCTTTTCGACAGTTTTGTGTACAGTCCTGCAAAAACTACTTTATTTTCAGTAACATTAACGCGCTATTGAAACATTTCATTCACTGCTCAACCACAATCTCTCTCTCCTGAAAAGTATCCAGTTCCTTCAAAAGCTTGTCAATAACATTAACGCAGTACCACCCAACACTGATTTTAGATGACATTAAACAAACTTACTTTGTATTTAGATAATCACGTTTTTCATCAAGCAAAAGTTGCATACTAGGGAAATATTGATTTTAAGAGACTGACTAATTTGATGCATTCTGTTATCTGAGATGTAGACATTCGAGAAGCGTCTAAGGTCTAAGAGTATGAACCCAACACGATTAACTATCGCAACAGTACATATTCGACTTTTACATGTACTATCATGCGTAAAAATATCCGAACGACCTGAATTGTGATCCGCCTGATTTGCATGCAACCAACATAACGTAGCTGTCTAGCGGGCCCTCTAATCGCTTTGCTCTACAGTCGTTCGACTATACAAAATGAATACCACGAGAGACCACTAGACAACATTGTTCTTTAAGGCAATCAGTGCGCTGAAACATCACACCATGATACTGTAAAAATTATAAAAACACGCAATTAGAGATGAGTTAGACCCTAACACTTGAACTGGTTACAATGATTTTCAAAAGCGTTACCATCTCATTACAATCTAAAACAACTAACTATGGCAAATAAACTATGTAGCAATCATTAAACAAAGTAAATGTTTGCATGAACAAGATATTCTGAGACAATGTCTGGACTGATAAAGGTCTATGACAGTTCGAAGTATTTTTCCTCTGTATAAGGTTTTCCCGCACCTGCTAAATGTCTCAGTGACGATTGGTTGTTGCATAAACTGGTCGTTAAAGGATCTAGTTAAAGAAAACGCGATACACAGAGGTAAACGGTCTATTGAAACCGCAATATTAATGGAGTATAATCAGTAACGTCAATGGACTAATTATTCATGAAAAATTATTTGCCCACTTGTTTGAACTATAAATGACATGACGAAATTTTTTGTTCTGGATCTGGACAGAAACCCATCAGACGTAGCCACTACTAACTAAAATACGATTTCGCACCCGCCCGGGATTTGATCAAGGCAACGATCATCAATGCTGACTAGCCATAAAGAGACGTGAAATATAAAGGTTTTCACCAGTCTTAGTTAACACATCTGAACTTGAAGCGAAATGAAATTATTTCTACTACATCAAAACCATTGTCGCCCTGTTAGCTAACCATGAAAGACGTTTAATATACTCTCCTTCACAAGTAACCAAATATGCACGTGCTGAAAATTGGAATGCTGAGATTTAAAATGTTGTATCGGGATTTTCTACACAGCACGTTATCGGATAGTTAACTAAGTAGAATCAAGTTTTAGAAATCTAATCTATTTACCAGCAGCGACTTGAATCAATATCAGATGATGGTACAATTTTTTTTGCTTGCCCGGGAATCGAACTCGGCGGGTACTGTCGCTGTTTCCCATCCATAAATAGACGTTAAGTATCAACTGCTTGCTCACCAGTAGCGAAATGCTTGCATGTTTCACTAGAAGTAACGGTACCTATCGTTATTGTTGACTATTCATGAACAGATATTAAATATGCAAATTATTTTTCGGTATTAGGTCAGTGTGCGCATGCTAGGGCTTAAAATTAAATAATGAATGTGTTTGTGCTGGACCAGGATTGCAAGGCAGATACGTTCCATTCCTAGAGATACCAATTCAAATTCCAGTCGAGGACCAAAAATTGCAACGTCTCAAGTTCAAACTAAATATGAACACTGTGAACGAAATAACAATTACTAAATTAAATGAAATAAACCGTTTGGTGCTAGTTTACTGGCGACAGAGTTTGTGCCTTCGGTGGCTGCCGCCTTTGTTATGGTGCCATTTAAACAGGGTCTGACGCTGTTGGTAGTGAAGGGATATTGTGTTTAATGCGGATTCTGAACCACTGTGCGACCTAACATTCTGGACGTGGCGTTACCAAAGGTGAATTAGATCTTTTCGTGAATGTTAAAAATGGACGCCATGAGTGAGAATCGAACCTATACCCCGAAATTATCAAACTACGATCAACCCAGCAGACCACTACAACTCGCAGTTGGCAACGTCCTGAATGTGTTGTTCTGTCCGACGATGCGCCTAGAAGCTGTGAAAAAATCCGGCTCTCTCGATTTACCTGCTAGTTTCTAATGCGGGTATTATTCTAATCTCATGACTGCGTGATATAAGAACCGTTCTAGTCTTCGTAGCTCCGATTTGATGTCAATATGAATTTTTTTCTGTAACAAGTAATGTTTTAGTTCGAGAAACACAACTGCAGCGTGTGAGGTTACCAGATAATTCGATGATTACTGCCATGATTGCTATTATTATCCTCATTATTCTGCTACTACACATGTGATCGAAGGAGAGGCATATGCTCTTTGACCATTTTTAGAACCATCTGCCCAAATATAGAAATTATGTAGTTCCTTCCATGTATAGGGAATACTTTTCGATTTAATGTCGGAAATCTCCAATTACATTAAAATTAAATTAATTGCTGAAACCTTTATTTGAGAGCAGAAATCGTGTTGCTTTTCTTTATTTATTTGCGCTTAGCAATGATGCTTGTAAAATGCGAAATCTGGAGGTAAAACACTATTCAAAATGCGGGGATGTTAATGTCTGCCGTTAAATGTCAAGTGTATGCTTTACAGATGACTTGGTCAGACTGTTGTCAATCGTATGGGAGTTACATTGCTGCTGATTAATATCTCCCTCATTTTTGTGTGTTGTGTTTAATAAACTACCGAAAAGACCATATGCAGTATGCAATATAGTAATAAAAATTGAGTAAAACGTATCACGATAACGGTACAAAAAAGTCTACCTTGTTAAGGCAAAATATCCCATATCATTACAAATTAGCAAGAGAAAGTTAAAAAATCATTCGTGCCTCACTTTAGTCAGTATTATTGACAGAAGCAGAAAAAAAGGGACTAACATGCGTGCAATTCTGTAATGTTGTGTCTATACACCCACGGACTAGAGAATAGAGAGCGATATAACGGTGGAGAGGGTTTTATTCGATGTCTTTACTGATTGTTGATCTGCCTTCGAGACACTATTTTACAAAGGGGGAGAAAGTATTGTCGCCTTCAGTATTTGAACAGATAGCATACTCAGTTTGCAATTTCATGTCCAAACACTTTACCCCTACGCTAGCAACCATCTGCAACAAACCTTGCCTCCTTGTCTCCTCAATTATAGATTCGTCAGCTAAACAGCGACGTAAATAGCGAAACCAGCTGCAGTTTCTGTTGAAACGAACTTCCTGGAATCAAAATTATTCATTTGATACCTTCTCTATCATCCTCTAAGAGAGAATCATTCAGGATATTTAATGAGAATGATAATATATTAGTGAGTGAATTTAGAAGGAAACTTTTGCACCAGTCCAGGAAGTAATTCGAAGGCCACATTGCTGTCAAATCTATGCTGCAATGTTGCCAATTCTCCATTAGCCTGGTGACAAGCAGAAGACGCCTGCTAACGCGAAAAATCTCTTCAGCTTGTAACCATAGGACAAGCTCGCGCAACACCGAAAGGGCAGGGCCGGCGTTGGCGCTAGCGCCGCTTGCTACATCTACATCTACATCTGCACCTACATGGATACTCCGCAAATCACTAAGTGCCTGGCAGAAGGTTCATCGAACCACTTTCACAATTCTCTATTATTCCATTCTTTTGTAGCCCGCGGAAAGAACGAACACCTATATTTTCCCGTGCGAGCTCTGATTTCCCTTATTTTATCGTGGTGATCATTTCTCCCAGTGTAGGTCGGTGTCAACAAAATATTTTCGCATTCAGAGGAAAAAGTTTGTGATTGGAATTTCGTGAGAAGATTCCGTCGCAACGAAAAACGCCTTTGTTTTACTGATGTCCAGCCCAAATCCTGTATCATTTCTGTGACAAGCTCTCCCACATTTCGCAATAATACAAAACGTGCGGCCCTTCTTTGAACTTTTTCGATGTACTCCGTCAGCCCTGTATGGTAAGGATCCCATACCACGCAGCAGAATTCTAAAAGAGGACGGACAAGCGTAGTATAGGCAGTGTCCTAAGTAGATCTGTCACATTTTCTAAGTGTAGTGCCAATAAAACACAGTCTTTGGTTAGTCTTCCCCCACAACAAATGCTACATAGGTGAGTTGCAGTGGTCTGCTGAGTTGATCGTAGCTTGATAATGGCGAGGTATAGGTTCGATTCCCACTCATGGCGTCCGTTCTTAACATTCACGAAAAGATCTAATTAACCTTTGGTAACGCCACGTCCAGAGTGGTAGGTCGCACAGTAGTTCAAAATCCGCATTAAACACAATATCCCTTCACTACCAACAGCGTCAGACCCTGTTTAAATGGCGCCATAACAAAGGCGGCAGCCGCCGAAGGCACAAACTCTGTCGCCAGTAAACTAGCACCAAACAGGTTTATTTCATTTAATTTAGTAATTGTTATTTCGTTCACAGTTTCATATTTAATTTGAACTTGAGACGTTGCAATTTTTGGTCCTCGGTTAGAATTCGAATTCGGATCTCTAGGAATGGAACGTATCTGCCTTGCAATTCTGGTCCAGCACAAACATATTCATAATTTCATTTTAAGCCCTACCATATGCACACTGACCTACCACCGAAAAATAATTTGCATATTTAATATCTGTTCATGAATAGTCAACAATAACGATAGGTACCGTTACTTCTATTGAAACACGCAAGCATCTCGCTACTGGTGAGCAAGCAGTTGATACTTAACGTCTATTTATGGATGGGAAACAGCGACAGTACGCGCCGGGTTCGATTCCCGGGCAAGCCTAGCAAATTGTACCATCATCTCTTATTGATACAGCTCGCTGCTCCTAAGTAAATACGATTTCTAACATCTGATTTTTCTTAATTAACAATCCGATAACGTGCTGGGCACTCCATTAATATTTCGGTTTATAAAGAGCTGTCACAGACCTTTATTAGTCCAGGCATTGTCTCAGAATGTCTTGTTCATGCAAACATTTACTTTGTTTAAGGATTGCTACATAGTTTATTTGCCATAGTTAGTTGTTTTAGATTGTAATGAGACGGTAAACCTTTTGAAAATCATTGTAACCTGTACAAGTGTTAGGGTCTAACTCATCTCTAATTACGTGTTTTTATAGTTTTTGCAGTATCATGGTGTGATGTTTCAGCGCACTGATTGCCTTAAAGAACAGTGTTGTCTAGTGATCTCTCGTGGTATCCATTTTGTATAGTCGAACGACTGTTCCGCAAAGCGATTAGAGGGCCCGTAAGACAGCTACGTTATGTTGGTTGCTTGCAAATCAGGCGGATCACAATTCAGGTCGTTCGGACAGTTTTGCGCATGATTGTACATTCAGCAGAAACCCATTCCAGTTCATTATTTGCATTTAATTTAAGGTAATTTGCAAACAAATGGTTCGTGCATTACTGCAAACAAAGTACAAACAGATTATTATATCTGACACTTCGAAGGACAAAGTCAGTTGTTTCCTAATTTCTTGCAAAAAACTTCATTAATATAACAATATTGTTAGGTCTGTATTTATGCAAACAGTCGATGATGTCCATTATATTCAGCCTACTGAGACTTCTCTCTCGATATTCAGTCTTCGCCGCTCTGTTCGAGTATTGGTTGGCAAGTACTGCTCTCCCTTCACACCTATTTCAAGATTCTGTATCATTGAATGTGGAAAAAAAATCGTCGCTGAGCCAAACAAGGAATTAGTGGATAAATTTGAGAAAGACAATGTAGCTGATTTTCTTAAGGAAATTTGACTGTAGAAATTATTTTTGACGTTACATTTTAAAGTCTGACTTGTATTGAAGCAAAATCATTTGCAGTACCACTTGAAAATTGCGACTGTGAAATAAATAATCTTTACAGTTAAAGAGGAATTTGATGTTCTTTAAAAAATTCTACATAACTGTGAATCCCGTCCATGAGAAGTTAATCACATTGTAGTTGCATTCATAGACATAAATAAGGCTTATGAGACTCTTGGAAGGAAAGCGCTAGAGCAACGACTGAATAGACTGGAACTGTTACAGGAAATTCAGCTCAAAACCAGAATCATGTATAACAAATGCCTGAACTGTAAAATAATGGATGACAAAGAATCAGAATGGCTTAGAACAGATAGAAGGGTTCGACAAGGAAGTGTGCTCTCTCCAGAGAATCAAGTCAGTTAGGTGCTACAACAGGAACCAGGCGGCTGCCCCTTCCCATGGTAGTTGTTCATGAAGTTGTTGTAGCTACAGCCAACCGTACAGGACATTCCTCAAATTCTGCAGCCAGTGCTCGAGCTGTGTCAAGGAAATTGCCTTTCCCCTGGTCATCAGTTCAAAAGATTTTTGCAGCGCATTTTAACCTGGTATCACTACAAGAATCAGTATGTGCACCAAATGAAGCCTCAAGATACTGTATAGTTCCGTGACTTTGCACATCGTTTATTGGTATGCATGGAAATGTATAATATGTGACTGGGGAATATTCTTTGGATGAACGAGGTACATTTTACTCTGTATGGTGCATTCAATGACAGGACTGTCACTTATAGGATTGTATTTCATCACATATTAGACAGGACCGTACACTGCACTCAGCTGATTACACAAGCTCCTTCATTCTCGGTCCGATTTTCTTCGAGGAGATAACACCTCGGGGCCCTATAGGTGTACAATGACATCAGCACGCTATAGGAAGTTCCTAGTAGAACACATGATTCCAGCGTTGCAAGAACGTAACTATGTCCACACCACTATTTTCATGTAGGATGGGTGTACACGATGTGTTGCTTGCCACGTGAAAGACTTTCTTCGAGTAAACGTCAGGTAAGACCGCAATTTAAAGAGATGTTGTCTTCCAGATCCCCCGACCTAAATTCATATATTTCTGGTTGTGAGGATATCTGAAAATGCGTTTCTATCAGCTATGTATCCAGACACTTCCCGATATGAAGGGTAGCATAGACGGACATATAGGTCTGATACCAACGGACGTGCTGCGAGAAACTATACCGACGGTGTTACAAATGCTTAGTCGAGAGACCCTGTCGTACACATTTTTTACCTTGTGACCATATCATAGTAAACGTACCAGAACCACCATTATCATGTGCTTGATCGTTCCTCCCCTTTTCCTGCACCCACACCATATACTCACTGCTTACAGCCCAAGAGTTCCACATGGTGGCAGAAAGTAAAGCTATTTTTTTTTCAATATAATCCAGAAGCGCACCGATTAATTAACGTACCTATGATGTTTCAGCGTCCTGCGAAGTATGCAACCCACACTGCAGGACTCGGAGCACTCTCAGTTTCATTATAATCACCTGGTATATCACACATCATCAGCAATCACAAAATATCTGTAGAAGCAAAGATCTTATTATCCACCAATTTTGATCTATGAGTCAGACTTTGACAAAGAAGACTTTAGCTTTGAGCTTTGTATGATGGATGGATCAGGCGATAATGGAAACGATAAGAAATGAAACAATGCGAAAAACTTTTGAGATCAGTCCCTTAAAAGGAACTATGAAATGCTTGACCACATTAAACGAATTACGAAAAAAAACTATGAATAAAAGCTCTATAATGGATAGAATCTCGAAGAAGACCACTTGGAAGGCTACGAACAAAATTAACAGAGCAGGTGGTGCATAATATGAATTGAAGAAGACTGCAACTGGAGGAAATACTGAGACCGTGGGTGAAAAGCAAAAATTGGAAGAAGCTTTGTATACCACAATGAAAGGCATAATACTGTTAATGGTAACATATGTCATAGTATGTAAAAGGGAGAAGGAAGCGAGGAAGGAAGGGATTCCAGATACTGGATGACATGAAGGACGGTACAACATACAGCAGCCTTAAGAAGGAAGCAATGGATCGCAGAAAATGGAGAGGCAAAGGACCTGCTAATATAGCAGATAACGGATGATGATGATGTCAGAGTTCCATTTTTGGAGAGTTTCACGTGTGTCTGAAGGCTCTGAACTTCGTCACGATCTGGTATATTTTTCGAGGAGACTACACCTGTTGCTAACAGATTCTGCAGCACTGAATGTGGCGTGTCGCAAAAGCCATCAGGCCCGACGCTACTCTGCAACACACCGCCGTCAAGGTGGTTCCCATCTCAGCCCCTGAGACTACGCTACGTCCGAGCTCCGCCACTTGCAGCGCGACCTGCAGGCGGCTTTCGCGTACACAGTATACCAAAGCAGGGAGGGCGTCTAAATCAGCAAGATCGGCCGCTCTTGCCTCGAACCTTTTGCTGCATCCGCTTGTGCCAAGTCTAGCCAATCAGGAGGACGTGTACCTCCACTGTGCAGGTTTTTGGGACCGCGTCCTCGCCGATCAGCCGGCCAAGATAAGAAGTCTGTTCCTGACCCAGCGCTGCCTCGACCAAGGAACCTGGTGGTATTCTGTCACTCATTTGGCAAGAACGTAGAAACTGTGCAGAGACCGTAACTTGGCTGTTCCAACGTGCTCCGCGCAAGGAAAGCGAAGACTTAAACATTTGGTAGTCAAACTAGTGGAGAAAGAACTGTGACTGTAGAAGCTTTCATTGTGTCGCTTCCTCAACGAAGACTTGTATTCTAAGTACTAACGTTCAGTCGTGAGCTTACTTTAACGTTAGGAAATAGTTACAAGGTTTGTTATTTGTCTGTTGATGGTCATCAAAGATCATTTGTGTTGAATTCATTGTGTTCTTAAACGTAGAGAATGAACCATATGCTCGCATGTTTCTTGTGGAAATGTTAAAAGTCCCGGATACTTCATAATGAGTAAAAAGCACCCCTGCACTACAGCAAGTAATCAGTAGGTGAAAGATGTAAGATTGTCAATAGTAATACACATGAATTTAAAAATTCTGGTAAATCGTGTAAGTAAAACAGATGCATGTTATATTTAATCTTTTATTCTGCTCATGACTCGTTTCAGGTATAGTCCATCATCAGATGACCTGGTACTAGATAATAAAGAGAAGTGCAAATAATGATATCATACAGTACAGCTTTGCAAAATTAATGAGGTTATATAAATCTCAAATGAAATTAATTGTGTACAATTTTTAAGAACTTAAGTACATAACATCTACGGTCATGTACTTGCAAAACCTGACACACAATGAATAATGTCTGCACAAATATGAGTGTAATCAAATTCTTCAAAATGTGGACAATTAATTTCATTTGAGATTTACATAACCTCATTTCCTCGGTAAAGCTGTACTATGTGGTACCATTATTTGCAATTCTCTTTACTATTTGTTATCAAGTCATCTGGTGATGGGCTATGCCTGAAACGCTTCATGAGCAAAGGAAAGAATCAATATCGTCTGGATCTGTATGTTTACCAGCATTTATAAACTCATTTTCAGAGTTATTGTTCTTATGGTCGCATATCTTTCCGATGACTTCTGGTTCGATTTATGAAGTAGTGTATACGTAAGACATGTTTGTTGTCCATGTACCCCAAAAAAACCGTTGAAGAGCAGTCCAGCATTAATAATATTAAACTCAAATTGGTAGCCTTCGTTTTCTTAGCTCACCTTCCTACCTAGCGACCTGTTCAAAACTGTTAGTCTTCAGGCTTTTGTGATCATTGTCACTAAAGCTTAATCTTCTGTTTTGCTACGCCGTGTTATGTTTCTTCTAAACCATCGATGTTTCAGCTTCTCTAGTGGGACCTTCGCAGGATCCTTTAGTGTTCACGGTTAGCCGAACACCTTCAAGGACCAGTGCCATTTTCTCTTACAAAAAGGTGTTATGCCGCACTTATACTAAACGAGTTGGCTTATTCGGTAAAAGGTCTGCGTCTACCAAAGGTGGGCCACCACATTCTGCTGATAAAGAGTTACTGCTTAGAAATCTTTCAGTTGTTGTTGGTTTGTCATAGTCATCGGATAGAAGCTAAATGGGCAGAGGAAGAGGGATATGTTTATCAACAGTATTATTGTCCACATTTATGCACATTGTTTATATTTCTCCTGTACAATAGGTTCATATTCCCTTGCTTGATGGCGGGAAGCCACGAAGCCGGAAGAGTGCAGCCGTCTTCTATACTGAAGATACATCCGTTCTACGGAATCTCAATAGCTTCCCTGACTTTTCTTCTATAAAAGAGTGATTCCTAAGCCAGCACATGAACATTTCTAAAATCAGTGTCTTGGCTGCAGTTTTCTCGAAGTTCAGCTAGCATATATTTCACACTCAGCTTCTTTAATCATACGTGATGTTTGTGTTCTTTAATGTGTCCTTTTACGTGTCTTCCCGTTTCACCTGTGTACACTCTGCCACAGCTACATACCTTTTCGTAGAATCCCATAGTGTAGAGGTAATCTGGTGCGTCCTTCTTGTGTCGAATACGTCTAGCATTTATTGTGGCTGAAAAAGTGGTTTGTACACCACCTTTCCGTAGAATTCAGCAGATACTTTCAGTAACTCCAGAAACGATTGCTAATATAATACACTGAGAAGGCCTATTAACATTGTTCCACAAGACCTAATCGGAGCAAAATGAAGTCATAGGTAGTCGGGTACTGTCATGAAGTAGAAGACATATTCAGAGTACCTATACAGAGTGTTCCGATGCAGCAAAATACGATCGCCAACGCTTCTGAAAAGTGAAGTTGAGACACTTTTCAGCTATGACAGGGTGTCCAAGAAAGCCGACCGGACGAGAAAAGCAGGCCAGGTGAATTAAGTCAAGTAAATTATTGCTTGTCGCTAGGGAGCGAACGTCCTAAATTTTTTTGGTTTTCGGCCTGAAGCCCTGGAGAAAGTCAGACCGTCTCCCCCAGCATGCTCAGACGTTCACCAACGATATCCAGGTGTGTATGCGATGCAAAACTACGCCACCAGTGAGAGACGACGACTGTTCGCACTACACAGCGATGTACCTAGTCACGTACTCTGGACTTAGGTTCCTAGACCGCATCTCGTGGTCGTGCGGTAGCGTTCTCGCTTCCCACGCCCGGGTTCCCGGGTTCGATTCCCGGCGGGGTCAGGGATTTTCTCTGCCTCGTAATGGCTGGGTGTTGTGTGCTGTCCTTAGGTTAGTTAGGTATAAGTAGTTCTAAGTTCTAGGGGTCTGATGACCATAGATGTTAAGTCCCATAGTGCTCAGAGCCATTTGGACTTAGGTTCCAAGAGCTACAGGCATCCACCGGAGCAGAAGATTATATGCAAGCCTATTGACACTGCCGAGTTAACCAGTAAGAGACTATGTACTGAAAACATCCACCTTCCTGTTGGGATATGTGTTCGAGTGCAGACTGGTAGTTGCCTTACTACCCTTGTGCTGCAGTCAGGTCCTTTTGGACCGCCTTGTCGCTGACTACCAGCCGAGTTGGTATACGCCTTCGACGCCAATAGTGATGGGGGCTATGGTTTGAGTCCCGTCCTTCCCTGTGATATATTACGTGGCCCGAAGCGGGCAAGCAGCCTCGACATGGCAGCAATTAATCGGCCGCGATGTGCAGTTCATGTCAGTTATACTGCCGTCGAGGTGACGTCAACAGGTGACACTGCCTGTGCACATCCCTGCACAGACGGTCCTGCTGAGGGCAGCTAGCTGAGTTTTTGTAGTTCACTATGTCTTCCTGGCGTCAATGGCCTCCATTTTAGCGGCGACCACACCTCTGTACCAAAAATGTCCGCAGGTCGATTCATGTCACCAGCACCACTCTCAACCTCCATCATCGTGCGGTTCACTTTCCAGCCCCAACAGCATAATTAATATTTCATCCAAAAGCCCTACCAATGGACAAACTTCGTTTCCACTGGCCTACATTCTCTTCTTTAAGTAATACAGCTCTGACTCCAAACTGATATGGACACTAATACAGAAGGCTTGTGAAGGCAGAGAGCTGAGTACTGTTTGCTTCTGGCCTGTGTAGTGGTGCGAAGTGTCATCTAAATACCTAATTATAGTAGGAGTCTTTCTATAAACTTCTAGAGTGTTATCAATTCTCGTATACACCAACCCTTCTAGGAACTGGAGATCGACCTCACTCCACAAGGTAAAGCTGATTTTACTGTGAGTCCCAATTAAGAGTTTTTGTAATCAGTGAAGTTCTTCTTTGTTGTGTGGCCACATAAAAACTGGGTCATCCACAGAGTGCAGTCAACAAGAAGGCTTTAGTGGCGCAGTACTTAATGTCAGTTGTTTAAAATGTTCCATGAAAATTTCCGCTTGTCCTGGTGACAAGGTCGAACTCATAGCTACACCGTCAGTATATTCATAAGAACTTGTAGGTAGAGAGGTATTTGGACGTAACGGGACATGGAACGTTTGACAACAGCCTGGGACACAGTGTGTAAAAAAGGCCTACTAGCCCAAATAAGTATTTAGGTGCCACTTCCCAACACCACACAGCTCAGAAGCAAGCACTGCCCAACACTCTACCTTCATCTCTCTTATCAGGCATCATAATGCCTTAGCATTAGGGGTATAATTCTTAAAGAAGAAAATGAAGGCCAATGGTTATGATGATTTGTCCATATTAGGGCTTAATATTAATTATGCTAACAGGAAGGATGCGGAACCAACTCCTTACTCTATTACGGTTACCATTCGTTGCTCCAGTTACAGAGAGCATTACCAGAATTCAATGGAAAAATGCTATGCAGACCATTTTTTTCAGTCAGAATAAAATACAAGATTTTCGCCAAAGGTGAGAAGACGCCCTTTATTAGCTCCACACTATGACAGTCTATGAAATGAGGTGTAGCTGCAGCAGAGTGTATTTAGACGAAACGGGAAGGACTACAAAAGAACATATGAAGAGTCACAAACCCCACACACAAGTAAAACTATGTATGAAATATGCGGAACTAAAAAAAATGTTCAAATGTGTGTGAAATGGCCTCTGGAGGACTCGAACCTCCACCAGCACCAGCCGCACAGTCCATGACTGCAGCGCCCCAGACCGCTCGGCTAATCCCGCGCGGCTATGCGGAACTACAGCTAACACATTTATTTCAAGAATATACGTGTTCTGGTCGAGGAAACAAACTTTTGTAGAAGTAAATTTGGAGAAGTGATTGAGATTACCTAGAACGAACTCACCTCAGTGGAGAAGATGGCTACAGGCTTCCGGTTTCGCCGCTTCCCACTGTTAAGGAAGTTAATAGCCATCCACAGCGAGCGATGAATACAATCAACTTCCAGGGAAAAACAGTGTTTTTGGTAAACATTCTACATCATTTGCTCAGATCATTTTGCTTCTACTCAGTTAGGAAAGTCCACAGAAGTTGGCCGAAAGAAATTTAACCAACAATTCTTCTTCATCATAATGCTAGAAAACTCTCTTTATTTAGTGACGTGGCCTGCCAAATGTAGGCGCAGGAATTTTACTCAGTAACACTACTTCTTCAGCATACCTGCATAAGCTCTTGAAGGGTAATCTTGTAGAGGAGTTGAAACTTGCATGAAAAAAGAAAAGCTTCATGTGGCTAACAATAAATAAGAACTTTCTCTCTAGTTCAAACTTGTTCCGACAAGCGTAAGCGATTAGGCAGCAAATTGTCATATGTCAGAAAACAAGTACTCTCTTGTCGGTGTCTGCATTCACGGAATCGTCATATTTGGCAGAGTGAATCACGTGTGGACTTCCGCGTCTTGCACAGTCAAGGAACAGGAGACACAATTTCGAATACAGTAGCGCCATCAGATAGGTTCAAGTAACCGGTAATACCATCTCAAATGCATGTGTCACGCTCTTTCCTCTACCCTCCGTAATAAACGAAATTCCTTACACGGACTGGTTTTATAGCAGTAACTATAATTTCGCAGGGAAATTGACTCCTGCTGCCCATGCATGTCATCGAGTGGTGATAAGCGAGGCTTGCTCTCTGATAACTGGATGATATCGCCTGCTGCTCGCCAGGCCGCTGCCAATAGCCTGCTGTCTTCACAGGAAGCTGTCGTTGCTGTCGGCAGGACCTGCCCTATATGCAGTCGATTTCGTGTTACATTGTAATAACGTCACGATAGCAGAAATGTTTCATTTTCCACGTACTCTTCCCTTCTCAAGTATTCACTGTCTTTTGTGGAGCCAATATATTTCCACACTGCTTAAGGCGTCATCAACTTTAATATTGCAGAAATACTGTATTATAACCTCCACTTTCATCATTATTGAACAAAATATAAGCTATGATTTAATTGTGTTGTGTGTAAAATACTTGCTTCCCGTTTCAGCACGCATTTCCTCACAATTTCCATTCTTTTATTTTTCCTATTGTCGAATTCCAGTCGCTCATCACAATTTAATTTTCGTATCTGCTAATGTACTGAATAGTTTCTTTTCTCTCGTCATGTATTTATTCGATCTGTTCGTCTGCGGAACTGATAGTCCCATTAATATTGTAAGGGTCATGATTTTTCTGCCTATCGTATCAGTGATAATCCATTCACCATACTGTTCGTAGTAGTTTATCTTTGTTCCTATTTTCTTATTTATTAGAAGATCCGCTCTTCCTTTACCATTAATTGATTCTGTGTTGGTTCTTCTGCACTCCTCTGACCAGATGTCCTGTTCTTACTATGAACGCACTTCACTAATCCCCTGTCCTGTTCTTAATATGAACGCACTTCACTAATCCCCACTGTATATAACTTTGGTCTATCTACTTCCCTTTTCAAGTCGTCTACCTACCTACACGTTTAAATGATTGAACATGCCATGCTCCAACGTGTAGAAAGCCAGTCTTGATTTCCCCTACGATCACATCCCCCTGAGAAGTCACGGCCCAATGACCCGAATGAGGTGCTATCTTACCACGATAATATTTCACCCCAGAGGATACCATAAACGTTTCCTCGGGAAATATAACGGCTGTTGTTTCCCCTAGTTTCAGCTATTTGATCTATCAACACAGATTGACCCTGTTGCCTAATGCAAAAAGGCCAGTGAAGTGAATTATACAGACTCTCGCCCCGTAACTACTGAAGCGACCGGTGTCCAGGAAGCAAAGGTTGGTCGGCCCTTCGATGTGGTTGCACTTACGGTATGGCTACTTGTATCGCTGATGCACGCTAGCTGCTGCATCGTTTCAGGAATCCTTGGTTCGTAAGGCGATGGGGTATTGTTTTATTAAAAACAATCGAAAATTTCCTGCAGAATACTAAGCAGACATTATGAGAAAGTGCACCATGCCTCCTGGTCCAAACCCTTCACAAAAATCGTAGAAGAAGTCTCACAGTAATCATGAATTTGTTTCTAACAGGACTATATATGATTAATTGAGGAGCTTAGTATCAAAGCCAGACATCTGCCCTTTTGGTCGAAATTTAGTTATCAGTGGATTCCGACAGGTAAGGAAGTCCGTTTGTTTCAGAAATGGACACAAGAATGGTAAATTACACATTGAAGTTCACTGTTCACTTAAAAAATGGACACCTACACAGATTGGTATAAAATTTGACATTTGCTGACTAAAAACCAATTTTAACCAATGGTAAGACCATACATGACCACATGACCTCCAAAATCAAACATGCGAGTGCCTTGGCCGGATAATAAACGTGCTGACCCATACTTTATTTATGAATCCTTTTTACAGTATTGCTACCAATAATTAACAGTTAAGTGAGAGAAATGCAACAAAATGTTTTACCAGTCACAGAAAGAAAAAGCAGGAAGAGAATTCGGCAAACTGAAAACAGGGAAAGAAACAGTGAAAAGAGGCAAAGGTAAGGATAGATTGTAATTTACGCTGCTCCATTTTTGCGTGTATTACAAATAATTGTCAATTATGGAAATAATTTCGGTAGAAATAATGCAAGGTCATACTGGGAGAAATCTGATAACGGTTTTAACTGGCCTTGTATTAAGAATTTTTGAGATACGGGCCATGAAAAGTAGTAATATAGGCCATATTTATGACTAAGAAATGGGCAAATTATTGATCGTTACTGGTCCAAATACAGTCAAATCACAATAAACACTCAAAAAATATGAACAACACCAAGGCTGTCGAAGTACACTCCGTGCCAGACAACATCAACACGGCGAGGAAAACACACAGCCAGAAAACTATGCTAACAACCAGGGCAGGTACTCGAACATTAACGGCCACAAGGCAGAAGATAGCGCTAGTTCACTTCACTAAAAAGTCACAATAAATTCAATAGTTAAACACCATACAAGAAGACATCTGCAAAATTTTGCCTGCTCCAGCACACCACACGTTGCTGCTTGCAGGAATGGCTCAGGAAGCAACAACTGGCAATGAACGAAGAGATGTCACAGCAGTTGAGCTTTCATAACAGGTTAACTGATTACTCAACTCCAGTATCCAGGTTCGGTGGGCGACGACCTATGCAGCTCTCGCAGCTAGTGCCTCACAAATCCGACAGCGCATGCATGCCGCCAGTCTGACCTCGCATCGCGGAGACTTCCACTCTGCTCTGTTGCAATAGACTGACTGCCCCACACACCCCACCACACGGAAATATAGCGGTCACACCAAAGATGGTACAGCAGTACCAGTATCGATAAACGCTGCTGCTGCCACTGACAGAGGCAAGTCAGCAACTCGTTATGGTAGTAACTCAGGGAGCAATAAGACGCCACTCGATCGTGAGAAAATGCCAAAGAAGAAATGGCATGAACACAAGCCGGACATGGCTCACTGTTCTTAGCGTAAGTTAGTTTAAGTTAGTTTAACTAGTGTGTAGGTCTAGGGACCGATGACTTCAGCAGTTTGGCCCCTTAGGAATTCGCAGGTATTTGAACACTTTTTGCTATTTTGATGATAAAATTTGAGGTCGTGAGTTGGATTT
Organism: Schistocerca cancellata; assembly: GCF_023864275.1. Lineage (NCBI taxonomy): Eukaryota > Metazoa > Arthropoda > Insecta > Orthoptera > Acrididae > Schistocerca > Schistocerca cancellata. The sequence continues at coordinate 96,696,762 of NC_064633.1, forward strand.
TTGGCTAAAGGGGGTATGGGAATGAGTGAGATATTCACTGTTTAAAAATATGCACCAAAATGCGGTAAAAATAAATACTAAAATGCAATACTTGAACCAACAAAGCAAACGTGTTTCCAAACTCAGTACTGTCAATATAGTCATGTAATTATTATGTTAATGGAGAAACGTAGATGTATACCGCATTTTTATAGGGTTCTGTCTCAACTTTTGTGTAATTTCTTCTGCGTTGTTAAATGTGCTCACTTCCCTTACATGACAATACCCAATTGTTGTGTGGTTTGTTGTTTTGTGTGTCCAGGTATTCCGTTAAAGGCCTCCCAGAGTATCCTTCATGTAACCTCAGAGTTGGTAATCAACGTTCATTACTAACGACGTGTTACATCAACGACTTCCATAACGCATTTTACTCCATCCCTGAAAAGAGTGAGCAAGATGCTTTCATTCTGAAATACTGTCGTGCTGAAACACTCAACACTAAGAGGAAGAAGAAGAAAGGGCTTAAAGGAAAATCCATCACTTTTAAATACAGTATTTTCAACCAATGCGGTAATATTCTGTAAGTCTATCGTGAAACAATACTTAAAGTGTTGACACTAATAACCAATCGCAGGATCATAAGGGTGTTCAGAAATTTCCAGGAAGTTAACTCTCACGGCCCAGTAGAAGCCAGAGGCAGAAATCACAAGGATATAAAATTTGGCCCACTTAGAAAAGCAGTGAGGACCTGCACTTACTGTCTAAATTCCTGTGAATTGTATATCCCGTGTTTACGTGCCAACAGATCTCTGCATCGGTGTATAGTGGAGACTATTCAATGCAGACAAAGACGATTAAGAGAAAGTCATTCAAGCCTTTTTCAGAAAAGTTCTTTGCACACAGTGTAACACAGGAATTTCTTACCGAAGGGCAGATGAGTGTAGCAAATGTACTGAACTGGGAAACAGAATCTCATTGGAACAAAATGATACTGCAAAGACAGGACTGAAAGTTAAATTGAAGCAACACAAGCGTAAGCTGCTTCCAGCACTTGTGTGTAAAGTCGACTGACTGGTTTTCCTTGAGCTCCGACTGTTAAAAAAGCTCTGTACTCCCTAAGGTGAAGCACCAATTTGCCTCCTACTCCAGACAGCTTCATTGCTGTTCAAGGATTGTCAAGTGATTGTTTAAATTTTGCTATTGTATCAATATACACTCCTGGAAATGGAAAAAAGAACACATTGACACCGGTGTGTCAGACCCACCATACTTGCTCCGGACACTGCGAGAGGGCTGTACAAGCAATGATCACACGCACGGCACAGCGGACACACCAGGAACCGCGGTGTTGGCCGTCGAATGGCGCTAGCTGCGCAGCATTTGTGCACCGCCGCCGTCAGTGTCAGCCAGTTTGCCGTGGCATACGGAGCTCCATCGCAGTCTTTAACACTGGTAGCATGCCGCGACAGCGTGGACGTGAACCGTATGTGCAGTTGACGGACTTTGAGCGAGGGCGTATAGTGGGCATGCGGGAGGCCGGGTGGACGTACCGCCGAATTGCTCAACACATGGCACGTGAGGTCTCCACAGTACATCGATGTTGTCGCCAGTGGTCGGCGGAAGGTGCACGTGCCCGTCGACCTGGGACCGGACCGCAGCGACGCACGGATGCACGCCAAGACCGTAGGATCCTACGCAGTGCCGTAGGGGACCGCACCGCCACTTCCCAGCAAATTAGGGACACTGTTGCTCCTGGGGTATCGGCGAGGACCATTCGCAACCGTCTCCATGAAGCTGGGCTACGGTCCCGCACACCGTTAGGCCGTCTTCCGCTCACGCCCCAACATCGTGCAGCCCGCCTCCAGTGGTGTCGCGACAGGCGTGAATGGAGGGACGAATGGAGACGTGTCGTTTTCGGCGATGAGAGTCGCTTCTGCCTTGGTGCCAATGATGGTCGTATGCGTGTTTGGCGCCATGCAGGTGAGCGCCACAATCAGGACTGCATACGACCGAGGCACACAGGGCCAACACCCGGCATCATGGTGTGGGGAGCGATCTCCTACACTGGCCGTACACCACTGGTGATCGTCGAGGGGACACTGAATAGTGCACGGTACATCCAAACCGTCATCGAACCCATCGTTCTACCATTCCTAGACCGGCAAGGGAACTTGCTGTTCCAACAGGACAATGCACGTCCGCATGTATCCCGTGCCACCCAACGTGCTCTAGAAGGTGTAAGTCAACTACCCTGGCCAGCAAGATCTCCGGATCTGTCCCCCATTGAGCATGTTTGGGACTGGATGAAGCGTCGTCCCACGCGGTCTGCACGTCCAGCACGAACGCTGGTCCAACTGAGGCGCCAGGTGGAAATGGCATGGCAAGCCGTTCCACAGGACTACATCCAGCATCTCTACGATCGTCTCCATGGGAGAATAGCAGCCTGCATTGCTGCGAAAGGTGGATATACACTGTACTAGTGCCGACATTGTGCATGCTCTGTTGCCTGTGTCTATGTGCCTGTGGTTCTGTCAGTGTGATCATGTGATGTATCTGACCCCAGGAATGTGTCAATAAAGTTTCCCCTTCCTGGGACAATGAATTCACGGTGTTCTTATTTCAATTTCCAGGAGTGTATATGGAAGGGACACAGTGACAACGAAAGGTTGTATCTAGATTACATAATGGCATGACAGAGATTTCTGAACTGAATTTTAAGTTACGAAACATTTACAGGAGCAGAATGTGAACTGTGCGCCGTGTCTCACGCGGTGGGATGACTCACAGATTCCATATCAACAAGAGAAAAATGTGTAAAATAACTGGACATTGACAAACCAAAAAATTAATAAAAAAGCTCTCTCTGGAAACATGGAAAACAGAAAAGTGAATTAAGATTATGGGACGTAAGGACTAGTCCAACGAAGTTTCCCATGGGAAGGAAATAGATTTTACTCGGAGGAAGCTGGCCGAAGATACTTCTTGGGGGGTTGGTGGAAAGATACAAAGTCCCGCTGCAGTGGTTCCTACCGGACTGTGGTTGAACAGCTAGAATTAGCGGCACATCAGTTGGCCCAGTTGAGGGGAAGTGAGCCGCCATAAGTAGACGGAGTGTTGTGGTATACGTGTGGATCTATTTCCACCCACATGACCCGACGGACGGAAGTAGTCCTCAACGAGGAGGAGTCGTAGTGGCGCTTGCCCTGCCGTCTATCGGTTTTGATGTGACTATCGCCGGTGGCTGAAGTCCTGGGAGGCGATGCCTTGGAGTTATGTATGTATGCAATGCGCCTATGTTCGGAGGACTGCGGTCCATCAGGCGCATTGCTGGTACACGACACAGTGATTACAATCTATTAGTTACGTAACGCAAATTTAAGCTGAAAACATTGCAGAATGATAGGAAATCAAGTTGTAGGGTCATGAATAGGTAGGAAGAACAAGGGGTTGTCTGTACAGTGATAGCATTAGTCGAAAACCGATTGAAATGGGCGAAACAAATAAAATGAAATATGAATGGGAAGTTTTGAGGGATCAAATTGTGATCTCAGCAGAATAACAAATAGGACAAAAGACACAGTGCAGTATGAATTATTGGATAACACAATGGGCGTTAAATAACGAAAGGAGAAATATGAAGACGCAACAAATGACACAGGAAAAGGAAATACAGACATGAATTGACAGAAACTACGAAACAGAAATTCAGAATTGGCTAGTGGAGAAGTGAAGTGCTGTTGGAGCATGCATGGTCTAGAAAATCAGATGCTGCATGTATGAAACTAAGAGAAAACCTCGGAGGAAACAACAGTAGCAGTATGTAAATCAAGAGCCCGTTGAAACGTCCCCTTAGAACAATCTATACACGACTGTGCTTAACCTGACACACAATATTTTTTTTTAGCGCAACGTAATCTGACTTTCAAAAATCCCTACAAAAGAATGGCCTTGAGTAACATTAAACTATACCTTTCACAAATCACTTACCTCACAAAAATCTTCATTACTCGAACTACTGCAATACAGCGAGCGCCACTATTGCCAGCTAAATAAAAGATTCAAACTACAGAAGGCACTAACTACTGATAGGGATAGTTAGCAAATGAAAGATTTTAATGGAGAACAAACAATGTATTTACCTTAATATCATCACAAGTCATAATATATGTAATTTCAAAACTCCGCAATTTCTCTCCCCACATCCACCACTGCTGGCGGCTCACCTCTAACTGCGCAACGCTACGCGCTGTTCACATCCAGCTGCCGCTGCCCAACACTACAATGGCAGACAACAATGCAAACTAGCCACAGACTGCACACAGCACAGCCAGTGATTTTCATATAGAGCGCTACGTAACGTTGCCAATAATAAAACATAAACAGCCTACTTACATAGCCCCCATGCTCCCCAAAAAAAATTTTACAAATCGTTTTGGGCAGTGGCCAATAATGATTTGAAAAAAATTTTCACAATTACAATAACAAAGATATCAAATGCACACACTTATTTATACAATGTTGGTCAAAAGCTAAAATTTTCTCACAGTCCATAAAGACAGTCCAGATTGTTCATCACAGTAAAATTTCAGTGTTTTTTTTTTTTTCAAAGTCTGAGCAGTAAAAGACAATGCACACGGAAGTAGTGGATTTCCATGCAGTCTTGAAGAAGTAGTGTTGTCCTTCCAACTGAAAGACAGTGCTGACTCTTGACACAACAGAGCAAACCCACAGCAGAGTCATTCGACGTTTTGAAGAAGATTGGTAGGTAGGTCATCACAGAGCAGACCCACTGTAGTCCTGGTAGAGATTGCGGTAGTGGTGGGCCACCAGAGGTGCAGACCCACTGCAGTCCTTGTAGAAATAATGGTATTTGTGAGTCATCAAAGGTGTAGACCCACTGTTGTCCTTGTAGAGATGGCTAGCAGCCATCTGTTGCGACTGTGTAGGTGCACAATCACCATTGAAGAGTCTTTTGACATTTCGATTCAATGTTATGTAACTCAGTAGTTAAGTCTTCACGTGTTTGTTCAAGTGTGGTGTCTAACTTTTGAAGATTTTGTTCCATTGTGTCTAACTTTTTAAGATTTTGTTCCACTGTGTCTAACTGTTGCTGTGTTTGTCTCTGGTATTGCTCCATTGTGTCTAACTTTTGAAGCTTTTGCTGTGTTTGTCTCTGATTTTGTTCCATTGTGTCTAACTTTTGAAGATTTTGTCCCATTTGTTGCATTAATTGTAATAACAATGCATTAGTGTCTGGAATCTGTTCCTCTACGCTTTTCGGCAGTGCATTTGCACCAGCAACATTCACATTTTGACAAGCAGAAAATGTGTCTTGACTCATTTGAGAAAACGGTGAGGACCCAAAACCTAAGTCTACAGTATTTGCAATATTGTGTTCTGTCATTTCGGATTCCTGAGGGGAGCTGTTGCCGACCGATCGATCGATAATGCTTCCCTGTTCACTACCTGTTTCACTGTCTATACCATTATTTGCCGCCCGCTCCATTTCCCTATGCACAATTACCAAATTACTACTTCGAATGTCTGTTAATTCACTACACAGTGGTGCTGATAAGCTACGCTCGTCGTCACTATTATTTCTCAGTTTACTTTGAAGCCTAGTGTTACGTTTTTCACACGCCATTATTGTCACAATATTTCACACGACAACACAAAAAAAACACAATTTGAAGAGCAAAAATAAGAGAACACATTAACATAGAACTGAAAATAATATCTAGTTAATTGCAAGCGCAGCTGCGAAATACTTGGTGCAAATCTACATGCATGCCACAACTGTTTTACTGTGCAACAATGAAAAACCACAACTACCAAGGAAATTCTATCTATAATTACGCGCTAGCAATAAATAAAAGTTACACTAAATACACGAACTACAAGAAAAAATCAGAAGATTCCAGTGAGGTATCCTAGGCTAAGGGTCGACATATGAAACGTCCCCTTAGAACAATTTATACACGACTGTGCTTAACCTGACACACAATATTTTTTAGCGCAACGCAATCTGACTTACAAAAATCCCTACAAAAGACTGGCCCTGACTAACATTAACCTATACCTTTCACAAATCACTTACCTCACAAAAATCTTCGTTACTGGAACTACTGCAATACAGCAAGCACCACTACTGCCAGCTAAATAAAAGATTCAAACTACGGAAGGCACTAACTACTGACAGCATTGTTAGCAAATGAAAGATTTTAACAGAGAACAAACAATGTATTTACCTTAATAATCATAATATATATAGCAGTTCATGACAAATTTCAAAACTCCGCCATCTCTCTCCCCACATCCACCACTGCTGGCGGCTCACCTCCAACTGCGCAACGCTACGTGCTGTTCACATCCAGCTTCCGCTGCCCAACACTACAATGGCAGACAACAATGCAAACTAGCCACAGACTGCACACAGCACAGCCAGTGATTTTCATATAGAGCGCTACGTAACGTTGCCAATAATAAAACATAAACAGCCTACTTACATAGCCCCATGCTCCCCAAAAAAATTTTACAAATCGTTTTGGGCAGTGGCCAATAATGATTTGAAAGAATTTTTCATAATTACAATAACAAAGATATCAAATGCACACACTTATTAATACAATGGTGGTCAAAAGCTAAAATTTTCTCACAGTCCATAAAGACAGTCCTGATCATTCATCACAGTAAAACTGCCGTTTCTTTTATCAAAGTCTGAGCAGTAAAAGACAATGCACATGGATGTAGTGGATTTCCATGCAGTCTTGAAGAAGTAGTGTTGTCCTTCCAACGGAAAGACAGCGCTGACTCTTGACATGCTGACAGGTAATGGGCCACAACAGAGCAAACCCACAGCAGGGTCATTCGACGTTTTGAAGAAGATTGGTAGGTAGGTCATCACAGAGTAGACCCACTGTAGTCCTGGTAGAGATTGTGATACTGGTGGGCCACCAGAGGTGCAGACCCACTGCAGTCCTTGTAGAAATAATGGTATTGGTGAGTCAGCAAAAGTGTAGACCCACTGTAGTCCTTGTAGAAATAATGGTATTGGCGAGTCATCAAAGATGCAGACCCACTGCAGTCCTTGTAGAGACGGCCAGCAGCCATCTGTTGCGGCTGTGCAGGTGCACAATCACCATCGAAGAGTCTTGCGGGGAATATAGCAAGTCCATAACCACCACTTGCGCACTCATAAAGTTTTTGGAATTGTCCTTAGAACCAGCAATGCTGTTATCCAGTCCCTTGCTGAATTATTAACACACGTGCAAACACTAACAGTCCCTACTTCTCACATATTGTCCATATACTATGACCAACGGAAACGTGTGCAGTGAAATGTAACTTACAAGTTACTTAATTTGATGAACTGGTGTCAATTACAATATTATAACATGAGAATACAATTACAAAGGTACAAAATACATCATTAAAGAACATAACAATACAGATAACATTTGTAGTACAAGCTTTACAACAGAATAGAAATAAACATATACATCAGCCTTACAGGAATTATGACATAAGTAAATACATAAAATCAGAATAACTTTCGAAACATCAACTTCACACATGAGCATTAAAACAAAACAGAATAAATAATGTCTAAGCATCTTTACAAAGAAAATAACATATTATTAATGCCAATTATATTTGAGGATGACAGTATTCCTCATCACAGTGAATGTAGCTTAGTATTAGAAGAAGAAAAAATTCTATGAAACTACACAGAGACAGGAAGAAAACAAATACACAAGGGTACACAAACACATAGTGGGATAACACAAAAGGAAAGGACAGGGTTTGTTTCATTGCAGTATTTTGCAAACGAAACTTTCTTTGCTTCTTGGAGATCTCCCTTCATTCATCATTATTCCCAAAAAGTCCTATCTATACCTCCTTCCTGTATTCTATTCATATTTCTTTCAAAATAATTGTTTCTCATTGTACAATACTCATTTTGGCCCAAATCTTTTTCATATAACTTCGCAGTGCATTCTTTACCTATTCCCCATAGTCAGTTTCTTATATAGTCTACCCCTCTTAAGCTAACTTAAATCTACTGAGATCAGATGCTAAACTAAGGGACGAGGCAATGCAGCAGCACAAAACAATTAACACGAACATCAAGGACAAAAAATTCAAATTGGCAGCAGCAGTAACTTATACCTAAACATGACATAGCTCAAGCAGAAAAAATATTACAGCAAAAACAACAATGCAGATAAGGGAAATGTATATTCACATCTTAATGTCTATGTAATTAAAGTGGTGCACCACAAAAACCAATTCTACAAAAAATTACCAAGTACTTGAAAAGAATATTATGTATGCAGTTACTGTTACTAGTCCCTTCTTATTGTTCTTTCCGCAGCTCACCTCCAACTGCGCAACGCTACGCGCTGTTCACATCCAGCTGCCGCTGCCCAACACTACAATGGCAGACAACAATGCAAACTAGCCACAGACTGCACACAACACAGCCAGTGATTTTCATATAGAGCGCTACGTAACGGTGCCAATAAGAAAACACAAACAGCCTACTTACACCGTTTGTCAAGCTAGTATTAAGCATATAAGGGAAAACTGAAGAGTGGAATTTATATACTGAAGTTCTCTATGAAGGAAGACAGTATTATAGAAAAATAAGAGGAAGTGGATGAAGACGTCTTAATTATTGTGTATTCCTTGCACGCTATATGGTTTTTTAGTGGATACTGTAGCGAGAGAAGATGCGGTTCATGAACAGAGAATCAGATAATAATTTATTCTACATGAATTATCATATAGTAAAACAAATACATAGCTTTGTTGATGTATTGGGAGCGTCAGTTGCTAACAGTAGATTTGAATGTAGAAATATAAAGAGATATAAAGTATTTATAAACATGTCATTGTTCAATACAATTTCTTTTCAGTAAATGTCGAGGCCTAGACACTAAGAATTTCTGTAACTATTCAACGGGCAAACCCACGAAAAGGTCTCAGTCCACGAATGTTAGAACTTAAGTACATCCGCCGCTGGGCCTCCGGAGAGGGGATGCTTGCATCTCATTGTCAGCGACGTAATCGTTCGTGGCAGCGCCCTCGTGCTGCTGTGGCGGCTGTAGGAAACGCGGCGGCGTAATTGTCGTCGGGCGCATTTTAATATATGGCCGACCGGAATAGCGGCCCACACCGTACTGTCGATTCGGATCAATTCGAATCACCATGGTTGGACTACTCAAGATTAAGGTGTCATCAAGGAAAACGTAACTTCTACAGGTCATACCACACAATGTTAGATACCCTAATCGAGAGGGAGATCTTAAAAAGAGTTACGAATATGTTTAGCTATAGCTGAAATTAATGACGTACGGTGTAAGCAAGAACACAACATTTGGTCAGGTGAATATAGGGTTATAAAAATAATTAAATGAATAAGAAAATACTAGCTAGTATGGTTACGTTACTGCAAGCAACTTAGTGAACGCATTATCATAGCCAAGATACACACGAAACCAACGCCCCCACAATAGCAAAAGTGTTTGGTTTGTGGCTAATGCTGAAGAGACAGAAACAATATATGATGAAATAAAAATATTATACAGATAGTAAAGTCTGACGACAATTTTTTTTGTGATATGGGACTGGAATTCGAGAGTACGAAAGAAAAGGAGAAGGAAAAATAATAGAACGTCGCCTGGAGGAAAGGAATAAAAGATAAAGTCGCCTGGCTCAGAGCACAATTCAGTCACGTGCAAGACCTTGTTTAAAAATCGTAAATGAGGAGAGTTTAAGTGGACGTGGAGACATCGGAAGGTTCTCATACGTTATGTAATGGTAAGACAAAAATTTAGAAACTGTAAGATATTTTCAGATATGCATTCTGAGCATAAATTATCTTTTATCAACTGAAGATTTCACAGAACCCTGAAAGACCTGAGTCGAAACAAGCCTTCTAGAGAAGACGTTATTCCCCCAGAATTATTAAGATCATTGGAGGAACATGAAAAAACCGTTCCAGATGTGTAGAATACATCAGACGAGAAATAGGCTCAGCTTACAAGAAGAAAATAAAAATCGTAATACCAAAGAAGGCAAATCCCGACAGATGTGGGTATTAATGAATGATGACTTAAGCAATTTCAAGGTTGCAAAACATTAACACAAATTATCTACTTGGAGAACGAACGACTCCTAGAATCCGATCTGATAGGATGTCACGTTGGGTTCCAGACAGAAGTCGGAACAAGTCAAACGATACTGACCCTACGACAAACCAGAACTCTGAAGTTATCGAGAACAAAATATATGGAACAGGGGTCTACCTGCTGCCTGTGTGCTGTTTTATAGAGCCGAAAGACATGACAGACACAGAAAAATTAAGAATGGGGTGAGATAGGGTTGCAGGCTGTGCCCCACATTATTCAGTCTGTGCCCCAAGCAAGCAAGAAAAGAAATCAAGGAGCAATTTGATGCTACAAGAAAAGTTCTGAAGTGTCTGCTAGTAGTTTGAATAACTAATAAAGAGATGCCGCATCGAATTATAGATGAAATTGCTGTATGGCATCGCCGGCCGAAGTGGCCGTGCGGTTCTAGGCGCTGCAGTCTGGAACCGCGAGACCGCTACGGTCGCAGGTTCGGATCCTACCTCGGGCATGGATGTGTGTGATGTCCTTAGGTTAGTTAGGTTTAACTAGTTCTAAGTTCTAGGGGGCTAATGACCTCAGCAGTTGAGTCCCATAGTGCTCAGAGCCATTTTTTGCTGTATGGTATCACTAAACGAAGGTATCGATTAACAATACGCATCGTAAGGCATCGAGGTGTAGTTAATATGGAACGTAGGGAAGTGAGGGACGGGGGCAGTGATTTTGGAGAATATGTTGTTGTTTGTTGTTGTGGTCTTCAGTCCTGAGACTGATCTGATGCAGCTCTCCATGCTACTCTATCCTGTGCAAGCTTCTTCATCTCCCAGTACGTACTGCAGCCTACATCCTTCTGAATCTGCTTAGTGTATTCATCTCTAGGTCTCCCTCTACGATTTTTACCCTCCACGCTGCCCTCCAATACTAAATTGGTGATCCCTTGTTGCCTCAGAACATGTCCTACCAACCGATCCCTTCTTCTAGTCAAGTTGTGCTACAAACACCTATGCTCCCCAATTCTATTCAATACCTCCTCATTAGTTATGTGATCTACCTATCTAATCTTCAGCATTCTTCTGTAGCACCACATTTCGAAAGCTTATATTCTGTTCTTGTCCAAACTATTTATCGTGCATGTTTCACTTCCATACATGGCTACACTCCATACAAATACTTTCAGAAACGACTTCTTGACACTTAAATCTATACTCGATGTTAACAAATTTCTCTTCTTCAGAAACCCTTTTCTTGCCATTGCCAGTCTACATTTTATATCCTCTCTACTTCGACCATCATCAGTTATTTTGCTCCCCAAATAGCAATACATCTTTACTACTTTAAGTGTCTCATTTCCTATGGATATAACTGGCACTACGTGTGCAGAGGTGAAGTGACTTGCACCTATACACTAACGTGGAGAGCTGCTTCATACCAAAATTCGAACTGAAAACCACAATAATAACAAAATTAGAGGAAGTGAATACGAAACAGCTCGATGAAGGGGAAATGCTGTAGCTGCTTAAATTTAGCGTAAACGGGAATCGCATATGTCAACTTTTTAGGTTCTGTTATTGTCCCTTGTAAACTACAAATAACTATATCGACTTCCTCTACAACTTAATTGGGTTGATATTGCTTTGGCTTAGAATTTTAATCTGACTGACGGCAGACGTTTAGCATCTACAGGGCATTTTATCACTGTATGTCAAACTGGCTTGGGGCGTATTTGCTACGGATAAAAATAAAACATATGTAAGATTTAGAAGGTATAGCTATTTTTGAGGGCGTTACGCGTCCTGAAAGGTATTCACCCGAAATGTATTTTCAACGATAAATTTAAAATCGGTTCTGACGAAGCTAAGAAATGCGGCAAAGGTACACAAGACACGTCGCGAAACAACACCGTATAACAGAGATGGCATCTCATGCTCAGAACAGAGATTCACAGCTGGAAACTGTGTGTAACCTTGTAACTGTAGAGCTAAAACGTTTTTACACAATGTTTTAAGAAGTACATAAGAAGTAATATGTACGCACTTATTTTGTGTGTGGGGGGGGAGGGGGGGGCGTGTGTTTTAGCGAGGACAGCTTCATGGTTAACACATAGGAATCACATTTTTTTCAGTTTCAGATCGAATAGAAGTCAGCCTGGGAGTTAGGCAGGCCACTCAACTGACGTGGCTGACGTGTGGACTGATAACCCTGCTAATGTTCCTAAGCTAAGGCGTCATGTTCAGAAACAGCGAAGTTTCTTTCACGATGCTGAGACTTGACATTGCAGTTGCCGAGGGTGGAACTAGACGGTGTAGAGTCCGTGGGTTTACTGCCCAACAGGATGACAGGTTCTGTCAGTCTAGCCTCGCAGCCTCACCCAAGCATCTTGACACTGCAGCCGTCATACACTGCTAGTCAGAATATGGATCAAAGTAGATAACAACCTTATAAAGAGGTAAACGTTTTTGTAGTTACTCACCGTCTACTAGGCAGTATTCGCCATCGACACATCACAATTTACTGTAAATTTAACAAGTGATTTAATGCTCCAATGCTTCAATGTAGAACAAGCACGTATTGATAGTCTAACCTGTGCCCAATGAAACGAATTCCAGAAAAGCACCCCGATTGCCTAGTATCTACTGCTGTTACACGGTACAGTTTAATAGGCTCGCAGTAGTCCTCATTATAGATCGCGTAGCTTCGATGTCATCGTAAAACTGAAAGTTATTCAGTTATTTCAAAAGCAATAAAATGTTATCATTAACTACAGGAGACGTTCTTCCTCATTAGCGCCTGGCGGTGCTACTTCGACAACTAGAATCTTTGTGGTAGTCGATTATCGACTACATCATGCTGGTAATGTAGCACATCAATACCTTGTTCTTACCCCAGGTAGGAAGTCAGCGGTACAAAAGTGATTTATTATTCCGAAAATTTTTGTCTTATTGACTTTTTTAATTATAATTTGTCTCTGAAAACTTCTATCCAACCTGTAATTAGTGCCCTGCACTTGTGCACCAAGAAAGGAGTATATACACTGCTTACTAAGTTACTGTTTGTTATATGTGTTTATCCTTAAATACCTCCGGGGTTTTTCAGAGAAGGACTGCGTGAAGACTATAACACACACAGAAAGTAACACATATCAGAGTTTCGATTCGTAAAATGACCATGGGGTAGTTGCACCAGGGGGCAAATTTGTCAGAACACGTAGACAGTCCATCGGCTCCGTAATTTTGCATAATATTATTTCGCACCTGCAGGTCGGCAACCCTCGTGTTCCCTGCCAGACAATGCCAGCGGCTTCAATGTAGAACAAGCACGTATTGACGTTTGCGCGTCACAAACCAACCAGTGGCCATGTTGAATACCTGTAATATGAGTCAAAAAGTTGGACAGATGCTCTATCCACTGATATGTGTCTATTCCAGAACGTCTTGTAGTTTTCTGACACTCTGGAGCTACTTATGAATAACTCTATATATGTAACAGTAGCTTGACGTTCATGTTCTGGGCTCGGTCGCCAATGCTACATTTACTACTTTAAGTACATAAAATGTTATTTCCTCTCAACCATATTTGAAGAATAAACATTCAACTTTAGGTGTAGTTTAACATTCGTCTCAACCACATTCAAGATTAAACATTCCACATTAAATGCAGTTTAATATTCGATATATTTTCCTATCTTTTAAATATACACATTAACAAAAGGTTTGCTTCATCCCGACATGTTGTGTAAGTGTGTTGCTATTGTGACTGTTCCCGTTTCGATCTGGGTGTCACCTCCGTAGTTCCTTGCAAACATACATATTGTTATCATGAGCGTTACGTACGCGTAGAACGCCTCACTCGAACGTTTGCAGCATTTCAGTTGAGGACTTACACCATACAGGCCATCGACGTTCGACAGGTGCACAGACTGGCGGACACCTGTGACTTTTGAGGCAAAGGAATCGTGAGCTGAGTGCTCCGTAACTGAATTCGGCGTCCAAAGAGGAGGCTACAGGACATCAGGTATCGCGTGACACTGGTAGGAGACGCTTGCTTGATGCAAATCTGCAGTCCCGACGACCGTGACGAGCAGCGTGTCGTACACCAAACCAACATGGATTGCGTTGTAGAAAGGCAATAAATCATGCAGAATGGCATCCGGTATTGTCAACGCATGAAACTCCGGTCTGTTTGCACACTGGTAACTGAACTGTGGGAGGTTCGCAATCGATTCCGCGTGCCTCCATTATTGACTTGTGCTGCTGTTGGCAGTGCGAATCGATTGGAGCTTGTCGCTCATTATATCTGGCAGAGCGAGTCCTAAAGCAGGCCTTGAGCGGCTTTGGTGGGGCAGTAAGAGCGAGGCAGCGAATGACAGCGATCTACAGGGCATCAACAGGGGAGTTCTGGACGTAGTGTGGCAGTCGGCCGTTAGCTCTGTTTATGTCATGACTTGGTGCAACTGGTGAAGTCGGAGTTACGAGACTGAGCTGAGTCCGGGGCCTTCTATCGGCGCATGCTGATTTGCCCGGCTTTGATATTCCATGCTGTGCGGGACTAGATGCTGGGAGCCGCACAGGATACTCCCATTATTAGCAAAGACCTGCCACAGCGTACGTTTATGGTCAGTATTTCTCCCACCTCTACTAGCTTACTGAAATATTTGCTTGAGCGTAATTATCTGAACTAAGGCTCTGCTATTTCAGATTGTTTATCTTTCTTATCAGTCGAATATATTGGGGATTCTCGTGTACCACTAAGAGCTTCATTGTAGTATATTTGTGTTGGCTAAATGGAGTGGGAAAGCATAAATTCAGTGGTTGATCTTAATGTTAGATTTTCCCATTGATATGACGGTCAACTTTCTTGTGTCATAGTACACCCGAAGTGTGTTTTGACAATAATCCATAGCAAAAATTTAGCAGGTTTATTGTAATCTCAAATGTTTTGAGCACTTTAAGTTTAACCTTTTATATTTTGTTTGCTTTAAAAGAAATTTCCTGTATTTAATATATGTGTTAAAATTGTGCTGTAGATTTCCATATCTAAATACCACGGAAGGAAGCATTGCTTGTTATATCTAGTTATTAAGTACCGCCTCGTAGAGGTAAGCTTGTCATCTTTCCTTACATAACTGTTTCACTCAAGGTTCCTTGGCATGTGTTTTGACTAAATTACTGTCAGATCTTATTTTCTGAGCATTTATTCCCTGTATCAAAGTTTATTCAGCTAAATGGTTTAAGAGACATTACCTTCCCCACGCCTACGCATTCTTGACATTTTGTAAATACGGTTAGAAATAAATTTGATGGCATATTACGAGGCCTTATGCTGCTCTTTCTCGAGAAGGTGTCCATTAATGTTTGCTTAACTTGTTTGTTTGCCCTATGTTTCGCCTACTTAGTGTTTGCTAACAGCCCTACCCAGTCTTCTCAGGTTCGCGACCGGTTTTACAGCGGCTGGTGTTTAGCGGCTGCCTTTGAAGTGCGTTCATGAGTGCTTTAGCGCTCTGGTTCGCGCTGCTTGCTACTAAATTTTAAGCTAAGTAGTGGCGACATTAATTAATGTTCTGATATGTGGAGCCTTATTTAAAGTTGTACAGTTCCTTTGGAATATGCTTGTATTGCCCATGCTATGAATTTCGGATAGCTAAGCTTTTTTTTCTAAATTTGCTTAAGCACAAGTATTGTCTTGATTATTATGTTACGCGAATATTTCCAAATCATTTAGCCATAATTACGGGTTTGAACCCAAATTTAGATTGTATTTGCCTAACGTGTGGACAAAATTAAACTGTTTTGCTATTTTTGTATTTGATAAAATTTTCAATATATTTTACTCTAGTTTTAGCAGTGTGTTTGGCCTCCTGTATGGTAAGAGGCTATTGATCCTTCGAATCCTTTGAAGCCCTTAAGTTACCTTTTGTTAAAAAATCTTAAAGATATCTTTGCTGTTGCCCCTTGAGGAGCTTCCGTTTTATAAGGAAAGAAGTTTAAAAATAATTAATGTTTTATATTTATTCTGGCACTGTATTTTGTGGCTTATTGAGGTAAAACCATTTGTTATAGCCGATTATTGCTGTAAGCAACTAATTAGCATTACCTTGTCAGTCATATTTATTTGCGATTATAGTATTTACTTATTCATGCTATTATGTGGTGCTTTAAAAAATGTAACCATTCAAACGACAAATGACGCTGCTACCCTGGGTTCGCTCTTCCAAGCTTTCCTTGTCCTGCCCATCCTGTGTTTAGGGACACAGACAACGTGTTTAGAGACAACCTGGTAACATCGAACGCCTGCAACACCATGTACCTCACCTGCAACAAGATGGTGGTGGAGTGGTGTTCTGGGATGACACTGCACGGGGCCACCGTACATCTCTCGTGGTTTTTGAGGGCATTTTCACAGCTCTACGGTACTCACACGAGATTATGCAAGCAAACGTGAACCGTACCGCGAACATTTTGGTGAAAATTTCATCTTGATAGTTGGTATCTGGCGTGGGCGTGTTCATCCCGCTGTTGTCGTGAACATGTTCTTTCAGCATGCTGTCATCACCAGAGTCAAATGGCTTACCTGTTCCCTGGACACGAACTCAGTCGAACAACTGTGGGATCGGTTGGAACGGGCTGTTTTCTGGATGTCGACAACAGTCACTTGCTCTACGCGACTTATGCAGAGTCGCCATTGAAAAGTGGGGCAGTATAAACCAGTTCGCCTACCCCGTTGATGGTTTCGGATTTAACCCTGCATCCGAGCAACGGGACGTTCAAAAACGGCTCTGAGCACTACGGGACTTAACATCTGAGGTCATCAGTCCCCCAACGGGACGTTCCATCAAGCAATTATCTTGCTGTGAACCCGCCTTCCATGCGGAAACAGAAGTTTCCTTAGTTCCAAAATTGTTTGTTTTTTGATTTGGTGATCTGGACACATTGCAAATTGATATTTGCGGATGCCTCATAGCCAATTTTTTTCCCCGTGCAATGAATTTCGAAAGTTAGAGATGATGGAAAGCGTTTGACATTGTGGGTACAATGACAACTCAAACAAATCTAGTATTATAATGTTTCAGCTTGAAAGATGATTCTCATTTGAAAATTTTTTGTACCGCCCTTTACAACACACATGTAGTGTACAGCTCTTGGAAAATCTGCGAAATTTTGGGTCGGTATGGTGATCCATGGCGTTTTTACTACTGCACCGGTGCAGGTGTTTCCTATTGTTAAGTTGCCACCATTGCCGTCCCACGCTGAAGTCTAGTCGTCCTCAGTGTTTGTCTCCACAAGAACAATAAAATAAACCATCGCACACTATCTGAATATTTATAATAGTCGAAATATTTTACGTTTTTTTATTTTCTCACTATATTCTCCTAATTTCTTTTGTTTGCGAATGTCACTCGTCAGAACGGAGACATAGAGATACGTCTCGCTAGCCCGTCTATCATTACAAATTCGTAAGAACTCTAATTGCTCTTGAAATGTTCGATTAATATGATGATCGTTCTCTTAGCGAAGGTGCTGAAATTAACAAATAAGGCAATACCTTTAACAGAAAATATGGAAACCACATAGTAAACGCCTGACAGAGAGGATTCTCTTGATGTTTCCAGAATGAGATTTTCACTCTGCAGCGGAGTGTGCGCTGATATGAAACTTCCTGGCAGATTAAAACTGTGTGCCGGACCGAGACTCGGGACCTTTGCCTTTCGCAGGAGAACTTCTGTAAAGTTTGGAAGGTAGGAGACAAGATACTGGCAGAAGTAACGATGTGAGGACGGGGCGTGAGTCGTGCTTGGGTAGCTTAGTTGGTAGAGCACTTGCCCGCGAAAGGCAAAGGTCCCGAGTTCGAGTCTCGGTCCGGCACACAGTTTTAATCTGCCAGAAAGTTTCTGTTCTTCTCTTGATGTATTTGCAAAACGTAAAACGACTGTAAATGTTCGGAAAGTTCGCAAATGATATCGTGGGAATTACTCTTGTATACTCTTGTATTTGATAAAAACAATAGCTCACTGACAGATGGCATGATAAGGCGCGAACTGCTAGAAACTGTCATGGCAAGTAAAACTCTCGCACACCGAGTCTAACCCTTCGATACTAAGAATGGGGTTCTAGAAGCGAAGGGGTTTTCCATTCCTACCAATGCGATCCAAATTCATCTGATTATGAATACAATTAAGCGAAAAATATCGACAAGGAAATATCAGCAACATTTCGTATAAATCTTTGAAGAGATACATATCTGTATACAATAATTAATAGTAGGAAACTGGACAAAAGATTGTGCAAGTACTGAAAATTCCGGTATTATTATTATTAACATGCTGACTTGCTTACAGTAAAACTAAATGTGTTGGTTTACTTAATTGGAACTTTTGTTGTATGCATAAAAAAGGCATGTCTGTCATGGCGTAATTTATCTTACAACAGTTACTGTTCTAAAATTTGTACAGTTCCTTTGTATTAGTGACGGAAATTCACACATCTGGAAATTCTGCTCAATTCATACAAGCCTTTAGAAGAGGTGTATCTGTTAACTCTTGCTAGCTGTCCAGTTCCCGCATTACGTTACTATAGTTTTCAGTTGTCTCTCAACTGCTACATTCCAGTAACATGTGGTCCACAATTTGGTTACCTCTACTGCTTCGACTCATGGCGTCGTGGGTTTTCCTGAATCGGCAATACTAAGTCTTCGGTTTTCCACGTCTGGTTAACATCGCTGTGAAATTAGGAGAGATGGGTAAACTGATCGCCAGTGTTTCGTGCACCGTTGGAAAATATTCTTTTGTAATGTTTTTCTTTTGTGCCCTGCTGCCGTTAGTCCAGAGTTGCTTCACATGTCGTTTGTTCATGAAGGTTTTGGGATATTTCGTACAACTGATATCTTCTTTTTATATAAATGCCTCTTTGACACCTATTCTAACTCTGTAACCCAGTTTTTCTTAAGAAACATTATAAAGTTACTCCTCGTTTCTTAAATTAAATACCGATTCTGGAAAAGAATATTTCCACCATCATTTCCTAACGCAGCTCGAACCTTAGATGCTTTAATAACGTCTGGAACAGGAAACCAGTGACAATGACAGTGCCATGCAACCGGCAATGTAGTTTCATTGAGTAAACTGTACGGAAGATACACCAATACTGCAAAAATATTTCCTAGAGAACGTGTAACTGCGTACAGTACTCAATATTATTTATAAGTGACCTGTTATTGTTTCTCACATCTCACAAGCATGCTGTATGCACGCCTATGCAGTATTTCTACAATGACTCTGATATTTAGAAACAGACAGTCCGTGCAGTGCTTCCCCCCTTCATCAGCTCTTGCGCACTGCCTCTGTCAAGAAACAGCATCGTCCTCCCCTACCCCCTCCTTGACGGTAAAGCTGTGCCACACAAACTACACATGCACCCAGCACTATTACCGATGTTTTGTCAGGCAAACACTAAGTTCTGTTGTCGATTTGGTCGCCCTAAGAAAGTAGATGATATGGATTGCCGAGCTTTAGGCGGAATGTGTTGGCCAGTCACAAGACATTAATAACAGTTACGCAAAGGTCTCCCAGTTCATCCCACGTACAGAGAATAGTGACACAGCGATAAGTCATGAGCCAAAAGAACTTGCGTATCGTGCTCAGAAGACTACTCTCGAGAAGAGTGACCGGGTTACGTCTCCAAGAGACGTGCACATGGTGTCGTCACTGGTCACCGTCTCATCTAGTGGTGTGACAAACATATGTACACCTGGCGAACGGCGTTTCTGAATGTCTTCTAGCGACAGTGAAATGTAGTTGGACAAATGTGATGGTGGGACTAGCACGTAAGGGACATAAATGAAAACTCGGTATTTTTACACGATCGGCTTCCTTCATTAAGAGAAGCGCATGTATAATGTAACCAGGATACTTTTGTTAATCAGTTCAATGCACATACTGCATTAGTAACTTTGAATGTAAATAGTGTAAAGTACGTTCAAACACAAAAGACATTCAAAATGTAAAAAACATTTTCCATCGTGGGACTTACCTGTGACACAAATCTTATTTATCGACTTTTTTCCCTTTGTTCAACAGTTTCTTGTTATTCTTAACAACTGCAAAATAAATCCTGACAACTGTAAGTATAAGACAACACAACTTACAACTTAGCTTGGAACGAATTATTAACGACATGTGTTAACTACGGATATTTTTCCCCCTCTTTCTAAAACAACACTGAGCAGTGTAACCAGCTTAGGAAGTGAATTAGACGTTGTTAATCGTCCAATAAATGATTAACATCTAGTAGGGACTGCTCACCGCCGTATGTTAAGTAATTATTGTCGTTGATTCGGAACTGTGGTTACTATTGAGCCGTGGTGCCATTAAGTTAGTTCACTGTTCAGTCTGGAGCCACTAGCTCAAGGGTAGTATCAACTATCCCTCATGCGGCCCCGTTGCCAATATCTATGAGAAAGACTTGTGTCCTCAGAAGCTCTTTGCTTACCGATATACATAAATACGGTTTCGCTGGCCCGAGGGAGGAGGCACCAAGTCGGGGGATTGGCGGTAGCGTCGCAACAAGAGGCGGTCACGAGTTCCGAGAGGCCGAAGCCACGAGCTACGCAATGAGGGCCTGCGCAGAGCAAAGATACCGAAGTACTTCATAGCGGTCAGCAGCGACTACAAGCAGCAGGCCGACATCCCGTCGGCTGGTTGGCAACATCCGTGTCGGACGACCGCTCGTGGCCTGGCTGCCCCCTTCTACCTGGCTTTCATCGTCTCCACTCAGTAACCGCCGCGACGCACCGTGGATCCATGGAGCTGCTTGCTGATAAAGGGGAGTAGGAGTAACATTCTGTAATCCTCGTGGTGACTGGTGTCATTGTCTACCCGACCTCCTTTTGTCTGGTTTGTACCAGACCCTCAGAGTTTTACTCGGTCGGCTCTTTGGTCGTAAATGCAGACCGTAGTATTGTACTAGACACTAGTTTTCGTTTGAAAATTTGGTCTGGTATTGTATTGCCCTTCCTTTCTGTTTTAATGAATCAGCTCGAGGTCGGATATACAGTCTGAACAATTGTACCAAGACACAGGTTGCCGTTAAGCAAACAGGGGTCTTGTGGTTAGGTTTAGAAGTTAACCGGTTTAATTTCTTGAATGAAATTTTCACTCTGCAGCGGAGTGTGCGCTGATATGAAACTTCCTGGCAGATTAAAACTGTGTGCCCGACCGAGACTCGAACTCGGGACCTTTGCCTTTCGCGGGCAAGTGCTCTACCGTCTGAGCTACCGAAGCACGACTCACGCCCGGTCCTCACAGCTTTACTTCTGCCAGTATCTCGTCTCCTACCTTCCAAACTTTACAAAAGCTCTTCTGCGAACCTTGCAGAACTAGCACTCCTGAAAGAAAGGATACTGCGGAGACATGGCTTAGCCACAGCCTGGGAGATGTTTCCAGAATGAAATTTTCACTCTACAGCAGAATGTGCGCTGATATGAAACTTCCTGGCAGATTAAAACTGTGTGCAGAAGAGCTTCTGTAAAGTTTGGAAGGTAGGACTCGAGATACTGGCAGAAGTAAAGCTGTGAGTACCGGGCGTGAGTCGTGGTTCAATTTCTTCTTTGTAATTGCGTTTGGGATAACCTGAACTACATGTTGTACTAAGCTGTGCGTTCCTGTATTTCAAAGATCGGGTCATTAATGGTGTATTTTTAACCGGATCTTGTGTTTCTACCAAATGAGTTCTCTTGTAATAAGTGTTCATACGTAATGTTTTAAAACGTTCCTTCTGAGCGTCCTTAATAACTGAAAAGCAATTTAACTTTTGACGTTTTAACAGGCAAGTGTCAACAAAGCTTTAGTCATAACATCGTCAAAAGGGACGGGTTGGGATCCAGTCGCACATCGGTTGCTGATAGGAATGAAAAGATTTCTCGCTTCGTAGAAAGCCTTATCATTGTCATAATTGTTTCCTAATTTGTTTAACCTTTAAGCATCGGTGCGCATCTTAACCCCGAATCTTTCGACAAACAGTGTCCTAACTTTAAAAAAAAATTACGTCATCTGTTTGGGTAACTGATGCACTCATGTCATCAATATTACTTACACGTTTTCATGTGTTGCCGAAGGGTACTGAATAAGAGAAACTGTGTCCAGCGTTGTAGTAAACACCGCTGTTTCACCCAGTAACGGGCAGGCGGCAGGTCCGGGCCCTTGTAATTATTGTCATGTTCTTCTTGTTTCGATTTCGTTCGTAAAAGCTTATTCATGTCACAAATTTGTTAATTTGTAAAGACAACAAGTTTATGATTATACATTGTTAAATAAACAGGTTGTGTGAGAAGAATGTTACATTGTTGGATCCTCCCTTGCACGTTTTCCTAAATACCAGTATCTACTATAGTCTTGTCTACATAAAGCGTAGTTCATTGTTGTTATAAGTTTTCAAACTTCTGAGGATTGTTGAGTGATACATAGCTTGTATTATTTAAGTGACTTTGACAGCTGACTTACACTTCAGTTTAAATAAAGGAAATTCGAACTTAAACGAACTGCCTAATAATAAATAATGTGATGTAGCGGCTGGTCCCGGCGGAGGTTCGTGTCCTCCATCGGGCGTGGGTGTGTGTGTGTTTGTCCTTAGGATAATTTAGGTTAAGTAGTATGTAAGCTTAGGGACTGATGACCTTAGCAGTTAAGTCCCATAAGATTTCACACACATTTGAACAATTTTGAAATGTGATGTACCATACTGTAATCCTGACAAAAGTGCTATAAGACAAATTCATATATCATTATGTCGTTGAGTAATATACAAACCTAAAATTTATGTAATTTTGACAGAATTCTTACACAAGCAACATAGATTACTGGGAAAACATTAAATACGGGCAAAATTTTAACCACCAAATATTGCAAATTTTTTCCAATATGAAACGGTTGCCAACCCTGTCTGGGGCTGACAGGTGGTTTTCACCAGAACCATTAGTTTGGTCGACAGAATATTCAAAAGTACATGATATCGCTGTAGACAATACCATTTTCTTGACCCTCGGGCTACAATTTGTAATCGACCTTTTCTCTTTTAGGGCGGTAATTTTCCTTTCATAACGTCAAGAATCCAGCACGAAAGAAAAAACTATCCCGAATTTGGTGGTCTGGATTGAAATCTTGTGCCGAAGTAGAAACCAGGCAGCAAATATTACCCTGCTTCTGCAAGAATGGAAAGCAATGCAGCCTTCAGTCCAATGAAAATAGTTGAAATGTCTTCCCAGCAGTTAACAGCTGCAAACTGAGCAAAAAGTGTTCTCACGTACTACAAGTAATAAAACACTTTTCTCAACGAGCAGAAACATTTAGGAACATAATATACAATTACCGAATAAAATTTGTACGTCCTTTTAGAGATTTCCGGTTCACTCAAGATTTATTGATGCTTCAGTTCATATGGTGTACATGAAGTGATTACATTTACAGGGCAGTAGTACAAGGGTTCTGACCTGCTATGTATCGGCCAATGCTGAAACGCCCATTGATGGCGTCAGCGGTCGGAGATTAAGGCAGCAAAGTTAAAGTTCTTATAGACTGGCAAATAGGGAAGGCATTATTTCGAATGGTCAAATATAATAGTAAATACTGTTTTTCTGTAAAAATGAGTATTGTATGATAACATGGGGTTAATATAGAACGTACGCGTGCTGCTAGTGTGAAATTATTTTATTTTTCATTTTTCGTCAAAATGTTATCCCGAAAGCGCATTCTAGTCGTACTAGGTATGGGATGGTCCGACCGACCCACCCCCTACACGTGGTGTAGGTTCCATGGGCGACAATGCATTCGCTGACTCTGGCGTCCAGTAGATCATACAAATGGCGAATACTGTTCGCGGACACGTTATGCCACGTCTGCTCGACCTGTTCACGCAGTTCTGTAAGAGTTGTTGGTTGACGAGTACAAGAGTCACTTCTCGTCCCATCATATCCCACATGTGGTCGATTAGAGACCAGTTCGTAGATAGTACAGGCCAGGGAAGTTTCTGCACGTCTTTCAGGGCACTTTGAGTTTGACGGGCAGTGCGAGGGCGAGCATTATCCTCTTGGAATGACTCATCACCTTCGAGTTGGCAAAAGAACGGTCCTAGCAACATTTTGCACGTACCGAACGCTGGTTAGCGTCCTCTCCAGAAACAGTTGTAGCTTCACGCATCACAGGCCATAAAGCCTAGTTTGGGGCTAGTGTGTCTTGGACGAATGAAACCTATAAGACAGCGCTCACCAGGTCTACGTCATCACTTCCATGAAGGCAGAGTTTTCTTTCACCACTGAAGACCTCCGAGTGCTATTCCCAGCGATCCTATGGCGCCACCAGTACAGGGTTATTACAAATGATCGAAGCGATTTCACAGCTTTACAATAACTTTATTATTTGAGATATTTTCACAATGCTTTGCACACACATACAAAAACTCAAAAAGTTTTTTTAGGCATTCACAAATGTTCGATATGTGCCCCTTTAGTGATTCGGCAGACATCAAGCCGATAATCAAGTTCCTCCCACACTCGGCGCAGCATGTCCCCATCAATGAGTTCGATAGCATCGTTGATGCGAGCTCGCAGTTCTGGCACGTTTCTTGGTAGAGGAGGTTTAAACCCTGAATCTTTCATATAACCCCACAGAAAGAAATCGCATGGGGTTAAGTCTGGAGAGCGTGGAGGCCATGACATGAATTGCTGATCATGATATCCACCACGACCGATCCATCGGTTTTCCAATCTCCTGCTTAAGAAATGCCGAACATCATGATGGAAGTGCGGTGGAGCACCATCCTGTTGAAAGATGAAGTCGGTGCTGTCAGTCTCCAGTTGTGGCATGAGCCAATTTTCCAGCATGTCCAGACACACGTGTCCTGTAACGTTTTTTTCGCAGAAGAAAAAGGGGCCGTAAACTTTAAACCGTGAGATTGCACAAAACACGTTAACTTTTGGTGAATTGCGAATTTTCTGCACGAATGCGTGAGGATTCTCTACCACCCAGATTCGCACATTGTGTCTAATCACTTCACTATTAAGAAAAAATGTTGCTTCATCACTGAAAACTAGTTTCGCACTGAACGCATCCTCTTCCATGAGCTGTTGCAACCGTGCCGAAAATTCAAAGCGTTGGACTTTGTCATCGGGTGTCAGGGCTTGTAGCAATTGTAAACGGTAAGGCTACTGCTTTAGCCTTTTCCGTAAGATGTTCCAAACCGTCGGCTGTGGTACGTTTAGCTCCCTGCTTGCTTTATTCGTCGACTTCCGCGGGCTACGCGTGAAACTTGCCCGCACGCGTTCAACCGTTTCTTCGCTCACTGCAGGCCGACCCGTTGATTTCCCCTTACAGAGGCATCCAGAAGCTTTAAACTGCGCATACCATCGCCGAATGGAGTTAGCAGTTGGTGGATCTTTGTTGAACTTCGTCCTGAAGTGTCGTTGCACTGTTATGACTGACTGATGTGAGTGCATTTGAAGCACGACATACGCTTTCTCGGTTCCTGTCACCATTTTGTCTCACTGCGCTCTCTAGCGCTCTGGCGACAGAAACCTGAAGTTTCTTTATGAGTTTTTCTACGTATCTGTAGTGTGTCGTGACCATATGTCAATGAATGGAGCTACAGTGAATTTATGAAATCGCTTCAGTCATTTGTAATAGCCCTGTATAGCCTTGCACGCCAATGCTGTGGCGGGAGTGTAAGACGTGTGTAAGAGGTGTGCGTGCGCCATGTCCCGTGGCTGATAACCGGCTCGCTACAGTTCGTGCTGACACGTCTATGCTCACAAGCACTCTCATCCGTGCTGTGGTAGCTGTACGATCTGCTACCGCTTCCCTTACAATACGAAGACCCTGGCGGCCGTCTGTTTTTCATGGTCGTCCAGAACCTCGTCTGTGGGTGTAAGAATGTTCACGTGACCACTAACACAAGAATCGTTGCACAACTGACGCAGCACGTCCAATTTGTGTGGCGATTCTCCAAAAAGACCATCCCGCTACTCGGCAGACCACATTTTCACCCCTTTCAAATTCGCTCAGTTAGTTGTAAGAAGCACGAGTGCGTCTCTAAGGCGTAATCGCCTGCTTGCTTCGAACGTTTGCATCACACTGAACCTATGATGTGTTTAATGACAATGTATCGCAATTCCGACGAAGAGCATGTGTTTCTTGTGCAAAAATATTGGATTATTGCGTCAGCGAATGTCTGTTGAACGGTTTGGTGACCAACGTACAATATATAAATGCTGCATGCAAAAGTTTGTGAACAAGATTTAGAGCAGTGGAACGGAGTTGGATCTTCAAGGACGGAAGACGGCCGCCATTTTTGGAAGATTAGGTGACTGACGTGAAACGATTGTTGGCTTCCGCTGAAAAGTCTGTTCTCAGGAATGTGGAATGTCACGCAGTACATGTCACATCGCTGGAAAGAAAGCTGACATGTATCCATAAAGGTTTATAGTTGATCAGAATCTGAATGTCAATTATAAAGACAAACTCATCACATTTTGCCATTGGTTTCAGAAATTTATTGCCCAGAGGCCTCGAATATTGTAGTACACATGGTACAGTGGTGAGGCTTGGTTCCACCTCCCTAGCTATGTATACTCTCAGAATACACGTTTGTGGTGTAATTAAAATCCACACGCTCTGATCGAGCAACCCCTGCACTCACAAGTAATTGGCGTGTCCTGTACAATACCACTACGTCACATCATCGCACCATTTTTTTTTTCTCGAGTCTGCTGTGAGTAGTGCAGATTACATTGAAATGTTTCGGGAACCTGTGAATCAGTCGGCCGATAAAGAACTTACCATCGGCTGGTACTAATAGTATGGCCACACGTCTCAGATTCAATCGTTTTTCCTAGGCAGAGTGGCTACGAGAGGACTTTGGCCCCCAAGATCACCTGATTTAACACCAACTGACCTTTCCCGCCGGGGTGGGCTAAAAGGCAAGGTCTGCAGGAGCAACCGGCCGCTGTGGTCGAGCGGTTCTAGGCGCTTCAGTCCGGAACTACGCGGCTGCTACGGTCGCAGGTTCGAATCCTGCATCGGGCATGGATGTATGTGATGTCCTTAGGTTATGTAAGTAGGCTGTTTATGTTTTATTTATGTAAGTAGGCTGTTTATGTTTTCTTATTAGCAACGTTACGTAGCGCTCTGTATGAAAATCACTGGCTGTGCTGTGTGCAGTCTGTGGCTAGTTTGCATTGTTGTCTGCCATTGTAGTGTTGGGCAGCGGCAGCTGGATGAGAACAGCGCGTAGCGTTGCGCAGTTAGAGGTGAGCCGCCAGCAGTGGTGGATGTGAGGAGAGAGATGGCGGAGTTTTGAAATTACATATATTATGACTTGTGATGATATTAAGGTAAATACATTGTTTGTTCTCCATTAAAATCTTTCATTTGCTAACTATCCCTATCAGTAGTTAGTGCCTTCCGTAGTTTGAATCTTTTATTTAGCTGGCAGTAGTGGCGCTCGCTGTATTGCAGTAGTTCGAGTAAGGAAGATTTTTGGTGAGGTAAGTGATTTGTGAAACGTATAGGTTAATGTTAGTCAGGGCCATTCTTTTGTAGGGATTTTTGAAAGTCATATTGCGTTGCGCTAAAAATATTGTGTCAGTTTAAGCACAGTCTCGTATACAATTCTTCTAAGGGGACGTTACAGTTAGTTAGGTTTAAGTAGTTCTAAGTTCTACGGGACTGATGACCTCATGTTAAGTCTCATAGTGCTTAGAGCCATTTTTTCCGCAGGAAGAAACCACACAACTTGGAAAATTTACGACAGAACATCATCCGTAAAATCCAGGCAGTGACACAAGAGGTTCTGGCAGCAGCGTTGGAGAATCTGTTGCGCCGGGTTCAACTGTGTTTTCAAGTCGAGGGCGGTCACTACCAGCACCTTTTATGACACACCTATATTTCCCCATGAACAAGGTATGATATGATCATTTCATTTCATTTCCTGATTTTTGTGCAATACCTTTAAGCGTAATTTAAGCAAATGTTTGTTTGTGGGGCCTCTTTCGTGTTCGACATCCTTTACAAGAATCTGCTGAAAATGACCACCGTTGACGTCCATGCAGCAGTGTGTTAGAGGTATATTTACAAACAACTGACCCTCCATTATGTGCCACACGCAAAAATCACAGGCAGAGAAATCAGCGATCGACGTGGCCAGTAAATTGCAGTGCTCTTTCTGATTGTCATCTCCTCAGGTTGTCAAGGAGGCGTGTGCTGTTCCTGCACCTTTCTTATAATGTAAATACAGTTCTTTGCGTTTATCCACATATGGATTAAAGTTTCTGGACCTACTGGGTAGCACTAACAGTTTGGTTACATTATGATTCGGACACCAGACACTGTGTACCAAACATCGAACTTGAGATAATGCAACGGCTCTTCCAAGTACTGATGAAATTTTCTGATGCATAACGGCGTATTTCATATACCCTGGCAGGTCCTATCACTCCTCAGAAAAATTTTGGATCCGAAAATCCTGATTGCATTTCACTCAAAAATCACCGGCGGAATCCAACACACGAAAGTTCGTATGCACGCCTTAACTCATTCACAACAGTGCTTTTGTAAGAATACAGATGAACGTCCCTTTTTTTTTTTTTTGGCAATGATTCCGCACGACGCTCTCTTAACAACGATTTGCGCTGGTAAACGGCGTTAACACTTTGTCGGACTTAGTTCCACGTATTCATTTACTCGAGCAGTGTTTTCTGCTGCCAAAATTCTTTTCGGAAAGTTACGGTTTCTGTTCGCTGAAGAGACCATTTCATGCTATTTTGGCAATAAGTTTTTTATTTCGAACTTTGCTACAGGTTTTTCCCAAATACTTCCGACCTTAAACTCTTGCGCAAACAGTTCCACATACATTTACCATAAATTGTGCATTGTATAATACTCAACAACAAACTCGGACTGTTTCATCATGAGCGTCATTTTGTGTTGCACTCACTTGTTCATCAAACACTTCTACTCCTCTCATTCAAAAGCAAATATTACAAATATTTTCCGAGCCGGTTTATTTTTGTCTAACTCGAAGTAAAATTTAAAACTCTTTATTTCATCTGTGACCATCCTGCTAAATGTACTCTTGTGTACGTTACGTTTTAAAATTCCTAGAGAGGTGCATACATCTGAAAATAAACACTAAATTATCTAAAACGTAATTTTTCTTTGGTGTTTGTGTTTTTCTTCTTCTTTAATTAATATCATTTATGTTATGTGAAATACGCACATTTTATAGTTGTGCAGCTGTTTTTAATGTGTTTGTTTTATCATTTAAGTATCAATGAAAAATTAGAGAAACAGAAAGATGGAGACTGTTAATGAAAAAATGTCGACTTCTTGTTAGACTCGTGGATGCAGGAGCACACAGCAAGCACGGAAAGTTACAGAAGTCAATAATAGGTGTAGACGGTGGTTTAAAGTGAGTTAGACTGTTAAAATTCATAGGGTTCGTTTAAAAAGAGCTGTTGAATAGCATTAAGTATTACAATGCGACCATCTGAATTTACTATGAAAAATATTAATTTACTGAAAAGTTGACTTTAAAGTAATCGGACGGTAAAGTATATTTCAGTACGTTTGTTAATACTATTCCACTTTTCTGTTCAGTTACTGATAATTGGCAGTTAGCACGAAACAAAACAGCTATGACAGATGGAAGGTTGATACGGAGTAATTAACAATGTGTTACAGTGGATCACATAACGATCCACTAACTTAATAAATACACCATCATGCACGCAAATTATTGTTCATTAACTAGTCAATATAATTACTGTTGCAGATAATACAGAGAAAATACTAAACTAAATAATTCACTGCATTGCCGGAAACAGCACGTTCGTAATGAAACTTTCAATGCCAAAATAATTTGTAATGAAAGGTTACGAAAATAGTTATTAAAACAAGTCAGTTATTTACGCTGCATTTAATTCTTCAGTTTCAGAATGTGGACACAAACTGTTAGTGAGAAACTGCACTTCACGATTCAGTAACATTTACCTGGACTGTGCCGTGACGTCGCCGTCCAGTGGCAGATAAATAATTTCCACATCCATGTTCCTTTTACTGACTCATCACATCTCCATATGTAGCCAGATTACAAATATTTCTCCACGTGAATTTCGTTAATCATCACAGAATGCTCACGCCGTAGCCATAACGGACCAACTGTCACAAACTACCACCCACAAAATTGTCGCGATTGAGGAGGTATCTGCCTAACAAGGGCACCCACATCCAGCGCTAGCGTGCCCCCCCCCCCCCCCCCGCCTACCCCAGCCTCACGCCCCCGAGTCTCTCAGGGAAAGGTCAGGTGTTTTTCTTTCAAGGAAGTGATTTAAAAGTCAGTATTAGGAAGGTCTATAACAGTGTTGGAACTGGAACTTCTTATAGGTACTTAATTTCGCTCTTCGAAAATATCAAAAATTCTCCGCACCCCTATTTCTTGCCTGTCCCCCAACGCCTTACAAACTATTCTATTGGCGCTATTCCTGCCTAATTAGTGCAGTTTATCGTACAAGGACAATCAATGTTTTACATACTTTGTTTCATTTATTTAAACACCCATCCTGCTTTTCAGTACACTTTTAACTGTTGCCATATTTGATTACAATAACAATATTACTCGCAAATATTAAAGTTCTAACTCATAAATAACAGTATTTATACAAAAAATTCCTTATGCTCCTAACAGACGGCGTTACTCGTTACAGAAAAGTGGCGCATACTTTGAATTATTCAAGATCTAATTATGAATTGAAATCAATAAATTCACAAAAGGAAATTATGCTGTGCTTTTACGTTTCACAAGTGAGTGACTTTATGCTAATATCTTGACATGATTTTCTCATTACAGTATCCAATGTTTTACACTTAAATAATGTTAGATGAGTGATCGTTTATACAGTGCTGTGGATGGAAGAGCATGTGCAACCAGCTAAACTGTAAGACCTTAGTATGCCAAAGTCATCGGGATTTATAATCAATAAATCACTGTCCATTTTTTCTAATAGAAAACTCAGTGTGTCATCTATAACAATGAAACTGGTGATTGTGTCAATTTAGCATCTTACCATCAACTGCACTACATCAAATCGATTTTCAGAGACACAAGTTACAGTGATTTGTCATTCATTTGCAAGACATCCAAATTTTTTAAACTACTATTAGATACGAGCAAATATCGCCACGCTAGATTCCGAAGTGGGGAAGCATAAGTAAACGCACCAGAGAACGCAGCACCCTAACCATCAACATACGTCAATTCGGAGAAATTTCCTTGCCTCCTTCTTTGGCCGCGAAAAATAATAACACTGAACAGAAGCAAATGAAACGAAATGTGCCACATAGTTATAGTGCAGCAGGAGTTTGCATTTTCAGTCCAAGTGCAGTTTAAAAACTTCCTTTTCTTATTCAATAAAACAAACAATTAATTTACAACCATCCTCAAGCAAAGTTACATGAACGATTGTTATATTCAACTGGTTGTGAGGAGCGTGAGTGAACTAACAGGGTAATAAATCCGATATCCGTAAACTACACGTAAACTTGTAGTTGGCCGTAATTTAACGATAAAGTTCATAACAAACAATGTGCAAAATTGCAACATTACTGGGAGAAATTGTAGCTAAATTATACTTCTGACAATTTTGTGCACCTTGATGAATATTATTGTGTGTTTCGAATTCAGTTATACGGAAAAGTAAAAATTAGCATTGGGAAGAAAAAAGGAAGGAAGAAAAGTACCAGGAAAGAAGAAGCGCACAAATATAGTACGGAACAAAAGTGACTGAATGTACCTAATGTCTGACATCGGATACTGAAGTACATCACCATTCTTGCATGCAAAATACTGAAAATAGAAAGACATCTACTTACCTCTATCTTCTGTATATTAACCTGTGAGTCATTATAGTCATAAGAACGTAATTTAGCTATGGATGTCGTAAAGTCACTAAAATTCGTTGTTTGTCTTGAATTCAGCTTTTCACTGTCATCAGGATATGTTGATTCTCCAGGTACACAAGAACAGGAGTGTAAAATTGATGTAAGTTTATCTCATTCCCAGACCAATCTCCGTATATGCTACCCACATAATGAAATTTAACGTTAGTTTCGCACAAGACAATTCGCAAATTATCTGCCTTTTACGAGCAGTGTTCTTCAGGTATGCATATCTCTTATACATGAGCTGCACAAAGACAAACAATTTCGTTATACACTGACCCTCCATATTGCCTTCACAAATGAAAATCACAGACTTAACAGCCAAGTTATTAAGCAGGGCACTCACGTCATCTTGTTACATAATATGTCAGTACACGTTAATTACAAAGTGAAAATAACCGATGAAGACACTGTATTGCCAATATTTGTAGTCACATTTACCAGAAAAACTCAATCATCAATATCATTTGTAGGGGAGACCGGGACATGTTTACGCCTAGGGCACGTTTACCCAGAGAACTTTTCTGGAACGATTCTTGCTAGGACGCTAACGACGATGAAAGATTAGCATTGCCATCTACTGAGGTCTCTCACAAAATTCACGCCACCAGTCGGGTGAAAGTTTTATCGAGAAGAACATATTTGTGCTTTTGTACAATATGATTACATGTTGTTAAATGTTCAAATGTGTGTGAAATCTTATGGGACTTAACTGATAAGGTCATCAGTTCCTAAGCTTACACACTACTTAACCTAAATTATCCTAAGGACAAACACACACACCAATGCCCGGGGGAGGACTCGAACCTCCGTCGGGACCAGTCGCACAGTCCGTGACTGCAGCGCCCGAGACCGCTGGGCTAATCCCGCGCGGCTACATTTTGTTACTCAAATGTCGAAGCTCCTTGGCAACATATCTTTTGGAATAGAGAATAAGTAAATACAGTGTTCGTTTGCAGTAGATTATTCTACTTTTAAAACTACATTTGTGATTGCCATCCTAATATCCCAGTCAAGGTAAGTTGAAGACAACTGCAGTAACAAACGCAATTTAAAAAATGGAGGCACAGAGGAATAAAAGATAGAAATTGCTGAAAAAGCTATTTACACCTAATGAATCTGAACCATAAAGAATTAATTATATGAGAGCAAGCACTGATAACGGCAACATATTGCTAAAAGCAAGAATAAGTAAGAATGTGGGTAGGCCTACTTTCGATGTCGTCATTAGTGTTGTGCCCAAAGACTGGTTTTCACGTGGTAACTCTCCGTGCTCCACTGTCGTCTGCCATCCTCTTTAGGTCCACATAATTTCTGCTTCCCTTCATGTATCTCTATCATCTTGTATCTGCTTCTTTCTATCAGTCTCCTCTCACAAACAATTTCTTCCAAAGCGTCTGTTATAAAGCACTTCGATCTCAATGAATCTGTTACACAGTTTTCTTCCTTTCTCTTATAACCTGCAGCAGTCTCATAAAGAGAATGAAAACTGCCTTTGTATTTACTGCATGAAAAGATACGAGCAGTAAAAAGGGAATCAAGAATGTGTCCGTGGTTTGGATGTAAAAGATGGGCTCATGACGACTGTGCCACAGGAAACGTAATATTTTTAGTGTGTATAAATTGCGACTGGGACAGTGATGAATAGTCATTTAATTCACATTAAAACTTCTATGTAAGGTACATTGCGCTAATAGGCAGAAATTCGCCAATAACCTTTGTTTACGGCCAGAAAAATCGTTGTGTTTCTTCATGCTGTTTGGTGTAAATAAGCCTGTAATTTTGTATGTAAAACATATGTTGTAAATTTTAGAAGTCTGTTTTGTATAATCGTTAATGTCTTCTGTATGTGTAAATGTGGCTGCCATAAGTGCATAAACCTGTCGCCATACCTGGAGCACGTTTACACACTCGAGCTGAGCCTAAATAAAATTATTCTGCACTCCGAAATGTAATCTTGAATCAGATGTATGCATACCACCTTACATCATGTTATGAAATTAAACAATATTAAACACGATAAACCTTACGAAGAAAATTTAAAAATTCCGAAAATAAATCCGCGTAAATGCGCTCTGAGCACTATGGGACTTAACATCTATGGTCATCAGTCCCCTAGAACTTAGAACTAGTTAAACCTAACTAATCTAAGGACAGCACACAACACCCAGTCATCACGAGGCAGAGAAAATCCCTGACCCCGCCGGGAATCGAACCCGGGAACCCGGGCGTGGGAAACGAGAACGCTACCACACGACCACGAGCTGCGGACCCGCGTAAATGCGCCGTATATATCGCAAAAAACCCACTCGATGAAGGTGTAAAGACATACTGCATGAACGTTAACTGATCTGCTTAAACTGAAACAATGAGAAGGTGGTATTTTAAGGAAGGGATAATATACTTGGGGATACTTTTATTTATCGTATTCCACATATTATAATGCCTGCTTTTACAAACGTATTTTGGGAGATACGTACATCTGTGTTAACAGAGAAACACCATTCTTACTACTCTTCTGTGACCCTGGTGAAATAGGGTAAGACATTGAGTGGTGCCGGGTAGTTGGTGAGCCAGATGGGTCCCTCTATGATGGGGTGTTCGGGGTCCACCTCGTCCGTCCAGTTACCACTGGGCAGGTAGATGTCGCGGCTAACGGCGCCCTCCTCCAGCACCGGTGCCACCAATATGTCCTCTCCCAGCAGGTACTCTGCACACAAAATATTAAAATACGACAAACACGTAAAATCCTGTTTTATCTGATATTACAAAACAACAATCTTTGACTCGGCCCACAGGGGTAAACACTTCATAGCGATTCATCGTTCCCCCCAGCTTTCACCACTGGGGCGCTGTACCCTCACGTTGTGTTGTGTTACATCAGCGAGAGTTTCTTTCACAATTATTTTGATGATCCGTACGTATAAAGTGGCCACCGTTCCCGATAGAAATTGGTCATTACGACATTTAACAAGGACCTTTCTCACCTGTAGATAGTGGCCACATGGATCGCAGAAACGTTGTGTCAATATGAGTCTATCATTGTGCTGCAGACCAGACCAGCATGTAAGCAAGGTATTCTGTTAAATTAATGAAATCATACAAATAATTTTGACGTTTATGTGATAATGTTGATTATTGACTACGTAGGCTTTCCCGGCGTAATAAGTCTTGAAAGTCTCTTCGGGTTTGCTGCCGGATCCTAAAATCAACTTGACTCGATATTTCGGCGATCCAACTGTTCGCCATCTTCAGGAAATGCTGCTTCTGCTGATGAGTCCCGCTGAGAACTGACGCAAGATTGCAATTCGACGTCCTATATACGCCACCGTTCAGTACACGGCGCATGCGCCGCCCATCACGGTTTCTGGCTTCCAAAACAGGGAGGTGGCGCCGCCCTTAGTGAAACACTGCTGGCAACGATATATCGCAATCAATGCCGCATCGAAGAACGTTCAGTTTTGATGCGAGATAATACAGGATTCCACGTTTTGCTAAGAGGAAACCCATTGTCCCTGTTGATTAAATTATCAGCCAACCTAATTTCAATCGCCTCTTTATACACACTATTCCAAAAACCGGAAATGTTGGCAATTACAACAGTTTCCTCAAATTTCATTTTGTGTCCCTCATTTAGGCAGTGTTCTGCTACGGCCGATTTTTCCGGCTGTTGTAGCCTCGTGTGACGGCGATGTTCCACACACCTGTCATTCACTGTGCGAATAGAACGGCCAACGTAAGCTTTCCCACATTGACACGGGATTTTGTACACCCCGGGTTTCCTAAGTCCCAAATCATCCTTCACAGAGCCGAGCAGAGCCCTAATCTTAGAGGGTGGACGGAACACACTCTTGATGTTAAAACTCCTTAACATTCGTCCAATCTTAAACGATAAGCCTCCAGCATAAGGAAGAAAGGCCACAGATCTATGTTCCTCTTCGAACACCTCCGGAGACGGTCCAAATTCCATAGCCCGACGAATCTGTTTCTCGGTGTATCAATTTTCCTTAAAAACAGTCATCAAATGCTCAAGTTCTTGGGGTAAGCTGTCTGCGTCGGAAATGGCATATGCTCTCCGTACCAAAGTCCTAAGGACGCCACTACGTTGGTGTGGTGGATGACAACTCTGAGGGTGCAGATACCAATCTGTGTGTGTCGGCTTTCGGTGAACACTGTGTCCCAAAGTTCCATCTGGTTTTTTATAAACCATTACGTCTAAAAATGGAAGCATCCCATCATTTTCAACCTCCATAGTAAATTTGATACGGGGATGAAGACAGCTGAAGTGGTCCAAAAACCTGTTAAGAGCATCACGTCCATGCGGCCATACGAAGAAGGTGTCGTCCACGTATCTCCAGAAGCACGTTGGTTGCAAAGCTGAAGCCCTCAGTGCCATAGCCTCGAAGTCCTCCATAAATAAATTGGCGACTATGGGTGACAAAGGACTTCCCATAGCCACTCCGTCATTCTGTTCAAAAATGTTACCGTTAAATAAAAAATACGTATTTCAAGCACTTCAACCACTTCACAGTGAATGACAGGTGTGTGGAACATCGCCGTCACACGAGGCTACAACAGCCGGAAAAATCGGCCGTAGCAGAACACTGCCTAAATGAGGGACACAAAATGAAATTTGAGGAAACTGTTGTAATTGCCAACATTTCCGGTTTTTGGAATAGTGTGTATAAAGAGGCGATTGAAATTAGGTTGGCTGATAATTTAATCAACAGGGACAATGGGTTTCCTCTTAGCAAAACGTGGAATCCTGTATTATCTCGCATCAAAACTGAACGTTCTTCGATGCGGCATTGATTGCGATATATCGTTGCCAGCAGTGTTTCACTAAGGGCGGCGCCACCTCCCTGTTTTGGAAGCCAGAAACCGTGATGGGCGGCGCATGCGCCGTGTACTGAACGGTGGCGTATATAGGACGTCGAATTGCAATCTTGCGTCAGTTCTCAGCGGGACTCATCAGCAGAAGCAGCATTTCCTGAAGATGGCGAACAGTTGGATCGCCGAAATATAAAGTTGATTTTAGGATCCGGCAGCAAACCCGAAGAGACTTTCAAGAATGTTGATTATTATATGACTGACTGAGCGCGTACGTATGTTCCGGAAAGCCCAACGATACTTACCGGCAGCAGAGTCACCCTCAGCCGATAGGCGTTTCTGAATGTGGATACCGACTAGCATGTGGCCAGCACACAGCTCTCTCGGCCGTTGTCGCTTTTCGTGACCGGAGCTGCTACTTCTCAGTGTATTTTACCCCGCTTGCCAACAGTGCTCGGCAGATCAGGGACCGGTGTTACCACAGCGGCAACACCGGTTCGGGTGAGATCACCGAAGTTAAGCTCTCTCGGGTTTGGCTAGCACTTCGGTGGGTGACCGTCCAGGCTGTCGAGCGCTGATGATGTGGGATGCGCTCAGCCCTTGTGAGGTCAATTGAAGAAGTACTTGACTGAGAAACTAACAACGGCCGGGAGAGCGGTGTGCTGACCACATCCTCTCCGGTATTCGCATCCAGTGAACCCTGTCGGCTGAAGGTGACACGATGGCTCGTCGGTGCCTTTGGACCTTCCGTTGCCTGTTTAGACGGAGTTAGTCACATAATAATCAACATAGGCAACATGCGTTTTGGTACCTGTACTCATTCCTTGCATTGCAAGTAAATAATATAGCTTTAAAGCTTGTAATTTGGTTGGAAAGCTGAATGTACAGGGTGTTTCAAAAATGACCGGTATATTTGAAACGGCAATAAAAACTAAATGAGCAGCGATAGAAATACACCGTTTGTTGCAATATGCTTGGGACAACAGTACATTTTCAGGCAGACAAACTTTCGAAATTACAGTAGTAACAATTTTCAACAACAGATGGCGCTGCGGTCTGGGAAACTCTATAGTACGATATTTTCCACATATCCACCATGCGTAGCAATAATACGGCGTAGTCTCTGAATGAAATTACCCGAAACCTTTGACAACGTGTCTGGCGGAATGGCTTCACATGCAGATGAGATGTACTGCTTCAGCTGTTCAATTGTTTCTGGATTCTGGCGGTACACCTGGTCTTTCAAGTGTCCCCACAGAAAGAAGTCACAGGGGTTCATGTCTGGCGAATAGGGAGGCCAATCCACGCCACCTCCTGTATGTTTCGGATAGCCCAAAGCCATCACACGATCATCGAAATATTCATTCAGGAAATTAAAGACGTCGGCCGTGCGATGTGGCCGGGCACCATCTTGCATAAACCACGAGGTGTTCGCAGTGTCGTCTAAGGCAGTTTGTACCGCCACAAATTCACGAAGAATGTCCAGATAGCGTGATGCAGTAATCGTTTCGGATCTGAAAAATGGGCCAATGATTCCTTTGGAAGAAATGGCGGCCCAGACCAGTACTTTTTGAGGATGCAGGGACGATGGGACTGCAACATGGGGCTTTTCGGTTCCCCATATGCGCCAGTTCTGTTTATTGACGAAGCCGTCCAGGTAAAAATAAGCTTCGTCAGTAAACCAAATGCTGCCCACATGCATATCGCCGTCATCAATCCTGTGCACTATATCGTTAGGGAATGTCTCTCGTGCAGCAATGGTAGCGGCGCTGAGGGGTTGCCGCGTTTGAATTTTGTATGGATAGAGGTGTAAACTCTGGCGCATGAGACGATACGTGGACGTTGGCGTCATTTGGACCGCAGCTGCAACACGGCGAACGGAAACCCGAGGCCGCTATTGGATCACCTGCTGCACTAACGGCGCGTTGCCCTCTGTGGTTGCCGTACACGGTCGCCCTACCTTTCCAGCACGTTCATCCGTCACGTTCCCAGTCCGCTGAAATTTTTCAAACAGATCCTTTATTGTATCGCTTTTCGGTCCTTTGGTTACATTAAACCTCCGTTGAAAACTTCGTCTTGTTGCAACAATACTGTGTTCTAGGCGGTGGAATTCCAACACCAGAAAAATCCTCTGTTCTAAGGAATAAACCATGTTGTCTACAGCACACTTGCACGTTGTAAACAGCACACGCTTACAGCAGAAAGACGACATACAGAATGGCGCACCCACAGACTGAGTTGTCTTCTATATCTTTCACATCACTTGCAGCGCCATCTGTTGTTGAAAATTGTAACTACTGTAATTTCGAAAGTTTGTCCGCCTGAAAATGTACTGTTGTCCCAAGCATATTGCAACAAACGGTGTATTTCTATCGCTGCTCGTTTAGTTTTTATTGCCGTTTCAAATATACCGGGCATTTTTGAAACACCCTGTATAACTACACTACTGGCCATTAAAATTGCTGCAGCACGAAGATGACATGCTACAGGCGCGAAATTTAACCGACAGGAAGACGAGGCTGTGATATGCAAATGATTAGCTTATCAGAGCACTCACATAAGGTTGGAGCCGGTGGCGACACCTACAACGTGCTGACATGAGGAAAGTTTCCAGACGATTTCTCATACACAGACAGCAGTTAACCGGCGTTCCCTGGTGAAACGTTGTTGTGATGCTTCGTGTAAGGACGAGAAATGCGTACCATCACGTTTCCGACTTTGATAAAGGTCGGATTGTAGCCTATCGCGATTGAGGTTTATCGTATCACGACAGTGCTGCTCACGTTGGTCGAGATCCAATGACTGTTAGCATAATATGGAATCGGTGGGTTCAAGAGGGTAATACGGAGCACCGTGCTGGATCCCAACGGCCTCGTATCATTAGCACTCGAGATGACAGGCATCTTATCAGCATGGCTGTAACGGATCGCGCAGCCACGTCTCGATCCCTGAGTCAACAGATGGGGACGTTTGCAAGACAACAACCATCTGCACGAACAGTTCGACGACATTTTCAACAGCATGGACCCTTGACGCCTGCGATGGTGTACTCAACGACGAACTTGGGTGCACGAACCGTGGCTCTACCCTTCATTCTAGCCCTGCGAAACCCTACATTTCAACTGGATAATGCACGACCCCATGTTGCAAGTCCTGTACGGGCCTTTCTGGATACAGAAAATGTTCGACTGCTGCTCTCGCCAGCACATTCTCCAGATCTCTCACCAATTGAAAACGTCTGGTCAATGGTGGCTGAGCAACTGGCTCGTCACAATACGCCAGTCACTACTCTTGATGAACTGTGGTATCGTGTTGAAGCTGCATGGGCAGCTGTACCTGTACACGCCATCCAAGGTCTGTTTGACTCAATGCCCCGGCATATCAAGGCCGTTATTACGGCCAAAGGTGGTTGTTCTGGGTAATGATTTCTCAGGATCTATGCACCGAAATTGCGTGAAAATGTAATCACATGTCAGTTCTAGTATAATATATTTGTCCAATGAATACCCGTTTATCATCGGCATTTCTTCTTGGTGTATCAATTTTAATGGCCAGTAGTGTAATAAAGAGTAACCTTCTGCAATATCTAAGTACTTGACTCTTAATACAGTGGATATACTGCTTCAGTCTGTCTGAAGACATTTCAGCCAATCATATGAGTGTTTCAGGAAAAAATGATAATATTTTAGAATAAGGTTTATTTTAATTCACAAGTGAGTTACGAAACTTTTAATATTTTGTAATTTCTCCTCCATAAGGTCAATACTATTGCAAATATCAGGTGTAAAAGTAGGTCTATATTATTTAGTACCTAGCAACAACACTATGTTTGCAAGACAAGCGAATTCTTTATGCATCAAGGCACATCATAAGCAATGAACAACTGAATCACATTAAAATACGTAGTAGCCTCAGGACATTCCCAGTGATGGCTGAAGGACCTGATGTAGCCACAGGATTGTCTTTTGGCGTCAAACGTTTGCAACTACACGAAAACTGTCTTCATAGCGTCTCTGCGGTTAAATAGAAAGCTGTTGTCTGTTTGTTTCACTGAGTTGCGGGTTTCGCTTCCTTTGTTTTTAAGTATCTTCAGTAGCCTGTTTTGTTTCTTACTGAAAACGCGCGCATGTTCGTTTATAGCAGCTTTTTTGTGTTGCCTTCCTATGATTAGGTTAGAAAAAACTAATTTGTGTAGAATTTACTCAAGGTTTTCACGTGCTTTGGTTACACTCTGCGTGGTTCTTTTTTCGAACCTGTGCCACATTGAATAATCCAGACATTCCAGGATGTTCGTGAACATTTCCTCATGTACACCTCACGTTTCACTAGCTTCCTGTCTAAAACGTTTCTTTACTGTGTGTATTTGTTGTATGACGTATTGGCCAATCGATTACATGTGTCCTTGTGTCCGGTTGTATTCCAGTGGCTGTAAACAGTTCAGTTTTCGTTTGTTCATAATGTACTGTACAGTGTGGTGGGAAGGGGGGAGTGGAAACACGGAAAGAGGAGGGCAACTTTGTATGGTGAATATGGGTTACATTAGTTTGTGCGTTTTTAAATGGATGAAAGCCGAGACGGAGGGGTGATTGGTTGAGTTCTGTTTACTGTGGTTTTATGCTATGCTTCAGCTGTATTGTTTCAGAGGCCACAGAAAGAGGTCAGTTCTTGCATTCATTCTTCTGGTAATTCATGAATTTCTCATTCATTGCAAGGCCTTTATACGAGGAAATTTTCCCGTACGTCAGTATCTTTCTGTTACGATTTTCCGTTGTTATTACTTTATAACTTGTTTCATGTTTCTTGCTTCTTGCACTTGTGTTGTGATGACCGAAGTTTGATAGCTGTATTTATATTGCTGTCTTCTTAATTGTACCCTTTACCTTGTTATAAAATTACTGTTTGCCATCCCCGACCATACTGCTTTGCTGTCTACGTCTGCGGCGTTGCGAGCCGTTCCAGTGGTGCCATTGTGAATCGTTCTCGGAATAAACCCGATGTACATCACTATTAGCTACACTGCTGCTGCAAACTGGCTGAGGAAAAGAAGTGTAGAAAATATCCAGAAAATAAATTATGTGAAAACGTCCCCATAAAGGCTCACAAGTCTACTCCTCCCCCGAAGTTCAGAGGTAGGTTGGAAATGCATCATGTCAACCCCAGTCGAGGCATGATACATCTTTGGACAGGACACAATCCTTATGGCATTTATCTCTTACAACTCGATCTCATGTAGAGGGGCGTCTGCGAAGGCGAAA
Organism: Schistocerca cancellata; assembly: GCF_023864275.1. Classification (NCBI taxonomy): domain Eukaryota; kingdom Metazoa; phylum Arthropoda; class Insecta; order Orthoptera; family Acrididae; genus Schistocerca; species Schistocerca cancellata. The sequence goes on from NC_064633.1 coordinate 96,738,929, forward strand.
ATGAGAAAGCTCCAGAATACGTTGTGTATTTAGCACCTCTAGATAGAACATACCACAAACATCCTATCTATTCACGGCTGTAGGACCACCGCGAAAGTAATCTGTAGTTGACGGTCTAGCTAACAAAGCGACAGATAGCTAAGTACAGGAAACGATGTCGCCACGGACTCCCCAGGGTGAAGTGGGTGCAAAATAGGGAGAAGGACTACAAAGTGATGGCGAGTTAAGAGGGAGAGTCAAGCATCGATGGTGACGCGTTCAGTCACGACGTCTGGCAAGTCGAGCTCACACCCCCATGGTTAGATGTCCACATCCACAGCGACACTTACACTTAAACCCTATCTGTTCCTACATATCAAACTCTTAGTTTTCAAAACGTTACATTAGTGTTACAGTTATAATACCAGTAGTTTTATCATATTATCACTGCAAAATTCAATTGAAACTTTACATGCAGTTCACCTTAGTTAGCAGCAACATCAACCCTGCAGGGGTAGGAAAAGGCTTTAAATCTACACAGCCTGTGTCACACCTCCAGGCCCACTTGGAAATGGAAATAATAATAGCATGTTAGTAACCAGTCATAGTGTGCAGACTCGATGTGCATTCCAAGACTACAACCTCAGACGGCTGCAAAGGGACATGCTCAATATCATTTCATAAACTTTATTGTTTCTTTTCACGTACTATCTTAACTTATATATCTTAAATTTTCCACGTTTTTCATATACAAAATGGGCTACACAAACCGCAAGTAGTTATTGCACTTTCAAACAACGGACCTTGCCGTTGAGGGGCCAGACAAGCGTGTGGTTCCTGAAGAGAAGCAGCAGCCTTTTCAGTAGTTGCAGGGGCAATAGTCCGATTGACTGATCTGGACTTGTAACCAACCAAAACGGCCTTGCTATGCTGGTACTGCGAACTGCTGAAAGCAAGGGCAAACTACAGCCGTAATTTTTCCCGAGGGCGTCCTCTTGAGTAAAATATTCTGGAGGTAAGATAGTCCCCCATTCGGATCTCCGGGAGGAGGACGTAGTTATCAGGAGAAACAAAACGCGTTCTACGGATCGGAGTGTGGAATGTCAGATCCCTTAATCGGGCAGGTAGGTTAGAAAATTCGAAAATGGATAGGTTAAAGTTAGATATAGTTGGAATTAGTGAAGTTCGGTGGTAGGAGGAACAAGACTTTTGGTCAGGTGAATACAAGGTTATAAATACAAAATCAAATAGGGGCAATGCTGGAGTAGGTTTAATAATGAATAAAAAATAGGAGTGCGGGTAAGCTACTACAAACAGCGTAGTGAAAGCATTATTGTGGCCAAGATAGACACGAAGCCCACGCCGACGATAGTAGTACAAGTTTATATGCCAACTAGCTCCGCAGATGCTGAATAGATTGAAGAGATATGTGACGAGAAAAGAGAAATTATTCACACAATTGGAGGGGACGAAAACTTAATTGTGATGGGACACTGGTATTCGATAGTAGGAAAGAGAAGAGAAGGGAAAATAGTAGCTGAATACATAAGGGGGGGAGAGGGGGGGGGGAATGAAAGAAACGGCTGCCTGGAAGAATTTTGCACACAGCGTAATTTAATCATCGGTAACACTTGGTTTAAGAATCACAAAACAAGATTGTAGATGTGGAAGAGACATGGAGACACCATAAAGTTTCGGATTGGTTACATAAAGGTTGTGCAGAAATTTAGAAATCATATTCAAACTGTAAGACACTGCAGGGGAATATGTGGACTCTGACAACAATTTATTCGCTAATAAGTGTAGATTAAAACTGAAGAAACTGCAAAAAGCTATAAATTTAAGAAGATAGGACCTGGATAACCTGAAATAACCAGAGGTTGTAGAGGGTTTCAGAGGGATCATTAGGGAAGTGAGAGAAGTACAATAGAAGAAGAATGGGTAGCTTTGAGAGATGAAAGAGTGAAGGCAGCACAGGATCAAGTAGGTAAAAAGACGAGGGCAAGTAGAAATTTTTTTAGGTAACAGAAGAGATATTGAATTTAATTGATGAAAGGAAAAAATATAATAATGCAGTAAACGAAACAGACGAAAAGGAATACAAACTTCTCAAAAATGAGATAGACAGGAAGTGCAAAATGGCTAAGCAGGGATGGTTAGAAGACAAATGTAAGGGTGTAGAGGCATATATCACTAGAGGTAAGATAGATACTGCCAGAGGAAAATTAGAGAGACCTTTGGAGAAAATAGAGATCAGATGGAAACCCAGTTCCAAGCAAAGAAGGGAAAGCAGAAAGGTGGACGGAGTATATAGAGGGTCTATACAAGGGCGATGTACTTGAGGACAATATTATGGAAATGCGTGAAGAGTTTGACAGAGCACTGAAAGATCTAAGTCTAAACAAGGCCCCAGGAGTAGACTACATTCCATTAGAACTACTGACAGCCTTGGGAGACCCAGTCCTGACATAACTCTACCATCTGGTGAGCAAGATGTATGAGACCGTCGAAATACCCTCAAACTTTAAGAAGAGTATAATAATTCCAATCCCAAAGAAAGCAAGTGTTGACAGGCGGGAAAGTTTAATAAGTCACGGCTGCAGAATACTAACACGAATTCTTTACCAACGAGTTGAAAAACTGGTACAAACCGACCTCGGTGAAGATCAGTTTGGATTCCATAGAAATGTTAGAACACGCGAGGCAATTCTCACCCTACGACTTGTCTTAGCAGATATGTTAAGGAAAGGCAAACCTACATTTCTAGCATTTGTAGACTTAGAGAATGCTTTTGACAATGTTGACTGGAATACTCTCTTTCAAACTCTGAAGGTGGCAGGGGACAAATACAGGGAGCGAAAGGCTATTTACAATTTGTACAGAAACCAGATGTCAGTTATAAGAGTCGAGGGGCATGAAAGGGAAGCAGTGGTTTGGAAGGGAGTGAGACATGGTTGTAGCCTATCCCCAATGTTATTCAATCTGTATATTGAGCAAACAGTAAAGGAAACAAAAGAAAAATTTGGAGTAGGAATTTAAATCCATGGCAAAGAAATAAAAACTTTGACGTTTGCCGAAGTCATTGTAAATCTGTCAGAGACAGCAAAGGAACTGGAAGAGCAGCTGAATGGAATGGACAGTGTCTTGAAAGGAGAATATAAGATGATAATCAACAACAGAAAAAGGAGGACAATGGAATACTATCGAATTAAATCAGGTGATGCTGAGGGAATCAAATTAGGAAATGAGATATTTAAAGTAGTAGATAAGTTTTGCTATCTGGGAAGAAAAATAACTGATGATGGTAGAAGTAGAGTTGATATAAAATGCAGACTGGCTATGGCAACGAAAGCGTTTCCGAAGAAGAGAAATTTGTTAACATCGAGTATAGATTTAAGTGTCACGGAGTCCTTTCTGAAAGTATATGTATGGAGTGTAGCTATGTATGGAAGTGAAACGTGGACGATAAATAGTTTAGACAATAAGAGAATAGAAGCTTTAAAAACGTGGTTCTTCAGAAGAATGCTGAAGATTAGATGCGTAGATCACGTATCTAATGAGGAGGTACTGAACAGAATTGGGAGAAGAAGATTGTGGTACTACTTGACTAGAAGAAGGAATCGGTTGGTAAGACACGTTCTGGGGCTTAAAGGGATCACTAATTTAGTGCTGGAGGGAAGCGCTGGAGGTTAAAATCGTAGAGTGAGACCAAGAGATGAATACAGTAAGCAGATTCAGAAGGATGTAGGTTGCAATAGTTACTCAGAAATGAAGAGGCTTGCACAGGATAGAGTAGCATGGAGACCTGCAAGCTGCATCAAACTAGTCTCTGGACCACAACAACAAACGAAAAACACACACACACAGATATATATATATATATATATATATATATATATATATATATATATGTGTGTGTGTGTGTGTGTGTGTGTGTGTGTGTGTGTGTGTGTATTTCTTCTGATTAAGTGCTGTAAGTGATTTTCTCATAGTTTTTATGACTGTTAATTGTATCCATAATCGAATGTACCTAAACAGCAACCTATAAAATTCCTTCAGTAAACAAAAAAATAATAGTCTTGGCACACAACTAGACATACACCTGTCTTTTTATTTGTGTAAATGCCGATGTGGTATCTTTCTTGTTCCGTATGCTATGTCAAGATTGTATTGCTTCAATATATTTCTTGTCATGTGTTGATTTGCGTGGTTACTCTACACCATTTATCCTATTTAGTCTTCGGACCAGTGTTTATGCTTTCTGTGCTTGTGTGTGCTGTAGTGTCGATGTTGGTAGTGGAGTCTTGTGATCCTTTTACCTTCTGCACCATATCTTTTTCTTAGAATAGTGTTCTGATTTTATTATTTAAACAATGTTCTGCGCCAGGGTTATATTCGTTGTTTGTGGGTATATGCTGTTTTTAGTAGTTTTTCATAATTTGTCTGTGAATTGCAGTTTTATTCAGTGTGTCATACGCTGCAGAACTGTTAGTTTGTGGTTTTGTGGCTGGGTTGATGTGGCTTGTATAACTGTATCTGTTGCTGCTGGTTTTATGTAGATGTCAAAGTTGTTAGCTCCCTTCATTGTTATATATAGAAAATGTAGTTGTTTTCATAAGGAAATGAGAGTTATTTGTTCCATATATGTCTGCATATTAATACAAATGGGATATACAAGTCATTGATGGCACAAAAAGCAAAATGTATAAAACATGGAACAGTACCTCACAATTTGTTTCACAAGTATCAGCCTCTCACCAGAGAGTGCAGTTGATTTTGTTGCCACTGACTTAAATTGACTCTTGAAAAAGTGTGACTTGTGATTACAATCACATACCTTTTAAAATTTGTTGAATTTAATTGATGGAAGTACAAAACATAAAAGTGCAGGCAAAAGGCTATAATCGCGCCTAAAAATGGTATCGTCATAAACTTCATAATGGCAAACCGGGAATGGTTAAAGGGGAAGTAAAATATTGTATAAAGATGCATTACGGTGAGAAACATAGATGTCATGTATAGAAAAATTAAAGAGAAACAGTTGTATGAGTATCAAGAGGTCAGATGGTAATCCAATGCAAGTAAACAAGAGGAGACACTGAGGTGGAAGGAATAGTGGTAGCACTACAAAATTGAAAGTAGCGTTATGGAAGAGAAACAATATGACGATGAGATAGCAGAAATTATTCTATGAAAAAATTTGTTAGCTGACTGATAGATCCAATGAAAATAAGTCACCTGATCTAGAAGACATTCCATCCAGATTATCCTCAGGTGAACATACCATGACGAAACTACTTCAGCATATGCACGATATATTAGATGGGCGAAATATCTTCATATTTCAAGAGGAATGCAATAATTCCAGTTCCAAATAAGGCAGACTCTGAGAGGTGGGAATATACAGACCCAACAGTTTCATAAGGCATGGTTGTAAAACACTGACATGAATAATTTTTAAGAAGAATAAAAAGAAGTTGAAGTCGGTCTCAAGAAGGATCAGTTTGTGTTTCAAAGAAATATAGTTGCATCCGAAGCAATACTGACACTGTAATTTACCTTAGGCTGACGGAAGGCAAATTTACATTTATAGCATGTTTTTGACACTGTTGACTTGGATACAAACTTTGAAATTAGAATGGCAGAATGGATCAAATGTAGGAACTTAATCTTTCTTTATAGTTTGTAAAGAAACCGGACTACAGCTAAAAGAGTCGAGGAAAATGAAAAGGGGACGGTTATCTACACATTATGTCAACATGAGATATCGTGTAAGGGAAATATTTACCAATTTGTTATGCCCTGTGGTGGTCTCCTTCAAGACACATTGCAAATCTGTTACAATTAACAGAGAGGGAGTGATAAAAGTTGCCTGTTCCTTTGCAGTTTCATTTTTTTTCTCATAACGTTTTCGGTTTTTTTCAGTCATGAGTTGTGTTTGAAATGCTTTGAGAGTTTATGCTATAGTCAGCTTCGAACAGTCAAATAAGCGCCACCGATGCATTTCATATCTGTCTAGGACATGTATATCTAAGTGTGGATGTTTATTCACTGGAACTACATCTTGCCGATACAGTATAACTTGGATTTGTTTTCTAGTTTCTTCCACTTTGCATATTTTGAATTAGGGTGTTCTTTGTCAACAGTTCATTGCATCATAAGATAGCAAGTTGTGTGATTTTGTTTGATGATTGAATTTTGTAATCTGAAGTGCAGAGTAAAGAAATCACCTTCAACGACTACCTGTCCCCCTTTCTACATATGTACTTGCTGAGGAGGAGTTGTGTTAAGGTAGGCGTTTTCATCTGATTAAAGAGTGCTAAATATGTTATGATACATGCATACCATGGACTTAGAAAATTTTGTAGGTGGAGCACATCCAGTGCAGTGTTGAGCATACTAAAGGGAGTTGGAATTTTCTGTGCTTCTGTGATCATTCAGATGATGCTTGTGGTAAATAATTTCCTGTATTAGTTTAATAATTTCACTTCTATGGCACTGTCTTAATAAAATCTATTTCTCATACCAGATTTTCTTTTATTAAAATTCTGGAGCTTCTATATGGTACTGAGAAAATATTTTGAGCGGTGTTATTCTTTGTCTTGGTGATCTGGTGGAGTAGTGGCAGGTTTAGTGGAAAATATTTCACTTTTGTATATAAGTTGGGCTTGTTGAACTTTGTTGGAATTGAGAAAGGACGAGTCAGTTTAAAGTTTCTGTTTAGTCATTGGTGGTTTTGCTGTTCACTGTATGATGGAAAACCTTGCAGGTAGTCAAAGAGAGGCAAAAAGTGGTCGTTTCTGGAGATGTCAAGAGAGAAGGGAGAAGTGTCTTATTCTGGAACCCTGTGCAGAGTTACTTCTCAGGGAAGTAAAGGTGTGTCTTATAGTGATTAAATCAATATATCAATTAATTAGTGATGCAGCCAGTGACACCAATGTTATAACTCAACAGAAGTGAGTGGAATGGAATTAACTGAGAGACTGGAGGAAGATGCAAAAGAACAACAATCCAACGTTATTTCTGTACAGGGACAGATACAGAGTTAAGAAGAGAAATTTGAATCCACTGGGAAAGATGCTGCAAGGTCATACAATGTGCATACTGCACAAAAAAAACAGTTACGGGGAAAGTTAACTTCTGGTCTAGATGAGAGGGATTTTACACTTGACAAAAACTTGCCAGTGTTCAGAAAGCCCAGGTTAATTTTTAGGAGATTGCCTCTGAACAGAAAAATCAGTTACTAGGCGATTCAGATAATTTAAGTGAAGAATATGAAAAGAATAAGCAGATTTGTGAGCAAGATAAGTTTTGATGTTTGTTCAGAAAGTCGTCAAATTCAGGAAAAAGTTTAATAAGAGGAGGATGTATATGAGAATAGGGAAGAAAATCAAAAAACAGTTGAGAAGATTAATTACTTGGCTATTGCACAATTGGTTGTTAGCACTGAACAATGTTCCAGTCATATTGTACCTGTGCGTTTTTGAGGATCTGAAGAAGTGAGGTCATTATAGATATTTAAGGAAGAACAGGAGGAGATTAACAGGAGCAGAAGGGAAACAGAAAAGGAATTAAATGAGAAGGTATCTAAAGCTGAAGAAGAATTAGGAATTGTATCTTAAGTTGAACTAACCAATAATGAATCATGATTAGGTGTTACTGTGCCAACAGATGATCATCAGAATGGTGATGGAGATATACATAATGATATAACCAAGGCTGTGCCTGTTGAGGTTTAAATCAGTTACTAATACAAGAAGTAGAATATGTGGTGACAGGACTTGGAATTAGGTTTGCAACATGTTAAGGACAGTTGTTAAAACTGACGTGAATGCTGTAGAGCCTAACTGGGAGTGAATCACTCATAAGACTGATGTTATACACTCTGGAAGCAGAGAGAACCTTAGTGTCTGAGTGGCACCAATAGAGTTCCTAAATGGGTGTATGCTGAAGGGACACTCCAGTGTCTTTCATTTGTACACTAGTCCATAGTTTTTGTTTTGTGAGGGCAACCACGCAGTTTACATGTGGTTTTTCTTGAAGTGTTCTCAATTAATAGTTTATCTAAGTAACCAGCCAGTTTTCCCATGTGTTTCTTGTATTATCTTTCTTCATGTGGTAAGATTTTTGTGGATGATAAGGCACATATCATGTAGCTGATGTTAAACTTATACATGCGGCTGCCACATTTGAGGTGAAGGGTGCTGGTAATTTTCAGATAATGGTTAGTGTTCTTGTGATCGATGTAGTTCTCATGTATTTTTATGTATTTCCTCAGTATTAACGTTATAATCTTTGATAAGCTGATTTTCTGTGTACCTGAAATCATTTTTTCGCACTGTGGGTGAAATCTGGTATGTTGAATATGAGTAATATTTTATATGGTATCTAATGTTTTCATAAGTTTGCCACAGATGTTTGATTCTTGATGCATGTTTTGATACAGTGATAGATTATTTGAGTATTGTGTGACCCAATGATTTATTACAGAATGCTTTGTTTTGATTTATGTTTCTATATTATTGATAGTCAACCACAGTAGGGAGTGTTTTCTATACATTGAGATGTTGTTCATGGTGGATGTTGAATAATAAAGAAGAGTATTAATAACAGTGCTTCTAAGACTGACTTAGTGTGTGTGTTTGCGTGTGAGTGTTGAGCAGGATCTGACAGTGTATTGACTGAAGAGCGGATATCAAATTTAACTCTTAAAGGAGCATACACATGTTTGACTAGCACTAAATTTGTAACTGTTGAAACAGGATAAACTTATTTTCTTTGCTGTTTTCTTTGTCTTGTTCCGTTCTATACCTTTATGACAGTGTACCTTTCTCTATAGCATCGTTGATGCGAAAGTTGTGTGAGACTAGTCACCTGTATATAAGTATGTATCTGCATAAGTGTTTGGTAGGCATGAGAGGTTTTGGTTTCCTGATGAGGTTTATTATTGAAACTTTTGAAATGATTAATTGGTTTGTGAGTACTTGTGTGGTTTTATATTCCTGTATGTTGTACTGTGTCATGGGTGTTCTGTACAGACTGTGGTTGAACAAATGAATGAGAGACTGTAAAGTTGTTTTCAAAACTCGATTTTATATGAATTTTAAGTGATTCCCTCCTGGGGAGGATGGTATTGTGGTTTTTCAACTGTATTGTATTACTCAAGAGATTATATGGATTAATAGAATCCCTCCAGAGGTAGAGAACTCTTAGTTTTCCTCAGACAGAGGTGCTCTGGAATGATTTTGCAAGTTATGGATAGTGATTCGAGTTGGGCAGTAATAGCAGAGGGCTGGAAAAGACTTCCAGTAGTCAGTTGAACTGACGATTGCCAGTGCTTAATGAGAGGCTTGTGATTATATGAGTAATGTTGACGTACCTGAATAGCTATTGGCCAGAAATGATAGGATCATGCCTAATTTTGATATTCTCGTGTGTGTATTTGCTTATGAAAGTTGCGTTATAGTAGTTTCAGATAAACAAGGACGTTACTGGTAACTTCAGTGAAGGTGTGACCCTCTTTCTCATGCAGATCTTTAAGGAAATTTCTATATGGAGCGAGGCTAATGATATTTGGTATTCACACTGAGGCCATATTATGATATTATCTGAAGGATTGCAAGATTTGCAGCTTAGTATATTGAGCATTTTGAAGACAAGAATTTGAAAGGTTTGGTTCATGATGAGCATGGTGATTTTTTAAGATGAGTATTATGGGATAACCCTCTATGATGACACAAATTCAAGTTTTTTTGGATGATTTTGTATTTTCAGTGTGAAGTGGATTATGATCAACTATGTTATTACAGGAAATGTAGATGACATGGAATAGTCTGTTGTGAGAATTAAGTGTAATTTGAGCCATTAAGTATGTAGGTCTGTGTGTATATGGATGTGTTGTCCTCCATTGGTGTATTGTTTGTATGTGGATGAGATGATGATTTGATGATGAGTATTTATGTGGATTGGAGCTAATAATGTAATAATGTTTTTTTCTCAGATACCTAGTTACCTTAGCATTGTACATATTTCATGTCTATGATTTGATACTTTGATATTCCTTGTAATGTGCTGTCTGATTCACCTGTGTTGTTATACATGCATTATACTTCTGTTTGATGAGTTCTGTCATTGAATTGCGTAGTTTATTTCTAGTTTGTTTGTTCACTGGGAACATTTTCGTATCTCCTTTGTGTGGATCTCTTTATTTAGTGAATATCTTAGTTCATTGCACTTTGTATGGTCGTTTTTCTTTCTTCTTGCCTTTTTCTGTATCCAAGGAACAATTAACTTTGTGTATCTATTGTAGATAGTGAGGCTGTGCCCAAGGACCAACCAATTTTGTGTGTACCTGTACTAAGCAATGTTAAGGAATTCTTTTGCATCATGTTTACGTTAAAATATCCATTTGTTTGGTTTATATAAGTACAGAAGATGTATTTAGGAACCATTCTCTTTTATTTGTGACAGTTATATTTTTGCTGTGTCTGTGTGTTGTTGCTATTTATGGTGCCAGTGCATGTGATATTCTTGCTATTATTGCTTGTCATTGCGAATGATGGAAAAAGAGGGGTACTGTTGTTTAGCACTTCATTTCATTTGCTATGTTAGCTTCTTGTTTGATCTACCACTGAATATTTGGCGTGATTTATTGTTTTTCTTGGTGATACATTACAGAGGGAGATACCATGCAATGATTGTGATGTTTGGAAATGAAGCGGAGTCGAAGGTTGGGACCAATAATGAAATTAAGTTGTTCAAAAATCCTATCTTCATTTGGACTGCTGTCAACGGGGGTTAAAGGAAAATTTGTGTGAGTCTGATCTTATCCGTTTTGTGACACTGTATGATCAGGTTGATGTTTCTTATATTCTTCAGGCAAATAGGAATTTATAAGGAGAAGATATTTCTTGCAAATTTAAATAGAGAGGTTGCAGATGATGTTGTGAATAGCTACAAGTAGTGATATTTAGTAGTTATGTAGTATTGAAGTATGAAACGATATTCATTTAGATTTTTTGTTGAAATAAAGAGCTATGTTTAGTCAGTAAGAGAAGGTTTAAAACCCATGGACAGATGAGTAATTATTTTCACCTTGAATTTTAATTATTGTTTCTATGTAATATGACAGTTTTGTACCAACCAATCAGTGCACTTGTCCCATACCAGTGTTGGCATCCCTTGTCTGTCCAGACGAGGTACTAGATGTGTGATTAGTACAAACATAAGAGGATGAGATTCCTGATCCCTCTAAATGCTTGTGAATACTTATAGTACTTGATACATGATAAGAACTGCCCAGAAAATAGCAGCATGTTCTACAAGTGCTGAATACCAGCCACAATTGTCGAAAAGTTTCCATTCTGTATCACCCTAGCTATAATATTGGTCTATGTGAGAAACAATAATTGTGTGTACATTCCCATGCACACTGTACAGCATCAAGACACAGTGTAGCTTCAATGCGAAAAGCTTTTTCCAGAACAGTCCCAAGAAGAAAATGTTTTTATTCAATCTTTTTTGCACTAATTTCTAGGGAAAACTCATGCAAAAAATGTAAACATAATTTGACATTCATAGCATGAATTTGGGACAGTTTGGGAGAAATTAATGAAACCTTACATTACATATACCACCTCACCACAAATTTCTAAGACTGAAAGTAATAAAAAAAGAACTAATAGTTTGTGTCTTGTAACCAGTTTCTCTGGTAAAAAATACATAATATCTTCTTACTTTTCTTTCTTACTTTTCTCATCATTCTACTTGATTTTTGTGTTATTCTGTACTCAGTTTTATGTGTTGTGCTATAACTGACATATTTCATTGGGAAATAATTAATAGGTTTCAATATATATGGTCAATATATAGGAAACGTCAGGAATGATTATTTGAAACAAAAACGTCAAGTAAACATGGGCTTAACATGTACCTTAAGAGCTGTGAGCAATTCTTGATCTCCCATACTGTGAAACCAATCTCTTCTACTGCAAGTCTTTGCTTTCCATATTTTGGGGAATGGTGGTATGGACCAAAACAGTAAAAATGGCTCTAAAATGGGTACCTTAAAAGTCATGAGCACTTTTTCATTAGAAGGGTTGTATATGAAAGTAGTGAAGATAAACAAATGCTCATAGCTCTTAAGGTATGCAGTTTAAAGCACATGTTTGCCAGACTTTTATTCTTGTTTTGCTCCATACTACCACTTCCCAAAATATAGAAAGCAAAGAGCTTGCAGTAGAAGAGATTTGTTTCACGTATCAGAGATCAGGAATTGCTCATAGCTCTTAAGTAATGCGTTTTAGAGCCCATGTTTACTTGACTTTTTTCGAATGATCATTCTTGTCACATCCCTGAATTCTGACTCTCATTTCTGAAACACCCTATGTATATATACACACACACACACACACACACACACACACACACATATATATATATATATATATATATATATATATATATATATATATACAGAGTGAGTCACCTAACATTACCGCTGGATATATTTCGTAAACCACATCAAATACTGACGAATCGATTCCACAGACCGAAAGTGAGGAGAGGGGGTAGTGTAATTGGTTAATGCAAACCATAAAAAAAATGCACGGAAGTATGTTTTTTAACACAAACAGAGGTTTTTTTAAATGGAACCCCGTTAGTTTTGTTAGCACACCTGAACATATAGACAAATACGTAATCAGTGCCGTTTGTTGCATTGTAAAACGTTAATTACATCCGGAGATATTGTAACCTAAAGTTGACGCATGAGTACCTCTCCTCCGCTGTTCGATCGTGTGTATCGGAGAGCACCGAAATGCGTAGGGATCCAAAGGGAGCGGTGATGGACCTTAGGCACAAAAGAGACTGGAATAGCGCATTACGTCCATTTGCTAACACCTTTTTATTGGTCTTTTTCATTTGAGAGACAGTGTGGCTTTGACTGGTGTCGATGGGAGCTAGTTTTGAGTTTATGAAATTATGACTGAAACTGATGATGAGTTCTTTTCTGCTACATGCCATGGTGACCAATAGGAGAATGTATAATAGGTCATTACCGAAGTGTATTCCACCTATTTCATAGTTACCTTATGATTACTTCCCATTCATGCCTATGATAATACTCTTGTGTATGGTAAAATGGAAGCGCAACAGTTGTTCACTTCTTGTTATAGGTGTGTTGATTACAGGACCAAATATCATCTTTCAATCCATCATGCTGTAGACTCAAAATTATTATCCTATCCTACATTATAAAAGAATTATTGCCTTCTCATATGTTTTACATTGACAGCACATAACTCTGTTTGCGCTTTGCAAGAATCTTTTTTGTATTTCATATACTGAAGGTCCATGTGGACTTTCTAAAACAGGATCTTTCTCATAATTATTTCACTCAGTTCAAGCCACTTCATTTATTATCTGTAGTTGATGCTGATAAATGTAGCCACGCTACCGTATTTTGTATATTTATTACCTCCACCTTCGCCACATAAATGCTCTAAGATGGCACAGACAGTTAATAAGATTCTGCATTCGCAGACCATTAGTAATAAACACTCACTTTCTTTGCATGGAGTTTGGATTCAGATGGGGAAAGGTATGTCACTGGCTGCTGTTTTGGAAGATTTCTGATTTCTGAGTGCAGTAAGCGGTGTGAGAGGCTCTCTAATTGCTTTATTAGGAGGGTATTACGTTCTGACCCAGGAAGGTATTGGTTTAGCTATTCTTTCAAGTCTAGATTCAGCGAGTGCAGATAAGATGGGGCATCGTCATTTCTACTGCTTGGGGCTATAAGCCAAAAACGAACAAAGTCTACTATTTTTAGAAAGTTTCTTGGTGTAAAATTACTTATTTTAATTTTGGGATAGTAATCTATGCAAAATTCATTTCTGTTGCGCTTGCATTAAGTAAATGAGTATGTGTGACTTTTCCTGAAGTTTCCAGTTTGTTTTCTGGACCATACAGGTGCATGTATTACAGCATAGCTTAACAGCCTTTACTCAGTAACAGTTCATGGAAGTACGTCAGTTTTCATCGTAAGCACACTCGTGTTACAAATTGCAGATTAAATTTTAAAAAACTGCATAAAAATAGTTCATTAAGGAAGTGAGGTCTGTATAAGCTGAAGGAAATGGAGGTTGTTGAGAATTTCAGAAGGTGGAGTAGGCAATGTTTTACTAAAACAGGAGAAAGAATACAGTAAAAGAAGAATGGGTAGGTTTTAGAAATGAACTAGTGTAGGCAACAGAGAATCACATAATTGACAAAAAGCTAGGTCCTTCGATAACATAGGAAATATTTAATTTAATTGACGAAAAAAAAATATGTAAATGCATCGAATAAAGCAACCAAACACGAGTACTGACACCGAAAATATTAGAACGGCAGAAAGGGCAAAATTTCTAAGGAGGAATTGATAATTAAATCGACACCTTAGCTGCAAACAGTCATTGATGTACATCATTGGGGACATGTTGAAAATGTGTGTCCCGACCGGGACCTCCTGCTTATATGACAGACGCTCTATCCATCTGCCACCGACGGCACAGAGGATAGTGAACCTGCAGGGACTTACTCTTGCACGCTCCCCGTGAGACCCACATTCCCAACATGTCCACACCACTACATTCGTAGTGCGCCTAATAGATGTTTTCCCATCACACTCATTACTGGTGGCAGATTAATCTACCGAGTCCCGTACGAGTGGAGGCATAGCGTGTGCGTTCGCACAAGAAGGGCAATGGCCGGGCAGCCATATTTTAACTGTATATGAAGGTAGTATCTGTTCCCGAAAGAACAGATACCACTGATGACCGTGCAGCTCCTCGAGAATGAAATGATAATTAAATCGACACCCTAACTGCAAACAGGCGTTGATATACATCATTGGGGAACTGTTGAAAATATGTTTCCCGACCGGGACTCCAACCTGGGATCTCCTGTTTACATGGCAGACGCTCTATCCACCTGCGCCACCGAGGGCACAGAGGATAGTGCGCCTGCCATGTATGCCATGTAAGCAGGAGATCAGGGGTTCGAGTCCCGGTGGGGGCACACATTTTCAACACGTCCCCAATGATGTATACCAACGCCTGTCTGCAGCTAGAGTGTCGATTTAATTATCATTTCATTCTAGAGAAGCTGCACTGTCATCAATCGTAACTGTTCTTTCGGGAAAAGATACTACCTTCATATATTTTCTAAGTAGGTATATCTAGGGGACAAATGCAAAAGAAAAATAGATACTGCTTATAGGAAGTTTAGTGAGGCCTTCCAAGATAAAAGACGTAACTGTATGAATGAGTATCAAGAGCCTCGATGGTAAAACAGTAAAAAGCAAGGGAGGGAAAGCTTAAACGTGAAAGATATAAAGGTGAATGAAGACAATATCATGGAAAGGGAAGAGGAAGCAGATGATGATGATATAGGGGATATAATACTGGGAGAACACTTTGGCAGAGCACTTAAAGAGTTAAGTGCAAACAAGGCCACTGGAACAAACAACATTCCTCAGGATTTATGAAATCCATGGGATATCCAGTCGTGAGAAAAGTATTGAACGTAATGTGCAAGAATATGGGAGAGCTGAAATACCCTCAGAACTGAGGAAGACTGATTCGAATTGGGAAGAGCACAAGTACTGACAGGTGTGAATACTACCGACTGTCATTTTAATAAGTCATGTTTGCAAAATATTGACATGAATTATTTCCAGAAGAAATGAAAATTGGTAGGCGCCGACCTCGGGGAATATCAATTTGCGTTCTGTAGAAAAGCGATACTGATTCTATTAGTTATCTTAGAGGATGGTTTGAAGAAATTGAAACCTACTTTTAGAGTTTTTTTAGATTTAGAAAAAGTGTTTGACAGTATCGTCTGGACTACACTCTGTGAAATTTTGAAGATAGCAGGGGTAACATAACAGGGAGCGAAATGTTATTAGTAACAAATAGAAAAGCCAGACTGCAGTTGTAAGGGAAGAAGAACATGAAACGGAAGAAGTAATCGAGAAACGAGTGAGACTGTGTTGTAGCCTATCCTCGATGTTACTCATTGTACATTGATCAAACTTTCAAGGAAACGGAGAAGAAATTGGGAAAAGGAATTAAAGCCCAAGCGAGGAAATAAAAACATTGCAGTTTGCCGATGACATTGTAAGTCTGTCAGTGACAACTAAGGACTTGGAACAGCAGATGAACGGAATGGGCAGTGTCTTGAAAGTAGACCATAATAGGAATACCACTGAACGTAAAAGTCTGGTAATGGAATGTAGTCTAAGTAAATCAGACGATGCCGAGATAATTCGATTAGGAAATGAAACACCAAAAGTAGTAGATGAGTTTTGTTATTTGAGCAGCAAAATAACTAATGACGGCGGAAGCAAGGAAGATATAAAATGCAGAATGGCAAGAAAAGTAGTTCTGGAAAAGAGGATTTTGTTAACGTCATACATAAATTTAAAAGTTAAGAAGTCGTTACTGAAGATATTTGTTTGGAATGTAGCCTTGCACGGCAGTGAAACGTCAACGATGGACAATTCAGGTAGGAAGAAGATAGAAGCTTTTTGGAATGTCGTGCTACCTAAGAATGATGAACATTAGATGAGTACATTGAGAAAGAAATGAGGATTTAGTGAATCGAATTGGGGAAAAAAATCTATTGTACAACGTGAACAAAAAAGCGGGTGGTCGATAGACACATCGTGCGTCATCAAGGAACTGTCAGTTTGATAACTGAAGAAAGTGGGGTGGGGTAAACGTTGAAGAGGGAGGCCAAGAGACAAACATAGTAAGCAGGTTGAAATGGACGCACGTTGCGGTAAATCTGCAGAGATGAAGAGGCTTGCACAGGACAGGCTAACATGGAGAGCTGCATCAAACCACTCTTCAGACTAGAGACCACAATAACAGTTATCCTTACTGTGGGACTTAAATATAGCAACAAGGCGCTCGTGGAATTATAAACATTAGTGAGACAGCTAAGGCTCGGAGATAAAACCACTGCAAAAGGAGAGGAATAAGAAAGAAGTCGTCAGATGGAGAAAGAGAGTGAAACTCGAAAGACGGCGTGAGACAACACGTGCGGCGTGAGAAAGCTGTACACACGGTACCTGAGTTAATGCCCTGGGCGGTGGTGTCGTTGGCGGCGATCCACCAGATGGGCGGGTTGACGAGCGTGCCGTTCTCCACGGCGGCCTCCATCAGCTCGACGATGCGCGGCGCGTACCGGGCGTGCAGCTCCGCCAGATCCCGGCTGATCTCCACCGTCTGCAAGACAGGTCACCCAATACAGAACGTACGTTACCTGTGCAATAACACGTTCCAAAAAACCATTGTTTGCCCACAGAGACCGAATTTAAATCTACACTACTGGCCATTAAAACTGCTAAACAAGTGCAGATAATAAACGGGTATTCATTGGACAAATATATTATAGTAGAACTGACATGTGATTACATTTTCACGCAAGGTGGGTGCATAGATCGTGAGAAATCAGTACCCAGAACAACCACCTCTGGCCGTAGTAACGGCCTTGATACGCCTGGGCATTGAATCAAACAGAGCTTGGATGGCGTATACAGGTACAGCTGCCCGTGCAGCTTCAACACGATACCACAGTTCATCAAGAGTAGTGACTGGCGTATTATGACGAGCCAATTGCTCGGCCACCATTGACCAATTGGTGAGGGATCCGGAGAATGTGCTGGCCAGGGCAGCAGTCGAACATTATCTGTATCCAGAAAGGCCCGTACAGGAACTGCAACATGCGGTCGTGCATTATCCTGCTGAAATGTAGGGTTTCGCAGGGATCGAATGAAGGGCAGAGCCACGGGTCGTAACACATCTGAAATGTAACGTCCACCGTTCAAAGGGCCGTCAATGCGAACAAGAGGTGACCGAGACGTGTAACCAATGGCACCCCATACCATCACGCCGGGTGATACGCCAATATGGCGTTGTCGAATACATGCTTCCAATGTGCGTTCACCGCGATGTCACCAAACACGGATACGACCATCATGATGCCGTAAACATAACCTGAATTCATCCGAAAAAATGACGTTTTGCCATTCGTGCACCCAGGTTCGTCATTGAGTACACCACCGCAGGCGCTCCTGTCTGTGATGCAGCGTCAAGGGTAACCGCAGCCGTGGTCTCCGAGCTGATAGTCCATGCTGCTGCAAACGTCGTCGAACTGTTCGTGCAGATGGTTATTGTCTTGAAACGTCCCCATTTGTTGACTCAGGTATCGAGACGTGGCTGCACGATCCGTTACAGCCATGCGGATAAGATGCCTGTCATCTCGACTGCTAGTGATACGAGGCCGTTGGGTTCCAGCACGGCGTTCCGTATTACCCGCCTGAACCCACCGATTCCATATTCTGCTAACAGTCATTGGATCTCGACCAATGCGAGCAGCAATGTTGCGATACGATAAACCGCAATCGCGATAGGCTACAATCCGACCTTTATCATAGTCGGAAACGTGATGGTACGCATTTCTCCTCCTTACACGAGGCATCACAACAACGTTTCACCAGGCTACGCCGTTCAACTGCTGTTAGTGTATGAGAAATCGGTTGGAAAGTTTCCTCATGTTGTAGGTGTCAACCCCGGCGCCAACCTTGTGTGAACGCTCTGAAAAGCTAATCATTTGCGTATCACAGCATCTTCTTCCTGTCGGTTAAATTTCGCGTCTGTAGCACGTCATCTTGGTGGTGTAGCAATTTTAATGGCCAGTAGTGTAATTACTTCGAGCTTTTTGACAAATAGGATAGATTGAGTAACATGTAGGTCAAAATAACATTCTATCCCATACATATACGGTAGTTAACTAACAGGGAGGGGAAAAGTTTACTTCTTTGGCACCGCACATTTTACCCCTTCGGGACGCAAGGCCCGCATATGTGACCCGATCTAGGGACTGGCTTGGAGTATCGACACGGGACGGGGCGCATACTGACCAAAGGGTAATTCTTCTCACTAATTTCAGGTGGGGATCGTCAGCGCTTTCTTGCTATATGTAATCATAGCAAAGAAAAGAGGGGAGACACCAAAGAGTCTTTTGCAGTTTTTAAGAGTCTCGTCAAGGAGCTTGTGGGCGACGTCAGGGCTCAACCAACCCATCGAGGAAGAGGCCACGCTCTGAGCATGGTGACCTACACAGCAGGGACGGCCTGTACCGTGCTATAGCAAGAACAGGCACCGGAAAACAGGGTGACTGTGTCGTTTTCAGTGATCGCTCCAAGGTGGGAGGGCGAAACTTGTTCGTCCAACCCTTCTCTTCATGTTCCTGAACGCTTCAGCAGGTATCACGAAGTACCAGAGTACCGAAAGGATTTATAAAATGTGGTTGCCTATGGAAAAATCATTATGCCAAAGTAGTAGATTGTTTTAAGCAAATATTATGAAATGTTTTAGTTTATGGACATAAATTAAATTTCTCATCCCTCAAAATGGACTTATTTTTCTCCCCACGGACGTCCTATTAGAGATAAAATTGTATTTTATATGTCCTTTTAAAGCTAAAACTTTGAAGGATAGGATACAACTAATTTTAATATGTCTAATTCAATGCACCACCTCTGAAAAAAAAGTAAAAAAATCAAATATTTCATTTCTTTTCTATTTTAACACTACCACCAAGTGCACGATATGGAATAATGAAAATAGTATACCAGTAAAGAGCGTGTATTAGCATCATTTACAAAAAAAATTACACCTATAAGTCAAAAACTGTAGAATTTATAAGCGATGAAAGAAACCTAAGGAGTATGGAACCCGCGCAGCGCCTCCGTATTGCTCCGCTTTGGGGAAACTCGTCCCGGAAGGGTTAAACTGACTTACTCAATGCCTCTCACACCCGCTTCCCAAAGCATGCTAGCTATCTTTATTAGATCTATACGTACTTTGTATTTATCGATTTCCAGTGCTTTAAGATGTACCCCTTGGTTTTTGAAGGAAATATGCTCATGTCGATAGCGGATAGTGACGAAACATAAGGCACTAGACCACACATAGGCTCAATTGTGCCCGCATCTCGTGGTCGTGCGGTAGCGTTCTCGCTTACCACGCCCGGGTTCCCGGGTTCGATTCCCGGCAGGGTCAGGGATTTTCTCTGCCTCGTGATGGCTGGGTGTTGTGTGCTGTCCTTAGGTTAGTTAGGTTTAAGTAGTTCTAAGTTCTAGGGGACTGATCACCATAGATGTTAAGTCCCATAGTACTCAGAGCCATTTTTGGGTTCAATTGTGTCGTGACAGCACAGTCTGAATCGCTTTCCACCAGTCGAAAGTGACAAGAGGCTCTTGTAAGGCAAGTTTCTCGGACCGAACAGGAAAACGGTGTTCCAACTGTATTTATAAGCTTTATGTACCACTGTAACTAATATTGTGGAAGCATACGATTGTGCAACCCGCAGTTTGCGCTCTATCGGACTTTAAAAATGTACATCACTCTCCTCAACAAATTGCATTAAACAACATGCAGAATCACAATAGGTCCTTTAGGCGAATACAGTACCTGTACAGTCCTCTAATCACATTCTTGAGCTGCAAAATCAAATACCACTCGACTCACATTCTGGAATTCAGTATCATGTGCGGGAGCATTGTACTTCGTCGTTTCTACAAATATTGAAGCTTAGGCTGATACGCTGAAAAAAAGCTGCTTATGAAGAATAGAATGCATTTTCATAATGAAAATTCTATTTCCTAATTTAGTGTTGACGGCACTGCAAGAGAGTCCTTATACAATCTGTTATTCTTCTTGCTTATACTTTATTTTTCCGAAGAAATGTGCATTCAAAGAGTGTACGTATTTTGTTCTTTTTCTATATTGAGACAGAATGAGTTGTTTTATCTCCAATTCTTTTATTACCGCGTCCTCTAAATGGGTCTTCATTCTGTCTTTGTTTCATCACATAATCAGATTACTTTGGTGTACTTTATATAGACGGATGTCATCAATAACGAGCTATAGGTGCAATTTTAAATGTAGGTGTATAATACGAGGGTGAGTCAAATGAAAACCTCAAATATGTTTTTAAACATTATTTATTGTGCAGAAGCGGTACAAAGCTGTATCACATTTCGACGTAATCTTCCCCACGCTCAATGTAAATCATAGAGCGCTTACAAAGTGCATAAATTCGTTTATAAAAAAATTCCTTTGGCAGTCAGCGCAACCACTCATGCACTGCGTGGGGTACCTCTTCATCAGAACGAAACTTCTTTCCTCCCATTACGTCTTTGAGTGGTCCAAACATATGGAAATCACTTGGGACAGGGTCTGGTGAGTATGGTGGATGAGGAAGACACTCAAAATGCAGGTCTGTGATTGTTGCAACTGTTGTACGAGCCTTGCATTGTCATGTTGCAGAAGGACACCTGCTGACAGCAAACCACGTCGCTTTGATTTGATTGCAGGCCGCAAATGTGTTTTTTTTTAGGATATCTGTGTATGATGCACTGGTGACAGTGGTCCCTCTCGGCATGTAATGCTCCAGAATGACGCCTTTTTCGTCCCAAAAGAGAGGCGGCATAACCTTCCATGCTGATGGTTCTGTTCGAAACTTCTTTGGTTTTGGTGATGAGGAATGGCGCCATTCCTCGCTCGCTCTCTTCGTTCCAGTTGGTGGAAGTGAATCCAGGTTTTGTCCCCAGTAACGATTCTTGCAAGGAAGATATCACCTTCTCGTTCAAAGCGTCGAAGAAATTCTTCACAAGCATCAACACGTCATTCTCTCATTTCAGGAGTCAACTGCCGTGGCACCCTTCTTGCAGACACTTTGTGAAACTGGAGCACATCATGCACAGTGTGGTGTGCTGACCCATGACTAATCTGTAAACACGCTACAATGTCATTCAGTGTCACTTGGTGGTTTTCCTTCACTATGGCTTCAACTGATGCAATGTTCTGTGGAGTCACAACTCGTTGTGCCTGACTTGGACGAGGAGCATCTTCCATTGAAGTCACACCATTTTCGAACTTCCTACTACATTCATAGACTTGCTGCTGTGACAAACATGCATCACCGTACTGAACATTCATTCGTCGATGAAATTCAATAGGTTTCACACCTTCACTACGCAAAAACGGAATAACAGAATGCTGTTATTCCCTGGTGCAAGTCGCAAGTCGAGCGGCCGTCTTTATACTGATACTGCGACGATATGTGTGTCTGTGCACTATGCTGCCACCTACAGGCCATTCTGCAAACTGTTTGTAGCACGCTTACCAACTTACAGGGTAAAGGCGCGAAATTTCGATTTGTTATTACAAATTTAAGGTTTTCGTTGACACACCCTCGTAACTATCATAAATATATTCAAGACGATTATCCGAAAATTTTGTCAAAATACTAACAGTATTGGATTTCTTTTCTGGTGAACGTTCATAGTCACCAGAAGACTTAGCTTCTCTTTCAGGAGTACTGTTTCCGCCACTGCCATCAGCACTGCAAACTATAACACTGTTAATCGCGTTATCGTCCATAAAATTGTTTTCTTCGTCCACTACCCTATCCAGCGTAACAACAGTTAAGCAGTCAAATCAATATTCACGTTTCTGAATAATTAGATTCTCCAAAAACATTGCGAAAGTGTCATCATCCTGTCCTACATCGTCTTCTGTTGGATAACTCCTTCTTAATTTGGTTGCCACAATATATAAAACATTCCAAACATTAATAGTTTAGTTCATTTTCGCTGTATATGTATGAAAATGCTGTCACACGTATGTTAAGAACGTCCACTACTTGCACAGGTAACTGACTGGTGTGTTCACTCCCTTTTCTCCAAGACTACAAGCACTGTTGTGTACAAACCAAGAGCAACCAAGTCACACGACTTCTTGGGCATAGCTATAAATTAACCTCTTAGGCAAAAAAATTATGTACATACACAGAAGACAAAAATATGATGTACATCTGTAGATTTAATGACGAGAAATAGTTTCACAAATTGAGCAAGTCAATAACTCGTTGGTCCACCTGTGGCCCCTGTGCGGGCAGTTATTTGGCATTGATTGACAGAAGTGTTAGGTATATTGCTGAGGGATGCCGTGTCAAATCCTGTCCAGTTGGCAAGTCAGACTGTCAAAACCCGAGATGATTGGCATCCCATGGCAGTCTGGGACGTCTTCAGACATATCTCAATGATTGGAGGTGGCTTGTCTTCAGTGATAAGTCCCGCTTCGAATTGAGCCCCAGTGAGCGGATTTCTCCCCAAGTGAGAAAGTTTGGACAACATATGGGCAGGGACCTCCAATCATCTCGGGAGTCTGACGATCTAACGTTCCATTTTGTTCAGACTTTGGCACAATATCCCTCAAGAGGACATCCAACAACTCCGTCAATCAATGACAAGCCGAATAACTGCTTGCGTAAGGGTCAGAGGTCAACCAAAGCGTTACAGACTTTCTCAGTTTGTGTAGCCCTTTCTCTTGAAAACAATATATCCAATTTTTCTGAAACTGTGATCATTTGTTTGTCGGTACATGTATATTACATCATAACACATTCTTCCGTCTCATTCGTATGATTTCTTCATCGTGTGCATATTTTGTAATAAATGTAATTATATAAAAATATTTTAAATGCATGTATCATCATTATCATTGCACAGTTCCAGTTTCTTGGGTACTGCTAATGAGCCTTTCCCACTTCCTTTGTCCATGTACAACCTGCCATAGAGAGATCAGCACCGTTCTTCCTCCGGCGGCGATGTCATACTTAATCATCTCTATCCAACGTCTTCTGATCAGTACGTTTTACTTCCACTCTCTTTCTAAATTTATTATGGTTGCTTCTGTAGACTACAACCTCAATACACCGTACCACTTGGATAAAAGGAATGAAAGATTCCATGTTTCTTCCTCACCTCTTGACTCCTCAGCTTACCCCGCTTTGTCTTTTGGAAGGTGAATCTAAGTAATTTGCTGATGCCAGTGGTCTTGCTAACTCTCTGTTCATGAGGATGCTTGCTAACTCTCTGTTCATGAGGATGCTTGTTTCCATAAGATAGATCAATACTGGTATGAAGTATCAATGGCCCGTTAGTGATTTTGCTTTTGCTGGAATCATGTCATCCCAAAACAACGTTTCAGACTCATATATGTGATGAAAACTCTTTCTGATGTATCTGTATGTACCATTGTTATAACAGAGCGCATTTCGACTACCTAAAGTGAACAATGGAGGGGTGCGGTTCAGTTTTGACTAGGTGATTATTGTTAATCTAACATGGATAGTGGGTTGGCATTAGGCTGAACGACAAGGTTAAAACGTTCAAGTTAATGTCTGAACCAAATCAGTGTGAACCGCAGAAAGACAGTAGCAGTTACCGAGAAAACTCTCAGCTCTGCGCTGTGCGCCACACTGTAGCTGCCACAGTATCATTCTGTGGAAGACGTACGTAACGAGCCTGGATACATTATTTTTAGCGATGGATCGTCAAATACCGTCATTGTGCATCTTTGTCGCCACACTTCTCGGAATCTCACTACGAGGTGAAGTGTAGCCAGGGGAGAGATTTTTGAAACACAATGCTGAATAGGATCAGACTTTCAATTACATAAAGTATGTACTGTCGTCTGTTTCCGCGGTGGCGCACTGGTTGCAACTGTTGAAATCAGTAAAAGCCGTATTTTGTATAGAACGAAACTTGGTCCTCTATTTCACAATTGCATGTAAGACAACCAGAGAATGGGTAAATAAAATTTCTATGGAACTGATACAGGAGGAGAAGATCAACAGGACGAAGAGGGCGCTGGATGACACCTTCTAGGGATGCACTGTGCCTCACTAGCTGCAGTTTCGCCTCACGTGTGACACCAAGGTGCATAGGTGGTCAGGGTGGCACGGTCACATACCGTGCAGTAGTACATAAGGAGGAGCAGGCCTGACGTTCCCCAGTCGTGATGAGAAGGACTTGTAGAAATGGCTGAGTCTCTCTTCGGATCCACGTTCCATAGGGTGGATAACGAACCCAACCTTCTGTGTAGGCAGTATATAAATTAGAAATGGGGAAACGCAGCAAAATATCGTACGATATCAGTAATGATGGTATTGCAGGGAAAAAAGGGGGTTTTGAAAGCTGTACTATCAACACTCTGCATCATTTTTGATTGCGTTATTTATTTAAGCACTTTTCTTCTTGTCGTATACCTTTATTAATTTTATAGTCATTTGGAATCAAATTTGAAAAGTTACTTTTACTCTTAGTACGAAACAGATCGAAACCGCAGCTTCCCAAAAAAAGAGGGAAAGTGTTGAAGTTGGACAGAGAAAGTTATGCACTTAATAAAGAAAGGACCCCTTTCATTATCATCTCCACCACCTGTCAAATATATACCCCGTCGACAAGCAGGATGCATCGCGCCTCAAGTACTCAATAATGCTCCTCGCAGTCGATGCACCAGTGTGGCCATCGATTCCTCATTTCTGGCCACATTTATCCAAGTTTTTGTATGCCCGTCCCCGTGACTGGAGATCTGGCGGACTACATCCGTTCGCTATTTTAAGAAAATGAGACACCTACAGCCGCCCTTTTGATGTCATTTATTGTACAGCTACCAGTGTCGGCGCTTCAATGCACCATCTTTAGGACTTATCTGACGCTGTGATGTTGTCTCTCCAACTGTCAACAGCTGATGTTCGGAGAGACAACATCATAGTAACAGGTAGCCTGCCTAAACCAATTATGTTTGCCAATGATGCACTGTGTATGGTGTTAACCCCTTCAGCATCAGCTAAGGCCTGAAGATGGTCCACTGAATGGCCGAAACTAGTAGTCGTACAATAAATGACATCATAAGGATAGATGTAGGTGTTTCATTTTCTTACACTTACCCACTTTTCGAGCCTCCGTTGGTGACTTTCCTGGGACCCTGATAATCTGTATGCACTGTAAAGATCGGTAAGCAAAATCATGCGAGTGGAGCCGTGACACCTGGGACCCGCGACGAGAAACTGGCGTGGCAGCTCACAGGTCACTGTTGGTGTTCGTCATTGATCCGGCAAACATTTGTCGCTCTGTGGACCGTATATTCGCTCCTTCAGCCCACGAAAGTCGTCAGCTGCCTCTGTCGTCAGCACGTTGTTGCCTGCGGCAGTCAAGCCTGTTCGCGTCGGTGGGAAGTGAAGAGTCCATCGCATCCATCGGGCAGCCACCATTGCACTCCACCTTGTGCGCTGAGGTCGCGCTTCTTGCCATTCTGCGGTCGACCGAGTGAGATGGGACACTGGACTCGCATTCTAGAGCATGACGAGTCAAATCGCAGTCCCACTTTCCAGATTTAGATTTTGAGTCATTGCACTAAATTGCTCCAGGCAAATTTAAGGATTGAGCTGGCGGGGTTTGTCGGGTCGCCTTTCGAATTCTTGGCGCCACTAGCTCGATCTGTCGTGTGCTGTCCCTCTGGTTTGAGGCCATTAAGATCTTTGTCCGAGTTTGTTAATGGAAGACGGAGCGTGTTGTGGTGTGTCGAGTTTGGGGGTGGTAACGGAGCGAGGTGGACGGTGTGAGAGGTCAGCCTGGTGACAAAGGCGGGAACGAGTGGTTGCTGGGTGTATTTGTGGCTGACTGCGACTGCCGTCTTCGTGACTTGCCTGGCCAGCCAACTCTGGGACAGGCACACCGATCAGAGAGTTGAAGCCAGTTTCGCTGTGCTGAATTCTGGGCCCCCTTTGGAACTGACGAGCTTCAGCTTTGATTCGTGAACTTCAGTTAAGTTTTGGATTCTGAGATCTTAACTGTTATTAAAGACCTGCCTGTTTTCTGTTTGGTGATTTCATTTGACTGAACCTGTTATTAAAGAAAACCTGTCGTTTTGCTATTTGGTAATTTTGCTTAACTGAAGCTGTTAATATCGAAGGCCTGCCTGTTTTCTATTTGGCAATTCTACTTAACTGAACCTGTTAGCGTTATAGGCCTGCATGCTTTATATTTGGTAATTCTACATAACTTAAGCTATTATCATTCAAGGCCTGCCTTTTCTCTTTTAATTAAATTAAAAACTATTTCATAATTTCGGTTAGCTGAAACTCTTATTAATCAACGCCTCCCTGTTTTTATTCCCCTCTATTGAGAGATGATATCTTAATCTGTGTTCTAATTAACTGAAATTGTGATTGGCAAAGGCCTACCTGAATCAGAGGTATCTACGTCAGTAAGGTGGTGACATGGAATGAAACATGATGGTACATGGACCCTAACCTTTCTCCTCGTATCCCTTCATCCATAATTGTAGGTTTCAAGCGAGGTTGCTCTGAAAAGGCACGGACGATTTCCTTCCCCATTCTCGAATGATTCGAAGTTTATGATCCGTCTCTAATGACCTCGATGTCGACGGAACGTTAAATCCTAGTATTTCTTTCGTTCTGCGGTAGACTGTCTGTGGCGGCCACATAAATCTACGACCGCATCGCAGCACAAGTCGAGCCCAGTCAATACATTCTCATTGCCAGCAACGCACCACCTCTTTCCCTTCAGCCAAGTAGGTATCTCCAATTCAGTTGCATACATGTACAGTGCGCTGGTCACCGGACTCGTCCTAAAATCTCCTGTCGCTAATCGAACCCCACAGTGGTGCACAGGGTCGAATAAATGCAATGCTGAAGGCGCTGCCGAACAATAAACCACTCTCAAATAGTCAAGAGAGGACATGGTTCTCAGTAGGGTGTGTGATCACTTCGGATGGCACTGCATACAGTGCTACGTGCTCCAATGCTGGCCACAAAGTTGGTACGGAGCTCTTATGGTAGGGCGTTCCATTCCTCCATCGCCACTGTTTGACAACTGCCGGGTGGTCGTTGGACCATACGGACGTGCTGCAGTACGTTTCTCCAACGCATCCTGCAAAGGGCAGATCAGACCATTCGTCGAGTATTCTGTCCTTTCGCCAAATGTTTTCTCGTTCCAAGAACTCATACCGAGGATGTTTGCGCTTAGATACGAATAACTGAGCACATGCCAGGAAGACGTGGAAAACAGTCTTAAATCAATCAACAGACTAAGTGCTTGAAGAGAGGTGTAACAAGTAACAAAAGATGTCTCATTTCCAGAAAGCTACATACCTCTTCGTCGAAGTCCCAGGGCACGTAGGAGAACTGTATGGCCGGCATGAAGACGTTGGCCTGCAGCCAGCGAATGAAGAGCTCCTTGGTGAGGACGTCGGAGCCGTAGCCGTTGCCGCCCACCATGTCCGGCAGCACCAGGACGTAGCCCACCATGTTCATCTGCAGCAGCGTCGTCACCAGCGTGGCCAGGCCGTTGTCGAAGGTCCACTTGGTGTCCTTGTCGATCATGCGAATGTAGACTGGCAGGTTCTGCGTTCGCTCGCCCGTGCGCACCTCTATCATGGGCCCGAACTGCGAGACCGTCTGCAGGTAGTCGGCCGAGAATTGTATGGGGTTCAGATCAATGGGCTGAATGTCGGGCAGCTGGGGCAGCCAGCTGGTCTCGCCGGCGTCGAACTTGAACGAGTCGATGCCAGTCTCCGCGAGAAGAGCCTTGAAAGAGAAGGCAGAAACCGATAAAAGGTGTAGCGGTAGTTTCCACAAATCACGAACACCACATAAGAGGGATGTTCAATAAGTAATGCAGCACACTTTTTTCTCTAGCAGTTGCGGTTGAAAAAATGCGAAATTTGTTGTGGAACATCGTGGAATATTCCAGCTTCAGCCCCTATAGTGTCATGAATTTTCGATAGGTGACGGCGCTATATGTAACCTTAAAATTGGCGTCTGCAAAGGAGGTGCGTTCCAAGCAGAGGGCTGTCATTGAGTTTCTTTTGACGGAAAACCAGAACATCACAAATTTTCATAGGTGCTTCCAGAGTGTCTACGGAGACATGGCAGTGAAAAAAAGCACAGTGAGTCGTTGGGCGAGGTGTCTGTCATCATCGCAACAAGGTCGCGTAAGCCTGTATAATCTCCGGAGTGAAGGCAGGCCGCACACAGCTGTGACTACTGCGCAACTGGAACGTGCGAACACTCTCTTTCAAGGTGATCGACGGATCACAATCGAACACCTCGCTGCTCAAACGGACGTCACTCATGCACCAGTTGGGGTACTCAGAAGTGTGTGCCCACTGTGCTGCCTAACAGAAAAGCATAAAGTACAACGTGAACCATCAATTAGGGCGGTTCACAAACAACAACTCAACTACACATGTTGTTCCAAAACGTTATCGTGGAAGTAGGGGCCAGGAGGTGCTGGTGAAATAACACACAGTGCTAAAGATACGTTTTTATTTTAAAAGACTTTCTCAATAATAAATTTTTAAGCCTGGCTTTTTTTTTTAAAAAAAATAACATTTACAAAAAGAATTTCCAATAGCTGACAAATTTTCTTTATGAAAAGGAGATTGCAAGGTATGGCGTTAACAACTTTCCAATAATAAGATTTTAAACTCGACAACAATTTTAAAAAAACTCTTTTAAATAGCTGACAAATTTTCTCTATGTAAAGGATACAAAAAGGTACGGCAAAATTAACAGGAAACATTCCTCACACACAAATAAAGAAAAGATGTTATGCGGACAAGTGTCCGGAAACGCTTAATTTCCATGTTAGAGCTCATTTTAGTTTCGTCAGTATGTACTGTACTTCCTCGATTCACCGCTATGATACTCTACCTGTGCTGCTAGAACATGTGCCTTTACAAGTACGACACAACATGTGGTTCATGCACGATGGAGCTCCTGCACATTTCAGTCGAAGTGTTCGTACGCTTCTCAACAACAGATTCGGTGACCGATGGATTGGTAGAGGCGTACTAATTCCATGGCCTCCACGCTCTCCTAACCTCAACCCTCTTGACTTTCATTTATGGGGGCATTTGAAAGCTCTTATTTACGTAACCCCGGTACCAAATATAGAGACTCTTCGTGCTCGTATTGTGGACGGCTGTGATACAATACGCCATTCTCCATGGCTGCATCAGCGCATCAGGGATTCCATGCGACGGAGGGTGGATGCATGTATCCTCGCTAACGGAGGACATTTTCAAAATTTCCTGTAACAAAGTGTTTGAAGTCACGCTGGTACGTTTTGTTGCTGTGTGTTTGCATTCCATGATTAATGTGATTTGAAGAGAAGTAAGAAAATGAGCTCTAACATGGACAGTAAGCGTTTCCGGACACATGTCCACATAACATATGTTCTTTCTTTGTATGGGAGAAATATATATATATATATATATATATATATATATATATATATATATATATATATATATATACGTTACAAGATAAATGTCAATAAGCCAGCACACAAACCTTCACATTAAAGGCAGTTCCCAAAAAAATTCCCTTTATCTCGGTGAGGGAGTGACACGTGTAAAGGGGCCCAGATCACAATAGTCGGAGTAGTTATTGGTGGTCTACGGGGCCACAGCAGATCAGCCCCAAAACTCGCATTGCAAGCCACCACCTCCCCGAGTTACC
This sequence comes from Schistocerca cancellata, assembly GCF_023864275.1. NCBI lineage: Eukaryota > Metazoa > Arthropoda > Insecta > Orthoptera > Acrididae > Schistocerca > Schistocerca cancellata. The sequence goes on from NC_064633.1 coordinate 96,769,358, forward strand.
CAAAACCAGGAGATGTAGCAAGGGCGGTGCCTGTAGAGACTCTGAACCACAGAGACACACGACACTGACCCTAAATCATCCAGTCAAGGTGTGGATGAAACGGCCCGACCAAGAAGCAATTACCACATTCCCGCGGGGTCCGCCGCTCGTGGTCTCGCGGTAGCGTTCTCGCTTCCCGAGCACGGGGTCCCGGGTTCGATTCCCGGCGGGGTCAGGAATTTTCACCTGCCTCGAGATGACTGGGTGTTTGTGTTGTCCTCATCATTTCATCATCATCCAGGAAAGTGGCGAAATTGGACTGAGCAAAGATTGGATAATTGTACGGGCCCTGATAACCACGCAGTTGAGCGCTCCACAAACCAAACATCATCACATTCCCGCGGACAGGCAAACGAAAACTGTAGTGGAAAGACCCCAAAGAAAAACTACTGGTGAAGAAACTCATATACTTCACTAGAACTTGAAAAATCCCTTTCATCTCTACAGTAAACAGTACTCAACTTCTCACGCTCCACCACAACGCAGGGAACACGTTGCACTTCCTTATGCTCGTCAGAGCCAACCGCTGCCAGTGGTTTCAACGGCCGATAAGAAGACATACGGTCCCACGCGGTGATCTCCTGCACCACGGCTTCTAAGCTTCTAAGCCGCGTACATGCAGGTAAGGCAGACTTAGCCCCTGACAGCCAAGAGGTCCGGGAACGCACGTGGCGAGCAGTTGACGACCCCCAACAACAGGGCCCCGCTCGCGCCACCACCTCCCTCGGCCACCGCCCAGTACGTACTCCTCGATCGTCACGCGACCGTACACTTGCTCCACCTCCCGCCAGAGGGCGGTAGCGATCCAAACAGCGCGCCAAACCGAAAGCGGCACCGCAAACACTGAACGCGAAGTGAAAGAACTCCGCCTGGCGCGCTTTTCGAAGAGCCGGACACAACGACGGCTCACAACGGAGGACCATCTGTGCGGAAGAGTTTGCGCTTTACGAGGCTGATAGCCACAATTTTTTTGTCGAAGATCGTCACAGGCTGTGAAACATCGGTTCATTACTTCAAACTCGAAACAAAACGGCAATTCATGGAGCGGCACCACATGTCTACTCCTCTGTATAAAAGGTTCGAAGCCGCAGCATCAGTCAGTAATGTGATGTGGACGGTGTTCTGGGGGTTACTCTGTTTGATGTCCGCCCACAAGGTGCAACGACAAACTCTGAAGTGTATTGTGCTACTCTCAGGAAATTTAAGAAGTGACTTTATAATGTTCGCCTGAACGAATATGCAAAAGAACTTCTCTTTCTCCATGACAACGCAAGGCCTCACACAAGTCTGCGCACCCGAGAGGAGCTCAACTGCATTAGACTGTTCTTCTTCTTCATCCACACTACAGCCCAGATCTCGCACCATCCGACTTCCATTCATGACACACACTCTGAGGGAAGCAAACATTCTGACATTACTGACGCAGCAAGACGTTCTTCCGAGTCGACCAGTAGAATGGTTCCATGAGGGCATACAGGTACTACCTGTAACGTGGCGTAGGGCAGTCGCACTGAACTAACATTCTACTGAAAAATAAGATTTTGTAGCGAAAATATTGGAGAATGATAACGTTTACTGGATTACAGAATAAAACAAACTTGCTTTTAGAATAAAAGTATGTTGCATTACTTATGAAACGCCCCTCGTATATAATAAATGTGAGACTTTCTCACGTAACACTAGCAACTGATGGAAGCCATCCCCCGTGTCTGCCTCTACACAAATGATGCTTAACAGAATTAACGGTTAGTAATACAGCATGTACACTACTGGCCATTAAAATTGCTACACCAAGAAGAAATGCAGATGATAAACGGGTATTCATTGGACAAATATATAAAATACAACTAGAACTGACATGTGATTACATTTTCACGCAATTTGGATGCATAGATCCTGAGAAATCAGTACCCAGAACAACACCCTCTGGCCGTAATAACGGCCTTGATACGCCTGGGCATTGAGTCAAACAGATGGCGTGTACAGGTACAGCTGCCCATGCAGCTTCAACACGATACCACAATTCATCAAGAGTAGTGACTCGCGTATTATGAGCCAATTGCTCGGCCACCATTGACCAATTGGTGAGGGATCCGGAGAATGTGCTGGCCAGGGCAGCAGTCGAACATTTTCTGTATCCAGAAAGGCCCGTACAGGACCAGCAACATGCGGTCGTGCATTATCCTGCTGAAATGTAGGGTTTTGCAGAGATCTAATGAAGGGTAGAGCCAGGGGTCGTAACAAATCTTAAATGTAACGTGCACTGTTCAAAGGGCCGTCAATGCGAACAAGAGGTGACCGAGACGTGTAACCAATGGCAACCCATACCATCACGCCGGGTGATACGCCAGTATGGGGATGACGAATACGCGCTTCCAATGTGCGTTCACCACGATGTTGCCAAACACGGATGCCACCATCATGATGCTGTAAACAGATCCTGGATTCATCCGAAAAACTGACGTTCTGCCATTCGTGCACCCAGGTTCGTCGTTGAGTACACCATCGCAGGCGCTCCTGTCTGTGATACAGCGTCAAGAGTAACCGCAGCCATGGTCTCCGAGCTGTTAGTCCATGTTACTGCAAACGTCGTCGAACTGTTCGTGCAGATGGTGGTCGTCTTGCAAACGTCCCCATTTATTGACTCAGGGATCGAGACGTGGCTGCACGATCCGTTACAGCCATGCAGGCTAGATGCCTGTCATCTCGACTGCTAGTGATACGAGGCCGTTGGGATCCAGCACGGCGTTCCGTATTACCGTCCTGAACCCACCGATTCCATATTCTGCTAACAGTCATTGGATCTCGACCAATGCGAGCAGCAATATAGCGATACGATAAACCGCAATTGCGATAGGCTACAATCCGGCCTTTATCAAAGTCGTGATGGTACGCATTTCTGCTCCTTACATGAGGCATCACAACAACGTTTCACCAGGCATCGCCGGTCAACTGCTGTTTGTGTATGAGAAATCGGTTGGAAACTTTCCTCATGTCAGCGCGTTGTAGGTGTCGCCATCGGCGCCAGCCTTGTGTGAATGCTCTGAAAAGCTAATCATTTGCATATCGCAGCATATTCTTCCTGTCGGTTAAATTTCTCGTCTGTAGCACGTCATCTTCGTGGTGTAGCAATTTTAATGGCCAGTAGCGTAATAAAAGTGAGACTTTCTCACATAACACGCAACTGATTCTAGCCATCCGCAGTTTCTACCTCTACACGAATGATGGTTAACAGAATTAGCTGTTAGTAATACAGCATGTAGTTGCAGCTGTAGCTGTTCTAAAGCTAAGTATTGACAGAGCTGTTTGTGCACTGTATTCAGTTATTAAATTTAGTCGCTTCAAACGGTGGCTCATGCTGTTTCTGGTGAAAGTACGGTTTAATAAACTTTCGGAAAATTTTCGTTACTGTGTTTCATAAAGTTATTTGTGCGTTGTAGTCGTTTATCAAATTTAGTACGGTAGTTTTCAGCCACTGTTCCTCGCTGTTTCTAGTGAAATACTTCGGTAAAAAGTTTCGTTCGCTGTGTTTAGTTTCATTGTGTGTTGCACTTCAACTTCTGGTTTTAGACAAGAAATTGTGTGTAATTTAGAGCTATGGAAATGCAAAATTTGTACAAAAAATAAATTAATGGAGGATCAGGAGAGTAAGGTATGTGTCCTACAGTTGCAGTTACAAAACGGAAAGGAGGAACTGGATAAGATGAGGTGGGGGAGAAGGATACTGACAGCTGGTAAGAAGACAGCTAGGAGGAGAAGATATTCAGACAGTTGTACTTTGCATATCACCAATGGCTTTGATCAACTGTCAGTGGAGAAGAGCCTCTTGTAGCTTTTGGTGTAGGAAACATGCAGCAAACCTCTTTAATTAAAGACCCTAAGACAGTTTTAGTTTCAAACAGAAAGAAGGAGGTTCTGCTGTCAGGTAGTTCACATGGCAGATGTGTGGGCCAGCAGTTGCAGGAAGTGTTGGGGAGTGAGTACCAGTTCACCAGCATTGTGAAGCCTAGTGCAGGGCTGGCTCAGGTGACTGTTAACTTAGCAGACTTACGTACGAATTTTACGGAAGAGGATCAGGTAGTGATTGTTGGTTTAGTTGAGAATAGTCTTGGACGTGGAGTGTAATGTAAGTGATGACCTGGTAAAGATAGCTACTTAAACTGCATTAGTGCACTTCGTGCATCTGTTTCAGCGTCATGATCAGCCTCATCTTAATGTTGATGTTAGGCGTGTCAACATGGGGCTTGAGAAGGTATAGATGGCATTGGGAATGGCTCATATTGGAGTAATGCCAGTTGCATCTATCAGTAGACTGGGTTTCACTTGGCTTGCGCTGCACTTCAACAGGTATGGAAAAGGGAGGTTGACAAAGCTTATAGATGACAGTGTGGTGGGATAACTCATGCGAAAATTTTATACTGAAGTCAGCTGATAGCTATCCCTGCTTAAAGGAAGTCTCCCTGACAAAGGGACCACCTTCGGAGAAGACCAGGTATCCAAGTAGTGAAGGGATTATCATGGTTTATCAAAATATAAGAGGTATTAGAGATAAAGTTAGTGAACTGACTCTGACTTTATTGGTATATCAGAACACCACATAAGTAATGTGACAATTCAGACTCTTCCTTTACCGGGATACAGATTAGCTGACTGTTTTCGAGGAGTTCTTTGTGGAGTGGGGGAGTGGCCATGTACATAAAAAACACTACACCATTTGCTTCCATAAACGTGTCAAAGCACTACACTGAACAGGCATTTGAATGCTGTGCAGGGGCTGTTGAATTTAGTGAAACTAAATTTCTAAGTGTTATTATTTATAGGTCCCCTAACTCCAACTTCAGAGAATTTCTCCAGTTCTTGCTTCACTTCAAATGAAATACCAAAATTTAGTGGTACGTGGTGACTTAATATTAATTTTGTATGTGATTGTGGAAGAAAACGTTGGAAAATCCCCTAAATTCATATAATTTGATGTAGACTGTATTTTCACAAACAGGGTGCAGGGAAACAGTAGCACAGCCATAGACAATATTTTTATTCTTTCTTCATTATTGCTTGTTCATTCTGTTAGTGGACGTATGAAGGGTCTCTCAGACCGTGATGCACAAATTTTAGCACTAACAAGTTTTTGTACTCAAAAAATGTTATATATAATTACAAATTATGCAGAAGAGCTAATCCAACGGTAATAGTGAGTTTTCTAAACCTCGTCAAGGAACAAGAGTATCAGGATGTTTATAATACTGATAACACAGATGACAAATACAGTGCTTTCCTTAACACATTTCTCATGTTCTTAGAAAGTTGCTTTCCATTAGAACTTTCAAAACAGGTAACCAGCAGTAAAAGACAATCTGGGTGACTGACTAGTGGGATAAGGATATCATGTAGAACAAAGCGGAAATTGTATCAAAATGTTAGAAGTAGTAACAATCGAACTAAAGTAGCCCATTACAAACAGTAACGCAAGATGCTTAAAAATTTTATTACGAAGGCAAAGAGTATGGAGTACACAGACAAAATATCTATTTCCCAGGATAAAATTAAAACCGTATGGTCATTCGTTAAGAAAGTGTCTCGTCAGCAGCACAAGGTCGAAGGTGTAAATTCGGTACATAATAAAAATGTTTCTGTTTAAGCCATATACATGTACAGTATTTAACAATCTCTTTCTGAACAAAGCTGATGAAGTAAATAAAAACTTAGTTTCTACAAGGAACCATATAACTCTACTGGAAAATGGCTTTTCGAGACTGGTATCTGAAATACTCCATCACTGAAGACTAAGCACTCTCGTGGATATGATGGAGTATCTGTCAGAATACTAAAGTACTGTGCTGCACGAGTTAGACCTGTACTTAGCCATATTTTTTATTTTTCCCTTGGGAATGGCCAATTTCCTGAACGATTAAAGTGCTCAGTAGCAAGGCCGCTTTATAGAAATGGGGAAAGGAATAATAAAGACAGTTTTAGACCTATTCCTACGCCATCAGTGTTTGCTAAAGTTACCGAAAAGGCTGTATTTGTAAGGATAATAGATCATTTCATACTACATAATTAGCTGTCAAAGGTATTTGGTTTTAGAAGTGTTTTAACCACTGAAAATGCTGTATTCTCTTTACTCTGCTAGGTACTGGATGGATTTAACAAAAGATTTCGAACGCTACGTTTTTTTTATTTATTATTTAACTAAGGAGTGTGATGGCCACAAATGTTGCTCCTGAAATTCAGTCATCATGGAATACGGGGAGTAGCTCACAATTGGTTCACATCTTAATTTAAGACAGACTGCAAAAGGTCTTTCTCCAAAGTATCATAATGGCTATGGTGTGGTGTCCAAGTGGAGTGCGGTTAAATGGGGAGGGGTGGAGGGGAGCGGGCGGGTGCTCCTGTTCCTTATTTATGTAAAGGACATGCCTTCTAATACTACAGTTGATTCTAAAATATATCTGCTTGTTGATGACATTAGCTTGGTAGTAAAGGAAGTTGTGTGCAACATTGGCACCATTTCAAATAGTGCAATTCAAGACATAAGTTCATGACTTGTAGAAAACAAACTTTAAATCGCAGTAAGGCTCAGTTTATATAGTTTCCAACACACAATCGTACACAGAATGGGCATATGATTAGTGAGACTGTTTGACAGTTTGAATTTCTAGGTATTCAGATAGATAGTAAATTATCGTGAAAAGCCCATGTTCAGGATCTTGTTCAAAGACTTAATGCTGCAATTTTTGCTGTTAGAGCAGTATGTAACGTAAGTGATAGTTCGATACGCAATGCAGTCGAATTTGCTTGTTTTTATCAGCTTATGACGTATTGTGTTATATTTCGGGGTAACTCTTCCCATTCTCAAAGGGGCGATCTAGCCGATAAGTGGTATAAGTTCACGAAACTCTTGTCCACTCCTGTTCATTATTCTCGGTATTCTTACATAGACCTCTCAATATGTAGACTTTTTAATGTCGTTTCTTGTTAGCTGTGCCCGCTTATTCCCAAGAATTAGCTGCTTTCGCTCAGTTAATACTAGGCAGAAATAAATTTGCATTTGGATAGCACCTCCTTGACTATTGTGCAGAAAGGCGTGCAGTATTCTGCTGCATACATTTTCAGAGAGCTACAACAACAATTCGAAAATCTTGGCAATAATTCATACGCTTTCAAATCGGAAATGAAGAGAATCCTTATGTGTCACTCCTTCCATTCTGTCGCCGAGTTCCTTGAAAAATTAAGCTGATTCGTGTGTTAAATTGTTGACTGCATTTACATAAACTTATAGCTTTTCGTCTTTTAAGGACTCATAATCATTTTAATTTATGTACTGTTATTTTTCTGTTGTAATTTCATGTAATGACACGTTCCATGACCATGGAGATTTGCTTCTCTATTTGGTCCTAGGGAACTAAACGTGAAGAGTAAAAATAAATAAATACTCGAATGGAAATTCTTTTCAGAAGCAACAGTAGTGTCAGAATTCGTCAAAATATTATTAAAAATATTAGCGGTATTGTAGGAGTCTACGCTATTTAATTATTTGTAAACAATTTAAATTCGGAAAACTTCGGGTGCTATCTTACATCTAACAAGACATCTTTAATGTGTGATATTTTAACATTCATAGCAAATAATAATAATAATACAGTAACAATTACAATATGCATATTGTATTAGCAGCAAATTAGGACATTACTAACAATAAAATTCGTATTATTCATGATAGAGCCCACAGTTGTGTTGAAGCTTATATCTTTCCTTCATTTTTATTTTTATTTTTATAATGACTAGTTTCAGCCAGTATGTGGTCATCTTCAGATATGTGTGGTTACATAGCTACACAAGTCACAAGATGTTCTAATACTGCCCGCATCTCGTGGTCGTGCGGTAGCGTTCTCGCTTCCCACGCACGGATTCCCGGGTTCGATTCCCGGCGGGGTCATGGATTTTCTGTGCCTCGTGATGGCTGGGTGTTGTGTGCTGTCCTTAGGTTAGTTAGGTTTAAGTAGTTCTAAGTTCTAGGGGACTGATGACCATAGATGTTAAGTCCCATAGTGCTCAGAGCCATTTGAACCATTTTTTTGATCTAATACTGATCAAAACTAGTCACCCTAAAAATAAATGTGCAATTGGGACGTTGAATACATTTTAAAATAATGCTTATAATAATAATAATAATAATAATAATAATTAAGAGGAATGAATATTGGACGAACATATATGTTCAAATGAGAACTAATTTAGGTTGTGACCAGCCCCTTAGTTGGCCAAAATGGAAGTGCAAAATAATAATAATAGCTATAGTAATGAGTATATGGAGTTTAAGAATTTTCGGTTCTGCTAATACTCATTACGTTCTTATCGAATGCGAGTATTTATATCTAACAGAAGCACATATCAGCAGTAAGCAAATCATCAAATGTCGAGAAAAAGCTGACTGGCCAGATGAAAAACGAGAAATAAAATTTGTAAGGTTGGTAGATGAGGCTGAAAGAAGGAAACAGTAAAAGATATAGGTACTGACAATACAACAGAGCTACTAGTTCACTTCTGGTAAGAACAGAACAGCTGGGATATTGCGGGAGGGCAGCTAAGTGGAAGATAACAGACAGCTCTCCTCTTGAAATGAGAATGGTTTCGAGTAACGACGCAGGTTACTGTGTAGTTTCTTCCACAGTCGTATGGCCGGAATGCAGAAAGAGATACAGAAAGATTTAGAGTTTGGACTGGTAAAGCCAATAAGCAGGATTTGTCCGGTTCGGTATTGTAGTAATGGAATGATGGTAAGTTTACCGAATATCGCTCTTACCAAATGCCATTCGTGACTGGAACATGGAAGGATGAATCAGACAGTGATTTCAGAAGTACCCACCGCCACACACCGTATGGTGGCTTCAGCAGTATAGATGTATATACTGGTATGCGAGGAGCCGTGCTGAGGACAGCACGGTCTAAGAAAATTATTACGGAAACAGTGTGTCGTTCAAGCTGTCGTATCCACCACAACAGAGCAGAGAAAGGACGGATGTGCTCAAACATCCGAAGGGTCACGCATTCAGAGCTACGTTGAATCCGTTGAGCCGCATCACATCAGTAAGGATTTGACGTAGCTATAGAAAGTCTAATTTTTGTTTTATTTGATGTGGAAATACTGTAAATTTTTAGAGTTCATGGAGGCAATAGACAGATTTTTCCTACTTGCTGTGAGATTTTTTTCTCGCTAATTGTGATTTTCATTCAAAATTATGCTGATATTCTGACGCAAATTTACTGTTTGTTGATAGTGTGAACGGATAATACCATAGAAGTAACTGAGAAACTGTTTCACAAACATGTCCGCTGACCAGTTTTCGGTGTGATACGGATACCCTGTGATGCCCTAGAGTTTAGTTTAAGACCTGGGTTTCGTGCTCATCGTGATAAGGAACTTTATAGTCTTGGGATCTGTATCTCTAGATACAACTGTAAGTCGTTAGCATATATACGTAGTTAAAAGAATGTTGAACTTGAGTTGAAGATGTGACAGCAGGTATGAGTGCCACAAATGGGATTTTGTTCGAGGTCGATTTCAGCTTGCAACGAAGTGACCCGCAAAATACACTCCTGGAAATGGAAAAAAGAACACATTGACACCGGTGTGTCAGACCCACCATACTTGCTCCGGACACTGCGAGAGGGCTGTACAAGCAATGATCACACGCACGGCACAGCGGACACACCAGGAACCGCGGTGTTGGCCGTCGAATGGCGCTAGCTGCGCAGCATTTGTGCACCGCCGCCGTCAGTGTCAGCCAGTTTGCCGTGGCATACGGAGCTCCATCGCAGTCTTTAACACTGGTAGCATGCCGCGACAGCGTGGACGTGAACCGTATGTGCAGTTGACGGACTTTGAGCGAGGGCGTATAGTGGGCATGCGGGAGGCCGGGTGGACGTACCGCTGAATTGCTCAACACGTGGGGCGTGAGGTCTCCACAGTACATCGATGTTGTCGCCAGTGGTCGGCGGAAGGTGCACGTGCCCGTCGACCTGGGACCGGACCGCAGCGGCGCACGGATGCACGCCAAGACCGTAGGATCCTACGCAGCGCCGTAGGGGGCCGCACCGCCACTTCCCAGCAAATTAGGGACACTGTTGCTCCTGGGGTATCGGCGAGGACCATTCGCAACCGTCTCCATGAAGCTGGGCTACGGTCCCGCACAACGTTAGGCCGTCTTCCGCTCACGCCCCAACATCGTGCAGCCCGCCTCCAGTGGTGTCGCGACAGGCGTGAATGGAGGGACGAATGGAGACGTGTCGTCTTCAGCGATGAGAGTCGCTTCTGCCTTGGTGCCAATGATGGTCGTATGCGTGTTTGGCGCCGTGCAGGTGAGCGCCACAATCAGGACTGCATATGACTGAGGCACACAGGGCCAACACCCGGCATCATGGTGTGGGGAGCGGTCTCCTACACTGGCCGTACACCACTGGTGATCGTCGAGGGGACACTGAATAGTGCACGGTACATCCAAACCGTCATCGAACCCATCGTTCTACCATTCCTAGACCGGCAAGGGAACTTGCTGTTCCAACAGGACAATGCACGTCCGCATGTATCCCGTGCCACCCAACGTGCTCTAGAAGGTGTAAGTCAACTACCCTGGCCAGCAAGATCTCCGGATGTGTCCCCCATTGACCATGTTTGGGACTGGATGAAGCGTCGTCTCACGCGGTCTGCACGTCCAGCACGAACGCTGGTCCAACTGAGGCGCCAGGTGGAAATGGCATGGCAAGCCGTTCCACAGGACTACATCCAGCATTTCTACGATCGTCTCCATGGGAGAATAGCAGCCTGCATTGCTGCGAAAGGTGGATATACACTGTACTAGTGCCGACATTGTGCATGCTCTGTTGCCTGTGTCTATGTGCCTGTGGTTCTGTCAGTGTGATCATGTGATGTATCTGACCCCAGGAATGTGTCAATAAAGTTTCCCCTTCCTGGGACAATGAATTCACGGTGTTCTTATTTCAGTTTCCAGGAGTGTATGATCTGGGAACTACATTCCGTGGCGCCAATGAAGAGAGACGCACAGGTTCTAGTATCGCGACTACAATGGACTGTCGCAGACTCGAAATGGCATTGAGCTGCATCGACAGCTGGGATGTAAATGATGTACGAGGGCTATTCATAAAGTAAACAACGGTCGATTGCGTAATGGAAACAACAGCGAAAATATTTTTTTTTTCAACGGTTAACTACAATTTTCAGTTGCTTCTCTACGTGGGTGCCGCTACGAGTAAGACCTTTGTCGTAGCATTGTACCACCTTTCCAATACCATCGTCATAGATGGCAGCCGCCTGTGTTTCCTGCCAATTCTCTACGCCGATCTGCAGATTCTTATCTGTTTATCTTTATTTATTCATTTACACGTCAAGTTCCGTAGGACTAAATTGAGGAGCAAATCTCCAAGGTCATGAACGTGTCAGTACGTGAACTTACAACATAAAAGTAGTAGCAGATAATAATAGATGAATACAATAAGAATAAGCTTAATTTTTCAAGGAACTGCTCGACAGAATAGGAGTGACACATGAGGAAACTCTTCAGATTCGATTTGAAAGCGCGTGGATTACTGCTGAGATTTTTGAATTCGAGTGGCAGCTTATTGAAAATGGATGCAGCAGTATCTACATCTACATCTACATCTACATCCATACTCCGCAAGCCACCTGACGGTGTGTGGCGGAGGGTACCTTCAGTACCTCTATCGGTTCTCCCTTCTATTCCAGTCTCGTATTGTTCGTGGAAAGAAGGATTGTCGGTATGCCTCTGTGTGGGCTCTAATCTCTCTGATTTTATCCTCATAATCTCTTCGCGAGATATACGTAGGAGGGAGCAATATACTGCTTGACTCTTCGGTGAAGGTATGTTCTCGAAACTTTGACAAAAGCCCGTACCGAGCTACTGAGCGTCTCTCCTGCAGAGTCTTCCACTGGAGTTTATCTATCATCTCCGTAACGCTTTCGCGATTACTAAATGATCCTGTAACGAAGCGCGCTGCTCTCCGTTGGATCTTCTCTATGTCTTGTATCAAACCTATCTGGTACGGATCCCACACTGCTGAGCAGTATTCAAGCAGTGGGCGAACAAGCGTACTGTAACCTACTTCCCTTGTTTTCAGATTGCATTTCCTTAGGATTCTTCCAATGAATCTCAGTCTGGCATCTGCTTTGCCGACAATCAACATTATATGATCATTCCATTTTAAATCACTCCTAATGCGTACTCCCAGATAATTTATGGTATTAACTGCTTCCAGTTGCTGACCTGCTATTTTGTAGCTAAATGATAAAGGATCTATCTTTCTGTGTATTCGCAGCACATTACACTTGTCTACATTGAGATTCAGTTGCCATTCCCTGCACCATGCGTCAATTCGCTGCAGATCCTCCTGCATTTCAGTACAATTTTCCATTGTTACAACCTCTCGATACACCACAGCATCATCTGCAAAAAGCCTCAGTGAACTTCCGATGTCATCCACCAGGTCATTTATGTATATTGTGAATAGCAACGGTCCTATGACACTCCCCTGCGGCACACCTGAAATTACTCTTACTTCGGAAGACTTCTCTCCATTGAGAATAACATGCTGCGTCCTGTTATCTAGGAACTCCTCAATCCAATCACACAATTGGTCTGATAGTCCATATGCTCTTACTTTGTTCAATAAACGACTGTGGGGAACTGTATCGAACGCCTTGCGGAAGTCAAGAAACACGGCATCTACCTGTGAACCCGTGTCTATGGCCCTCTGAGTCTCGTGGACGAATAGCGCGAGCTGGGTTTCACATGACCGTCTTTTTCGAAACCCATGCTGATTCCTACAGAGTAGATTTCTAGTCTCCAGGAAAGTCATTATACTCGAACACAATACGTGTTCCAAAATTCTACAACCGATTGACGTTAGAGATATAGGTCTATAGTTCTGCACATCTGTTCGACGTCCCTTCTTGAAAACGGGGATGACCTGTGCCCTTTTCCAATCCTTTGGAACGCTACGCTCTTCTAGAGACCTACGGTACACCGCTGCAAGAAGGGGGGCAAGTTCCTTCGCGTACTCTGTGTAAAATTGAACTGGTATCCCATCAGGTCCAGAGGCCTTTCTTCTTTTGAGCGATTTTAATTGTTTCTCTATCCCTCTGTCGTCTATTTCGATATCTACCATTTTGTCATCTGTGCGACAATCTAGAGAAGGAACTACAGTGCAATCTTCCTCTGTGAAACAACTTTGGAAAAAGACATTTAGTATTTCAGCCTTTAGTCTGTCATCCTCTGTTTCAGTACCATTTTGGTCACAGAGTGTCTGGACATTTTGTTTTGATCCACCTACCGCTTTGACATAAGACCAAAATTTCTTAGGATTTTCTGCCAAGTCAGTACCTAGAACTTTACTTTTGAATTCATTGAACGCCTCTCGCATAGCTCTCTTCACACTACATTTCGCTTCGCGTAATTTTTGTTTGTCTGCAAGGCTTTGGCTATGTTTATGTTTGCTGTGAAGTTCCCTTTGCTTCCGCAGCAGTTTTCTAACTCGGTTGTTGAACCACGGTGGCTCTTTTCCATCTCTTACGATCTTGCTTGGCACATACTCATCTTTTTGCACAAGAGTTAGGGAAGTCCGATCCAAAACCAGGTTTGATTTCTGCAGAGTGAATTCTGCTTATTCTTAGGAATAAACTAATATTGGTAACAAGAAACGACAATCTGTGCCAAAAATAGTCAACGCTTCATGTGAGCAGAGATGAAACTTAGAGCGAACTAAGTCCGGGTTGTATGGCGGGTTGTAAGGGGTCAACCACCCTTACGTATTGATAACGTATGTCTTCGCCTCACACAGGTCGCAGTAGGTACTATCCATAGTCGAACGCCCAGTGCGCCAGAGAGTAGTCAGTGTTGAGACTCCGAATCAGTAAGCTGTTGGCTGCTAAGCGAGCACGGCGGATTTTGCCAGGACGGCCGACCAAGTTTACAGCTGTTTAACGGCTGTGTGTATCACTCAAAACCGTGGGCCTGACTTCCAGCAAATACGTAAGTGGCGTTAACTGAGTGATTTGTTTGGTGTATTTAAGTTTTCATTTGTGCACCGTGATTACGCAACAACCGCGCAGGACACCCGCGATTTGGATTGCAGTGACGACTGTGCATTCAGTGCCACGTGAAGAATATTGGCGTGTCACGACATTAATAGGCGACCTCTGATAACCGCTATTACTTTGTCAGACGAAGGGAGTAACTGCCTCGTTCGAGCTGTTTAGGCAAAAGATATAGAACATTAACAACGAAGTATACACTAATTATTGCTATCTCACATCGTAATTAGCTTTGTTGGATTTCATACGAAACAACTCCCGTGCAGATATTAACCGCTCAGCCCTTATCAGTTGCACACGGTCAAACTGTTTTCAACGGTTAGGCTATAATCCACTTGTCAATAACGGTGGGTTTAATATGGAGTGTTTCAGGGTGATAAAACACTTCCCATCGAAAACGCTGAAGGTGTGTGGTCACTGCCGGCGCAATGTGCGGCCGAGAATTGTCACGATAAACGAAAACCATGACAGTTACGTAGTGTAGACTGCATGAAATCAGGCGCAATCTCTCACAGGCACTCATACTGTGGGGGTGACTCTGTTTTCTAGGCATCTTTACCTGCTCACTGTACTATCAGGACTGAGAAAGCGACGTGACGCGATCGACGGGCATACTAGAGGCACAGTTCATCACATCTACAGAATGGTCCATTGATAGTGGCCGGGACAAATATCTCACGAAATAATCATCAAACGGAAAAACTACAAAGAACGAAACTCGTCTAGCTTGAAGGGGGAAACCAGATGCCGCTATGGTTGGCCCGCTAGATGGCGCTGCCACAGGTCAAACGGATATCAACTGCGTTTTTTTTAATAGGAACCCCCATTTTTATTACACATTCGTGTAGGACGTTAAAGAAATATGAATGTTTTAGTTGGACCACTTTTTTCGCTTTGTGACAGATGGTGCTGTAATAGTCACAAACGTATAAGTACGAGGTATCAAGTAACATTCCACCCTCCCGCCGTCTTGAACCCCCTCACCCTCTGGTTGCTCCTCTCCTCTCCCATCCCCGCCCCCTGCCACGTCTTCACCGTTCATACCTCCATCTCTACACCCTACATCGCCTTTCCCAAGGTGGCTTCCATCAGTTCCCCCTCCTGGATGATGCCCTCTCTCCCTCCATTTATCCGTCCTATCAAATCTGATCCTCACCCCCACTCCTTTCCTCCGTCCTTTCACTGGGCTCTCTCTTCCTCCCCCCTTCCATCCTGTGTTTTCTCCCCGCCTATCATCTCCTTTCTCCCCCCCCCCCCCCCCGAGTCCTTTTCTAATCCCCTCCTCTGCATTCCCCAATCCCTGGCACGTCTGCTCAGCACCCCCCACCCCTCTTATGGATCCTCCTCTTCCATTGGCTCCTTTCCCCCCCTCCACCTTCACTTTTCCTCTCCTTCCCCCCCCCCCGCCCTTTTTCCCGTCATCTGACCAGTTTCCCCCCACCTGCTCTCGGGTGTGGTATGTCGTATTTGTGCCAACTTTTAGCGCAGTGTTTAAGTGAGTGTTCAGTGTTGTGCGTCCTTCCACAGTGTTGCGAACAGAAATCATGCTGTCGCTGGGTGTGCTTTTTATATCTCTTGCGAACAGACTGTCGCCGTGTTTTTTTTAATTGTCTGTCTATTATTTTTCTGCTTCCTGTGTATTTTATTAGCTTCATCGACCCTGTGTTTTATGTTTTACGCTCCAGAATTTTCTGCCATTTTTACCTTTAAGTCACCGAATTTATCGCCAACTGTTGTTATTTTTTTATTATCTTCATATTTTTAAAACAAATTCTGTAGGCTGCAGAGCGGCGTAATAAGCCACTGCCAGCCCGCCCCCTTTAGGGGGAATCGAAACTCAATAAAGGAAAGAAAAAATAACATTCCACCAGTGCGGACGGTATTTGCTTCGTGATACATTAAAACGGACCGTTTACCAATCGCGGAAAAGGTAGATATCGTATTGATGTACGGCTATTGTCATCAAAATGCCCAACGGGCGTGTGCTATGTATGCTGCTCGGTATCCTGGACGACATCATCCAAGTGTCCGGACCGTTCACCGAATAGTTATGTTATTTAAGGAAACAGGAAGTGCTCAGCCACATGTGAAACGTCAACCACGACCTGCAACAAATTATGATGCCCAAGTAGGTGTTTTAGCTGCTGTCGCGGCTAATCCGCACATCAGTAGCAGACAAATTGCGCGAGAATCGGGAATCTCAAAAACGTCGGTGTTGAGAATGCTACATCAACATCGATTGCACCCGTGCTATATTTCTATGCCCCCGTAAATTGCACGGCGACGACTTTGAACGTCGTGTACAGTTCTGCCACTGGGCACAAGAGAAATTACGGGACGATGACAGATTTTTTGCACGCGTTCTATTCAGCGACGAAGCGTCATTCACCAACAGCGGTAACGTAAACAGGCATAATATGCACTGTTGGGCAACAGGAAATCCACGATGGCTGCGACAAGTGGAACATCAGCGACCTTCGCGGTTTAATATATGGTGCGGCATTTACGGAGGAAGGATAATTGGCCCCCATTTTATCGATGGCAATCTAAATGGTGCCATGTATGCTGATTTCCTATATAATGTTTTACCGATGTTACTACAAGATGTTTCACTGCATGACAGAATGGCGATGTACTTCCAACATGGTGGATGTCCGGCACATAGCTCGCGTGCGGTTGATACGGTACCGAATAGCATATTTCATGACAGGTGATTTTGGTCGTCGAAGCACCGCACGTTCACCGTATATGACGTCCTCGGATTTCTTTCTGTGGGGAAAGTTTAAGGATATTTGCTATTGTGATCCACCGACAACGTCTGACAACATGCGTCAGCGCATTGTCAATGCATGTCCGAGCATTACGGAAGGCGAACTACTCGCTGTTGAGAGAAATGTCGTTGAACGTTCTCAGAAATGATAAGTTCACAAATGTACATGTATGACATTGGAACAACCGATTTAAATGTTCAAACGTACCTACGTTCTGTATTTTAACTTAAAAAACCTACCTGTTACCAACTATTCGTCTAAAATTGTGATCCATATGTTTGTAACTATTACAGCACCATCTCTCACAAAGCGAAAAAAGTGGTCCAACTAAAACATTCATATTTCTTTACGTACTACACGAATATGTAATAAAAAATGGGGGTTCCTATTTAAAAAAACGCAGTTGATATCCGTTTGACCTATGCAGCGCCATCTAGCGGGCCAACCATAGCGCCATCTGGTTTCCCCCTTCAAGCTAGACAAGTTTCATTCTTTGTAGTTTTTTAGTTTGACGCTTATTTCTTGAGATATCGGGCCAGGTCACGATCAATGGACCACCCTGTATACAAAGCTTCATCAGTTCTCACTGCGGTATCCTTTCGCGACCGATCGGCCCTTACTTCCGAATAGCACTCTCAAGTTGCATCGCCTACCTTATGGAGCATCAAATTGTTTCCAGGCCACTTTTATTTTGTCCACACCGTACCTTTCCGGCTAGAAAGTCCATACCATCAAGTAAAGAAACTTTTACATGACTAGAAACTCTTAGCCTGTCATGCAGGCATACCAGGTATCACACAGTATGACGCAGACTGTACAAGAGTACTTACCGACAGCCGACCCGCCCACCACGCCGCCGCTTCTGGGTTTGTGAAGTCGACGACACTGCCGTCGCCGTTCCACCAGGTGCTGTTGGGGCTGCCGTCGGTATTGGTCACGAAGTAGCCGTTGGCCAGCGCCTCAGAGTGGTACGGCTCGCAGTCCAAGTTGATGAACGGGTGGATCCACAGGGTGACGCGAAACCCCAGGTCGTGGAGGTCGTCCACGAGCGACCTTACGTCAGGGAACTTGGTCGTGTTGAACGTCAGGCTCCCGTAACACGTCTCCCACAGGTCGTCTATCTCTATCTGACTGTTGTTGAAGCCGTTAGCGAGTATCTCACTAGCCAGCTCCCTCACTGTAGAATCGTCAATATCTCTCTTGTACCGCGCCCAGGTCGACCATATGGGGTGTGTGGTCATTCGCTCGTGAGGTATTCCGGTCGGCTTGCCCAGGAGTCTCTCTACAGCGTCCTCGTGTGCTTGTCTCGCGTCGTCAAAGCCGCACGTCAGCATCTGGAAGACTATGCCAGTCCGATCGACTGGGTAAGGGGCCTGGTTCTCAGCGATGAGACACAGCGCGTCACCTGATTCGTTAGTATGCTGGTCTATGAACAGGGGCACATTGGGAGAAACGTGCAAGTACCTACCATCAGAGAAAAGCCAATACCTCTCGGCGATTCCAACATTGTCCTGCTGTTTCGTGACATACGGGTAATTGCTGTACACATTTTCCTCTATGGGCCACAATTGGTTGTACTGCTCGAGTCCGCCGTACATATAGCTGCCTTGGTGGCTATGGCAGCTTATGATTCTAGCGCTACCTGGGCCAGGGCTCGAGACAGTTAAGTTGATACATGGCCCAGCGACCTTGGTCGAACTCCTGATAGTGGTTTGGGAACTGCGCAGTTGGAAGCAGTCTTCGTCGGGAACCATATCAGTACAGGGCTCTGGAGGACCCTGATCCCCATCGATTTCGACGTAAGCGATGTCTTCACTGTAGCCATCTGCAAGCATAAAAAGAGGCAATTTTCCCACAAAGTTGCTTGCAGATCTGGACTGCGGGAGATAATTTACTAACAGCAAAAAGTACCTTAACAAGAACAACACAATTTTCAAAGATGTACACATCTCTACATCTACATCTACATCCATACTCCGCAAGCCACCTGACGGTGTGTGGCGGAGGATACCTTGAGTACCTCTATCGGTTCTCCCTTCTATTCCAGTCTCTTATTTTTCGTGGAAAGAAAGATTGTCGGTATGTCTCTGATTTTATCCTCTTGGTCTCTTCGCGAGATATACTTATGAGGGAGTAATATACTGCTTGACTCCTCGGTGAAGGTATGTTCTCGAGACTTCAACAAAAGCCCGTACCGAGCTACTTATCTTCTCTCTTGCAGAGTCTTCCACTGGAGATTATCTATCATCTCCGTAACGCTTTCGCGGTTACTAAATGATCCTGTAAGGAAGCGCGCTGCTCTCCATTCGATCTTCTCTATCTCTTCTGTCAACCCTATCTGGTACGGATCCCACTCCAGTGAGCAGTATTCAAGCAGTGGGCGAACAAGTGTACTGTAAACTACTTCCTTTGTTTTCGGACTGCATTTCCTTAGGATTCTTCCAGTGAATCTGTCTGGTATCTGCTGTACCGATGATTAATTTTATATGGTCATTCTATTTTAAATCAGTCCTAATGCCTACTCTCAGATAATTCATGGAATTAACTACTTCCTGTTGCTGACCTGCTATATTGCAGCTAAATGATAAAGGACCTTTCCTTCTATGTATTCGCAGCACATTACACTTGTCTACATTGAGATTCAGTTGCCATTCCCCACACCATGCGTCAATTCGTTGCACATCCTCCTGCATTTCAGTACAATTTTCCATTGTTACAACCTCTCGATATACTACAGCATCATCCGTAAAAAGCCTCAGTGAACTTCTGATGTTACCCCCAAGGCCATTTATATATATTCTGAATAGCAACGGTCCTATGACACTCCCCTGCGACACACCAGAAATCACTCTTACTTCGGAAGACTTCTCTCCATTGAGAATGACATGTTGTGTTCTGTTATCTAGAAACTCTTTAATCCAATCACACAAATGGTTTGATAGTCCATATGCTCTGACTTTGTTCATTAAACGACTGTGGGGAACTGTATCAAACGCCTTGCGGCAGTCAAGAAACACGGCATCTACCTGGGAATCCGCGTCTATGGCTCTCTGAGTCTCGTGGACGAATAGCGCTAGCTGGGTTTCACCCGATCGTCTTTTTCGAAACCCATGCTGATTCCTACAGAGTAGATTTCTAGTCTCCAGAAAAGTCATTATACTCGAACATAATACGTGTTTCAAAATTCTACAACTGATGGACGTTAGAGATATAGGTCTGTAGTTCCGCACATCTGTTTGACGTCCGTTCTTGCAAACGGGGATGACCTGTGCCCTTTTCCAATCTTTTGGAACGCTACACTCTTCTAGAGAAGGGGGGCAAGTTCCTTCGCGTACTCACTACATTTGTGGTTCGTGAGTGGTTTCTTCCTTTTTTGAATTACATAATACCAACACCGACAACGATAGTTCAGGTGTACATGCCGACGTCGCAAGCTGAAGATGAACAGAGAGAGAAAGTGTATGAGGATATTGAAAGGGTAATTCAGTATGTAAAGGGGGACGAAAATCTAATAGTCATGGGCGACTGGAATGCAGTTGTAGGGGAAGGAGGAGGAGAAAAGATTACAGGAGAATATGGGCTTAGGACAAGGAATGAAAGAGGGGAAAGACTAATTGAGTTCTGTAACACGTTTCAGCTAGTAATAGCGAATACCCTGTTCAAGAATCACAAGAGGAGGAGGTATACTTGGAAAACGCCGGGAGATATGGGAAGATTTCAATTAGATTACATCATAGTCAGACAGAGATTCCGAAATCAGATACTGGATTGTAAGGCGTGCCCAGGAGCAGATATAGACTCAGATCACAATATAGTAGTGATGAAGAGTAGGCTGAAGTTCAAGACATTAGTCAGGAAGAATCAATACGCAAAGAAATAGGATACGGAAGTACTAAGGAATGACGAGATACGTTTGAAGTTCTCTAACGCTATAGATACAGCAATAAGGAATAGCGCAGTAGGCAGTACAGTTGAAGAGGAATGGACATCTCTAAAAAAGGCCATCACAGAAGTTGGGAAGGAGAACATAGGTACAAAGAAGGTAACTGCGAAGAAAACATGGGTAACAGAAGAAATACTTCAATTGATTGATGAAAGGAGGATGTACAAACATGTTCCGGGAAAATCAGGAATACAGAAATACAAGTCGCTGAGGAATGAAATAAATAGGAAGTGCAGGGAAGCTAAGACGAAATGGCTGCAGGAAAAATGTGATGACGTCGAAAAAGATATGATTGTCGGAAGTACAGACTCAGCATACAGGAAAGTCAAAACAACCTTTGGTGACATTAAAAGCAACGGTGGTAACATTAAGACTGCAACGGGAATTCCACTGTTAAATGCAGAGGAGAGAGCAGATAGGTGGAAAGAATACATTGAAAGCCTCTATGAGGGTGAAGATTTGTCTGATGTGATAGAGGAAGAAACAGGAGTCGATTTAGAAGAGATAGGGGATCCAGAATTAGAATCGGAATTTAAAAGAGCGTTGGAGGACTTATGGTCAAATAAGGCTGAAGGGATAGATAACATTCCATCAGAATTTCTAAAATCATTGGGGGAAATGGCAACAAAACGACTATTCACGTTGGTGTGTAGAATATATGAGTCTGGCGATATACCATCTGACTTTCGGAAAAGCATCATCCGCACAATTCCGAAGACGGCAAGAGCTGACAAGTGCGAGAATTATCGCACAATCAGCTTAACAGCTCATGCATCGAAGCTGTTTACAAGAATAATATACAGAAGAATGGAAAAGAAAATTGAGAATGCGCTAGGTGACGATCAGTTTGGCTTTAGGATACGTAAAGGGACGAGAGAGGCAATTCTGACGTTACGGCTAATAATGGAAGCAAGGCTAAAGAAAAATCAAGACACTTTCATAGGATTTGTCGACCTGGAAGAACCGTTCGACTATATAAAATGGTGCAAGCTGTTCGAGATTCTGAAAAAAGTAGGGGAAGCTATAGGGAGAGACGGGTCATATACAATATGTACAACAACCAAGAGGGAATAATAAGAGTGGACGATCAAGGACGAAGTGCTCGTATTAAGAAGGGTGTAAGACAAGGCTGTAGCCTTTCGCCCCTACTCTTCAATCTGTACATCGAGGAAGCAATGATGGAAATAAAAGAAAGGTTCAGGAGTGGAATTAAAATACAAGGTGAAAGGATATCAATGATACGATTCGCTGATGACATTGCTATCCTGAGTGAAAGTGAAGAAGAATTAAATGATCTGCTGAACGGAATGAACAGTCTAATGAGTACACAGTATGGTTTGAGAGTAAATCGGAGAAAGACGAAGGTAATGAGAAGTAGTAGAAATGAGAACAGCGAGAAACTTAACATCAGGATTGATGGTCACGAAGTCAATGAAGTTAAGGAATTCTGCTACCTAGGCAGTAAAATAACCAATGACGGACGGAGCAAGGAGAACATCAAAAGCAGACTCGCTATGGCAAAAAAGGCATTTCTGGCCAAGAGAAGTCTACTAATATTAAATACCGGCCTTAATTTGAGGAATAAATTTCTGAGGATGTACGTCTGGAGTACAGCAGTGTATGGTAGTGAAACATGGACTGTGGGAAAACCGGAACAGAAGAGAATCGAAGCATTTGAGATGTGGTGCTACAGACGAATGTTGAAAATTAGGTGGACTGATAAGGTAAGGAATGAGGAGGTTCTACGCAGAATCGGAGAGGAAAGGAATATGTGGAAAACACTGATAAGGAGACGGGACAGGATGATAGGACATCTGCTAAGACATGAGGGAATGACTTCCATGGTACTAGAGGAAGCGGTAGAGGGTAAAAACTGTAGATTGAGGACGTAGGTTGCAAGTGCTACTCTGAGATGAAGAGGTTATCACAGGAAAGGAATTCGTAGCGGGCCGCATCAAACCAGTCAGTAGACTGATGACAAAAAAAAGTACCTTCGTGTATTACTACAGATCAACGGGTATCATTTCCTACAGTGTTTTGTACAGCATTTGTACTTGATCTCATATGCTGACAATGGCGTTTGCTGTGTACTAGCCTGGGTTACAGTTAGGATGTAGCTGTACAGAATCCAAAGGGAAGTTAAACAACAAGGCTGTCTGAGAGAACAAGAATGACAACCTTAAGACGGCGCATGTAGGAACAGCCGTTAGTAGGAGCAGCTGCTTACAAGATATCATCCCATCCCCATAAACATAAAACAGCATTATTCAAAAACGCAGTGCATGGGACTAATACCATCCCGCTAATCCCTAAGAACCATAACGAAGAAATGAAAACGTTTATAAAAATAGCGATAGAAAATGGTTTCGAGGCAGGTTTAACAGATAGGTTACTTATACTGAAGATGAAGAGGGAGAAAGGAAAGGAAAGGGATGGAACTCATGATGTCACTTCATGCGGAGTCAGCAGCGACGAGTCAAAATGTGTGCCGGACCAGGATCCGAACCCGGGACCACCTGCTTACTAGGCAGTTACGTTAACTGCTGCGCCAATAGGACACATTGGTTAACGTAACTGCCTAGTAAGCAGGAGGTCCCGGGTTCGGATCCAGCTCCGGCACACACCATCACACGGCGCCGCAGACTCAGCAAAAGTCCCGATGCAGTTCATATCATCTTTCATCCCTTTTCTTTTCTTTCTTGACGCCCCCCTCCTCTCAGCTTCTGTTTATATAACATGTATCAAAGTTGCGGGTTCCGTGATGTGTCCTAAAGAGCGGACACCACACATTCATATAATTGGTTCAAATGGTTCAAATGGCTCTGAGCACTATGCGACTTAACCTCGGAGGTCATCAGTCGCCTAGAACTTAGAACTAATTAAACCTAACTAACCTAAGGACATCACACACATCCATGCCCGAGGCAGAATTCGAACCGGCGGCCGTAGCGGTCGCTCGGCTCCAGACTGTAGCGCCTAGAACCGCACGGTCACTCTGGCCGGCCATATAATTAGTAGGTAGAATTCATGTAACGGTAGGACATAGAACGGAACAAGCGATATAAGTCTGAGGAAACATACAGTCATGCCATACTTCGAAATTATCTCATACCAACTGGCGAGGTTATTCGACAAAGAAGGACTTAAAATTGCGTTCAGGATGACAAACACTGGAGTGGTGGCTGAACCACAAGATTCAAACAGATGAGAACTAGATGGCGAAGACAATAGTTCATGAAATAGTGGTTGTGAGATGAAGAGTGGCGGTCAAACGTCAGGAAACGTTGGAATAGAATTTAAAGAGCATACCAGCAAAGAGAATGGTTCTTCGGCGTTGGCAAAGCACATCAAGAATGCGGAGCATTAGTTGGGAAGCAGCAAAGACAATATGAATGTATTGCAGTTTGAAGAGAAAGGGTGGTGGTTGTTGTATATAGAAAAAATGGCATATTTTGTGCTTTAAGACAAGAATGCCTCAACGTGTTAAATGAAAAGGTAGAAGTGTCCAAGGAGTATGGGGTATTTCTGGACCCATTTTAGTTATGTCCTCGTTGAGAAGCAGCCAACGATCTCATCTGAGTAGTGGCCGTCAAGGTTTAATGTATAATGTTGGTTATTCTCTATAGACGCATCATAGATACATATTTGGCCTTTAGGAATTGCTGTCACTTGACACATAAACCTTCAAGGATTTTACTGTAGACAACAGCATCGTTGGGGGCTTGGATGAAAACGTTACATGATATTATAATTTTTGATAAATGAAGGTGCCGGCCGGGGTGGCGGTGCGGTTCTAGGCGCTACAGTCTGGAACCGAGCGACCGCTACGGTCGCAGGTTCGAATCCTGCCTCGGGCATGGATGTGTATGATACGTTTAATTAGTTCTAAGTTCTAGGCGACTGATGACCTCAGAAGTTATGTCGCATAGTGCTCAGAGCCATTTGAACCATTTGATAAATGAGGGTAGTTGCCTTTTAGTTAATAACAGAGCTTTTTTTTGGGGGGGTGGGGGGGTGCGTGTTACGCACCAACATGAGATGCTCAAGAAAGAGTTTTTTTTGTTTGACAGTGCATGTTTGCTGCTGGCCTTTTACTTTTGATGGTGCTTAATGCCATAGTAACTTTAAAGCATGTAATACTACAAGGCAATACACATAGCTCTACATGGTTGTCAGAATGTGTAGTACTATGGTGTAATTGTTCGTGTTTCCTTTTACTATGAAACTTTATAATGAAATAATGTAGGCCCAAAACATTTTGTTGTAAATATCTCGCACATTTTCGACAACTAGCTCGTATCATTCTCAAAATGACAAAGTTACATTATTTAATTGTAGTCTGTAATTGTATCTTAACGTGATTGTTTTTATGCATTATTTTTTTAATTTTTGCTATTTAGAAATTTTTGTTATTGGCTCAAACGATTCAGAACTATGGGTCAGCTGTAACAGCATCATAGATTGGTTTGAAGGACGACTTCTTTCTATAAAATCCAATTTTCTTTAACAAAAGAAAGTTCAGTTCTAATTGAGGCCTCAGTGAAGTCATATTCATCGCGCTAACACTTCTAAATGACAATTACGCAGTTTGTTTTGCCGGTGAAACAGATCGGTAATAGCCGTCCGTCAGCATTTTCGTGACTAATCACTGGTAACATAAGCGAACTGTGAAACAGATCGTTTTATTAAGGGAAACGCAAAAAACAATAACGAGAAAGTAAAACATTTAACCGGACATTTTTACATGACCACAAGATATTCTCGAAAACAATTAGTTATTGTCTACATCTACAGCATATGGATACACCGCTCTTCACCTTAGGGCACGTGGCAGAGAATACCCCGTATCACTACTAGTCACTTCCTTCCCTGTTTCACTCGCAAACAGAACGAGAGGAAAACGGCTATCTATATGCCTCCATATGAGCTCTCGTGGTCTTTACGCGTTATGTATGTTGAAAGCAACAGAATCGTTCTGCAGTCAGCTTCAGTTGCCGGTTCTCTAAATTTTTTCAACAGCGTTCCTCGACAATAACGTCACCTTCCCTCCAGGGATTCCCACTTGAGTTCCTGAAGCACCTCCGTAGCACTTGCGTTGTGTTCGAATCTAGCCCACCTCTAATTCGCTTCTGTGTCGTCCTTTAATCCGACCTGGTACGGATCCCAACCACCCGAGTAGTACTCAAGAACAGGTCGCATTAGCGTCCTATATGCGGTCTCCTTTACAGATGAACCACACGTTCCTAGCATTCTCTCAAGTAACTGAAATCGACCATTCGCCTTTTCTACTACAATCCTCGTATACTAGTCCCATTTAATATCACTTCGCAACGTTACGCTCAGATATAAGGCGGTCATTTGGGCATTTTTTATTTCCTTGGAACAGGTCGTTTAGTGAAATATGTATGTATCCCAGCATCGTACGGTTGCGGACGTTGCAGGCAATAATGAGACATGGAGGTAAACAAGGTCACACGCTCGCTGATCTACGGCACCTGTTAATAATATCTCAAAATGTAAGCCGACTGTAAAATATGGATGGGCAGTAACATTCGCACTTCTCTTTCATTACTGAGTAATTTTAACAGTATGATGCGTTATCTCGGCACGAGTTGGCACAAAATTGGGACACCAAGCACCTACTCAAGAGAAGAGAGGTTCGAATACAGTGCGGTCATTCTGATCGATATTTTCTGTGATATCCAATCGCCCTTCCTAGTCAACGCCAGGTGAAAGCTGGGATGGAGTTGCCGCAGACATATTTCCCCATCCTTTTCTGATTGAGCTGGTTCATTTTTTCTACTGACCACGTTGTCGAAAGGTTACCTTCCTTCTCCATGTATTTATCGGACAGGCTACAACATAACCATATCTTACATGTGTGGCTGAAAGTATTTACGGCGTAAATTTAAGATCCATAAGATCTTTGGATATTTGATAGAAATTGCGAACTGCTTTGTAGGCAAGTTCTCAGGTTTGCAGTCAAGTGTATTCGTACCGGGTGGAAGACTATGATGTAAAGTTTGTACTAGTTATGGAGCTGTGAACGCATAAAGAATGAAACAAGAGAATGAAGGTCTAATGCTTGTTCTCCTACACCTGTTTAGTGGTACTAAGATGGCTGTCTAGCTGAGCATCACAGGTGTATCATCACCTACAGCATCCTGTATCGGCATTCCATGAAGAGCTGGGGAACAGGGATTTAATAGAGAACACTAATGCAGCATTTGTTGATATGAAAGAGTACTCCAAAACCTCTCATTTTGTTTGTCGACATATCTTCTATCGTCCACATTAGAACCAGCTAACTACTTTGAGTTCAACCAAAAGTCGAATCCTTCTGTGCACATGTTACTGTGTATTTGTCGTTCATGGCGACGAGACAATCAGTGCCACACATGGACAGCACACTCACTGATGCCACATCCCCCGTGCATGTGTCTGACCAGCAGTCTGTAACACCGGAAATGCATATCCTCCTATTTCCATCTATTGTACTGTAAATTTGTTTTCCTTATTTTTGTTACCTGAATATATAACATTTCTGTGTCTTCGTATATTGTAATTGTTTTACTATTTGTATATATATATTTATGCATTTATGTCGATGTATAATTGGTTTGTTTCGTAAATATTATTTGTATTTTTACGCTGGGTCTTGCCTAGGGAAAACTGCTATCGAACGATTACATCGATAGGTCGTGTGAAGAATCAAAGTGTGTAGGATCTTTGGTAGTGTTAGCTCTGCCGCGTGGAGCGCGGGCAGAGAAGAGTCTGGCTGGGGTAGTGCAGTGGAGCAGGTGTGTTGTGTGACGCTCCCGCGAGTTGCCGCGCTTTCGGGGTTTGGCAGCATGTAATTGCGCTCGACTTGCGATGATAGTTTCTGACATGGTGTCGCGGACGGGAAACATTAGCTAGCGCACATCAAGAGCCCGTTTCGTCTGGTGACCGTGTCGAGAAGAAGGCGCGCCAACATCCAGCTTCTGCAACAGCGACGGCCGACAATGAGTGACTGTCGCCACCTCCTCGATCGACGGCTTCAAACCTTCAATCAACCAACAAGGAAGACTGGGAGCACGTAAAGTTTTAGAACTGTATGGCAGACCTCAACTTTTCAAACTGTACCATTTTCGTAACTATAATTACAGCAACTTAGCATGAACATTTGTTGCTCATTGTCCCAATTGCATTACCAAGCAGGGTCCCTTCCTTTTCCGGAATGAACCCGAGTGTCGTTGAAATTCAAACGCCAGCATTAAAATAATAATATAGCATTTCACTGCTTTAATTTAAAACTTCAGTTAAAGTTTTCATAGCTGGCTACAATATTTAGATTACACAAGCACGAATTAAGAGTGCGAGTTTTGTTACCGTATTTTAGCATACCTGTGACTGCAGCTCAGCTTGGTACGTACTAAATTTTACTATTGTTAATTGTTCAGAATCATTTAATTCAAGTTCAAAGTTAAATCTCTTATTTCTAAATTGCGTAGATTCAAGTAGCTTTTGAAATGATTGTTGAGGTAGTCCAAGACTAACCGTATTTTACTGAATTTCGATGTGCTTCAGAAAGAAAGCTCACTATTAACTTCAGTCCCTAATTTAACTTTCGATTTTCCGGTTTTTTAATTCTTTTGCTAAATTAAGTCAGGGTGTAGCGAAATTTATTACTTCTGACAAACTTTCAGTTTTCACACTACACGTGTCAACCTTCAGTTGCCACGCTTCTAGTGCTAATTATATGTGTAATAACCTTTCTTTTTCAGTTACTGTAGTGATTGTCCTTAGGACTGGCGACCGTAATTTCCCCCAAATCTCAAATATCTAATTACCGCTAGTTGATTGTTAATGTAACGGCCGCACATTTACTTTCATTATTAACTTTACGTCTTTTCAAAATTAATTTCCACCAGTTTCATTTGCATTTTTCCTTTCATTTAGATGTAACCCTTTCCTCCCTCTTTACCGACAGATTAACTTTGGTGACGATTGCTTTTTCCCAAATTTCCATTAGGTACACGCGGTTTAATTTTTCACTGTCAATAAGGTCGATAAGTGAGGGGGAGGTTGCAAGTCATTCCTCGCCAGGTGACGCCGCTATCTCCAAGACGGGTTTATACCGATAATAAGTCGGTGGTTGTAATGATCTGGCTGATCATTGTACGTCTGGCTTGCAGTCCACAGGGTTAAAGATAAATCAAGTCTTGAGGTCAGTTCTGTTGCACTGTACTAATAGGGTAAGTTGCAACTGCAACTACGACGATACTCGATTGCTGCTAGACTGGAGCTACTCAGCTGGGAAAATCTGTTGTCGGGCGGCCTATTAAACACGTGATTAGGCAGCGTGGCGCTCGTGCAGTGGGCGGCCCTGGTCGCTGCCGCTCCCTCTGTCAAACTCTAAGAGGCAACCTTTGTAGGAAATTTGGAAATTTGTTGTAAGTTCTATGGGACCAAACTGCTGAGGTCATTGGTCCCTAGGCTTACACACTACTTAATCTAACTTAAACTAACTAGCACTAATTACAACCCACACATACCCATGCCCAAGGGGGGACTCAAACCTCTGACGGGGGAGCCGCGCGAACCGGGGCATTGCGCACCAGACCGCACGGCTACCCCGCGCGGCGCAACCTCTGTACCCGGAACGACTGCCCGCTGCATGGTATTGACAGGCTACAATACAACATTAATCGCTGTACCAATTGGCGTGACGTATTTAAGTACTGCCATGGCGGGTGGCACTTAATTCTTCAAAGTACACCGTAATCTAACAGCAGAACCACCATTACGTGTGCTGTCCAGGTTGGCCACAAGATTGGCTGAGGGTTGAACAGCAATCAGGCAGTGTCCAAGCAGTGTCCAACTTACGTGAGTGTAAAGCAATGACGTCCCCACACTGTGTCATGACAAGATTACAGAGATGCGTGGTTTAAATTGTTCCGTCTGTATGGTAGCAGCGAACACGGAAATCCGCTAAATGACGACGTGTTACTATCATCGTGTATTCCTGCAAAGTGTTACTTCTAGTGTGACGTCTCTGGCACACACAGTAGAGCGGAACCTCTACCTATTGTTAAACGAGTACACTTTGGCCGCGACCATATTTTGGTCTCGAGAGTAGTGATCAAATAACAGATAAAAATCTAGCCTGACAGACGATATTTCCATGCAAGATAACGCTTCGTATCGCAAGTGAGAGTGGTCAGGAGAGCATACCCAGGCCCTACATTACGTATTCGTAGGATGGAGTAAGTCTTTATAATCACTCTACGTGACCTCCACCACACATCCTCGAGTTGATTTCAATACATTTTGAGAGGAAAATTTTTGTGTAGTGCTAATTTATATACTTTGTCTTTCTCTTTAATTAATATTACCTATATTACGCGAAATATGAAACTTTCTACGTATGTAGGTACCGCACATGTGTATTTTCTGTTGTATGGAGCTGGCCGCGGTGGCCGAGAGGTTCTAGGCGCTTCAGTCCGGAACCGCGCGACTGCTACGGTCGCAGGTTCGAATCCTGCCTCGGGCGTGGATGTGTGTGATGTCATTAGGTTAGTTAGGTTTAAGTAGTTCTACGTTCTAGGGGACTGATGACCTCAGATGTTAGGTCCCATAGTGCTCAGAGCCATTTGAACCATTTTTTGTTATATGGATGCTGTGTTCAGAGAGATTAATGTCTGTGTAAAGTCAGACGAACATGAGTTGAACGACTAAAGGATTAACAGATAGTGAAAAAGGCGTATAAATGTGGCGTAATGAACGTGTAATTCAAAGTGATTAAAGCTGCTCAGATTCTGTAGACTTATTAGCATAAAGGAGTTCATGTGCAAATTTTAAATGACGGAAGAACGTGGCTTCTGCTGAATCACGATGCGTAATGAATCCATACTAAACCACATTTTTTGAGACAGAATAACACTTTTCATTGCTTTCTTTTCTCTGCAATAAAATATCGCGCTTCTACAATCGCACACTAGTGGACAAAACGTAAGGACGAAAGTGGTTTTCTCATGATGTGACACTGCCAAGTAACATAGCTCGATGAAACTTGTGAGTCGTGCGCGGCTCATGTTCATGCCGTTTCTTGCTTGACAGCTTCTCTTTACGGAACTGTCGCCTCGTCTCTTATTCGGTTTACTGGCGTCACTAAGTTGCTGGCTTGCCTGCTCGTGAGTGGCAGCAGCAGCGCGTATCGATAAGAGCACTGTCTTTATTATCTTTGAAGCGACCGCTAGTATTCCGGGTCGTCGTGTGTCGGCGGTTGAGTCGGGACGCGGCGCCATTGAAGTCCGGACAGCCAGACCTCGCCGACCGTTGGCGACACACATGTACTGTCTGACGGAAGGGAACTTGGGCGTGAACGACCGTTGGTCGGTCGTTCCGTCGGTCGTCTCATCGGGCGACGTGTATTTGGTCTTTTGAGCGTTTCTGGGCCTCGTCAGTTGGTCATCTTGCCCGACGTGGGTCGGTTCCTTCCTTGTGCAGAGATGTCAGGTGGCCAATGGGCAAGAGTTACCTCTGCATGTTTGGGTCCGAGCCAGTGTGCCGGGGTCGCCGTGTCTCCGAGTTCCGAACGGACATCGAGTTGAGTCGGGTTGGAGCTTGTAATGGTACTTGAATTACGTAACCATTACGGCACCTCACCTCAACCTCTCGATACCAGCAATATTCTACTGTGTTTCTGTAAAATAGTTAACATATTTCTGTGACATCATTCAGATTTGATTTCATTAATGTAGAGGTACTTCGATACATCGATATGTATATATTGCAATGATATTTTTATATGTATTCTTTCTTTTGTCATTATGATCTTTGACGTACTTGTAACTCTGAATTTTTGGGCGCGTAAGCGGTTATTAGAGAGTCAAGCTTTGGTCGTCATGTTAAGAAGACGCAAATTGTAGTCAGTGTAGGAAATGTGAACTTTAACAGTGAGGGAGATATTTTCGAGTATGTTTTATATTGTGAAGTGATGTTTTGGAACGAGTTACGTGATATTGCAACAAATGTAATAAAAAAGAAGTGTAACTTAAATTCGGAGTGCTGATTACTTTTTTACATCACCATTGTCCTAACTTGCAAAAGTTTAATCTTCAAAAATGGTTTACGAAACACATCTGTAAAAGTTTTGAATATCGCAGTATAGCACCTAGGCCACTTCGCATCCGAGTTTGGAATCATCACTACCTAGATTTTCGACGATTGAGCCACGAGTTCACAACGAGACCAGCGTGGGAAACACGAAAAGATGAATGCCTAGTTTATCCATTATTTCAAGAAATGACTTTATTAACTGTGCTCTTATGACACCTGCCACATAATATAACTTTGTTGTTGCCCGAAAATGCAATATTTAGTAGCGTGAGTAACACTACAATCATAATTAATTTTGAGCTTTGTTGTGGTAGGGTTGTTAGAAGCTGCAGTGAGCTCCGGACAGCCAAGACTCGCCCGACCGTTGCCGACACACATTACTTGAACGGGGACGACCTTGGTAGGTCGTTCGGTCGGTCATCTCATCGGACGACGTGTATTCGGTCGCCGACCGCTTATGGAAACTCTGTGTGTGTCGACTTGTGATTTCTCCTTGTTCTTCCACAGTGATAGGTTTTAGAAGTGTTCGAGTTCTTGTGGAAGTGTTTTCGGGCAACTGTGTGTAGCTTGTGTGATTTTGTCTGAGCAGTTATGTTAACACTGCCCGCGGACTGGAGTTGTCAGTCGGTCGGTTGGGACAGAGCCCGGCACGGCGTGTTGTTCATATTTTTGAGTGATTATTGTGCCTTGGCTGTTTTTAGACGCCAATTTTGAAGACGTAGTGCTGCTGGTATCTTGGTCCTCGGCTGATATTTTCCGTTGTGGTGCCGTTGGTCGACGGAAGGGAACTGATTAAGTTGTTGCTCGGTCCTTCAGCCGTCCTTGGGTCGGGTTACCATCTGATTACTTAATCTTATTCTTGGCCGCCTGTCTCACCTAAGCTTATGTTATCTCCTCAGGCCGACCCTTGGAAGACTTCTGAGCACCACTGTTCCGTTGTTTTTAGATTCTCATTTGTCTCAAGTACTGTGCGAGACCCTCAGCCGTTTGTTAGTTTATTTTGTTTTAATTTTAAAATAAGGCTTTCGGCCGACTATTTTAAATCTTTCTTTTTCAGACCGTAAACCTTCAGTTCTTCAGCCGAGTATATATGTAAATTTTTTTCTTTTTTTTAACTAAGGCCTTCAGCCGTGTGTATTCCTTAAAGCAATTTTAATAACTTGTGTTCGGGGCATATGCCGTATTGTTTTTGAATCCTTTTAAGGGCATGTGTGATTAAGTGTCTTTAGGAATAGAAGTTTGTGTGTTTTGTACAACAAACAGTAACTGACCTTGGCCGCTTTCCACAACCATAACCTGATCCGCTCTGCCCTGCGAAACGCATATTCAACTTGGACCATACATAGAAAGAACGGCTACACTATAGAACAGAATGTAACTGAAAGAAATACGCAACCAGACGAACAGAAATGACACTTTTATCCATAGGCAGTAATTACACTGACGTCACCGCAGTTCATGTTGGTTTCCTGGATATTACAAAACGCGAAACATGGTTATTAATGGGATGTGTGGTCACCACGGTCGGCAATGCATCCTTTGCGACGCACTCACATGCAGGCCACAAGGTTGCTAAGAAGTTCTTGTGGCAGGGTGTTCCATTCCTTCAGGAGCGAGGCTGACAACTGCTGTATAGTCGTTCGTGACACTAGACGTGCTACAGTACGTGTCGCTAACACTTCCCACACGCGCTCGATGAACTTAGGCGGAGGAACAGGCAGGCCATCAATTCCCTGAATATCCTCTCGTTCCAAAAGATCCTCCACTTGCGCTGTTCAATGATGTCTCGTATTCTCACCCATAAAAATGTAGTCAAGGCCAAATTCATCCCTGAAAAGACTCACGTGAGAGTACAGTGTCACAGTAACCGGCGAGTGTACTTGTACAAAGATTTGGTGGTCAGCACGGTCGTGCAACATCATGCCTTCCTACATCATACGACCTGGTCCACCAAAACGACCATTTCGTCCTTGAGTTTCGCGTACTTCGGGCACAGAGAACAAATATGACCGAAAATCGATGATTGTGAGCAAATTGAAACATTAGTGCCGCCTGGATATCCTTCCATATGCTGCTCGAAATTTATTTTTCTTCAAGAAATTCTGCTGGACGCAAGCCAATTTATTGCTGAAAGGAGTCGGTAGTTACTTTAAGGCGAGGTTTACTATCTTTTGGTTCAAAAAATAGATTTTTAATTGCATTTTTGGATCCATAAAAGTGTTTAGAATCTACCCCTGAAACGGTTTTTCCGAATACGGAACCGAAATGTTTGTTATTCGTGGCTGAACAAAAAAATGCACCTGCCTGAAATCGGCCTTTTTCTCGCACCAGGTTTTTTCTTGCAGAGGACGCGTTATTGTACCGGTGCTTGGGAGGAGACACACAAAATTCAAATGAAAGTTAGAACGCCTGTGTTTGAAAGTTAGCCCCCAAGTATTTGCATTCTGGTGCGAAGACTGTGGAGATTGAGACTTTGCTGACAGTGAGCAGCTTCAACGAAGGGTGGTCAGCAATTCTGAAGACCATGACGACGATGGACGTCAACCTGGGACTCTATTCGACGCAGTTCTCCAAGCATTCGGACTACCACCGGATTCAAGTGGCCGAAAACCGCTTGTTACCGGCTGTACGAGCGGCTCTGGAGCAGTGCAGGATGGCCCAGATCGTGCAGAACGCCCTCTATGAGGATGAGGAAGGACTAGTTTATGGACCCGGAATAGTAGATTGAACGTAAGTTGCATAATATTGGATTTACATGTAGTCAAAACTTCAAACGCGCGGTATGGTAACTTCAAATCTACTGACCGATTGGCATGATTCTTTGTTTCCGATGAAGCTAACTAAATTGTCTAGCAGTTGCACCACTTTTATTCAGATCCATCAACTATAAATACTCTCCCGGAAATGGAAAAAAGAACACATTGACACCGGTGTGTCAGACCCACCATACTTGCTCCGGACACTGCGAGAGGGCTGTACAAGCAATGATCACACGCACGGCACAGCGGACACACCAGGAACCGCGGTGTTGGCCGTCGAATGGCGCTAGCTGCGCAGCATTTGTGCACCGCCGCCGTCAGTGTCAGCCAGTTTGCCGTGGCATACGGAGCTCCATCGCAGTCTTTAACACTGGTAGCATGCCGCGACAGCGTGGACGTGAACCGTATGTGCAGTTGACGGACTTTGAGCGAGGGCGTATAGTGGGCATGCGGGAGGCCGGGTGGACGTACCGCCGAATTGCTCAACATGTGGGGCGTGAGGTCTCCACAGTACATCGATGTTGTCGCCAGTGGTCGGCGGAAGGTGCACGTGCCCGTCGACCTGGGACCGGACCGCAGCGACGCACGGATGCACGCCAAGACCGTAGGATCCTACGCAGTGCCGTAGGGGACCGCACCGCCACTTCCCACCAAATTAGAGACACTGTTGCTCCTGGGGTATCGGCGAGGACCATTCGCAACCGTCTCCATGAAGCTGGGCTACGGTTCCGCACACCGTTAGGCCGTCTTCCGCTCACGACCCAACATCGTGCAGCCCGCCTCCAGTGGTGTCGCGACAGGCGTGAATGGAGGGACGAATGGAGACGTGTCGTCTTCAGCGATGAGAGTCGCTTCTGCCTTGGTGCCAATGATGGTCGTATGCGTGTTTGGCGCCGTGCAGGTGAGCGCCACAATCAGGACTGCATACGACCGAGGCACACAGGGCCAACACCCGGCATCATGGTGTGGGGAGCGATCTCCTACACTGGCCGTACACCACTGGTGATCGTCGAGGGGACACTGAATAGTGCACGGTACATCCAAACCGTCATCGAACCCATCGTTCTACCATTCCTAGACTGGCAAGGGAACTTGCTGTTCCAACAGGACAATGCACGTCCGCATGTATCCCGTGCCACCCAACGTGCTCTAGAAGGTGTAAGTCAACTACCCTGGCCAGCAAGATCTCCGGATCTGTCCCCCATTGAGCATGTTTGGGACTGGATGAAGCGTCGTCTCACGCGGTCTGCACGTCCAGCACGAACGCTGGTCCAACTGAGGCGCCAGGTGGAAATGGCATGGCAAGCCGTTCCACAGGACTACATCCAGCATCTCTACGATCGTCTCCATGGGAGAATAGCAGCCTGCATTGCTGCGAAAGGTGGATATACACTGTACTAGTGCCGACATTGTGCATGCTCTGTTGCCTGTGTCTATGTGCCTGTGGTTCTGTCAGTGTGATCATGTGATGTATCTGACCCCAGGAATGTGTCAATAAAGTTTCCCCTTCCTGGGACAATGAATTCACGGTGTTCTTATTTCAATTTCCAGGAGTGTATTTTTACTTGGCCGACGAAGTCGAAAAACCGATGAAAGAAACCCTGTTTTTTTTCAAATGGCCGCCATTTTGTTCCCTATGGTCAAAATAACTTTAGCGAGGTACAACTCCTAAAGAATCTTATATACTTCGCTAACGTCAACTCAACTTTGCTTTCAGACGAGCCGGCTGACCTGTGACATACCACGCGTGGAGGTGTACATCGAATTTTTGTTTCGTTCCGACGGCACTTCCGCCTTTGCTCTTGTACATTTCCGGCTGAAAAAATTCCAGTTTGTAGAGGAAATCTCTATAAAAATTTTGACCAAATTTGACATTGATATCTATAACACATCCCGAGAAAAAAATTCTCGAAGAACATGCTTTTTTCGGGCCAAAGATAGTAAACCTCCCCTTAATGTATATTCACAAAAAAAGGAAGAAATACACCACGCCGTCTTCACAAAATCAGCGTATGCAAAGGCGGCAGCATCACTCACCACAGTTTTCACACGCCAAGGTCTAGGAGAGGATTGTTTCCATTTACCTTAGACATAAAAATTATTGACAGCAAAAGGGAACAAAAAAAAAGTATCACACGAGCACGGCAAGAATGAAAATATCGTCCAAAGACTGCCTTCTCTTAAGAAAAAAATTATTGAGAATGAATCTCGCAAACAAAATAACTGGACAGTTTATACATTTAGCCTAGTTGTTTGTGATGGGGCTCAGATGTTTAAGAAGTTTCAAATATTTTACAGGCCAACCTATCGAGGCTAACCGTTATGACAGTATACAACATAACCAAGGAAGAAACACACAGATCTTCCTTTGCATGTAAGTCATTAAATGTGGCACCGTACATATCCGCATACGAAAGAACTGTACATAGAAACTGCACCGCGCACACCCATGCATCAAACAAATAGTCAACGCATTTCCAGCGCGATATCGACCTTAGACGAGCTGAAACCTGATTGAATTTCGCATCTCAAATAAACGTAGGCGCAGTCATTTGCGTCGAAGTAAAAGGTCGATTTTTACACTTCCACCACAGAAATAGAAGAGGAACTCACGAGAGAAAGATATAAATGTGACCGAGCTTTCTGAATTCGATCAAGAATTATATCCGTGTACGCCCCAAGTATCCGAGTGCTCACCGGGACAGAGGCACATACAGTGCACAGAAATGCTCAAGATGCACAGGTGATATTTTTAACGTCGAATGTGACACAAGCGAAGATAACAGTAAATGCGCGAACTGCAGGAGCGAGTACATGCTTGCGAGGTGCTCGAAAGACCATCCGTTCCAACGAACCTAAATCCTACATAAACATAAAATTGTATTGATAACCAGACTGCCAGTATACTAAAAGACAAAATATACACCCCTTGGGCATAGGTGTGTGTGTGTGTTGTCCTTAGTGTAAGTTAGTTTAAGTTAGATTAAGTAGTGTGTAAGCCTAGGGACCGATGACAACAGTTTGGTCCCAGAGGAACTTACCACAAATTTCGAATTTCCTCGTAACCTACGATCTAATTGGGACAGTCACAACCGCCCCTGTCAATATACTGCCGGAAAGAAAAACGAATTCTGAACTATCAAAGAATAATCTAAAAAACATTTGCAAAACAATTAGACCTTGTGCTAACTGGCAATAAGCCACACCTCCACATACAGTCCACATTGAAATTTATATTAAAAAAAAATCTGAAGAGATAGAGCAGACACCAAAATGTACTCCACCACAACCATCTCACAAGAAAAGCCGACCACTAATCGAGCTATAGCAGACGAGAAGCTGACGACTCAAGAAGTCGAAACATCACTGTCCAACTTCAAATGCAGGTACCGCATAGACAGAGTCGCTAAGGAAACATCATCAAAAAAGACGAAAACTACAGGAAAATAAATGGAGCAGTCCTAACGAACCATAGAACAGCCATGGAAGAGGGACTTCAGAAAAATATCACTGCTGACTTTGTCAGTACCAGCGACTTCAGGGCAAGGCTACTGGTATTAGGACAACTAACCATCAATGAAAAATTAGCCACACTAGGAGTCCTAGAACAAGGGCTAACAGCCTTAGACTGATCCTACACGTTTACGTCAGCTATGAAGTGGACACAGCGCCAGTATATCATGACTTACCCAAAAGCGGAGTGATAGTATTTCACAGCAGAATAATACTTACCATTAGAATAAACTTAGCAGCGTAACACTCGGACATCCAGGGGATCAACCTTAAGTTACAAACCCATTCCGACAAAAAATTGCAGCTAATAAAGATGTATGTACCAAAACAGGAGCAATTACTAATAGAGCTCCTGCAATACGTCACACTCCTGGCAGAATTTGTAATTATGGACAACATAAGCGCAAGACCTGAAAAATTTTGAGATTCCAGAAGTAATAAGAGCGGAATTGCCCTAGAAACAGTACTGGAAGACAACACAAACTAAGGCACCATCCTTCATTAATCATGTAGGAACGTCTACAGCTGATCATACGTATGTTCAATCTCATTTTATACTTATCTCAACATATCATGGAAGGGAGTCAGCATCGGTAACGACCACCTGCTCCTAACAATAGGTACACATGTACCGGCATCTCCGAAAATCGAAGGAAACAAAAAAGCAATATTTTTAGTCAAAGAAAACTTAAATGTAAAGAACTACCAAATTGACCAACGGGCAATATCTAAAAATATTCAGCAAGCCCAAGAAATAGCAAACGTGGAAAAAGTAGAAAAATACGATAAAAAAATTGTATAAGCAATATCAACAGCGGCATCCGAAAACGCTGCAGTAAAAACAACCAAACCTCATGTAGAATGGATTCAGCATAGAATATTAAACACGAAAAAGATGAATTTGCAACCGCTTAAAAGTAACCACCGTCGCGAATTCATAACGGAATGGAGGGCCATCTCAACAACTTAGGTAAGCTACGTCTAAGAGAATAACGAGATGAAAAATGCTCTGGGATGGACAAAAACCTTGACCACAAGCAGATCAATAGGTGGTGGCTCACATTCAGAAAAGTTACTGGACCCTAGCATAAAGCTGGTCCCCCTCTATATCATCAAGAAAACACGGTAACGGAAGACGAACGTCGTGAAAATGTTCCCAACCACCAAAAAGGCTCGAATCGCAGCTGAAATCACGAAGAAATAGTAAAACAAGAATAGTACAGCACTCATTACCTCTACCCTCGCAGAGTTGTTAGAATCATACGTAATTCTTACACAGAAATGACAGACTCGTATATTACCCGAACACTGAGAACTAGTTCATCAAAAACATGAAGAATGAGTGAATAAATTGTTCACGGAAAAAATTTCCTGTAAATGCAAGTGTCAAGGTTCTGCAACCATTTTTAAGTATGATGCAACTGATGAAGTTCTTCAGAGAATCTTGGTAAACAATCTCAGGTCGAGCTACACTTTATCTGAGATTAGGCCTCCGGTTCTCGAACAGTGCGATATCAGTCCGTAAGAAGGAAACTGGCGGATAATGAGCTACATACTTCATTTCTTTTACAGCTGTAAAGTTTCTGCCACCTAACAGAATTAATGAAAGAAAGATATTTGCAGCAGGGAAAATTTCAAATTCGAGATAGTATTTTCATGTGCATTAATGTTAAGCGGTGTGCGTGGGAATGATACAACTGTATTCTCGGTAACAAATGCAGCAAATGAAATGTGCAGCTCGGTCGTCTTTTCAAAATTATGTAGGACGAGAAAGAAAATATTACTATTGCCTCCTGTTTACGCAGTTCATGTGATGCCTGTGACGATATTCTTATGTCCTCTTCATAGCTTTTTTTTACAGTCTGGGCCATTGGACAGAAGAGCTTGAACCGTACATATAGAACAGTGACCAGCGTCGTTTCAGGATAACGTATATGCAACACAACACAAAAACTTATTTTTCACGTATCAACAGAGATTCTGGTGTGAAGAGAGCTTAGCACACTTTCTGTGTCGCCTATTATTGTATTTAACTGTGTTAAATTAGAGCCTTCCTCCATGGTATACGGAAACTTTCAACCGATTCATATTTTACTAGGGATTCTCCCCGGCTTAGCACATGTGTTATTCATTACCTACGACTTGACTACATATTTATATACACAAACTTTCCTCGCGAATGTGTCTGTGTACTCGTATTAGTGAGAACGGAATCAAAAACCGTCCATTGTTCCGGATATTAGCCGTCATATAAATACAGGAAAATGCAGCGGGAGACTTTTATAATATGAATATGCATAGATATACATTGCCTGACAAAAAGCGAAGCACACGAAGCTATGATCGGAAGTCAATGTAACTTCGTACACGTACACAAGAGAGGCAGGTATGTAAATGACGACAGTTGCCGTTCTCTGTGACAGGTAGAACGCCAACTGTCATCGTATATAAGGAGCGTTAATAGCGTCAGATGTTGAGTGATCACTATGAACGATACGGAGACGTGAGTTAGGGTTATCAGCACCTGACAGACTTTGAAAGGGTCCTCAGTGGGGGGGCTTCCATTTGGACGGCCGTTCAAATAACGCAGTATCCAGATTTGTGGAGCATTCAGACGTGACAGTGGCCTGATGGTGAACTACATAGAAAGGGGAGGGTAGGCATGCTCTTCGGTCGACCACATCTGACCACCATTCAAGGGAGGATAACCCTCACATCTGCACCTGCCATCCGTGATGGACTCTGTGCAACATTATGTGTCGTCCTGCACAATTGGTCGGACTATCGAATTACCGTCCCACGTGCATGCAGCCGTTACACGTTTGGATAGCACTGTGAACGGGAGGCGTGGAATTCTGATGTACGTCGTCGAATTGTGTTCAACCATGAATCTCTCTGTTCTGCGCTACCCCAGATAACCATCGCCGGAGAAAAAGGTGGTGACGTCGGGAGACTGCCCATTCTTCCAATGTTTTGGAGAGACATAGCAGTGTTACTCCTGCCGCCATGATGTGGGGAGCGAGCAGGACGACTTACGACAGAGGCTTAAGCACACCGATACAGCATGGACATTCTGTGCCCTCATGTGTTACACCTCATAGGACAGTATTGTAGAAAACAATCACCGTACACACATGCTACGTGTCTCTGTGGAATGTCTTGCGTGATGTTTAGGTACTCTTATGACCTGCCAGATCCCCAGATTTGGCACCATTAGAACGTGAGTGTGGTGATCCCGGACCTCCACGCTGTCCCAGCGCCATTAACCGGAATATCACGGAGAGGTTGCAACAGGTGTGGGCCAGCTCACCTCAGGAAACGATACAACTGCTGTATGGCACACTCCTCAACCGAATCAGTGCGTGCACTCGGGCCGCAGTGGGTGTAACATCGTACAGATAAGTGGGCCCTTACAGTCATGTTCTTTGCAAATGTTTCTCGATATTGTAATCACCGAAATAATAACACATACCCTCTCAACCTGTAAAGTTTCCTTCCTCCTTCGTGCTTCATTTCTTTTGTCAGACAGTGTGCTATTCACATTGCATGAAAAGTAGGCGATACCGGTCCTTCCAGTTACATAGCAAAGAGGCGACATGCATGAATGACTACACAGAATGAATCTTCTTCTCACTTCATCTCAAATGCTTGTCGGTTTGTTAAGCATAACTTTTCGCGACTGCTACACTTCCTGACTGCTCGTCATCGTAGATGATAGACGACCGATAAATTAACGGAAATAATTCGATCAGCAAGTTGGACATGACTTGTTCAACTTGCTGATCAGATTATTTCCGTTAATTTGACAAGTTAAAGAACAGCTGCGTTACGTGGAGAGAGGCCTTGTATAAATCACTGAGAAATTGCACACATTATATATATATATACACAGGGTGAGTCACCTAACATTACGGCTGGATATATTTCGTAAACCACATCAAATACTGACAAATCGATTCCACAGACCGAACGTGAGGAGAGGGGCTAGTGTAATTGGTTAATACAAACCATAAAAAAATGCACGGAAGTATGTTTTTTAACACAAACCTACATTTTTTTAAATGGAACCCCGTTAGTTTTGTTAGCACATCTGAACATATAAACAAATACGTAATCAGTGCCGTTTGTTGCATTCTAAAACGTTAATTACATCCGGAGATATTGTAACCTAAAGTTGACGCTTGAGTACCACTCCTCCGCTGTTCGATCGTGTGTATCGGAGAGCACCGAATTACGTAGCGATCCAAATGGAACGGTGATGGACCTTAGGTATAGAAGAGACTGGAACAGCACATTACGTCCACATGCTAACACCTTTTTATTGGTCTTTTTCACTGACGCACACGTACATTACCATGAGGGGTGAGGTACACGTACACACGTGGTTCCCGTTTTCAATTACGGAGTGGAATAGAGTGTGTCCCGACATGTCAGGCCAATAGATCTTCAATGTGGTGGCCATCATTTGCTGCACACAGTTGCAATCTCTGGCGTAATGAATGTCGTACACGCCGCAGTACATCTGGTGTAATGCCGGCGCAGACTGCCACAATACGTTGTTTCACATTCTCTGGGGTTGTAGGCACATCACGGTACACATTCTCCTTTAACGTACCCCACAGAAAGAAGTCCAGAGGTGTAAGATCAGGAGAACGGGCTGGCCAATTTATGCGTACTCCACGTCCTATGAAACGCCTGTCGAACATCATGTCAAGGGTCAGCCTAGTGTTAATTGCGGAATGTGCAGGTGCACCATCATGCTGATACCACATACGTCGACGCGTTTCCAGTGGGACACACTCTATTCCACTTCGTAATTGAAAACGGAAACCACGTGTGTACGTTTACCTCATCCCTCATGGTAGTGTACATGTGCGTCAGTGCAAAAGACCAATAAAAAGGTGTTAGCATGTGGACGTAATGTGCTGTTCCAGTCTCTTCTGTACCTAAGGTCCATCACCGTTCCCTCTGGATCCCTACGTAATTCGGTGCTCTCTGATACACACGATCGAACAGCGGAGGAGTGGTACTCAAGCGTCAACTTTAGGCTACAATATCTCCGGATGTAATTAACATTTTACAGTGCAACAAACGGCACTGATTATGTATTTGTTTATATGTTCAGATGTGCTAACAAAACTAACGGGGTTCCATTTAAAAAAACGTAGGTTTGTGTTAAAAAACATACTTTCGTGCATTTTTTTATGGTTTGTATTAACCAATTACACTAGCCCCTCTCCTCAAGTTCGGTCTGTGGAATCGATTCGTCAGTATTTGATGTGGTTTACGAAATACATCCAGCGGTAACGTTAGGTGACTGATATATATGCATTTATACCTGTGCGCTCTACATCTCCCCCATTGGACCGATTACGACTAAACGTGGTGCACATATCATTTACGGTCTGGATAGAATCTCTGTGAGGATAAGAACCAACTGCCTATCAAAGGGGTGGGCATGGGGTGAAAAAGAAGCCTACTACAAAAGCTTCATTCTTCCAGTATTTGCGACTGGTACACTTGGTAACTTACAAGCTTTACACATGATTCCAAACATTCTCTACACTTTTTCTCGTTGACAATTCCCACAAAATAATGAAAGGGAAAAAGTTTATAGACTACTAAATTTAAGCTGCTAATGCACTAAAACAGTCACATTAGACATGAAGGTTTACTTCTTTGCTACTAACTATATTCGTCAAACATTTTGCAGGCAATATTCACATACATCAGTGAATGCACCTGAAAAATTATATCGTTGCATGACACATAGCTCAGAAGAAATAACGTCATAAACTCCGACATTCTCGAAAAACTGCTGGTTCCAGCATGAAGTTTAAATTTATTACTTCTTTGCTACCAACTCTATTCGCAACACAATCCGCACACACTATGCACATATGCCGCTGAAACTACTTACAGAATTATATCACTGTACGACTCATAGTTTAGGAGATGTTATTGTTGTGGTCTTCAATCCGAAGACTGGTTTGATGCAGCTCTCCGTGCTACTCTGTCCTGTGCAAGTTTCTTCATATCCCTCTGACTCTTGCTTACTTTATACCTCTCTTGGTTCCTTTCTACGATTTTTAACCTCCATCCCTCCATATTTCAGAATGTGTCCTGTCAACCGATCGCTTCTTTTAATCAAGTTATGCAGCAAAGTTCTTTCCTCTCTATTTCTCATCACTGCCTCCTCATTAGTCACACGAGCTAACCATCTGATCTTCAACATTGCACAGTAGCACCACATTTCAAAAGCTTCTATTCTCTTCTTGCCTAAACTGCTTATCATCCATGTTTCACTTCCATACGTGGCTACACTCCAGAAAAATGCCTTAAAAAAGGCTTTCTAGCA
Organism: Schistocerca cancellata; assembly: GCF_023864275.1. Classification (NCBI taxonomy): domain Eukaryota; kingdom Metazoa; phylum Arthropoda; class Insecta; order Orthoptera; family Acrididae; genus Schistocerca; species Schistocerca cancellata. The sequence goes on from NC_064633.1 coordinate 96,813,969, forward strand.
CTTAAATCTGGATTCGATGTTGAATATTGATACTGTGTATTCAAGTTATTAAATTTCTCTTCTTCAGAAACGCTATTTTTTCCATATACAGTCTATATTTTATATCCTCTCAACTTCGGCCATCATCAGTTATTTTGCCGCCACAACAGTAAAGATCACCTACTACTTTCAGTGTCTTGTTTCCTAATCTGATTCCCTAAGCGTCACCAGATTTATTCTTATTTTGCTTCTATTGAAGTTCATCTCCTACATTCCTTTCGAGACACTGTCCTTTCAGTTCAACTACTCTTCCAAGTCCTTTGCTGTCTTTCACAGAATTACAATCTCATCGGCAAACCTCGAAGTTTTTATTTCTTCTCACTTTCCTTTACTGCTTACTCAATACTCAGATTGAATAAAGCAGGGGAAACGATACAACATTGTCTCACTCCAACCCAACCACAGTTTCGCTGTTACGCCCCTTCACTCTTATACTGCTGTCTGCTTTATGTACAAGTTGTAAATAGCCTGTCGCTCTATGTATTTTAACCCTGCTATCTTCAGAATTTCAAAGAGTTCCAGTCAACATTCTCAAAAGCTTTCTCTAAGTCTACAAATGCTAGAAACGTAGGTTTACCTTCGCTTAATCTGTCTTTTAAGATAAATGGTATGGTCAGTTTTGCCTCGCTTGTTCCTAGCTTTCCCTGGAATCCAAAATGATCATCCCCGAGGTCGGCTCTACCAGTTTCTCTATTCTCCTACAGAGAATTCATGTTATTATTTGGAACCATGATTTATTAAATTGATAGTTCTATAATATTTATATCTGTCAATACCTGCTTTCTCAAGAATTGGAAATATTACGTTTTTCTTAAAATATGATGGTATTTCTCCTGTTCAATACATCTTGCACACCAAGTGGAATAATTTTGTTATGGCTGTTTCTCCCAAGGTCATCAGTAGTTATGACTGGATGTCATCTATTCAAGGGGCCTTCTATCGACTTAGGTCTTTGCTCTGTCAAATTGTTCTCGAAGTATAATATCTACCATCTCCATTTGCATCCTCTAACTTTCAAAAATATTGCATTCAAGTTCATTTTCTTTATATAGCCCCTCCATATACTCTTTCCACCTTTCCGGTTTCCCTTGTTTACGTAGTACCGGTTTCCCATCTGAGATATTGATATTCATACCCTTGCTTCTCTTTTCTCCAAGAAGGCCTCTTTAATTTTCCTGGAGACAGTGTCTATCTGTCCACTAGTGATACATGCCTCTAAATGATTACATTTGTTCTCCAGCCACTCCTGCTTGGCCATTTGTACTATCTGTGAGTCTCATTTTTAGACGTTTGTATTCCCTTTCGTCTGCCTCATTTGCTGCATTCTTATATTTTATCCTTTCATCACTTAAATTCAATATATCCTGTATTATCCAAGACTTTCTAGTAGGCCTTCTATTTTTACAAATTTGGACCTTTGCTGCCTTTACTATTTTATCGTCTTTCCTGTTCCAGGTCCCGTTTACTTAATTTCCTAATTTTTTGCAATTTAATCTACAGTAAATTGTAATCAGAGCCCACATCTGTCCTTGAAATGTCTTACAGTTCAAAATCTGGTGTCGAAGTCACAATCTCACCATTATAAAATCAATCTGAAATCTACCGATATCTCCAGGTCTCTTCCACCTATACAACCTTGTTTCATGATCCTTAAACCATATTTAGTGATAATTAAATTATGCTCTGCGTAAAATCCTGCCATTCTATCAGGCAGCTACCTCTTCAATTCCTTTCGGCCAGTCCATATTCACTTATTATTCTTCCTTCTCTTCCTTTTCCTACTATCGAATTCCTGTCCCCCGTCTCAATTACATTTTCGTCTCCTTTGACTACCAGAATTATTCCTTCTGTATCACCATATATTTGTTCAATCTCTTCATCATTTGCGAAGCAAGGTGGTCAGTATGGGCTTCGTGTTTATCTTGTCTACGGTAATACATTCACTGCTCATAGTAACTTACCCGCATTCCTGTTTTCTTATTCATTAAATCTACTCCTGCATTACCCCTGCACTCAGCTGATGAGAAGTCCTGTTCCTATTGCCACTGAACTTCACTATATTTTAACTTCAACTTATCCATTTCCCTGTTTGAATTTTCTAACCTGCGTGTCCGATTAATGGATATGATATTCCACATTCTACCTGTAGAAGGCCAGTTTTGTTTCTTCCGATGAAGACATCCTCCTAAGTATTGCCCGCCTGGAGACCCGTATCCGTGACTATTTTACTTCTGGATTATTTTACCTAGAGGGTGCCATCATTATTTAACTATACAGTAGAGCTGCATGCCCATGCGAAAAAATACGGCTGCAGTTTCCCTGTGCTTCCAGCCGTTCGCAGTACCAGCACAGCGAGACGATGTTGACTGATCTTACAAGGCCAGATCAGCCAATCATCCAGACTGTAGCCCCTGCAGGAACCACGCGTTTGTCTTGGTTTTCTACGGATACCACTCCGTTGTCGTTGCACGTATCTTTGAGGCATGCAAGCCGCTGCACCCCGTCAAGGACCATAGTTCGTAAGAGGGGGGGGGGGGGGGAGGGGGGGTGAATTTGAGCTCAGAAAACGATCCTACAGGGATTCAGAGTGGGGAGGAGGAGATGGACAGAGGAGGAAGGAGCATGTGGAAAGAGATGAGAGGAGCAAAACGACAGAGAGAGGTGGGAGTAGCAGATGGACAGAGAGAGATGAGCAGGAGGATGTAGAGAGTACGGCGTGTTGGCGGTGTATGCAGAGAGGCGGGAGAAGGAGATGGTAAGACGGGTGGGGGAGGAGATGTATAGAGAGAGGAAAGACTAATAGAAATGGAACAGATTTACACAAGAGCATCGCCGGGAACTCAGTAACAACATAAAAACATTTTTGATGACATGGAAACGTTGATGACTACCATCAGTACGGAATTAGCGCGGCAGGTGGCTACACACTCACACTTGTCAGAGGAGATGAGGAGGCGTCCACTGATCTCGTCATAGCGCGCCTCGAGGTCAGCCGCTGCTGTTGACACCAGCGTCCCAATCACCAGAACCACCACCAGCGGCAATGCCGTCGCCCACGTAGCTGCAACACAGACGTGCTGGAAATGCTGATTTTCATGTAGTCTTGTTCAGTATAAGTGCTTATCAGTTACGAACCACAACATACTGTTAATATAGAAATACTAATCAAAATATTTGAATACGTAAAGATGAGGTTACTCACTATAATAAATTTTTAATTTCTACTATTCTCCCCACTGTACCTTTAGACCTATTGCCTATATTTGTATAATAGGTTGCGTTTACAAAACTATTTATGTATTGTAATTGGTAACCATTTAGGCCAGAATTACACATAAGCAGGTTTCCTACGAATGTGACGATGATTTTCGAACTGATGTGTACTGAAGTAATAAATCCGCCATCCTATACGCTAAGGCTAGAGCAGCAAAGATTTCTCCAAAAGAAACAAAATTAAAACAAAATTTATTACCTTATTTTATGGATTACTGCAAAAATACAATGCGGTAATGCTTAGAAACTCCACGTCCAATTCAACAGGAATTCCATCACAACATCACGTTCCTAATTTCATTAATTTGCTACTAGTGTCAGTGCAATAGAAGTTCACTGTGTCAATCATCAGCATCGCACAATAATTAGAGAGTGGAAGTCTTTTATCGACGTATAGTCTTTCTGCTGATCTGCTGCTTGCTTCAATCGTGACCTAAGCATTTTACTCTGCATTCGTAATAATGGATGATCGAAACAGCCGTCGTGTGCAGCTGATCGAAAACGTTCAGGGTTAAAATATGCAGCTATACTTACTCAACGTATCTCCTACTATAGTGATCGTACAGTGCGTAAGACGAATGATTGGTGCCGACAGTTCAAGCGGCTACGTAAAAGTGTTGCAGAATGTAGATTAAGGCAACCCACGTTACAGTTATTCTGAAAAGCGTCAGTCGGATTGCTGTCAGAATCTGGTTTAGAAAAGTTTTCTGTTGTACCGTTCGAGAAGATGTACACCGAGGTGACGAAATTCTTGCGTTAGTGTCAGTAGTATTGATTACACAAGGTATTAAAGGGTGGTACATTGATGGAGCTGTCATTTGTACTCAGGTGATTCATGTGAAAAGTTTTCGACTTGATTATGATCGCACGAAGGGAATTAACAGACTTTGAACGTGGAATGCTAGTTGTAGCTAGACGCATGGGACATCCAACTCATAAATCGTTAGGGAATGCGATATTCCGAAATCCACAGTGCCAAGAGAGTACCGACAATACCATAATTCAGGCATTACGTCTCACTACGGACAACGTAAGGTCGACTACCTTCACTTAAAGCCCGAGAGCAGCAGCGTTCGTGTAGTCAGTGCTAGCAAACAAGCAACATTGTGTAGAATAACTGCAGAAATCAGTGTGGTGAGTACGATGAATGTATCCGTTAGGACAATGTGGCGAAATTTGGCGTTAATGGGCTATAGCAGCAGGCACCGGATGAGAGTGCTTTTGCTAACAGTACGACATCACCTGCAGCGCTTCTCCTGGGTTCGTGAACGTGTCGTTTGGACCCCAGACGACTGGAAAACCGTGACCAGGTCTTCTGAGTCAGCTGATGAGAGCTGGTGGTAGGATTAGCGTGTGCCGCAGACCACGTGGACCCGTGCACTCAGGTTCTCAACAAAGAACTCTGCAAGCTGGCAGTGGCAATGGCTTCATAACCTGTGGGCTCTCTTTACATCTAATGGGCTGCGTCCTTTGGTCTTCGATTACCTGGAGACCAATTGCAGCTATTCGTGGACGTCATGTTTCCAAACAACGATGGAATTTTTAAGGATGACAATGAGTCACGTCACAGAACCACAGTTGTTCGTAACTGGTTTGAAGAACATTCTGGAAAAAATTTGATCGATTTCAAGAAAATGAAATACCTACAGCCGTCTATTATGATGTCAATTATTCTACAACTACCAGTTTCGGCGCTTAGTCTCTCCACCCTATAACTGTCAGCTCTGTGAGTCGTCATTTAATGGGTGGAGAGACAATATCACAGTCACAGGTAGTCTGCGTAAACCAGTCTACATCTACATCTACATTTGTACTCCGCAAGCCACCCAACGGTGTGTGGCGGAGGGCACTTTACATGCCACTGTCATTACCTCCCTTTCCTATTCCACTCGCGTATGGTTCGCGGGAAGAACGACTGCCGGAAAGCATCCGTGCGCGCTCGAATCTCTCTAATTTTACATTCGTGATCCCCTCGGGAGATATAAGTAAGGGGAAGCAATACATTCGATACCTCATCCAGAAACGCAACCTCTCAAAACCTGGACAGCAAGCTACACCGCGATGCAGAGCGCCTCTCTTGCAGAGTCTGCCACTTGAGTTTGCTAAACATCTGCGTAACGTAATCACGCTTACCAAATAACCCTGTGGCGAAACTCGCCGCTCTTCTTTGGATCTTCTCTATCTCCTCTATCACCCCGACCTGGTACGGATCCCACACTGATGAGTAATACTCAAGTATAGGTCGAACGAGTGTTTTGTAAGCCACCTGCTTTGTTGATGGACTGCATTGTCTAAGGACTCTCCCAATGAATCTCAACCTGGCACCCGCCTTACCAACAATTAATTTTATATGATCATTTCGCTTCAAATCGTTCCGCACGCATACTCCCAGATATTTTACAGAAGTAACTGCTACCAGTGTTTGTTCCGCTATCATATAATCATACAATAAAGGATCCTTCTTTCTATGTATTCGCAATACATTACATTTGTCTATGTTAAGGGTCAGTTGCCACTCCCTGCACCAAGTGCCTATCCGCTGCAGATCTTCCTGCATTTCTCTGCAATTTTCTAATGCAGCAACTTCTCTGTATACTACAGCATCATCCGTGAAAAGCCGCATGGAACTTCCGACACTATCTACTAGGTCATTTATATATATTGTGAAAAGCAATGGCCCCATAAGACTCCCCTGTGGCACGCCAGAGGTTACTTTAACGTCTGTAGACGTTTCTCTAAATTGAAAACAACATGCTGTGTTCTCTTTGCTAAAAACTCTTCAATCCAGCCTCACAGCTGGTCTGATATTCCGTCGGCTCTTACTTTGTTTATCAGGCGACAGTGCGGAACTGTATCGAACGCCTCCCGGAAGTCGAGGAAAATGGCATCTACCAGAGAGCCTGTATCTAATATTTTCTGGATCTCATGAACAAATAAAGTGAGTTGGGTCTCACACGATCGCTGTTTCCGGAATCCATGTTGATTCGTACAGAGTAGATTGTGGGTTTCCAGAAATGACGTGATACGCGACCAAAAAACATGTTCTAAAATTCTACAACAGATCGATGTCAGAGTCTATAGTTTTGCGCATCTGCTCGACGACCCTTCTTGAAAACTGGGACATTTGGAACCTTCCGTTCCTCTAGAGACTTGCGGTACACGGCTGTTAGGAGGGGGGCAAGTTCTTTCGCGTACTCTGTGTAGAATCGAACAGGTATCCCGTCAGGTTCAGTGGACTTTCCTCTGTTGAGTGATTTCGGTTGCTTTTCTACTCCTTGGACACTTATTTCGATGTCAGCCATTTTTTCCTCCGTGCGAGGTTTTAGAGAAGGAACTGCAGTGCGGTCTACCTCTGTGAAACTGCTTTGGAAAGAGGTGTTTAGTATTTCAGCTTTACGCGTGTCATCCTCTGTTTCAATGCCATCATCATCCAAGAGTGTCTGGATATGCTGTTTCGATCCACTTACTGATTTAACGTAAGACCAGAACTCTGTTAAGTCGGTACATAGAATTTTACTTCCGAATTCACTGAACCCTTCACGCATAGCCGTCCTTAACGCTAACTTTTGACGTCGTTTAGCTTCTGTTTGTCTGAGAGGTTTTGGCTGCGTTGGCCACTGATGCATCGTATACATGGATCGTGATAATCCCTTCAGCATCAACTAAGTCCTGAAGATGGTGCACTGAAGCGCTGAAACTGGTATCTACACAATAAATGACGCCATAAGGACGGCTGTAGGTGTTTCATTTTCTTACAGTAGTGAACGGCCGTAGTGTCCCGGACCTCCAGTCAAGAGGATGGACACAAAAAAATTCGAGCGAATGGTTTGGTCACACAGATTGCCGACATGAATCCCAACGAACATTTATCGGACATAATGGACAGGTCAGTTCGTGCAGAAAATCCTGCGCCGGCAACACTTTTGCAATTGTGGGCGGAGCAGCATGGATCAATATTCCTACAGGTGACTTCCAACGGCTTGTTGAGTCCATGTCACGTCGAGTTGCTGCGCAGCGTGGGGAAAAAGGATATCCGATACGGTATTAGGAGGTATACCATGACTTTTGTCGCCTCAGTGTAAATTAAATTATTCTCATAGCCTTTCACAATGCCGTTGCTTTTGGCTGCATCTCTGGTGACGCTTACAGTGAAGTTCACAATTTTCTTCCAGGTCTCGCTAGTCGTTTGACTGAGAGCTTTCCCAAAGTAATTCTCAATTTCGGAGACGGTGAATTTATTATTGTTAGCAGTAAGGTAATTTTTTATTTGTAGCTATACACATTCAGTAGCAGTGTCAATGTGACTGAGACGATGGTCTTGCGTACGGGAAGGTCGGGGATTCAAATGGTTACACGACGAGCCCAGTTTAGGTTTTCCGCTATCTCTCTGCGTCACTTCAGGAAACGTGAGGGGGGGGGGGGGAGGAGGCTGGTTCTTCCATGAGAGCTCGGTACACTGCCTTCGTCCTTCCCGAATTAGTGCTTCGTCTACTAAGCGGACGGGAAGTGTCAGTGAACTATTAAACTAATTTCTTTTCTTTCATTCTCCCTTTCTCCCTTCCCACCTTTCTTTAGCGGTGAATCACATTCTTCATCAGCTATCGAAGTGAAACTTATCTACAAAACAATAAGGCATTCGTCACAGTGGAGGAATGTGTAAATAGTGGACACACGGAATAAACGACTCCGAAGGATAAAAAACTTATTTCTGCGAGGAATTTCTAAACCCACTACATCACTGATGCATCTGCAACAAAACCTTGTACTGTCTGCAGAAATTTGACTGTTTCGCTTATATTAATTCGAACCAGTGGTGTTCTCGAGCCAGAATATATAATGACGTAAGCGAATGTAAAAAAAAAGGGGGGGGGGAATGTGCAGCAGATTTCGACATTCCATCATTAAGGGGAGGTTTACTATATTTTTGTTCAAAAAATCGATTTTTTAATTGCATTTTGGGATCCATAAAAGTGTTTAAAACCCAACCCTGAAACGGTTTTTCCGAATACGGAACCGAAATGTTTGTTATTCGCAGTTGAACAAAAAAATGCACTTGCCTGAAATCAGCCTTTTTCACGCACCAGGTTTTTTTCTTTCGGAGGACGAGTTACTGTACCGGTGCTTGGGAGGAAACACACAAAATTCAAATGAAAGTTTGAATGCCTGTGTTTGAAAGTTAGCCCCCAAGCATTTGCATTCTGGTGCGAAAAGAGTGGAGATCGAGACTTTGCTGGCGAGCAGCTTCAACGAAGGGTATTCAGCAATTCTGAAGACCATGACAACGATGCACGTCACCCTGGGACTCTATTCGACGCAGCTGGCCAAGCATTCGGACGAACACCGGATTCAAGCGGCCGAAAACGGCTTGTCACCGGCCGTGCGATCGGCACTGGAGCAGCGCAGGATGGCCCAGATCTAGCAGAACGTCCTCTATGAGGAAGAGGAAGGACTAGTTTATAGACCCGGAATAGCAGATTGAACGTACGTTGCATAATATTGCATTTATATGTAGTCAAACGCGTTTTTCTCGAAATGACCCTTTTTTTAATAGTGTCGTATGGTAACTACTAATCTACTGAACCAATTGGCATGATTCTTTGTTTCCGACGAAGCTAACTAAATTGTCTAGCAGTTGTACCACTTTTATTCCGATCCATCAACTATAAATATTTTTGCTTGGCCGACAAAGTCAAAAAAGCGATGAAAAATATTTTTTTTCAAATGGCCGCCGTTTTGTTGCCTATGGTCCAAATAACGTAAGCGAGGTACAACTCCTAAAGAATCTTATATACTTCACTAACGTCAACTAAATTTTGATTTCAGACGAGCCGGCTGACCTGTGGCATATCGCGCGTGGAGGTCTACATCAAAATTTTGTTTCGTTCCAACGGCACTTCCGCCTTTGCTCTTCTACCTTTCCGGTCGAAAAAATTTCAGTTAGTAGAGGAAATATATATAAACATTTTGACCAAATTTGACATTGATATCTATAACACATCCCGAAAAAAAATTCTCAAAGAACATGCTCTTTTCTGGCCAAAGATAGATAACCTCCCCTTAAGATCAAGTATCCTATTAGAATACCATCAAACAAATACGCAAGTCTTTTACATTTTGCCCACTTGCTCTTCTCACCTGTCCACATTGCAGCGCAGCGAGAGAATCGTGCACACTGTTGCCGCACTGTCCACTCTCAAACGGTAGGCTGCGCGTTTATACCCTTAGGACTTATCAGCCTCAGTATAACGACTCATATCAGGTCGTTGAACGACAGATTACATCAAAACGTTGAGTCACTTGATTGAATCTCTGCTTGCTGTTGGAGAAATTATAAAAACACTTATCTTAACCACACGGTTTCCGACATACGATACATTCACCTTGACTCACCTTGAAAAGTCTTCAAGAAGCCTCGTAGGCCTACCATTCCGTTATAAAATACATCCGATCGGATTATGTATAAAAGAGATTAAGGAACTTGACTTTATGTGTCGTGTATCTTCAGAAATCCTTCAAAATAATAACTTTCGAAGTAGCACGTTGCCTTTAGGTAGTCTTCTGATAGTAGTCATGAATTAGTTTGAAACTCCGGAAATTTTCAAAAAAATTCCCTATTTATAGTATTTAGGTATTATTGATAGTGATCACTAACGAAGTTTGCGTGTATAGTTTGCAGCGGTAAAGTAACGCGATAACATTTCAAATAATATTTGTGTATTTTATTGTATTTCAAGGCGCTGCAGTCATGGACTGTGCGGCTGGTCCTGGCGGAGGTTCGAGTCCTCCCTCGGGCATGGATGTGTATGTTTGTCCTCAGGATAATTTAGGTTAAGTATTGTGTAAGCTTAGGGACTGATGGCCTTAGCAGTTAAGTCCCATAAGATTTCACACACATCTGAACATCTGAACATCTGTATTTCTTTTCAGAGGCATTGCGCTTCAGCCCGCTGGCTGCAATTCATTGATTTTTATGTTATGTCATTTGTAATTGTATTTTGTTTGTATTGTAAGGACACTGCTCGTTCACGACGTTGCCACTAGTTTAGCTTGTTTGTTGTAATATTTTATGTTACATGCCCGTTACATAATAAATTAGGCTACTGAAAATTGTATGTACTTTTAAGAGAGAACTGTTATGCTGGATCAGTCCATGATAATTAGGTCGAAAGTGCGCTTAGTAGCACAACAGATCACTAGTTGTAACAATACAGAAATGGCAGATACACTGTTAGTCAGGGAAAACCTATGGGATGAGAAAGAGTTAGCTTTATTAGCAGCACAAGGTACAGCAGAGGAAAATACCGATCCAAGGGAACTTTTTGAGGATGATAGACACAGTCAAGCCCGTGGTGGGCAATCTGATAGCGAAGATTCTCAGAGACACAATGAGGAAATCATAAAAATATAGGATTATAATGTCCAAGTGAACGCGTAACAACTAAGAATTGTGGTAGATCGCCGTCAGTGACATTGTCACGAGGCAGCATATCAAGGGCGCGCAGTGATGACTTTCTTGATAGCCCGAAATGGAAAGGCATAAGGCGAGAAGATCACCTAAAAGTAGAGGAAGAGAAAGTCACAGTAGTAAAGAAGATTTGGGTAACACGAGTGTGTTGCACATCCTTGCATACCTAAAAGCAATGGGAAGTGAAATGGAAAGTAAAATTCAGACGGTCAGCTAAACAATGAGAAATAAAATTTAAAAGGTCAGCTCTGAATTGGGAAGCCAAATAAAAAGTGGAAATGATGAAGTGCGCTCTGAAATGGGAAGTAAAATTCAAAACGTTAGTGCTGAAATGGGAAGTAAAATTCAGAACTTTAGTGTCGAAATTCAATCGATAAAACATGAAACGAGAAAAGTGAAAAATGAGGTAGGGACGCTCCGAACAAAACTAGAACAAGAGATGGCGGAGGTCAGAAGAACCACGAACGAGGCGCTATTACTAGCGAGGGGCGCAAAGCGGATTGCTCTTGAAACATTAGAGAAGACAGAAAATATGACAAAGATAGGTAGAGGTGCATTAACGAAGTTGCAGAGGCACTTGAAACAAGTAGAAACAACCAAGCTGCAAAAGACGGAAATTGCGCCAAATAAGGCATTGTCCGCGGATCTCTCACAATTTAAACAAAACATAAAAAGCTAAATCAAGCAATTATTTCAGGACGTCAGGTCGCAACATAGTCAAAAATCACAGCTCAGAAAAGAAATAGGAGATTTGGAAATAACAGAAACCGAAAGAGCCAGTTAAAACTCAGCACGATCATGTCCAAGCCCAGACGATACTAGAATGTGGTTGAATGTAAGAATTGCTCCTCAACTACAGACTGAAAGCGTATCTGCAGAGCAGAAATATCGGTAGAGATATGGCCCCTGCGCCTACACAGCGCACGACTGGGTTGCAAATTGCGAATACGGAGAACAGGAATGAGATATTTCATTTGCATAATTGTTACACGATAATACGCACTATGGGACATTTTTCCAGTGATGGAAACGTGACAAGGAGTAAAAGAGAGAATGCGCAAAGTAACGATACACCGGAAACGTTAATGGCAAGTGAGAATGTGGTAGGCCGAGCCGGAAGAAATTCTAATGAAATTTTCAATTTTAAGCATTTTATCTCTAAGAAAATTCCAGCATGGCTGAAGGCCTCCAAACAAGAAATTTTAAAAATCAACAAGGTTAATTTCAAGTGACTGAAAACAGGCAGTTACAATTACAAATTAAATAATTAAAATATATGTATATCACAGCTAGGCTAAAAGCCTCAAAGCAAGGATGGATAGACAAATATAAACAAGATGCAATACAAACGGCTGAAGGCCCACAGTAAAATTTTCAAAATTTTAAAATGAATTACCATAACCTTTCAAAGGCAGAAGACTGCAATGTTTAAGCTTGGAAGATATTTTTAAAATAAGGTCCCATGCCGCAATGTTTTAGCTTGATAGGTAATTTTAAGAATAATTAATTTTCCAAAAATAACGATAAGCCTTAAGTTTAATGTAGTTGAAATCGGACTAAAAGAAATGACAACACAATGACAATGACCTTCCAGCAAATATCTACTTGCCGGAATTCAAACTTACTTACATAAAACATAGTAAAATGAAGAATTTTCCTTTTTTCATTAGCTATGATAGATTATAAATAGACAATTAAACACCGGTGAGAAAAACAGAAAATATAACAGCATTCAGAAGCTTTCAGGGGATCGGTCTGCCTGCATTCACTTTATTGAGACAGGTGGTGACCCCAACTACACTGGATCCGTCCGAACCCAACCAAGGGACAGCGGGACAGCCACGGACCTACCGACAAAATTACTTGCTTGCCACCAATCGGTACATGAGAACTCAAACATCAAAATTTTACGGAGGTAGTTATCCACAATCAAATATGTATTAAGCTGTCAAAACCTCACACCATGTTGAACAGCGATAACAGGTGAGGAAAGGACACTGCCTGAAACTACGTTAGTGGCCAGGGCAGGTAACCAGAACGCTAACGGCCACAACGCAGTAAATTCCGCTGGTGCACTTGAATTGTAGTTAACCAAAATAGTTAATTCCATCGCATGGCGGCTAAATTTCAGCAGTACAAACAGTGTTGCTCACAGGAAAACCTCCCCAACAGCGAACCACCAAAACGAACCACACAACATGAATGGACGTGGCTTGGGTACTTAAAACATCACTCAAGCTTGACCTCCTGGGTCGGTGACCCACGAAGCTCATAGCAATCAAACAGCTCCACACACACACTCTGCGCAGGGACTGCCAGCGGACCCAGCCGACTGCACCGCATGGAGATATCCTCCCTGGTCCCCACCAACGGACCGACTCTGTCAGAGTACCTAAATTCATTGGAAATAACTCCAACTACACACACAACCTGACAAACACTTGCACGAGGACCTGAGCAATAACCAACAGTAACTAAGCACGCATGAAGACGAATTGGGAGTCGATACACATACACACATCCGACTCATGAACAATCGGCAGGCCAAACCGCGTCGTCCCGTAGGACGACCGACCGACGATCCACCAAGACTGTGACCGAGCTCAAGTGATGTGTGACGGCAATCGTCAGGCGAGCCATGTCGACGCAGACCTCACAGCTCCAACCCGACTGCGCTAGTGTCGCATCGCAACTCCCCGACTGGCAGGTCCTGACTGCACTCCAGACGAGTTGCATCTGACTGGCAGCCCGAAATCGCGACCCGAACTGGCTTACGACAGACAACGACTGGGAGGTAATAGGAGTTAAGCAAAGATACTACGAGAGGAGATATATCGATACACGCTACTAACACCGCTCACAGTTAGGCAAAGCAGCAACTCAGTGACAGTAGTAATTTAAATTAACGTAGTGAGGTGGAAGGACGTTAAAAACAGGGTGAAAAGTACATGATGGCAGGAACATGAGCCACGCACCTCTCTACATCCCCCCCCCTCAATCAAGAACCCGGGCGTGATATGCCGAAAATAATTAACTAGCAGTTTCTAAAAAGACAAGACACTGGCCGAGAAAGGCCGCAAGTGAAACATTCGGTCGGACGCACCCCTGCAGAGGAAATACGCCCACTGCCTACCCGACATTTCTGCCCCGGGAAGAGACTGGCCTAAGTCAGGCAAGACGACCAATTCACATCCTTTGCTAATCTGGCTACGAAAACAGCGAGATACCCGCTCAGACTTCAACAATGCAGAGGAAACATTCCCCAGGCAACCCAAAATCCCCACACAGTAGAAGGCCCCAAATTAAGCCTCACAAGATGACCAAAGTTGAAGGGACTATTCGAAATTGACAACCAAAGAGCTACCAGAACCTTAATATCAGAAGGTAATGTCTGAAATTAACGGATTACCAGTGCCCACACTCAATCCAGCTGACTGTCACTACATTGGGTTCCCTCTAGAAGACAAATAGTGTCTTCTAAGCCTTCAATAGCCTTAAGGGGAACTGAATTGCTGCTACTGTCTCTACGACCACGACCGACATAACGTCAACCGCGCGAATATGCTACAAATTCTGGAGCACTGCCCTCAGTCGGTTGACGCCTCACCGCCAACTCATAAACGAGATCTCTTCTCAGCATTCCAATCCCCGGACACTGTGACTGCCATTATCTTAATACCTGAAACAATACGATGCCACAGGAACAATCGAAACAAGAGTGAAACTGACCGTAATTAGGTTGGTAAGCACAAGCATAACCACGCTCTACTTTTAGTGAAATGCCTGCTAAACCCCTTAGGCAGAACAGGGGATTAGGATTGTGGAAAGGGCCAAATAAGATTGGGATCAGTTTCACCTTGAAATTGTAATTTATTATAATTTAGTAACACATTTTCAAACCAAAGCGGCACATAACCGAACCTTTACAACTACAAGTTTCAAACGCCAAATATTTCATGGCTGAAGGCCTCCAAACAAGAAATCTTAAAAATCAACAAGATTAATTTCAAGTGACTGAAACCAGGCAGCTACAATTACAAATTAAATAATTAACATATATGTCTATCACAGCTAGGCTGAAAGCCTCAAGGCAAGGATGGATAGACAAACATAAACAAGATGCAATACAACAAAATTTTCAAGATTTTAAAATAAATTTCCTTAACCTTTCAAAGACAGAAGACCGCAATGTTTAAGCTTGAAAAGTAATTTTAAGAATAAGGTTCCAAGGATGAAGGCCCACAATTAATTTTCCAAAACTTCAAAAAAATATAACGATAAGCCTTAAGTTTAATGTAGCTGAAACCGGATTAAAAGAAAAGACAACACAATGGCAATAACCTTTCAGCAAATATCTACTTGCTGGAATTCAAACTTACTTACATAAAACATAGTAAAATGAAGAATTTTCCTTTTTTCATTAGCTACGATAGATCATAAACAGACAATTAAACACCGGTGAGAAAAACAGAAAATATAACAGCATTCAGAAGCTTTCAGGGGATCGGTCTGCCTGCATTCACTTTATTGCGACAGGTGGTGACCCCAACTACACTGGATCCGTCCGAACCCAACCAAGGGACAGCGGGACAGCCACGGATCTACCGACAAAATTACTTGCTTGCCACCAATCGGTACATGAGAACTCAAACATCAAAATTTTACGGAGGTAATTATCCACAATCAAATATGTATTAAGCTGTCAAAACCTCACACCATGTTGAACAGCGATAACAGGTGAGGAAAGGACACTGCCTGAAATTACGTTAGTGGCCAGGGCAGGTAACCAGAACGCTAACGGCCACAACGCAGTAAATTCCGTTGGTGCACTTGAATTGTAGTCAACCAAAATAGTTAATTCCATCGCATGGCGGTTAAATTTCAGCAGTACAAACAGTGTTGCTCACAGGAAAACCTCCCCAACAGCGAACCACCAAAACGAACCACACAACATGAATGGACGTGGCTTGGGTACTTAAAACATCACTCAACCTTTACCTTCTGGGTCGGTGACCCACGAAGCTCGAAGCGATCGGACAGCTCCACACACACACTCTCTGTGCACGGACCGCCAGCGGACCCAGCCGACTGCACCACATGGAGATATCCTCCCTGGTCCGCACCAAACGATGACTCCGTCAGAATGCCAACATCTGAAATAGTCTTCACTGGAAACTGACAAACACTTGCACGAAGATCTGAATGATAACCAACAGTAACTCAGCACGCACGAAGACAAATCGGGACTCGATACACACACACACACACACACACACAGTCGACTCATGAGCGATCGGCGAGCCAAAACGCATCGACCGGTAGGACGACCGACCGACGATCCACCAAGACAGTGGCCCAGCTCAAGTGATGGGTGGCGGCAATGGTCGGGCGAGACATGTCGACGTAGACCTCACAGCTCCATCCCGTCTGCGCTAGCGCCGCATTGCAACTCCTCGACTGGCAGGTCTGGACTGCGCTTCAGACGCGTTGCAACTAACCTGCAACCCGAACTCGCGATCTGAACTGGCTTACGGCAGACAATGACTGGGAGGTAATAGCAGTCAAGCAAAGATACTAGAAGAGGGGATTATCGATACACGCAGCTAACGCCGCCCATGGTCAGGCAAAGCAGCCACTCAGTGACAGTAGTAATTTAAATTAACACAGTGAGGTGGAAGTATGTTGAAAACCGGGTGTAAAGTACATGATGGCGGGAACATAAGCCACGCTGGCTCACTTTGGAAGGTGTTTTCAGTTTAAAAGACTCCCTTTCGGACTGAATTTATGTTCAGCTGCTTTTATTAGGGGTTATAGCAAAATATTGAGAGGATAGTTAAAAGAGAAGATCACGTGTTATGCAGTTGATATATTGATAGCAGAAAAAACCGTGGGGAGACATAACAAATTCTTAGAGATAGTGTTAAGCAGTTTAAAAACGTATGGTGTGATTGCAGATATTGATAAGTCTTGTTTTGGGAGCCGTAGGGTTAGCTTTCTGGGACGCTTGATAACAAAAAGAGGGATTAGTTCAAATGATTCAAATGGTTCTGAGTACTATGGGACTCAACATCTGAAGTCATCAGTCTCCTATACTTAGAACTACTTAAAGCTAACTAACCTAAGGACATCACACACATCCATGCGCAAAGCAGGATTCGAAACTGCGACCGTAGCAGCAGTGCGGTTCCGGACTGAAGCACCTAGAACCGCTCGGCTACATCGGCCGGCAAGGGATTAGTCCCGACCCAGAGAGGGTGGCAGCAATTGCAAAGTTTGCCACTCCTTCAACCAGAAAACAACTGAGAGGGTTTCTAGGGATAATAAATTTTTATAAAAAGTTTGTCTATGTAGAAACATTAGATAGTCCCCGACTCTGCCAATTGACGGGAAAAGGAACACCCTGGGTGTGGGATGAGTGTGCAGACTCAGAATTCAGTAATCTGAAGGCGGCACTCGTCAGTGCTCCTGTTTTGTCACGTCCTGACTTATCACAGGATTTTTGTATGGCCACTGACAGCATGAAGACCGGTCTGGAAATTATGTTGTTTCAGGATTTTGTACAAGACAGCAAATTAGTACACAGAACAATCGCCTTTGGTAGCAGGATACAATCGAAAAGTGAAGGGAATTACTCTGTTACTGAACTTGAAGCCCTTGTAATAGTATGGGGATTTCAAAAGATTAGATACTTTCTGTTCGGTAGAAAAACAAAAGTCTATACAGACCACAGAGCTCTAGAATTTCTCCTAAGCGACAAACGTCCACATGGAAGACTAGCGAAATTGGTAGCTGTACTTCAAGAATACCAGTTGTCAACAGTCTATGCGCCTGGTCCGAAAAAAAGTCATTGCTTTCGCCCTGTACCGTTCACCTATCGGTATAACAGAAGAGACAGCTGAAGCATCAGATGAAGAGCACTTTTCGTTGTTCTACCTCAAAAGAGTTGTATTTCAAAACTTCGTCATTGTACCGATGCAAAATATCCAGAATGAGCAGGACAAGGACCCAGATTTAGTCAAAATAAAGGAAAATGGATCGGAAGTAGGACAAAAAGACTTAGTTAAGTCTTATAGGTTGTCCCATAAACAAATGAAGCTATTTCAAAAGTTCTTCAAGAGAGATAGCGGCCCAGTACGCAAATGCGGTTGAAATTGAGTCTATGACATCAGGAAAATCTTTGGGACTGCATCATGTGAGCCATCTCAAGCTATTTATAGAATAAGTAGGAAAATTAAAGTGAACTTGTATGTCAAAAGTAAAGTATATTGTAATAGTTAGCAATTAAGTTAAGTTATTGCGCTGAAGTGCTATGTAGATTTATCAATATTTATTGTGCTATTATCACGTTAAAAGAGGTACCTCAGTGCATAAAAAGGGCAGGATGTTGAGGGTGACAAAATTAGGGTACGTTTCTTTCTGTAGGCTATAACCCTGTGCACAGCAAGCTGAGGGTACAATTTAAAAGGTGTTTGGCGTTTAAGATGTGCTATCTGTCCATGAAGGAATAAAGTAAAAATGATAAACGTGTGGTACTGCAAAAAAATGTTGTAAAAATGTGTGAATAGGTAAGTTTGTTAGCCAGTTGATGTGGAACGTATTAGCAGAGAATGTCAGCATTTTGAAAAAAAATTAGAAATACTTCATGAAATGAGTGTCTATTTTCCATATTTAGCAATGTGATCATAAATGAGTGACTTGCTAGTAGTGGCTTGCGATGACACACACCATGATTTGTTTCCATTCAGAGAAACGATAGTTCACTAGGTGGCCTGCTCCATGTGGCTGCGTGAGAGAGCACCGTTATTTGTATGTGGAAGTGTTGTATTTATGTCTGTTCAGAGAATTGTGTACATAGTGTACGTGGTGTACATGGTGATCAGTTCTGCGGAATACCGTATGAGCACACCGAAATATTGTTTGAACGTCATAGCGACATGAAATGGAAGTAATAAGGGGATACAGACGCATAAAAAATTAATAAAGGAAAGTAAGAAATGCTGTACGTTCAAAGCACATGACATCATTGGTAATATATAAGGGCATGGCAGTCGTCTTGATGAGCAGTGATTTTATAAAGTGCACTAAAATCTTTCTATTTGCAGGTACCACTAGTAAAATATAATGTAACTTTATTAACATAAAAGGAAGAGTTAACAACAGATGAAGGTAATAGCAGCAGCTCCGGAAATAGGACAGTGACAGAGAAGCTGTTACTGAGTAAAAACATGAAAGAAGGTACGTGACAGTATGATTAAAGAAACTATTAGTAATTTTGAACTAAAGTTGCTATGTACTTTATGATTGTCCACGGGAAGCACACCGAAGCATAAAATGGAGAAGAGGCCCGCCTAATCATTCATTCGCGTATGTTTTGCGCAGACGGGCACTTCATTGTTCACAGATGTTCACAACTACATCCACGATGAAAGCAAGAGCCATGAGATCGGACGATCTGTGATACCCAACGACAGTGTAGTACTTTTAATAGGGTTGTAGTTAGACTAGTATAAACATTCTACTGGCCAGTAGTTTAACAAGTAGTATTTGCAGTTATTAACATTGGGATCTGGTGATGACCATAACTCTTACGTGTATTTTTTCATAAGTTTACAGGTGCTGTCAGATATTTAACAACTCTATTTGCTTTTCCTTCTGCTATTCTCTACCATACTAAGTCTGATAAACATCATAATCTGTAGCAGTCACCTGGCACTGAATTCTGAGGAATCTGAGTCACACACAACGACTCAATTTCCATGTACAATGTCACCAAACAGATAACCTACCTGTCCACAATTACCTATATCCTTATCCAAAACACAATATTTATATCAAGAAAAAGAAGCGACATGAAGAAGAGTAGGAACACAAACATAGTAGAAGGAAGAAACACAAAGAACTGAAGACTATATACCATTACACTTCTCTTAGCCATTGCAGAAGAATTTTAGGTGACCTATAAAGATCCTACCTGTCTGTATCTCTCTCATACTGTGTGAAAATTCGACAAAAACTTGGCTGTTTCAAAACATACACCCACTTACCTTGCTGTATATTCGGAAGATCCTTCCACATCATCAACTCTGCGAGAGACTTGTAACCTGACAGGATCAATAATTGGCTGAGGGTCCAAAGACTGACTTGCAAAGTCACCATGACTGATCTCAAACAAGCGTTGAACCAATATTCTCTTACTACACAAAAACTGTAGCTTCCATCCCCATACACAATTCAAGATGAAGTGTGTTGTGAAATTCGATTGAACAGTTACACCCACTAACTAACAGTTTCTGATATATTTATCATTTTTGTAAATATCTTGTACTTATCCTTCAGGGTAGTCTTAAGAAAATGTTTGTGTATATATCCATGTAAAATTATTTTTTGCCATTCTCTTTGGTAATGATGCTATGTGATTCAACGTTTTTAGATATTTGTGTATTTATTTATTTAAAATTATTGTTTGTCATTTTCTTTGATAATGATGCTATGGGTTTTAATGATTTAATGTTTTACATTTTCATACATTGTGAACAAGAACATTAGTTAAAATTGGTGGTCGATCCAAACTCTTATTACAAATATCGATTGTCACAGTAAATTTAAATGCAGTTTGTCAAATAACGCCTTAGAACATAAGATTTTTGAAATGTTTAAAGAGTATACACATTAGGGAAACACTTGGACAATCAGTTTGCGAAATGATTTTTTTTAATGCAAGCCAAAAGCATAAATATGACCGCGTAAAATTTACACAGGATGTTTCACAGAATTTTATATAATTGTGTAACGACCAATAGATAACCTCCAGAATAATTGACTTAACTACCTGTTTTGCATATTAATAGCTTAATGAAGCACATATAATTTATTGGACGACCACCTTGAAAAGATTAGGATACTTTAATATTTCTTGCCTCATCCTATATCTTAGGGGTGGGTGAATGACAGAGAATATGGGCCTTAAGTCTAAAGAAAGATGGGAACTGTCATTTTTGAAAGAGCATAAAAAAGGTTTGTAATGTTAGTTAAATTTCTTTAGATAACATGGGTTATTTTGCGTGTTATACTATATTCCAATTATCATGTCTCGAAAAATTATTCCAGATATAAGGAGCAGACGGATTACATAATAAACATGTAGTAAATAAATTTATGGCAGTAAGCCCATGAATGAACGCAGAATGACTGTAGAAGAACATATCATGATTCAATTGTTCCTCTGCCCTCGTATTCTTATTAGTTTGCTTGTACAGGCAATTGATGGTTATATTATTTTGTACTGGATGAGATAATACTATAAGAATTACCCCATCTAGTACAAAATAGTTCATTATGTGGGGATATTGTAAGGTGGCTATGATTTCGCACCTTACAAGCACCCATCTACATATATTGCCGTGATTTACAAAGAGAATTAGGTATCATTTGATAGATTGTACATCATATATATGAATATTTAAAGAAGACTGACATTGCCACGTACACCTTGTAAATAGTTGCTAACGCTTATAACATGAAAGGTGATGGAGTGTCTTTATTATCAAAACGAAATAATGAACGATTGCCTATACTAGTAAAGGTTGAAACGCCAGTGGAAATGAAACAGCGTAACTCAGGCCCTGGGTGGAATAGCCTGCAAGTTGTGTTGGTCTTGCTTAACAGCCCTAGCCAGAAGGTCGGGGCACCTGAGTGCTGAAGCACAATAGAGTCGTGGCTGGCCGGGTTGTAGCTAGGCTGGAAGGATAACCTGAAACTCTGAAAATCTTGGATGCAGCTGAGAGGAACAAGGAAGTGTTACTTCAGAAATCACGCAGGCTGGGTTATTTCTGAGGATTTTTACTCTGAGAAGCGGACCATGAATTTCTAATTAAAGGAGATGGGTATTCCCTCACAAACTATCCGCGCTGGACGACAAAAGACTAAAATATGTTCAGAAGAATCTGTAGGGAGGGGGAATATTCTATGCTTTCGAGAATATGATTCACCTTCTGCTGTAAGAGGGAGGGGAGCCGAGCTTCACTGGGAAATCAGCTGTCGAGAGAAAGAGGTCTTCCGATTTGAGCGCCCGTGTTTGACGATTGCTTAGTATCAGCTTTTGTAGGAACAGACGAAATTACTGCCTTTGCTCTCAGTTTATAGTTAGAACGGTTAGGCACTGTACTTTGCAAACTTACACGATTCTAGACTTCGCCTCCGGGTATGGAGTCGTAGTTGAGTACGCAGCGTTCAGTGATTGAGAGCACTTCCTCTGTCTGTACTCACGTAGAGACGTTATGTGGATTCCGTCTTTGTGGCTGGGAGCTCGCGTTTCTTGTCTATACAACACAGAGAGGAGAAGACAGTATTAGATCATACTAGTCACAGGACCGCCTTCTGCCATCCTACTGTTTGAAAAAGTTTTTATTTTGTGGCTGGAGTTCCTCCATCGTCGCAGACGTGTACGAGAACCATCACTCCGACGCACCGGACGCATTACATACGGTGATACTGCTAATTGCTTCGGCATATTAGGGCTATAAAGCTAAACTGCTATGATCACATAAGTTTTATTTCCGCTTAGGTTGCACACCATTGTAGATCATACACTCCTGGAAATTGAAATAAGAACACCGTGAATTCATTGTCCCAGGAAGGGGAAACTTTATTGACACATTCCTGGGGTCAGATACATCACATGATCACACTGACAGAACCACAGGCACATAGACACAGGCAACAGAGCATGCACAATGTCGGCACTAGTACAGTGTATATCCACCTTTCGCAGCAATGCAAGCTGCTATTCTCCCATGCAGACGATCGCAGAGATGCTGGATGTAGTCCTGTGGAACGGCTTGCCATGCCATTTCCACCTGGCGCCTCAGTTGGACCAGCGTTCGTGCTGGACGTGCAGACCGCGTGAGACGACGCTTCATCCAGTCCCAAACATGCTCAATGGGGGACAGATCCGGAGATCTTGCTGGCCAGGGTAGTTGACTTACACCTTCTAGAGCACGTTGGGTGGCACGGGATACATGCGGGCGTGCATTGTCCTGTTGGAACAGCAAGTTCCCTTGCCGGTCTAGGAATGGTAGAACGATGGGTTCGATGACGGTTTGGATGTACCGTGCACTATTCAGTGTCCCCTCGACGATCACCAGTGGTGTACGGCCAGTGTAGGAGATCGCTCCCCACACCATGATGCCGGGTGTTGGCCCTGTGTGCCTCGGTCGTATGCAGTCCTGATTGTGGCGCTCACCTGCACGGCGCCAAACACGCATACGACCATCATTGGCACCAAGGCAGAAGCGACTCCCATCGCTGAAGACGACACGTCTCCATTCGTCCCTCCATTCACGCCTGTCGCGACACCACTGGAGGCGGGCTGCACGATGTTGGGGCGTGAGCGAAAGACGGCCTAACGGTGTGCGGGACCGTAGCCCAGCTTCATGGAGACGGTTGCGAATGGTCCTCGCCGATACCCCAGGAGCAACAGTGTCCCTAATTTGCTGGGAAGTGGCGGTGCGGTCCCCTACGGCACTGCGTAGGATCCTACGGTCTTGGCGTGCATCCGTGCGTCGCTGCGGTCCGGTCCCAGGTCGACGGGCACGTGCACCTTCCGCCGACCACTGGCGACAACATCGATGTACTGTGGAGACCTCACGCCCCACGTGTTGAGCAATTCGGCGGTACGTCCACCCGGCCTCCCGCATGCCCACTATACGCCCTCGCTCAAAGTCGGTCAACTGCACATACGGTTCACGTCCACGCTGTCGCGGCATGCTACCAGTGTTAAAGACTGCGATGGAGCTCCGTATGCCACGGCAAACTGGCTGACACTGACGGCGGCGGTGCACAAATGCTGCGCAGCTAGCGCCATTCGACGGCCAACACCGCGGTTCCTGGTGTGTCCGCTGTGCCGTGCGTGTGATCATTGCTTGTACAGCCCTCGCAGTGTCCGGAGCAAATATGGTGGGTCTGACACACCGGTGTCAATGTGTTCTTTTTTCCATTTCCAGGAGTGTATTTGGTAATAAGTACGTAGATGATGTCAGTCATCTCGCGTTATTTATATTATTAGATCGAGTAGCCATAAAAAGGGGCAGATCTGGGCAACTGATCAGTAATATTAGTTAGTAAATTCATTTGTGTCTCTTTATGTCCACTGGACATTGATATACAAACATTTGTAATATATAAAAGGGGTTTTAATCTATAATGCATGTTTAAGCAGAATCGACATTTATCATTTAGTACTTACTGGTTTCCTTAATCATTCGTTTACATAATTTATATGTTAAAGAGCAACAAGGAGCAAATAGTATCACCATTAAGAAATCTTTAGATCTGCTTCAGAGGGTTGTTAGACAGGGCCAAATCTTCATTTTCGTGTTCAGCATTTTCCGTTGGGCACATTCATTTTTACACCCTCCTGGAGTAGCATCTTGGAATGTGTAAAGTATACTTGCGGCAAGAGGCAACAATACCTTTACTGCGCAGCAACAATGACGACAATGGTGATGTCACTGATGACAATGCCACTAAAGCCGATTTAGTGCACAGGGCTTTCCGAAACTTCTTCACCAAAGAAGACGAAGTAAATATTCCACAATACGATCCTAGAACAACTATCAATATGAGTCACATAGAAGTAGACACACTCAGTGTAGCGAAGCAATTTAAATCGTTTAATAAAGGCAAGGCCTCCAACCGACATTGTATTATCAATCGGGTTCCTTTCAGAGTACGCTGATACAATAGCAGTGAGTGCTATTGACAAGGGATGTCAAACTGATTCCATATCTGTAGATTTCCACAAGGCTTTCGACACCATTCCTCACACGTGTCTCCTAATCAAACTGCGTACCTATTGAGCATCCCCTCAGCTGTCAGGCTGGAATCGTGATTTCCTGTCAGAAAGGTCCCAGTTTGTAGTAAGTGATGCAAATTCATCGATTAAAAGAGAAGTAATATCTGAAATTCCCGAAAGAAGTGTTATATAGCCCCTCTGCTACTCCTGAGACAATCTCAGCTTCACTCTTAGATTTCTTGCAGATGATGCAGTAATTTGCCGTGTTGTAAAGTCATCAGATTATCAAAACCGATTGCAAATCGATTTGAACAAGATATCTGCATGCTGCGAAAAGTGGCAATTGACTCCATATAATGAAAAGTGTCATGTCACCCACATGACTGCTAATAGAATTCCGCTAAATTTCAGATATACGATAAATCAGACAAATATAAATGTCGTAAATTCGACAAAATACTTATTGATTACAATTATGAATAACTTAAACTGGAGCGATTACCTAAATAATGTTGTGGGTAAAACAAACCAAAGACTGCAATTTATTGGCAGAACACTCAGAAAGTGCACCAGGTCTACTAAAGAGACTGCTTACAGCCCGCGATTCCGACCTCTTCTGGAGTTTTCGTGTGCGGTATGGGATCCGCATCAAGTGGGTTTGACAGTCGATATCAAAAAAGTTCAAACAAGGGCATGTCCTTTTGTATTATCGCGAAATAGGGGAGAGAGTGCCACGAACACAATACGTGAATTATGGTGGCAATCATTAAAATAATGGAGTTTTTCTTTGCGGCAGGGTCTTCTCGTAAATTTCGATCACCAGCTTTCTTCTCTGATTATGAAAATATGCAATTGGCGCCCACCTCCATAGGGAGAAATTATTATCATTTCACACTGAAAAATTTAAGTGCTAGTTTTTCCCGTGTACCGTTCGAGAGTGGAACGGCAGAAAATAGAGTGAAAGTGGTTCAATGAACCTCCTGTCAGGAACTTAGTGTTGTAGATGTAGATTTAGACGGAGTGACGGGAAGGATAGAGGTCCTGGTCAGGTCGCTATAGATATATGAATTTAAAATGAAATAGGGGTAATGTTGAAGTAGAACTAAAAATAAATACGTATATGGGTAAGTTACTATGGACCATTACCATAACCAGTATAGACACGAAGCCAAAATCCACCACAGTAGTACAAGTTTATATGCCAACAAAGTCCGCAAAAGATGTAGATGTTGAAAGAATATATTGTAGGGTAACGCAAACTATTCAGATAGTTAAGGGAGACAAAAATTTAACTCTGATGGAGGAAGGAGATTTTGCAATAGAGAAAGAAATATGGAGAAAAATAGTAGGGGATGAGGACTGGGAGAATGGAATGAAGGGGAAAGCAACCTGGTAGAATTTTGCACAGGACATAAATTAACCACGAAGGGAGGTTGTATACGTGGAAGAGACGTGGCGTAGTTGAAGGTTTCAGCCTGATAATATAATGGTAAGACAAAGAGTTTGGAACCAGGTTTGACATTGTAAAACATTTTCAGAAGCAGATGTTGACTTTGACTACAATTTAGAGGTTATGAACTGCATATTAAAACTGAAGAACCTGCAGAAAGGTAGGGATTAAGCAGATGAACGTGATACCAACTGAAGGAGCCATAAGTTCTCAAAAGTTTCATTGTTGTTGCCGCCTTCAGTCCGAAGACTAGTTTGATGCAGCACTCCATTTTAGTCTATTTCTGCAAGCCTCTTCATCTCTGCCTTAATACAGTTAACTTCATCGATTTGAGCTCGCTTACTGTATTTAAATTTTCGCCTTCTTCGGCAGCTTTTACCTCTCATACTTCCTTCACCTCGCACTACCTTTTACCCCACACATTTCAGTAACGCTTCGCTAGATGTCTGAGCTATCCATTTGGTCTGCAAAATTCTTGTGTAGCACCACATTTAAAAAGTTTCTATTCTGTTCTTGTCAAAAATTTATGGTCCACTTTTCATTTCCATACAAAGCTATCCTCAAAAGATATGTATTAGGTATTAACAAATTCCACTGTCACTAAGTTTTTATTCGTCTCACTGAACTTTGATCTCCACCTAACGTTTTTCCTCGGTTTCTTTCAGTACTTTCTCAGTGTGCAGATAGATAACATTGGGAATATGTTACATTCTGTCTCTCTGTCGTCTCAGCTACAGCTTTCTTTAACGTCTCTCTCATGGAACAATTCTGGTATGTGTAACCAGTTGAAATAACCTTTCCCTCCTTGTATTTTGTGTCAGCTTCAAACAAAATATCAAAGTGGGTAGGCCAGTCAAAGTTGTGAAAATCTTACTCTAAACCTACAAATTCTATAGACGTAGGCTGCCCTTTCTTCAGCATATCTTCTAGGATGAAACGTAGGGTGAATATTATCTTGTGGGTTCCTACATTTCTCTAGAACTCAACCTGAACTCCCCCCAAGGTCGGCTTCTAGCAC
Organism: Schistocerca cancellata; assembly: GCF_023864275.1. Lineage (NCBI taxonomy): Eukaryota > Metazoa > Arthropoda > Insecta > Orthoptera > Acrididae > Schistocerca > Schistocerca cancellata. The sequence continues at coordinate 96,841,006 of NC_064633.1, forward strand.
CTTCTCTATTCTTCTGCAAATAATTCGAGTTAACGTTACGCAACCATTAATTATTCACACCTGTCAGTAATTCCCGGAACTGGAATTATTTCACCCTGCCTGAGGGTATTTCACGTCTCGTATACTGCCGAAAAAAGTTTAGTACGCCCTTTAAGAGGTTTCCAACTCACTCAAGATTTATTTTCAGAACACGTTGAGATTCACGGGCGTTGCGTGAGTGAGCATTATCCTGTTGGAACAATAAATCACTTTTGTGTTTCAAGAACGGCAAGAAAACGGGCCACCAACATTCTGAACGTACCGAGCGCTGTTTAGTGTCTCCTCCAAAAACACCAAATCTGAACGAGAGTTGTAGCTTATCGCACCCTATACCATAAGGCCTGGGGTGGCTCACTGATTCTGAGAAAGTGTCGTCTACCAAATAGTCATCGTTCGATTTTAGGTCTTTCAGTGCTCCTTCAAATTGTTCTCGCAGTATCAAATCTCCCATCTCATCATCACCTGGTTCTTCGTCTCTTTCTGCAATATTGTCCCTAAGTTTGTTTCCCTTATAGAGGCCCTTTGCGTATTCCTTAAAACTTACAGGTTTCCCCTCTTTGCTCTGTTCTTGCTTGCTGTCTGAGCTATTGACATAATACAGCAGCTTCTCGTTTCTCCAAAGGTCTCTCATGTCCCTATATAAGGCATCTATCTTACCCCTAGTTATGCCTTCTCTACAACCTTGCAGTTATCGTCTAGTCGTTCCTGCTTAACAATTTTTTACTTTCCATCACTGTCATTTTCAATTTAAAAGGGTCTGGCGCAGTTGTTAGGCCGGCCGAAGTGGCCGAGCAGTTCTAGGCGCTACAGCCCGGAACAGCACGACCGCTACGGTCGCAGGTTCGAATCCTGCCTCGGGCATAGATGTGTGTTATGTCCTTAGGTTAGTTAGGTTTAAATAGTTCGAAGTTCTAGGGGACTGATGTCCTCAGAAGTTAAGTCCCATAGTGCTCAGAGCCATTTTGCAGTTGTTAGATCGGTGACTGCTGCTACAGTGGTAGGTTATCAAGATTTAAATGAGTTTGAACGTGGTTTTATAGTCGGCGCACAAGCGATGTAACACAGAATCTCTGAGGTAGCGATGAAGTGGGGATTTTCCCATAAAACCATTTCATGAGTGTATCGTGAATATCAGGAATCCGGTAAAAAATCAAATCTTCGACATCGCTGCTGTCGGAAAAAGATCCTGCAAGAATGAGACCAACGACGACTGAAGAGGATCGTTCATCGTGACAGAAGTGCAAGCCTTCCGCAAATTACCGCAGATTTCAGTACTGGGCCATCAATGAGTGTCAGCACGTGAACCATTCAACAAAACATCATCGAATTGGCCTTTCGGAGCCGAAGATCAGATCGTGTTCACTTGATGACAGCACGTCGCAAGACCTGCGCCCGGCAAAGTCGACATTGAACTTTTTATGATCGGAAAAATGTTGCCTCGTCGGACGAGCCTCGTTTCAAATTGTTTCGAGCAGATGGACGTGTACGAGTATGGAGACTACCTTATGAATCCATGAACCCTGCATATCATCAGGGGATTGTTCACGCTGGTGGAGGCTCTGTAATGGTGTAGGACGTGTCCCGCTGGAGTCATACGGGACCCCTGAGACGTCTAGATACGTCATGTCGTTTGTGTATTCCGACGGACTTGGGCAATTCAAGCAGGAAAATGCGACAATCCACACTTCCAGAATTGCTATAGAATGGCTCCAAAAACACTCTTCCTTGTTTAAACACTTCCGCTGGCCACCAAACGCCCCAGATATGAATATTATTGAGTATATCTTGGATGCCTTGCCACATGCTGTTCAGAAGAGATCTCCAACCCCTCGTACTCTTACGGATCTATGGACAGCCCTGCAGGACTCACTGTGTCAATGCCCTCCAGCACTACTTTAGAGCCGGCCGGAGTGGCCGTGCGGTTCTAGGCGCTACAGTCTGGAACCGAACGACCGCTACGGTCGCAGGTTCGAATCCTGCCTCGGGCATGGATGTGTGTGATGTCCTTAGGTTAGTTAGGTTTAAGTAGTTCGAAGTTCTAGGCGACTGATTCCCTCAGAAGTTAAGTCGCATAGTGCTCAGAGCCATTTGAACCATTTTTGAACTACTTCAGATATTCGTCGACTCCACGCCACATCGTGTTGTTCGCTGGGAGCCCTACACGATATTAGGCAGGTGTAGCAGTTTCTTTGGCTCTTCAGTGTATACAGGCATGGAAAGAGATTAGTGCATTAGTACATGCGTCACCATGGATAAATATGCGTGCATGCCGGGAGCTCAGTCTGACAGGATGAGTATGTATAGACAAAACATTCGCTTGTGCATGGACGCGGAAATTCAAACTCGAACGTAAGGAACAAGAATAGCTGTTACTGAGAAGGGGGAGCAGCATAAGGAGGAGAAGTGCGAATATATAAAACTTCACGCTGCACCGAAGTCCGATTAGTATACAACAAACTGTCGACTAAGCATAAAGTCATCGAGGCACCGAAGGCAGTTCGAGAGAAGTTACTGTTGTTGAGGTTAGTACATTTGAAGCGGGAGCAGACAGTGCGAGAGACCTTTTAACCAGTTACTGAATCTCTCGATGAACTCTCAGTGAAATTCCGAAACGATGACCATGACGTTATTCCGGATTTCATTAACCGTCACAGCCAAAACATTCGGTCTTAGTGGTGAGAAATCATACATGTTGGGCACACAGCCTATAAATTTAAATGAAAAAACGTTACAGATTGGCGATAAACAATTTCAAAGAACACCCGGTCTACTGGACCTTATTTTCCTAAGACCCACAAAAACTGAAAATTACTCTCCTAAAGATGTGGAAACGTATCGTGAAATATTGCTTTTACCTGATCTGCATAAGAATGCAAAAAGTCGAAGCAATGTGAAATACCATTATAAGACCCATTTTGAATGGTGAAAAAAACAGCAGTGGTGATGGTATTGACATTCAACATAAAAGAGTGAGCAAACGACTCCCGCAGTATATATATTACGATGACCCCAATGAGCTAATAGACCGGCTACGACTGCTCATGGCATCAGCTGCCTCTGGTAATACAGCTCATTCGAATTAAGTTGTTTTAATCATTTCTGAGCTTAGAGGGAGAGACATCATCAAATAAGTATGGAGACTGTCGTTCGAGAACTGTACAAACCAGCACGAAAAACATACCCTCGAAGGTATGTTATGATTAAAGTCTGGACGACCTGTGTCAGGCTAGTCTTGCCGACATGAGGGAATATTCACGTGTGAGGAACGGATTGAAATACATTTTAATGATCATTCATATTTATTCTAAATTTGCCTTGGCATTACCCGTGCAAGCGAAAATGGGGAAGGATGTCACGCATATGTTTGAGCGATTGCTGCAGACGGGGCGAATCGAAGCCCAGACAAACTTCAAAGAGATCACGGCAGCGTGTTTTCCAGTAGATATTTCAAGACTGTGATGGAGCAGTGTGAATGGAGTACCCCACTACTCGACATTCGCACTCCTGAAGACGAGTATCGTGGAAAGTCTGAACAGAATAGTGGAAACGCAAATGTGGATGCTATTCAATCTTCGTGGCTCACACAAATGGAGCGACATCCTCCCGCAAATAGTTGCGCAGTATAAACGAACCAAACATCCTACAATAAAAACGAGACCATCGATGTTCGAGGATAGACTAGATAAAGAATGCAATGGTATTAAAATGCTAGATCACCCAAATTTAATATAGCCTGTTTAGCACGTATTCAAAACACAAGACAGCATTTGAGAAGTTATACGTGCCAAACTGGTCATCCGATATATTCACAGTTTCCACAGTGGAAAGAACGAATCCTAGAACCCACCTATTAAAGGATAGCAGTGGTTCTGAAATTGTAGGATGCTTTTACACAGAAGAATTAAAGGAGAATTCGGAAATAGATGTGTGTCTCATACGCCGTCGAGGGAGTAGGGCATTAGTTAAATGGCTTAGTTTTCCCACGTCACAAAACAGCTGGATCGATGCTGAGGATTTTATATATTACAGGGTGCGCAGATCAAAAATGTTCAAATATGTGTGAAATCTTATGGGACTTAACTGCTAAGGTCATCAGTCCCTAAGCTTACACACTACTTAACCTAAATTATCCTAAGGACAAACACACACACCTATGCCCGAGGGAGGACGAACTTCCGCCGGGATCAGCCACACAGTCCATGACTGCAGCGCCTGAGATCGCTCGGCTAATCCCGCGCGGCGGTGCGCAGACCACAACCACCCCAGGCGCATAACATGCATAATAGAAGACACATTAGAGGAGGCGGTATTCTCGACAAACTACCAGTCTAATTCTACATTCGTGGATGTGAGGACAGTGGCCCTAAAACAAAACTTCAAAAGCGATTGGCACGTGGTGATAAGGAGATAAAGCTAAGACTATAAGTGCGAGAAGAGATATCCATGGATTCGTTGCTGGGGTATAGGCAGGCAGTTATGAGAAATACTTTGGGTACGTTTTTTAAGAATTACGTTGAGCAGCTATCTCGGCGACACACACGCAGTGGAAACATTTTTGTCCTTGCAGCTACAAATAGGCGTGCCCTTATCTGCAGTGTCACTATAGAAACGGGGATTAGGGATCAGGATGTCATTATAACAGCTGTGGTTAAGAAAGGTAATAAATCAGTTAAGAGGGCTAGGAGAGTGTTCCTGCTAGATAGAGCAGATAAGCAGTTATTAATATCTCACTTAGACAGCGAATTGACATTACTTAGTTCGAGTAAGATGGATGTAGAGAAATTATGGGCAAAGTTTAAGCAGACTGTAAATCGTGGTCTGGGTAGTTATGTGCCTAGTAAGTGGATAAAAGATGGAAAAGACCCACCATGGTTGAATTCGGCGAACGCTGAGGAAGCGTTCAAAAGGGAACGCACAACTGACGACAAGCGAAAATTAGTACAGATTCGTGCACCTGTGAAAAAATCTATGCGCGAAGCAGGCAGCTACCACCGTCACACATTGGTAAAAGACCTGGCAGAGAACTCGAGAAAATTTTGATCTTATGTAAATTCGCTAAAAGGGTCTAAGGGTCTGAGTCCCTTGTTGACCACTCTGGTGTGGCAGTTGAAGACAGCAAAACGAAATCTGAAGTTTTAAATTTCATGTTCAAGAAATCGTTCACCCAGGAGAATCATACAAACATATCGTCGTTTGACCGTCGGACAGACTTCCTTATGGACAACATAGTAATTGGCATACCTGACGTAGCTGAAAGATCTGAAAGCAAATAAATCACCAGGTCCGGGGGAATCCCAATTCGGTTTTACAAAGGGTACTCTACGGTATTGGCTTCTTACCTAGTTTGCATTTGTCTTTCATTTCTCCCCCCCCCCCCCCCCCCCCGCATAAAGCCCCAAGCGACTGGAAAAAAGCGCAGATGACTCCGGTATATAAAAAAAAGGTAAAAGAACGGACCCGCAAAATTACAGACCAATGCAGCTAACTTCTGTTTGCGGCAGAATCCCTGAAGTGTGAGGGGACCGCTGTGGTTCTCTGTATACATAAATGATTTAGCTACAGGGTGGGCAGCAATCTGCGGTTGTTTACTGATGATGCCATGGTGTACGGTAAGGTGTCGAAGTTGAGTGACAGCAGAAAGATACAAGACGATCTAGACAAAATTTCCAGTTGGTGTAACGAATGGCAGCTAGCCCTAAATGTGGAAAAATGTAAGTCAATACGGATGAGTAGGAAGATCAAACCTGTAATGTCCGGATAAGGTATTACTAGTGTCCTGCTTCGCACAGTCTAGTCGTTCAAATATCTGAGCATAACGTTGCAAAGCGATATGAGGTGAAACGCGCCTGTGAGAACTGTGGTAGGGAATGAGAATGATCGACTTCATTTTATCGGGAGAATTTTAGGAAAGAGTGGTTCACCTGTAAAGGAGACCACATAAACTACTCGAATGTTTGGGATCTGTACCAAGTCGGATTGAAGGAAGACATCGAAGAAGTTCAGATGCGGGCTGCTAGATTCGTTGCACTAGGTTCGAACAACGCGCAAGTGTTGTGGAGATACTTGGTGAACTCAAATGGGAATACCTGGTGGAAAGGTGACGTTCATTCCGAGAAACACTATTGAGGAAATATAGACAACCGGCGTTTCAAGCTGATTGCCGAACGATTCTATTGCCTCCAACGTACATTGCTCGTAATTACCACGAAGATACAAGAAATTAGGACTCATGCGGGGGCATACAGACAGTCACTTTTCCCTCGCTCTGTTTGCGAGTGGAACAGGAAAGGAAATGACAGGCAGTGGTACAGGGTACCCTCCGCCACGCATCGTACGGTGGTTTACGGAATATCTATGCAGATACAGATGTAAGTCAAAACACTGCAGCAGTTGAAAAGACTATGCGTGGTAAAGTTAAATTGGGCATGAGTGCGAAGAAGTTCAGACAAGTTATGAGCGCTGCACATAGACGCTAAGGAAGAAGATGATAACCAAAGCGTGCACGATAAACTGTATCCTGACAGAGTTGTATGCGGTGAAAGCGCCCTGAAGCAAAAAGAAGCGAGAAAAAACTATCGATTAAACCACCCAGGGTTCTACAAATACCAAATATGTCGGGTGGAATTATTCCCTTCCTCATTCCTACCCTAGCCGGTCTCTCAGCAGTAGGGTCACTAGCTGTGGGTGCTACAGCTATTGCCAGGACAGTCAAGAACACACAAAACGCTCAGGAGCAGCTGTAGGAAGCACGAAGACATTACTGCACGATGGAGGCAGCAGCCATAGGAAAAGTGCTATACTCGAAACCATACAAGTAAGGACTAGGTCTCTTCATAAATAAAAAAAGCCCCCTAGCAGTCCTAACAGACAGAGCGCTTAAAAATACAGCTCTGCTTAAGTTTGTTACGAAGAAATTCAAAATTCCGATTTTCCGAGGTGTGATCATGCGACATACATTAACGAAGACTATGTGCAAATCACGATAACTCGGAACTGTGAATATGGATGTAACATACGTTAAAAAAAAGAAATACAAATAACGTGTACTGTTTCGACTCATTCGGCGACCTGCAACCCACGGAAGAATTACAACGATACTTCACAGGCAGAAGATATGTGCTGTATAATTTTCGACGCTACCAAGTATTTAACACATTCCAGTGTGGTCATCTATGCATCATGTTCCTCCTGACGTTCACGAATGATGTATAAAGGTATTAATCATCCATTCACCAGTTGATGTTTACATGCAATGTCGTACTCCCTGACTTTAAAATAACGATCGTCTGTATTACGTGCGAATTACTTCCCATGTATTGATTTGAGCATTGGAGATTGAAGTATCACGCTGACTGGACTGAAGATTTTCAACACCATCCCAAATATAACAAAGGCTAACAATAAATTTCACCTGGAAATTAATGGTAAAAACGAAATTGTGGAAATTGTATCTGATGCATATGATGCTGACAATTTCAACGAGGATTTAAAACAGTCTGGGAATAGGTCGGAGACCCGTGCAAACATCACCGCACTTAAATCTGAAATAAAGACGGTGAATGCATAGATTTACTTTAAGTAGAAAGGTTCAATAGGTTCACTACTGGTATCACAAAGAGACAGGTTTTGAAGATGGATCCCAGCAAATTTTACAAATCTGATCGGATAGTGCATATTCTCCCTGCCAGCACGACAAGTGTTGAGTGTAACATTACAACGAAGTTGTATCTCAAAGATTGATTCATTCAATTTACAGATTCTTCCCATCATTTGTAACAGAGTATACGATTGTTGAGACTGCTACCAACGGTATATACACTCCTGGAAATGGAAAAAAAGTCACATTGACACCGGTGTGTCAGACCCACCATACTTGCTCCGGACACTGCGAGAGGGCTGTACAAGCAATGATCACACGCACGGCACAGCGGACATACCAGGAACCGCGGTGTTGGCCGTCGAATGGCGCTAGCTGCGCAGCATTTGTGCACCGCCGCCGTCAGTGTCAGCCAGTTTGCCGTGGCATACGGAGCTCCATCGCAGTCTTTAACACTGGTAGCATGCCGCGACAGCGTGGACGCGAACCGTATGTGCAGTTGACGGACTTTGAGCGAGGGCGTATAGTGGGCATGCGGGAGGCCGGGTGGACGTACCGCCGAATTGCTCAACACGTGGGGCGTGAGGTCTCCACAGTACATCGATGTTGTCGCCAGTGGTCGGCGGAAGGTGCACGTGCCCGTCGACCTGGGACCGGACCGCAGCGACGCACGGATGCACGCCAAGACCGCACGCAGTGCCGTAGGGGACCGCACCGCCACTTCCCAGCAAATTAGGGACACTGTTGCTCCTGGGGTATCGGCGAGGACCATTCGCAACCGTCTCCATGAAGCTGGACTACGGTCCCGCACGCCGTTAGGCCGTCTTCCGCTCACGCCCCAACATTGTGCAGCCCGCCTCCAGTGGTGTCGCGACAGGCGTGAATGGAGTGACGAATGGAGACGTGTCGTCTTCAGCTATGAGAGTCGCTTCTGCCTTGGTGCCAATGATGGTCGTATGCGTGTTTGGCGCCGTGCAGGTGAGCGCCACAATCAGGACTGCATACGACCGAGGCACACAGGGCCAACACCCGGCATCATGGTGTGGGGAGCGATCTCCTACACTGACCGTACACCACTGGTGATCGTCGAGGGGACACTGAATAGTGCACGGTACATCCAAACCGTCATCGAACCCATCGTTCTACCATTCCTAGACCGGCAAGGGAACTTGCTGTTCCAACAGGACAATGCACGTCCACATGTATCCCGTGCCACCCAACGTGCTCTAGAAGATGTAAGTCAACTACCCTGGCCAGCAAGATCTCCGGATCTGTCCCCCATTGAGCATGTTTGGGACTGGATGAAGCGTCGTCTCACGCGGTCTGCACGTCCAGCACGAACGCTGGTCCAACTGAGGCGCCAGGTGGAAATGGCATGGCAAGCCGTTCCACAGGACTACATCCAGCATCTCTACGATCGTCTCCATGGGAGAATAGCAGCCTGCATTGCTGCGAAAGGTGGATATACACTGTACTAGTGCCGACATTGTGCATGCTCTGTTGCCTGTGTCTATGTGCCTGTGGTTCTGTCAGTGTGATCATGTGATGTATCTGACCCCAGGAATGTGTCAATAAAGTTTCCCCTTCCTGGGACAATGAATTCACGGTGTTCTTATTTCAATTTCCAGGAGTGTAATTTCCAGTGACAGTTCAGACATTGGACTACCTGTTGCTTCGTATTGTGAACCAGAATAACCAACCTGTTCACTTTCGTGGTGAAGAAACTATTGTATGACTGCATCTAAGATCGGCTGGGGTTAAGGTATAAAACCAGCGCACACAGCACACCACTTCGCAGCAGAACCGCAAGGTGATAACACAAACAAACTACAAGTTTCTTAAATCAATAGGGTTGAAACCTCGCAATGTCTTTCACCCAGTTGAATATGATGTGCAAATCACACGCCAAGAATACTTCTCGCATAAATCTTATGCTTGAACGACATTCAACAAGAACGATGAAATTAGGTTTGTCATCCGGCAGCAAGACACTTTAACTCTTTTGTGCAGAAGTTTCACATATTTTGATGGATCCTTTAAGAAAAAGCATGGGAGTCATACAGTGGGGTCAAGTCGCACCCGCCCTCTTGCCGGTATTTAGTTCAATATCCACCTTCAACCATCGGGACTGATTGAGTGAGATAGTCCAGGTGATTCTACCTAGCTCCATCCCAAAGTTGAGATACTGCAGATTACGATAATGAATTACGTACCTCTTCTTGTGTCCAAAAGTGGTAATCAGTTTAGGGATAGTGCTTCCTCGCGGAACTGGTTGCTCTGGATATAATGGCAATTCGCTTGTCATTTCGTGCATACAAACAGGGTATATGAGGTCTGCCTCTGATTATTTGGTTTGGTGTGTCTATGGTCACATTGGCAAAGTCCTCCAGGGACTCAAAGAAAAGAAGCATTTCAGCACCAATCAAAAGTTTGATGCAGCGCCTCCTACTCTTGAGCGTTGCATCCCAGGACAACCCAGGTGCCAGGTAACAAGAGGTGGGCTCCAGAGAGTACGTGGCTATGCATACACTCCGGAACTTTTCAAAAACATCTGCAAGCAAGTGCATGTGTCCTTGTATACTCTTGGGTATTCAGCCAGCTTGTGAATATTGAATTCCCGCCAGACATTCATGGCATGCTCATAATCTCCACAAGTTTACCGCATCACCTGTGAGGGTACTGGTAAATGCAGATATGTCAGATAGCCTGACAGGTACCCAGATACTCATAAGGGAAAACTCCTTTCCTAGTCACAAGTTGAAACTTTTCCTCGTCAGGGTATGCAGATCGAGTGATATGCATATCCTCCCTAGGTAGAGTTTCAGTGAGTTTCTGGAGTGGCGCCTGCATAAAACGTAGCGTGTTAAGGAAGTAGAGCGTAATTTTTGGCGTTATTCCTTTGGAGAATGAAATATACATTTCAACACGCTCAGGCAGGACACTGACATGATTTCTCTTCCAGCCGAAATTAACCAGTTACTCAACTAGAAAGTGAGCATCAAATCCATTTAAATTATGGAAGAAAACGGGCATGTGTCATGCTAACTGCTACTTCAAATTGCGTGCGTTGTGAGCTGCACTGCGGAACTTACCCGCAAGATGACAGTGGTCACTATGGGGAGTTTTAGCTTTTCTATCTAATGGCAGCCCACAATACATGTTTTTCAAGACTTACGGTGAAATGAGATTCCATGTTGGTTAAGATGATACTTACTTCCATTAATGAATCCTAATTCCTACAACATCTCCCATACTCAGGCGAAAAACAAAGTGATGTTTGAATGTGATGGCGTTTCCATTGTGTGCAGTGACCATATGTTGCATAACATGCAAAGCTGTTTACTGTGGTGACGAGGAGGTAACGCTGAAAGGCTTTTATTCCAGAGCTCAATCCGTTTCTAATGCAGATTAGTTTCATATCAGAGAACAGTTACTGACAACATCTAGTATCATTACATTAATGACGAAACAGAAAGGAATGTCTGAGTCCTAACAAAAGAAACAACCATGTGAAAATAGCTACACATTCGCAGAAGGTGATGTTATGATTCATTTAGAATAAATAAGGCATTAAGTACTACTAATAGCTTTCAACAAATGTAATCACAACTGTTGATATTCTGTTACAAACAACGTAGATGCCTTGTGGGTGAAACTGTGCGTAAACTAAGGGCGAGACTGCATCAACAGGTGCTGTAATATGAGAACGAACACACATATAGCTAAATTAGGTATCTGTGGGCTTCGTTGCAAGGTGATTCCAACCCCCAAAGAAGATTCCCAATGCTATTGCCTAATTATTCCATACCTGTTTTGACTCGCTGTTAAGAATCACATACCTGTGAGTTTCCTCTTCCTGATGGAAAGATGTCCGGCATTAAACGCAGGAAAATCATTTTTGTGCATCCCAGTCCTTTTGCTATTACTTGCAGTAAGTATAGCAAGTAACTGTAAGTAACTATCACAGGACGCTCGACTGATAGTCAGTTGTCACATTATAATTCGTTACTACTTAGGGAACACAAGAGTACTTAACAAAAGCCAATCGGCCCTCCAGGCTGCTGCATCAGAATTTGTGAAGACGCTGTGCGACCAGGAGGTACCGGCGTTGCCGTCAATACTGGTGACAAAGAATCCACTGGCGAGTGCCACAGAATGGTAGTCGGTTCACAATTGGGTAGAACAGTAACATGAAGCCGAACCCCAGGTCGTCGAAATGTTCTACGTGTTCAAAATGATTCAAATGTCTCTGAGCACTATGGGACAACATCTGAGGTCATCAGTCCCCTAGAACGTAGAACTACTTAAACCTAACTAACCTAACGACATCAGACACATCTATGACCGAGGCAGGATTCGAACCTGCGACCGCAGCAGACGCGCGGTTCCGGACTGAAGCGCCTAGAACCGCTCGGCCACCAAGGCCGGCGTTCTGCATGTTTTCTCACGTTGGGGAACTAGGTCGTGTCGAACGTCAAGTTGACGTAACAGGTTTCCCACACGTCATCTATCACGGTCTGGCTGTTGCTGAAACCATTGACGACTATTTACGTGTCCACATGCCTCCCCGTAGAATCGTCAATCTTCTTCTCGTAGCGCGCCCACGTCGACCAAACGGGAAGCGTGGTCATGCGCTGGTATGCCAGAAGGCTCGCCCAGAAACCTCTCGATGGCGTCCTCGTGGGCCTGCCGCACGTCTTCAGACTTGCACGTCGCCTTTTTCACGAAGATGGCGACTCGCTTCATCGACTAATGAGGCGCCTTCTTAGTGGCAAAACGCAGCCAGTCGTTCCACTCGATGACATGCTGCCTGATGAAAAGGGCCTCATTTTCATCCACGTGCACGTATCTGCCATCGGAGAAGGGAAGATATCGCTCGGCGATGCAGACATTAGTTGGTTGGTTGGTTGTTTGGGGAAGGAGACCAGACAGCGAGGGAAGGACGGGGAACGAAGTCGGCCGTGCCCTTTGAAAGGAACCATCCCGGCATTTGCCTGGAGCGATTTAGGGAAATCACGGAAAACTTAAATCAGGATGGCCGGACGCGGGATTGAACCGCCGTCCTCCCGAATGCGAGTCCAGTGTCGATGCAGACATTGTCCACCTGTTTAGTGACGTACTAATAGATGTTGAACACGATGGTCTCTATGGGCCACTCTTGTGTATATTGCTATGGGTCGCTGTAGATGTGGCTACCATTTGGAGGGTTACAGATTGATATTATAATACCTAGGATATCTTACGGCACACAGTATGTGGCCACAAAACTCCATCCATTAGGCTGGCCGTGTGGCATCGACCGCTCTGCCTGTGAGTGGACATATGGCTGCTCCTTCAGCAAGGTCCGAGCAGGCACACGGGGGGGGGGGGGGGGGGGGGGGGTTATTAGTTATTGGGAGCTCCAACGTTAGGCGGGTGATGGAGCCCCTTAGGGAAATAGCGGGAAGGTCGGGGAAGAAGGCCATTGTTCACTCTGTCTGCTTGTCGGGGGGTCTCATCCGAGATGTGGAGGAGGCCCTACCGGCGGCGATAGAGAGCACTGGGTGCACCCGACTGCAAATTGTTGCTCATGTCGGCACCAATGACTCATGCCGTCTGGGCTCAGAGGTCATCCTCAGTTCGTACAGGCGGTTGGCGGAATTGGTGAAGGCGGAAAGCCTCGCTCGCGGGGTGGAATCAGAGCTAACTATTTGTAGTATCGTTCCCAGAACCGATCGCGGTCCTCTGGTTTGGAGCCGAGTGGAAGGCTTAAACCAGAGGCTCAGACGATTCTGCGGAGATCTGGGGTGCAAATTTCTCGACCTCCGCTATCGGGTGGAGAAATGTAGGGTCCCCCTGAATAGGTCAGGCGTGCACTACACGCCGGAAGCGGCTACAAGGGTAGCGGAGTACGTGTGGAGTGCACATGGGGGTGTTTTAGGTTAGAGAATCCCCTCCTTAGGCCCGACAAGACGCCTCCTGAGACGCGGTGAGGTAGGAGTAGGCAAAATGCAACAGGGAATAACAATATTAATGTGCTAATAGTAAACTGCAGGAGCGTCTATAGAAAGGTCCCAGAACTGCTCTCATTAATAAACGATCACAACGCTCATATAGTACTAGGGACAGAAAGTTGGCTGAAACCAGACGTAAACAGTAATGAAATCCTAAACTCAGATTGGAATGTATACCGCAGAGACAGGCTGAACAGTGAAGGAGGAGGCGTGTTTATAGCGATAAGAAGTGCAATAGTATCGAAGGAAATTGACGGAGATCCGAAATGTGAAATGATTTGGGTGAAGGTCGCGGTTAAAGCAGGCTCAGACATGGTAATTGGATGTCTCAATAGGCCCCCTGGCTCAGCAGCTGTTGTGGCTGAGCACCTGAAGGATAATATGGAAAATATTTCGAGTAGATTTCCCCACCATGTTATAGTTCTGGGTGGAGATTTTAATTTGCCGGATATAGACTGGGAGACACAAACGTTCATATCGGGTGGCAGGGACAAAGAATCCAGTGAAATTTTTTTAAGTGCTTTATCTGAAAACTACCTTGAGCAGTTAAACAGAGAACCGACTCGTGGCGATAACATATTAGACCTTCTGGTGACAAACAGACCCGAACTATTTGAAAAAGTTAACGCAGAACAGGGAATCAGCGATCATAAAGCGGTTACGGCATCGATGATTTCAGTCGTAAATAGGAATATTAAAAAGGGTAGGAAGATTTTTCTGTTTAGAAAAAGTGACAAAAAGCAGATTTCAGAGTACCTGTTGGCTCAACACAAAAGTTTTGTCTCAAGTACAGATAGTGTTGAGGATCAGTGGACAAAGTTCAAAACCGTCGTACAATATGCGTTAGATGAGTATGTGCCAAGCAAGATCGTAAGAGATGGAAAAGAGCCACCGTGGTACAACAACCGAGTTAGAAAACTGCTGCGGAAGCAAAGGGAACTTCACAGCAAACATAAACATAGCCAAAGCCTTGCAGACAAACAAAAATTACGCGAAGCGAAATGTAGTGTGAGGAGGGCTATGCGAGAGGCGCTCAATGAATTCGAAAGTAAAGTTCTTTGTACTGACTTGGCAGAAAATCCTAAGAAATTTTGGTCTTATGTCAAAGCGGTAGGTGGAGCAAAACAAAATGTCCAGACACTCTGTGACCAAAATGGTACTGAAACAGAGGATGACAGACTAAAGGCCGAAATACTAAATGTCTTTTTCCAAAGTTGTTTCACAGAGGAAGACTGCACTGTAGTTCCTTCTCTAGATTGTCGCACAAATGACAAAATGGTAGATATCGAAATAGACGACAGAGGGATAGAGAAACAATTAAAATCGCTCAAAAGAGGAAAGGCCTCTGGACCTGATGGGATACCAGTTCAATTTTACACAGAGTACGCGAAGGAACTTGCCCCCCTTCTTGCAGCGGTGTACCGTAGGTCTCTAGAACAGCGTAGCGTTCCAAAGGATTGGAAAAGGGCACAGGGCATCCCCGTTTTCAAGAAGGGACGTCGAACAGATGTGCAGAACTATAGACCTATATCTCTAACGTCGATCAGTTGTAGAATTTTGGAACCCGTATTGTGTTCGAGTATAATGACTTTTCTGGAGACTAGAAATCTACTCTGTAGGAATCAGCATGGGTTTCGAAAAAGACGGTCATGTGAAACCCAGCTCGCGCTATTCGTCCACGAGACTCACAGGGCCATAGACACGGGTTCACAGGTAGATGCCGTGTTTCTTGACTTCCGCAAGGCGTTCGATACAGTTCCCCGCAGTCGTTTAATGAACAAAGTAAGAGCATATGGACTATCAGACCAATTGTGTGATTGGATTGAAGAGTTCCTAGATAACAGGACGCAGCATGTTATTCTCAATGGAGAGAAGTCTTCCGAAGTAAGAGTGATTTCAGGTGTGCCGCAGGGGAGTGTCATAGGACCGTTGCTATTCACAATATACATAAATGACCTGGTGGATGACATCGGAAGTTCACTGAGGCTTTTTGCAGATGATGCTGTGGTGTATCGAGAGTTTGCAACAATGGAAAATTGTACTGAAATGCAGGAGGATCTGCAGCGAATTGACGCATGGTGCAGGGAATGGCAATTGAATCTCAATGTAGACAAGTGTAATGTGCTGCGAATACACAGAAAGATAGATCCTTTATCATTTAGCTACAAAATACACTCCTGGAAATTGAAATAAGAACACCGTGAATTCATTGTCCCAGGAAGGGGAAACTTTATTGACACATTCCTGGGGTCAGATACATCACATGATCACACTGACAGAACCACAGGCACATAGACACAGGCAACAGAGCATGCACAATGTCGGCACTAGTACAGTGTATATCCACCTTTCGCAGCAATGCAGGCTGCTATTCTCCCATGGAGACGATCGTAGAGATGCTGGATGTAGTCCTGTGGAACGGCTTGCCATGCCATTTCCACCTGGCGCCTCAGTTGGACCAGCGTTCGTGCTGGACGTGCAGACCGCGTGAGACGACGCTTCATCCAGTCCCAAACATGCTCAATGGGGGACAAATCCGGAGATCTTGCTGGCCAGGGTAGTTGACTTATACCTTCTAGAGCACGTTGGGTGGCACGGGATACATGCGGACGTGCATTGTCCTGTTGGAACAGCAAGTTCCCTTGCCAGTTTAGGAATGGTAGAACGATGGGTTCGATGACAGTTTGGATGTACCGTGCACTATTCAGTGTCCCCTCGACGATCACCAGTGGTGTACGGCCAGTGTAGGAGATCGCTCCCCACACCATGATGCCGGGTGTTGGCCCTGTGTGCCTCGGTCGTATGCAGTCCTGATTGTGGCGCTCACCTGCACGGCGCCAAACACGCATACGACCATCATTGGCACCAAGGCAGAAGCGACTCTCATCGCTGAAGACGACACGTCTCCATTCGTCCCTCCATTCACGCCTGTCGCGACACCACTGGAGGTGGCTGCACGATGTTGGGGCGTGAGCGGAAGACGGCCTAACGGTGTGCGGGACCGTAGCCCAGCTTCATGGAGACGGTTTCGAATGGTCCTCGCCGATACCCCAGGAGCAACAGTGTCCCTAATTTACTGGGAAGTGGCGGTGCGGTCCCCTACGGCACTGCGTAGGATCCTACGGTCTTGGCGTGCATCCGTGCGTCGCTGCGGTCCGGTCCCAGGTCAACGGGCACGTGCACCTTCCGCCGACCACTGGCGACAACATCGATGTACTGTGGAGACCTCACGCCCCACGTGTTGAGCAATTCGGCGGTACGTCCACCCGGCCTCCCGCAAGCCCACTATACGCCCTCGCTCAAAGTCCGTCAACTGCACATACGGTTCACGTCCACGCTGTCGCGGCATGCTACCAGTGTTAAAGACTGCGATGGAGCTCCGTATGCCACGGCAAACTGGCTGACACTGACGGCGGCGGTGCACAAATGCTGCGCAGCTAGCGCCATTCGACGGCCAACACCGCGGTTCCTGGTGTGTCCGCTATGCCGTGCGTGTGATCATTGCTTGTACAGCCCTCTTGCAGTGTCCGAAGCAAGTATGGTGGGTCTGACACACCGGTGTCAATGTGTTCTTTTTTCCATTTCCAGGAGTGTAGCAGGTCAGCAACTGGAAGCACTTAATTCCATAAATTATCTGGGAGTACGCATTAGGATTGATTTAAAATCGAATGATCGTATGAAGTTGATCGTCGGTAAAGCAGATGCCAGACTGAGATTCATTGGAAGAATCCTAAGGAAATGCAATCCGAAAACAAAGGGAGTAGGGTACAGTACGCTTGTTCGCCCACTGCTTGAATACTGCTCAGCAGTGTGGGATCCGTACCAGATAGGGTTGATAGAAGAGATAGAGAAGATCCAACGGAGAGCAGCGCCCTTCGTTACAGGATCATTTAGTAATCGCGAAAGCGTTACGGAGATGATAGATAAACTCCAGTGGAAGACTCTACAGGAGAGACGCTCAGTAGCTCGGTACGGGCTTTCGTCAAAGTTTCGAGAACAAACCTTCACCGAAGAGTCAAGCAGTATATTGCTCCCTCCTACGTATATCTCGCGAAGAGACCATGAGGATAAAATCAGAGAGACTAGAGCCCACACAGAGGCATACCGACAATCCTTCTTTCCACGAACAATACGAGACTGGAATAGAAGGGAGAACCGATAGAAGTACTGAAGGTACCCTCCGCCACACACCGTCAGGTGGCTTGCGGAGTATGGATGTAGATGTAGATGTAGATGTAGATTTGAGAATGCTCAGCAACAATACTCGATTGCTGGAATTGAAAACAGTCGTCATTGAGACCAACATTGTCACACGGACTAGGAGCCCCATCGTATGCCGAGACGACGACGGAGTCGACGTTAACATTGTCACCATCTGGAAAAACCAAAATATGATTATCTTACACCGGGTAAGTTTAATTATTTATTCCTAAAGAAAACCTACAGTCAACAGTACATCAAGTGACCGCCGTCTGTGACAGATATGTATGGTTAATTGAAGGACATGTAATGGAAAACATTTGATGGAAATAAGAGAGGAATGAAATGAGGATCTGACTTGTGAGGAAACAGGACGTCGGTCAACATAAGTAGTTACGGAGGGACTCTTCTGAAACGTCGTGACCGACGAAAATAGTGAGCCACACTAGTATTCTAGCCCGGTTGTCCACGTTTTACGATCTACACCATTACCAACAGAGCTAGCCAGGTACGACTCACTACCCGCTGTCACAGCTTCAAATCTGTCAAGACCTCTCATCTAATTCGCAAATGTATTCCAGCGCTACTTGCAAAACGTGGTTAGCAGCAGCTCTTCTGTGAAGTTTGAGAAGTAGGACAGAGGCATTGGCAAGGTGGGTCGTGTGTCTTGCCTGGCCAGCCAAGTTGGTAAGAGTACTGACGGAGTAGGAAAACATTTGGTTCAAAATGGCTCTGAGCACTATGGGACTTAACATCTATGGTCATCAGTCCCCTAGAACTTAGAACTACTTAAACCTAACTAACCTAAGGACATCACACACATCCATGCCCGAGGCAGGATTCGAACCTGCGACCGCAGCAGTCCCGCGGTTCCGGACTGCAGCACCAAAACCGCACGGTCACCGCAGCCAGCAAAACATTTGGCTTCGAAGTTTCACAACAATGCACGTTTTGCTTCATACTGAAACATTCATTCTTCTTACCATTATGTCTGCCAGACAGAGACCTTTATACATCTGCTTTCCTCACTCGCATGGAGTAGATACGCTTTTGATGTTGTGGTGTTCTTCTCAGTGACCAAACGTAGCCGTTTCTTGGCCATTTTCGTTATTAGTAGGCTGTGTACAAACCGTCCTCCCAAATGACAATGACTGTGATCACAGAGCATCATATTTTATAGACACTCATATACAACGACCGGCCTGCTAACTCACCTGCTCTCAGTCCCATATAATATGTAACTCTTAAGGCTTTCCCAGCGATCTAATGACATCTTGGGTTGTCAGGTGTTATGCCGGATATCAGCGTCGTACTTGGCTCTTAGCCTTCATCAGGTGAGGCACGAGACTGGTCCTCGAGTGGATCTGGTCCAATGTTTATGTCTGTGCCCTTGCTCCTCCACCGGCGGTTGCAGGCGTTCCTCCTGCATTCTGCGCCCACTCGCTGCAACCTGCTGGAGCGTTACCGTTTCGTTTTCGGTCGGTTGCGGTTCTGCGTGTTCCCTCTGCGGTCCGCGCCCGTCGGACCCGCTCCTGCACGTTCCATCTTCGGCCCGCTGTGCCTAGCACTCTGTCTGATAATCGTTTTCTATATCCATTCCTCTCTGCATTCTTGGAGTGCTGCAGCTGCCCTCACTGATCCTTTAACAGTTCCAGAGCAGGATCCCTATCTCTACTTAGCTGGTACCCAACGTCGCGGTTCATGAGATTGTCAGTCACTTTTATCTCAGTCGATTCCCTTATAACACTGTCCCAAAACCTGGGTGTCTGTGCTAGAATCTTGGTTTCATCATAATTCATATGATCTAGTTCTTGACAGTGTTCAGTAATGGCTGACTCCCTCACCTGTCTTAATCGGGTGTGCCTCTGACGTTCTTTGCACCAGATATCCATCGTTCTTGTCGTCTGGCCTATGTAGGATATGCCACGTTGACGAGATACATCCCTGGTTTCCGTAACCTCAGGTCGTCTTTAACACTGCCCACCAGTCCCCCCCGCCTATCTTGCTGGTACTGGATGGACAGAAAACAGACTCGATATTGTGTTTATGGAGGATTCTACTGAGTCTGGCAGAAACAGAAGACAAAAGCACCTTCTTTGCTTCATCTTGTTCTCCTTCTGGAACGTGTGGTGTAGTGGCTGATTGGAGTACCATCTCAATTTGTATGGTCGTGTATCCATTTTTGCAGATCGCACTTTTAAGATGCTCTCTGTCGGCAGACTCTCTTGGTCTGACAGGCATTTGCTCTGTGGACCAATGTGTACGAGGGTAATCACAGAAGTAAGGTCTCATATTTTTTTATAAGTGCAGAACTCTATTATGAAGAGTGCTTCACGCGCTGTGTGTAAACATGCGCACGCCGCGCTGAGGCGCTCAGTCTTGGCTTGGCAGCCGTTGAGAATGTAGCTCCAGTTGGATGTTAGCGCCAAGTGCGAACTGCGCGCAGTTATTCGCTTTTTGAACGCAAAGGACACTGCGCCGATTGAAATCCATTGCCAATTGACGGAAGTGTATGGTGAGTCGTACATGGATGTCGAAAATGTTCGTAAGTGGTGTAGAGAGATTGCAGCTGGTCGGATCGAAATTCACGACGAACAAAGGAGCGGGATACCGTCAACTTCTAAGGAGACAGTGTTGAAGGTTGAGTAAAGCATGCGTGAAGATAGGAGGATCACCCTGTATTATCTCTGCACGTTGGTTCATGAGGTTTCCCGAAGCACCGCTCACAGAATTTTAACGGAAACATTGTCAAGGTTATGACAGCCGTTTTTTGGGATCGGAAAGGGGTATTGTTGGTCGACTTTGTGCCCACTGGGACCACAATTAACGCTGACAGGTACTGTGAGACTCTGAAAAAACTCAGACGGGTAATTCAGAAACGGAGAAGAGGAATGTTGAGCAAGGGCGTACACATTCTCCATGACAACGCTCGCCCACACATCGCTCGGCAAACCGTTGCTCTCCTGCAACAGTTTCAGTGGAACACAATCACCCACCTACCCTATAGTCCTGACTTGGCGCCCAATGACTATCACCTGTTCCCTAGGTTAAAAGAACATTTGGCCGGATAGCGATTCAGCTCCGACGACGAGGTGAAAGGAGAGGTCCATAACTTTCTGAACAGCATGGCAGCGAGCTGGTATGACATAGGCATACAAAAACTGCCACAGCGTCTACGAAAATGCATCGACAGAAATGGTGATTATGTCTAAAAATAGCTAAATGTTCAAGCTGTAAACTTATGTAAACCATTGTAGAAATAAACAGGTCTACGTACTTATAAAAAATGGGATACCTTACCTTTTGGATTACCCTCGTACACAGATCATCTGTGCAGGATGGTGACAGCTGTTGGCCTACGGATGTGTGTGTATGGGTTTTCAATACACACTGTGGCCAATTGATCCATCTGCCTTCTTTTGACTAGTACATCCAGAAACCGCAGTTGACCATTCCTCTCCATTTCTATTGTGAACTCGATATTTGGGTGGCATGAGTTAAGATGTTCAAGGAACTCATTGAGCCTGTCCTTCCCATGAGGCTAGATCACGAATGTGTCATCCATGAATCTGAAGAAGCATGTGGGTCTATCTCTCGCTGTCTCTAATGTCCTCTCCTCAAATGTCTCCATAAATATGTTGACAGCCACAGGAGACAGTGGCTACTCATACCTACACCTTGTTTGTTGTGAACCAATGTGTTAAGTTCACCGTTCTTCTGAGCAGGGTGGTGACAGTTAATGCAAAACCAATACGAATAAATGATGATTATGTGCAAAAAAATACCGTTCAGCTTAACGAATGTCGTGTTGAACTGTTTTCTGAATGCAAGGACAAGGAAACAAACAGGTTTGTGTTTCTGAGGTACCTCAGACTTCATAAAGCAGCTAGGCACAGATTAATGAGGTCATGCAAATTCAGCCGCAGGATCATTGTTTGTATAGACTTTAATGTTAATTCTCAGTCGCACATTACTGGTCGAGAGCAGTCACAGCTGTTGATGTCCGGCTTCAGATTACTTTCCACTTTAAAGTTCCCTAAGAGGGTTGAAGGAAAAAAATGCAGTAGCTTTTGACAATTTGTATTTCGATTCAAAAATCTGCTGTGATTTAGCTGTAGTTAATTATTTATCTTACCATAATGGTCAAGTTTTAACAACCTGACCAGCTGGCTGCAGATCACAGAAGTATTTTATCGAAAATCGTAAACATTGAGCTGATCAGAGTAGTTAGAGAAAAGTTACAGGTGATGTTTATAAAATAAATTTATAAAGTGGCTGTGGCTCTCTGCGATACTTTAAGAGAGCGAGCCCCAAGATGGTGGCTCCAGAAAGGCTCGTCAGCAGCTCCTGGTTGTTGAACGATAAGAGGGGAAAAAATATCTCCGTGGACCAGAAAGGACGGAGAGAGAACTCCGATGGCAAATTGAACTACGACAGATCCAGCAAGCCAGTATACATATTTTCATAAATGGAACAAGCCTGAGGGTGAATGGCTATAATAGAAGACGACTTAACTATTTACAAGGACTGGGACACTGAATACACAGACGCTGACAGGGACGGTGGAAGAAATTGCGTGCCTGATGAATACGGATATTCTAGAATTGTCAGAAATCAGATGTAATGAAAGCAGGGAACTGAGAAGTGAACATAGGTTGCATTGACGTGGGAATAAAGAAGACATGGGGCTGTGCAAATTGTGTGAGAAATGTTGAAACAGGAGCTGAAGGGAATAAGTGACAGAGTGATGTAGTTCAAACTGAAAGTGAAAGGGCAAGATGAGGAAATTCTGTAAGCATGTGTATCACAAATTGCGTATTCTGCTAAATACAAGGAGGACTTAGAAGACGAAGTGCTGAGACAATTACGACAGTGGGAGCTAAATACATGCGTAGATAAGGAAACAGAAGGGTATTAAGAAATTTGGTGTGGAAGGATGGGGAAGGGCAACTGAGGAAGGACTAATATTGTTAGACTTTTGTGAAAGGCATGGGCTAGCACTCGGTAAAGTCTGGTTTACGAAGAAGGAAAGTCGTAAAGTAACACTGTACAGCCATGATTTGTCGAGTACATAAATCGACTATATATGAGATTAAGACAAAAAGAGAACAGTCATATACGTCAAGATAATACCTTCCAGTAGTCGAAGATAGCGATCACTATTTTTTGACTGTGAAGCTCAGAGGAATTAAAGAGAAAATGGGGGCAGAAAGACAAGAAACAATTGTAAGAGTCTGGACGAAGAAGAAAGTGAAACTGGATGAAATGATAGTCACATGGAGCCAGATCAGGACTGTAAGGCATGTGTTTCAGTGTTGTCCATCCGAGTTTTGTGATCGCTTCCATGGTTTTTTGACTGACATGTGGACGTGCATTGTCGTGCAACAGCGAAACATCCTGCTTTTGCCGATGTTGTCGAACACGACTCAGTCGAGCTTGAAGTTTCGTCAGTGTCGTCACATGTGCGTCAGAATTTATGGTGGTTCCACTTGGCATGATGTCCACGAGCAAGAGTCCTACAGAATCGAAAAAACACCGTAGCCATAACTTTTCCAGCAGAAGGTGTAGTTTTGAATTCCTTTTTCTTGGGTGAATTTGCATGGTGTCACTCCATTGATTGCCTCTTCGTCTCTGGTGAAAAATGATGGAGCCATGTTTCATCACCTGTCACAATTCTTCCAAGAAATTCATCTCCACCATTCTCGTACTGTTCCAAAAGTTCGCTGCATACCGTTTTTCTTGTTTCTTTGTGAGTCACTGTCAACATCCTGGAACCCACTTGGCACAAACCTTTTTTAACGCCAACACTTTCAGTATTCTACAAACACTTCTTTCCCCTATCCCAACGCAGCGTGACAATTCGTTCACTGTGATGTGTCTGTCAGCAGTCACCAATTCGTTAACTCTCTGCACATTGTCTGGAGTGAGTGCAGTACGAGGCCTGCCGCTACCAAGGACATTCCTCAATATTGCCGTGCCCGCTTTCATCACGTAACCTGCTTGCCCATCGACTAACTGTACTGCGATCGATAGCAGCATCTCCATACATCTTTTTCAACCTCTTGTGGACGTTTCCCACTGTCTCGTTTTCACAGCACGTTGCTTCTGACGAACGTCAAGTGCAGCAGCCACCTTGAAGACATGCTGTGACGGCGCCACTCACTGGAACAGGTTGAACTAAGTTTGAAAACAAGCGGAAAGTACGTATCTACACACTGTAAAACTTTCATGCATGCAGAATGAAAACTGTATTTTTACAAAAATAGTGTGCATTTCTTTTGGAGTGACCCTCGTAGTAATGGTGTTCCTGGACAATGAGAAGTCTATGATAGTCTGAAAAAAGTAAAATCTTGAAAATTTTTCAGAAGAAGGGAATTGGAAGACTGACTATGAGAAGAATGAAGGAAGTGTCAGTTACGTGAAAGTAGAAGGAGAAGAAACGGACTGCTTAGAACAAAAAATATCCTGAAGGAAGAGAGTACACTTTCGTCACCGTCATGGGTAATGACAGGAGTGGCAACGCAAACAGGGGATGAAAATATGAAAGCGATGGAGTCCTCAGATATTTTAATTGTGTGGGAAAATGGAGAAGGAGAGGTACAAGGAATGCTAAGTACACTCCTGGAAATGGAAAAAAGAACACATTGACACCGGTGTGTCAGACCCACCATACTTGCTCCGGACACTGCGAGAGGGCTGTACAAGCAATGATCACACGCACGGCACAGCGGACACACCAGGAACCGCGGTGTTGGCCGTCGAATGGCGCTAGCTGCGCAGCATTTGTGCACCGCCGCCGTCAGTGTCAGCCAGTTTGCCGTGGCATACGGACCTCCATCGCAGTCTTTAACACTGGTAGCATGCCGCGACAGCGTGGACGTGAACCGTATGTGCAGTTGACGGACTTTGAGCGAGGGCGTATAGTGGGCATGCGGGAGGCCGGGTGGACGTACCGCCGAATTGCTCAACACGTGGGGCGTGAGGTCTCCACAGTACATCGATGTTGTCGCCAGTGGTCGGCGGAAGGTGCACGTGCCCGTCGACCTGGGACCGGACCGCAGCGACGCACGGATGCACGCCAAGACCGTAGGATCCTACGCAGTGCCGTAGGGGACCGCACCGCCACTTCCCAGCAAATTAGGGACACTGTTGCTCCTGGGGTATCGGCGAGGACCATTCGCAACCGTCTCCATGAAGCTGGGCTACGGTCCCGCACACCGTTAGGCCGTCTTCCGCTCACGCCCCAACATCGTGCAGCCCGCCTCCAGTGGTGTCGCGACAGGCGTGAATGGAGGGACGAATGGAGACGTGTCGTCGTCAGCGATGAGAGTCGCTTCTGCCTTGGTGCCAATGATGGTCGTATGCGTGTTTGGCGCCGTGCAGGTGAGCGCCACAATCAGGACTGCATACGATCGAGGCACACAGCGCCAACACCCGGCATCATGGTGTGGGGAGCGATCTCCTACACTGGCCGTACACCACTGGTGATCGTCGAGGGGACACTGAATAGTGCACGGTACATCCAAACCGTCATCGAACCCATCGTTCTACCATTCCTAGACCGGCAAGGGAACTTGCTGTTCCAACAGGA
Organism: Schistocerca cancellata; assembly: GCF_023864275.1. NCBI lineage: Eukaryota > Metazoa > Arthropoda > Insecta > Orthoptera > Acrididae > Schistocerca > Schistocerca cancellata. The sequence continues at coordinate 96,866,426 of NC_064633.1, forward strand.
CAATGCACGTCCGCATGTATCCCGTGCCACCCAACGTGCTCTAGAAGGTGTAAGTCAACTACCCTGGCCAGCAAGATCTCCGGATCTGTCCCCCATTGAGCATGTTTGGGACTGGATGAAGCGTCGTCTCACGCGGTCTGCACGTCCAGCACGAACGCTGGTCCAACTGAGGCGCCAGGTGGAAATGGCATGGCAAGCCGTTCCACAGGACTACATCCAGCATCTCTACGATCGTCTCCATGGGAGAATAGCAGCCTGCATTGCTGCGAAAGGTGGATATACACTGTACTAGTGCCGACATTGTGCATGCTCTGTTGCCTATGTGCCTGTGGTTCTGTCAGTGTGATCATGTGATGTATCTGACCCCAGGAATGTGTCAATAAAGTTTCCCCTTCCTGGGACAATGAATTCACGGTGTTCTTATTTCAATTTCCAGGAGTGTATATGGGAGAAAGTGGTGAATTGGGTAGCGTGGATTGTAATTTAATGCAAAGAGGCATGAAATGATCATGACAACGAGGAATAACATGAGAACAGCAACGGATATAAGTATTAGAGAGCCTATACTTAAATAAGTGGGAAGTTACAGATACCTGTGGAGCCTAATAGTAATTTCATTTGGAGGAACGGTAAGCAGATTAGTGAAGAGTGAAGTCATCACAAGGATTCGTGCAGAGTGTAAGAAGTCTGTTCAGGAGTATGACTGTAACAGCAGGAGGCGAATAAGTGTTCTACCGAAGATATGACGCTCCAGTACTCCCGTGTGCACTGGAAACGTTTTTAATGAAGAAACTGTGGGTGCGAGAGGAAATTTCAGTAAAGTAGGGTAGGGCTGACAAGAATGGATAGAGTGGGAATGAGATGGTGAGAGAAACCGTGAAAGGCAATCCAATGCAAAAGACGGCCGAAAAGAAAGTTTAAGATGGTATTGGACGTGTTAACACAATGAGAGTTGGCAGGATACCGAGACGGGCTCGGAAGAGAAGTTACGAATCTCTCCGTAATTCAGAAAACAAGTAGTGGTTAAGATACGAATCTCCATTACGACACGTATTGTAAAATTCTCCAGTCTGCCATTAAAAAAGCGTTATGGTCAGAAAGAACTTACTTGAAGTATAAGGAAAAAACAAACAAGTATGGTGATGTAAATTAAACTGAGCCCTCGTGGTATAGCTGTTTCAGAAATGAGGACAGTTTCAAATCACTGGGAAAGAAAGTCAGTGGCCACTTTCTGATAGTATCAGGAAGCACTGCTCTCAGTAATAAACAACGAAATGCAGACGCCTTAGATTTACTTGTGCAGACACTGCACATGCCACCAACAGATGTTAGTTTCGAAAAGGGGATTACAGAATTTATCAGAACGTAAAAAAGGAGTATAAGGGAAGATCAAAAAGGTTCTGTTTGAGGGCGTTGCTGCAGTGTATGCAACGTAGCACCACTCCGATGCGGGTGCATAAGTACAGACAAGGGATTAGTATGGCATTCGAGTTTTTCCGACATGCGTGCGGTAAATGCGGAATCGTGAACAATGGTGACGTTCAATGCTCACAGCCATTTTGCCTGTTTGGTGTACCGATTCTGGACTGTACGGCCTTCGAACAGGAACCTTTTGGCGGCCTCTTATAAATCTCTGGATATAACGTTTCTAGAAGAATATTAAACTTCTGTGTTGGGCGAATTACCCTTAAACTATTTTTGTAATCGATCAGTGACTCGAGTCATGTTTCCTGGTGAAGTTAACTACACTCTGCTAACACCCATTCTCAGGAAACCATCTCTAAATAAGAAAAACCACTACAGTTTTTTTCATAGGTGTTTGAAAAAGTGGTATGTGATAGAATTCTGATTCATTTAACTGAGCAGAACGTCTTAACTGCATCTCAGCTTTTTTTCTTTTTTTCGTGAGGGGTTCTCCGCAGAGAGAGCAGTACAAAACCTCATGCATCAAGTGCTGGTAGAATTTGACAAGAAAAATTGCGCTGGTGGTTTGAGTGTATAGATAACAAAATTCTACTTGACAATTGTTATGCCTTTTATGGCGTCTCTTCTAGATTGATTAAAAATACGCAGCAGAGGATGCCATTAGCAGCCAGCCAGTGCGGCCGAGCGGTTCTAGGCGCTTCAGTCTGAAACCGCTCGACCGCTACGATCGCAGGTTCGAATCCTGCCTCGGGCATGGATGTGTGTGATGTCCTTAGGTTAGTTAGGTTTAAGTAGTTCTAAGTTCTAGGGGACTGATGACCTCAGATGTTAAGTACCATAGTGCTCAGAGCCATTTGAAACATGCCATTAGCAGACTTTGCCTCAAAGATGAAGTGACGTCCGAATGGGGGAACAATACATTTGAAGTGCCGCGGGGATCCTTTATGTGCCCACTGTTGCTACTAATCCACATAAATGATCTTCCAGTGGTTCTGAAAGGTAACTGAAAATTTCTGATGTTTGCTGATGATAGAAACATGCCAATCAAGGGTTCAAGCTCAACCACATCAGACACATCTCAGTCGATGTCTGAAGGGGCCTACAAACGGTTCACAGCTGCCAATTTTATGTTGTAACTTTACAAAGACCCATATTAGGTAGTTTCGAATAAACAAAAATGAGCTCTAAGCAATAGAGGTACAAATATTGGTCATACGCTAAAAAAGGGAAAAAAACTGCATGAAATTCCTTGGGACGCAACTGGACAACATATTGAAACGTAATCAACACACAAAAAACCTAACCAAGAAGCTCAGTTCAGCGTGTTATGCCCCTAGATGCATCTCTCATTTTGCTGACCTCAATATAAGGATTTGGTTTATTTTACACAATTTCACTCTCTGTTGTCCTACTGGATTATATTCTTCTGGAGAGTACCTAAAGTAAATAAAGTGTATTTCAGCAGCGGCGAACAATAATAATATTGTCTGAAGTTCAAAACCACACACGTTGCCGAAACCTTTTCTATAAGGATCTTGAAATTTTCAAGGTCACTTTCCGATAAATTTACTCCGTAATAGCTTTTTATTGTTGGTAAGAAAAACCTGTCCCAACTGAACTACGATATACACAGTCACAATACAAGAAACGAAAATAGTTTTCATGTTGACGTTGCCTCCTCCTCCAGGGTTCAAAATCAGTTATGTACTCTGGTGCGAATATATTCAAAAACCTTCCGTCAAACAAAAAGAAACAATTTAACTGCGTTGGCTTTCACAGCCTGAGTCAGTTGACATAAAAGTTTTCTTAACATCGTACAGTGTCATAAAAATAAGATAAAAGCAGTTATGTTGGAGAAACCATCATTTCGGCCACTGTTACAGTGCCCTTCTCCTGGGTCTACTGATGTGCTGTAGATGTGTGCAGTCGCTTATATTTTCTCATTGTCGCTCACTGAGCATGACGTTACTCTATAATAATAATAATTTTAGGAGGTCGTTATTATGATTGGTTGCTTGAGGCGGAAGGAGCAGGAACTTTATTATCATAGGTTGCTACGACGGAGGAAGTGGGGATTGCTATTGTTGTTGCTTCTTGCGTTGTGTGCTACGACTGGTGCTCATCGGCGAGTTAGGCGTTGCTCCTGTTTTCCCCCCGCTGGACGCGGGCCGCCGAAGCAGTTACTCGCATCACGTGTTGTTGGTGGCTCTCTTCTCTTACGTTTCGTCGAATCCCGCTGCCTAGCCAGTAAATTTTATTTCCTTACCGCAGACTCGTCGATGTTCAGCCATTGCAGACTTGCTTTGCTATCCCAACGAACGTAACGCTCATGTCTCATATGCTCATTGCTATCGGTCTGCTGGTCTCACTGATATCCACACCTCACCAGACTGACATTCCATCTTGTACACACCAGCAGTTTGTAAAGCCTCCGTCTCATCCGTCGTGGAGCCTAGCACATCCTGGATCTTGCGGCTGCTGTGGTAGACAAGTTGCACGCCAACCCGGAAATGCAGTCTACCGATTCGATCGGCGACACTTTTCACGTAAGATAAGTGTGCAGATGGCTGTGGTTCTTAGATTTCTTGCCTGTCTCGCTTCCTCTTTGTTTGTTGTCATGTCTGTTTCAATCGATTTATAGTTCTGGTCACGAACGTTGGACACAGCCTTTCGAGCTCTTGTGCTATGTTTTGTACATCCTTTAGCCGCTGCACACATATGGCCAGAGAACGGATAACTGAGTTCTTCTGCGCTGGGTGGTGGTTGCATTGGGCGTGCAGATACCTGTCCGTATGTACAGGCTTCCAGGATACTCTGTGTCCGACAAGTGACGAATCATAACAACGACCTTTTACAATTATGACGTAACGTCATGTTCAGAGAGGAACCATGACAAAATGTAAGTGACTCTTACAGCTAAAGCACACCAATAGATTCAGAAGAAGGCCAATGCAGCCGTTGCCGAAACGTTGGTTTCTCCAGAACAGTTTGAAATCTGAAACTTCCTGGCAGATTAAAACGGTGTGCCGGAACGAGGCTCGAACTCGGGACCTTTGCCTTTCGCGGGCAAGTGCTGTGAGGACGGGGCGTGAGTCGAGCTTGGGTAGCTCAGATGGTAGAGCGCTTGCCCGCGAAAGGCAAAGATCCAGAGTTCGAGGCTCGGTCCGGCACACAGTTTCAGTCTGCCAGGAAGTTTCATATCAGCGCACACTCCGCTACAGAGTGAAAATCTCATTCTCAGTTTGAAATCTGATGGTTTTGCAGGACAGCGGATCAGGTAATGGTTGTGGAAAGGGGCCAAAATCAGCTACTGTCAGTTGCAAAAAACACACAATCTTTATTTTCCTAAAAACAATTAATCACACATGCTCTTAAAAGGGTTCAAAACAATACGGCTGAAAGTCCGAACACAAGTTATTACAGTTGTTTTAAGGAATACACGCGGCTGAAGGCCTTATTTAAAAAAGAAAATCTTACGTAAATATTTGACATAAAATCTCGGCTGAAGGCCACATACCGAACATAGAACAACTCACGGTTTACGGTCAGGATAACAAGGGTCTATAATAGAAAAAAATTCCCCTTTTTTCTTTTAAAAAAATTAGTTCAAACAAGAATGTTGAAAGTTTTAAGATGGCTGAAGGCCTTGTTTTAAAATTACAAAAAAAAAACTAAATTAATAGGCGGCTGAAGGCCTCGCCCCGTAATTGAGACAAAAATCACAGTCTAAAAACAACAGAACAATGGTGCTCGTAAGTGTTCCAAGGTTCGTCCTAAGGAGGTAAATGTAACATAAGGATAGGTGAGATAGGCAGGCAAGAATAGGATTAAGTAATCATGATGGCAAACCGACTCAGGGACGGCTGAAGGACCGACCAACTACTTAATCAATTCCGCTGCACCGACCAACGGCACGACAACGGAAAATATCAGCCGAGGACGAAGATAGCATCAGCACTACATCTTCAAAATTGACGTCTAAAAACAGCCAAGGCACAATAACCACTCAAAAATCTGAACAACACCGAAGGCTACAAACTACACTTGCTACGGACTGCATCAACACAGCAAGGAAAAACACGCTGCGGAACGTTATGCTAATGCCCTCGCAGCACCGCGCGGGATTAGCCGAGTGATCTGGGGCGCTGCAGTCATGGACTGTGCGGCTGGTCCCGGCGGAGGTTCCAGTCCTCCGTCGGGCATGGGTGTGTGTGTTTGTCCTTAGGGTAATTTAGGTTAAGTAGTGTTTTAAGCTTAGGGACTGATGACCTTAGCAGTTACGTCCCATAACATTTCACACACATTTGCACATTTGAATACCGCTTCAACCACACGCGAGCCGTGTGCCAGACATCCATCATGTTGGAAGTATATCGCCATTCTGTCATGCAGTGAAACATCTTGTAGTAACATTGATAGAACATTACGTAGGAAATCAGCATACATTGCACCATTTACACTCCCATCGATAAAGTGGGAGCCAATTATCCTTCCTCCCAGAATGCTGCACAATACATTAACACGCCAAGGTCGCTGTTGTTCCACTTGTCGCAGCCATCGTGGATTTTCCGTTGCCCAATAGTGCATATTATACCAGTTTACGTTACCGATGTTGGTGAATGACGCTTCGTCGCTAAATAGAACACGTGCAAAACATCTGTCATCGTCCTGTAATTTCTCTTGTGCCCAGTGGCAGAACTGTACACGACGTTCAAAGTCGTCGCAATGCAATTCCTATATAGTAATATATCTTTCAGTAGTGAACCTGCACACAGCAGACGGAACAGACGAGTCGTGGCCAAGAGTTCCATTAGGACCGCTCGAGGGAAGACCAGATCTCTGCTCCGGGAGCTCCCCACGTCCCAGGCTTTTGTGTGGTCGTAGCTGAGCGCCCTTTCGTCCTGCTCATTCGGGTAAGCAGGCAGCTACAGCATTTGGAGAGAATTTATATTTCTGCACCCTGGGGGTGTCTGGTCGGCGTGGCCCCACTTGCAGTTTGTGACACACCCATAATGCAGCGACATTTTTCTACAACATGTCTCCCGACTGCCAGTAGATTGTTTTTGCATGTTCTGGGACACTAGAACAATTTTATAAAAAATAAAAAAGTCTCTTGTGACTGCATTACTCACGATTTTCTTATTTTTCACAAAATAGTCCTAATCTCCCAGAACATGCAAAACAATCTACTATCCCTTTTACCTAATAATAATATAATATAATTAAATAATATAATAATAACTATAATAGAAAATCATTATTTTACACACATTCCCCATAGGTGAATGTAATGTAATTAAATAACTTAGAGAATTAATTATTACTTAAAAAAACGATTTCTGAAAAAAGCTTTTTTTATAAATTTCTCTTAGACCCAAAAATGTCCTATTTTTGACTTGTGTGAAAAACTTGTTTTTAAAAATTATATTAAAGAATAAGTACATAAAACTATTTACTTTCTGCTTTAGCAGCCACAAGATTATTATGAGTTGTCTGTAAATGTTTTTTGAGATAACATTTATTTACAGTTTTACCACATTCACAAGTAACTTTAATTTTCTTATATTCTTTACATACATAAAAATGTCCACCTGTTCGATATTTATCTTTATGAAATTCATCAATACTTCTTTTTATCATACATTTACTACACTGTCTTAATTGTGGCTTAGTGTTGTCCATTTACATAAAATAAAATTAATGAGAAAAATAATTTTACATTGTGAACATAAGTAAATTAATGAAAATAGTTAACAAAAGTAAATTATATTAAAATTTTTCGCTTTTATTTTTTCTATCTTTCTTAAAATGTTTCATAAATGTATATAAACATGAAGTTAACACTTTTATAAATTTTTTAAGTTTTTCATTCATTTATATAGAAGCAAATGTTAATATTTAAAAATTTTCAGTAAGTATTCTATGTTGTGCATCATATGTAAGATTCTTTTATCATACATATTTACATAAACAAGTGTATCATTTGGAATATTATCATTAAAAGTTGCACAAAGTTACATAGTTCTTTTCTGTGTAGTTACAACATTATTTCTACATGTCATATTAATTACACAAATTGGATAATTATTTACAAAACTAAATGGACTAATATCAATAGCTGATTTTAGTAAAGTAATTCTCTTAAAATCAAAAAATGCATCATATGCTTTAAGAAAATTATTTGACGGATTAGTATTCCACATTTCTTCATTTCTACCATTTTTTAAATATATATTCTGTAGTTTAATGTGATCAAATAATGGCGAATCCACAAATTGATTATTTTTACGATTTGTCTGAAATACAGCAAATACAAAATATGGCATATCAAATTCTGTAAGAGTTATGGTAATTTGTAATATCTAGTTCAAAATTATTTTTACCAGATACTTCTTCTGTTTGAAGTTCATAAAAAGAAATAGGAATTTTAGGATTTTTAAGCATATTTTCTCGTTGTTCAAGTTCGTAATTTGGTTCATATTTAACAACAGGTACACGAATTTCCATAGATTCTATAATAATTCTACTTTCTTTAGGCAATATATCTTTTATTTCAATTCCAGCATCATTTTTATCAGACCAACATAATTACAGCTCCAGAAGATGAACTACATGAAAAATTACAGTTAAATCTCCTTCCCACATAATTTCTTTATAATCTTTAAAAAATCCACCAAGTAATGATAATGGATAAAGAACTTCACTTCTTCACTATTTATTTTTCCTGTATTAATTATATGTCCTTCTAAATTTATTTTGTCAGTTACAGATGAAATTAGATGCAGAAAAACAGATGAATAAATAAATGGATGTACAATTGTAGATAAAATATTATTTCCCTTTTTTTATTGATACAAAGTCAAACAATTTAATTACATAATTATCAATTAATTTTTTATTTGATAATTTTTTAATTTTTAAAATAATATTGACCTTCAGGATTTCTACCATTTCTCCATCACAAAAATTTTATTATTTTTTTGTTGTAATATTTGGCGTTAAAAAAGTTCAATAAAAAGCAACTAATGAAACATTAGTATCACTATCATGTATTGGAACAGTTACTCTTTTTCTAAGTATATGAGATTCATTATTAAGTCGAAATGCGGTTCATTTATTACTGAAAAAAATTATTAATAAATGAATAAAATAGATTGGGAACCTAAAGTAAGAATTCCAGAAAAGATTTCAAAAAACAAACATGTAAATCTATTACCAAATTCTATCAGATGTGCAATAATTGGACTAAGTAGCTGTGGTAAAACAACATTAATGATTGATGATTATATTTTTAGCTCTAGGTTGGTTAAAAGGGAATAAAATTAAATTTTTAAATATACAGGGTGTTACAAAAAGGTACGGCCAAACTTTCAGGAAGCAATCCTCACACACAAAGAAAGAAAATATGTTATGTGGACTTGTGTCCGGAAATGCTTACTTTCCATGTTAGAGCTCATTTTATTACTTCTCTTCAAATCACATTAATCATGGAATGGAAACACACAGCAACAGAACGTACCAGCGTGACTTCAAACACTTTGTTACAGGAAATGTTCAAAATGTCCTCCGTTAGCGAGGATACATGCATCCACCCTCCGTCACATGGAATCCCTGATGCGTTGATGCAGCCCTGGAGAATAGCATATTGTATCACAGCCGTACACAATACGAGCACGAAGAGTCTCTATATTTGGTACCGGGGTTGCATAGAGAAGAGCTTTCAAATGCCCCCATAAATGAAAGTCAAGAGGGTTGAGGTCAGGAGAGCGTGGAGGCCATGGAATTGGTCTGCCTCTACCAATCCATCAGTCACCGAATCTGTTGTCGAGAAGTGTACGAACACTTTGACTAAAATGTGCAGGAGCTCCATCGTGCATGAACCACATGTTGTGTTGTACTTGTAAAGGCACATGTTCTATCAGCACAGGTAGAGTATCCCATATGATATCGGGATAATGTGCTCCATTGAGCATAGGTGGAAGAACATGGGGCCCAATCAAGACATCACCGACAATGGCTGCGCAAACGTTCACAGAAAATCTGTGTTGATGACGTGATTGCACAATTGCGTGCGGATTCTCGTCAGCCCACACATGTTGATTGTGATTATTTACAATTTGATCATGTTGGAATGAAGCCTCATCCGTAAAGAGAACATTTGCACTGAAATGAGGATTGACACATTGTTGGATGAACCATTTGCAGAAGTGTACCCGTGGAGGCCAATCAGCTGCTGATAGTGCCTGCACACGCTGTACATGGTACGGAAACAACTGGTTCTCCCGTAGCACTGTCCATACAGTGAAGTGGTCAACATTACCTTGTACAACAGCAACTACTCTGTCACTGACATTAGGGTTATCGTCAACTGCACGAAGAATTGCCTCATCCATTGCAGGTGTCATGTCATCCTAGGTCTTCCCCAGTCCCGAGTCATAGGCTGGAATGTTCTGTGCTCCCTAAGATGCCGATCAATTGCTTCGAACGTCTTCCTGTCGGGACACCTTCGTTCTGGAAATCTGTCTTGATACAAACGTACCACGCCACGGCTATTGCCCTGTGCTAATCCATACATCAAATGGGCATCTGCAAACTCCGCATATCTAAACATTGCACTGACTTCAAAACTACGTTCGTGATGAACACTAACCTGTTGGTGCTATGTACTGATGTGCTTGATGCTAGTACTGTAGAGCAATGAGTCGCATGTCAACACAAGCACCGAAGTCAACATTACCTTCCTTATATTGGGCCAACTGGCGGGGATTCGAGGAAGTACAGTACATACTCACGAAACTAAAATGAGCTCTAACATGGAAATTAAGCGATTCCGGACACATGTCCACATAATATCTTTTCTTTATTTGTGTGTGAGGAATGTTTTCTGAAAGTTTGGCCGCACCTTTTTGTAACACCCTGTATATATATTCAAAACGTTTATTTCAGCCAAAATATCAAGGATTTATGAAACAATGTAAAAAAATTTATGATAAAATTAATAAACAAATTGTTATTTTCATTGAAAATAATGAAGAAATTATTCCATTCGAAGAATGCAAAAATATTTCAGTCGTGGTATTCAATGATTTCATTTTAGAAAATCAAGATATTGTAAGAGAATGTTCTACTAGAGGATGACACAAAGGTATAGATTGCTTTTAATTAGCTCAAACTTATTCAAAAATACCTAAACAGTTAGTCAGAGATAATTTAAATTTTTTAAATATATTTAGACAAGTTGATACAAATTTAAATCATATTTAAGATGAGTTTGAAGGTACAGATTTGAAGTTTGATAATTTTAAAGAAATGCGAAGTAAATGTTGGAATGATGAATTTGGATTTTCCACAATAGATATGACTAGAAAACCAAATGAAGGTAAGTTTAGAAATAAAATACAACGTTTGTTAACAACATAAACATTAAACATAAATATAAATTTTAACATAGACATAAACATAATGTAAACATAAACATTAGACATAAACATGAAAGTTAAACGTAACTAATGTTTTTTCTTCCTTAATAAATGTTTGCAAAGTATGATGAAGAAGTTGTTAAAAAAGCTAAACAAAATAGAAAGTAAGCTGAGGAATTGAAAGAACAATTGAAGCTTTGGAAAAAGCAACCAATAACAGAACATGAAAAATATAAAAAACAAGATTAACCTGTTATTGCTGCAATTGAACAAGTTAAACAAGGAATAGAAGGATTAGGTGATAATGTTTAAAAGTAATTGAAGAAAACAGAGAAGTTTAAAAACAAATGATTTCAAATCGTCATCAATTCGAAGATTTTGGATACTTATCACTAATTAAACCATTAACAGATTCGTCTGATGATGTTCCTGGCAAATGTGATTATACATTAAGTGAATCAGAAGTTCAAGATAGATTGAATAAATACCAAGAAGAAAAAGAATCACGTAGTCACCAAAATGAAACTATAAAGATAAATGTTAGTGAAAGAATGTTAAAGTATATTATTCATAGTGAAGATAAAGCTTTTGGGTTAAGACCTGTTGGTATGTTTAAATATGTCGGAAATTTACTTGTTGAAGACAGTGGAGATAAATTAAAAATTGGTGAAAAAACGTATGAGGGTAGAGATTGATTAAAGAGACTTTTAACTGAAAAATTCGATGGTGTAGATTTATCAAATTATGCAGATATATTATATAATTCAGGAGCTTTGTATTCTGATACTAATCCAAATAAAATAAGGTCAAATAAAGGTAATAAACATAAATATTTGATAAAACCAATTGATGATGATTATTTCCCAAACTTAAGACGACATACTACAGATGATTCAGAACCAAGTTCTCCTGAAAAAATGGGTGAACGTTTAATTAAAAAATATGCAGAAAAACCAATTGAATATGTCTAGTTAAATGATGTTAGACAATTAATTGATAGATTGTCAGTTATTCATGTTGAAGAATTAGATGGAAATAAGAATTATCATAATGAAAAAGCTAGTATTGTGCAAATGTTAACAAAAAAATTTAGTGATTTCATAATTGATAATCGAAAAAGAATTCCATATTTAATTAGATTTTTAAATAATCTTCCACATACATTTTGGAAAAGTGATAAATATGTAAAAGGATTAGTAAATACATTAATTAACAAATTACCATTTGAAATGCATTTGTCAGGTTATAACTATTGTGGTCCAGGTACAAAATTAGAAGAAAGATTAGCTAAAGGTAATAAAGGTATAAATCCATTAGATGAACATTTAAAAAAGGTTATATTGCTTATAGAGATAATAAAGAATTAGAAAAAAGGTATATATCTGATAAAGATATTCAATTAGCTGCAAAAGAAAGAATGTATACAGATGATGCTTCATTTGGTGGAAAAGTTGCAGCAACAGCAGTTAGAATGATAATGTATGGAAAACGAAAATTAGTTATGGGAATTAATGTTGATGCAAATGGTTGGGGATTATAAATTTTAAAAAAATCTTTTTAAATGTTTAACTATATAAATGAAAAACTTTATAATTTATTACACTTTACTACCTAGAGGTAAAACTAGACCAAACTCAATTAAATTAAAGTTAAATATTGAATCATTAAATGCAATTGAACCATTTTTAACTGATGTTCAGAAAAGGAAAAAGGAAAAGAAATTTGAGGAAATTTACTTGTTACATTAGTTATTCCTGTTGTTAAAAAAAATTATTCAATATTTAACAAAAAAGTAAGACAGTAAAGGACTAACACAAGATGAAGGAGAATTTTTACCACTATTATTAGCCGCATTACCTTATTTAGCAACAATTGATTCTGTAGCTAGTGGATATGCAGCAATTGCAAATGCAGTTATAAATAAGAAGAAAGCTGCTAAAGAATTAGAAAAACAAAAAAGATATAAAAATGGAAAAGAAAGCTGGAACTGGAATAAAGAAAACAAAAAATTTCGAACGAGTAATTAATAAATATCCTAATGCATTATGTAATTTTGAAATAGAAGAACTTATTAAACAATTAAAAATTAAAAACTTTTGTGGGGTACACATGATTATGGATAACCAAATAAGCCATTAAAAATTGAATGTGGTACACTAAATTTAGGTAAGTCTGATAATCCTGGTACACATTAGATATGTTAATATAAAAATAATTCTAAAAAAGTTGTTTTTGATGCATTTGGTGGTAATAAACCAAAACAATTAGATAATTATTTAAGAAAAGTTTAATTATATCACAATACAGAGAGAATACAGGCATTTGCTGAAGTAATATGTGGCCATTTATGTTCATTCATTTTAAAATTACTATATGATAGTTATAATTTTAATTATAGTTTAGATTTAATAATTGGACTTTTTTGGAAATAAGATTCATTTATTTCAACAAAATGAACAAGTAGATATTTAATCGAGATTAAATTTAGAAAATATTGAAAATATTATTTAACAACTACAATCATCCATAGATCCAAAGATAACTAATGCAACTGAACAATTTCAAAAAGAATTTAATGTTATTTTTAAAATACGTAAAGGTTATATTGGTTTTAATAGTAATTTAAAAGATCCAATTGATGCAAAAGATGTAGTTAACAAACTATACTTAGAAAAATATTATGTTACAAATCCTGAATACACAAGCATTCTAACACAATTTAATAACTATGTCACCAACACACAATTTAATGAAAAGTCAGATTCACCAAGATAATTACAACACTTTCAAGAATTTCTTTACAAAAAAGGAAGATGAAAGACCTTTTTCAGATTAATTCTCAAAAACAGATTTAACACCATACTTAGAACAGTTAAGTAATCTTAAATATAAAGTATATGATAAACAAACAATTGTATTTACTTTTATAACAGGTGGTGAACAAAAAGGTATAACTTTGAATATGATTTTAAACTTCAAAGGATTATTATTGTTTGCAAGAATATAAATAGAGACTTCGATGATTTTGATATAGCAGTCAGTGTAGCTGATAAGCTATACAAAATAAATAATAATATTCAATCAATAATAGCACATAAATCAAATTTTATAACTGAAATATTCAAAGATTCTGTTAAAACTGTTCCTGTAGATGTAAATATAATTGCATTTGTTGAAATAATTTATAATTTAAAATTGAATAAGTTTATTATCTATATAAATGGAAAAATCATGCTTCACATGATTATCATATTTATTGTTTAAAGTGTGAAAAGTTTACTGATACGAATATTCCACATAGAGTGAAATGTCCCCTTAGAAAAATTTATTAATTACTGGGCTGGTAAACCCCTTATGTTATTTGATTTTCAAACAGCTGAGCAAAACTGAATGTTCTCAGACATTTCTCTCTTTACTTATTCTAATCATCACTAAACTGACACACAATATTTTTAGCCCAATGCAATCTGACTTTCAATAATCCCTATAAAAGAATGGCCATGACTAGCAATAACCTATACCTTTCATGAACCACTTACATCACAAAAATTTTCATTACTCGAACTACTGCAATACAGCGAGCGCCAATACCACCAGCTAAATAAAAGTTTCTAACTACAGTAGGCACTAACTACTGATATGCATAGTTAGCAAACGAAAGATTTTGATAGAGAACAAACAATGTATTTACCTTAATAGTGTTCAAAAGTCATTATATATATATATATATATATATATATATATATATATATATATCAGTTGATGACATCCAGTATTACAAATTTACTGTCTCTGATGGACACATGTCCAGATCATTCACACTCAAGACTCAGCCATCTCACTTCCACATCCACAACTGCTGGCAACTCACCTCCATCTGTGCAATGCTACTCACTGTTGGCATCAAACTGCCCAACACTACAATAACAATATTCCAACAATGCAAATCAGCCACAGACTGCACACAGCACAGCCAGTGATTTTCATACAGAGCGCTACATGGCATTACCAACATAAAAATCCAATAACTAGAAACGAAAGACAAAGAATTGAAGGTCTTTGTACAATTTTTAATCTAAAAAGAGTAAATTTGTGAACAAAATTTTGTAAGTGCTGCTGAAGGTTAAAATAATATTCGTCAAAATATAATAAATGAACTATATAAACGAATGAGAAAGGAATTTGAAAGAAGAAAAGTTGTTTCTTTTAGTATAAATGATTTATGGCAAGCTGATTTAGTTGAAATGGATTCTGGAAATTTAAAAAGAATTTCTAAAATAAACAAAGGACATAATTATTTATTGACTGTTATTGATATCTTTTCAAAATACGTGTTTGCTGTTCTTATTAAAGATAAAAGAGCTAAAAATGTAATTTATGCATTCAAAAAAATTTTATACACAGAAAGCCACATAATTTACAAAGAGATAATGGTAAAGAATTTTATAATAAAGAATTTAAAGAATTATTTTAAAAATATAACATTAATCATTATTCACCTTTTTCAGAATTAAAAGCACGATTTAACAGAACTTTTAAAGAAAACATGTGGAATAAATTAGCTTTACAAGGAAATTATAAATAGATAAATTTAGTGAAAGAACTAATTGATGAATATAGCAATATAAAACATTCAACAATAAAAATGAAACCAATAGAAGTATAAATTATAACTAAGTAACATTGTATCTAGTCGCAGACTACCGTCTCCTTCAGCTGACGCTAATGAGATAACTAAATTTTAAAAAGGTGAGGATGTTAGAATTAATAATCTTAAAGGTCTTTTTGAAAAAGGATATACCGATAATTGGTCAAAAGATATTTTTCAAATTACTTATTCTAATGGAATTACATATAAATTAAAAGATATAACAGGAATTTATTATGAACAAGAAATGTAGAAAACGAAATATCCAGATTTACACTAAGTTAAAACAGTTTTAAAAAAGGAAGATAATAAAGTTCATGTTAAATGGTTAGGTTTTGATAATTCACATAACAGTTGGATAAGTAAAGGAAAAGTAATTTTATAGTAGTTCAGTTTGAATTAAGACTACTTATATCATTAATCAATTATCTTGTGAATAGCCCGCATCTTGTGGTCGTGCGGTAGCATTCTCGCTTCCCACACCCAGGTTCCCGGGTTCGATTCCCGGCGGGGTCAGGGATTTTCTCTGCCTCGTGATGGCTGGGTGTTGTGTGCTGTCCTTAGGTTAGTTAGGTTTAAGTAGTTCTAAGTTCTAGGGGACTGATGACCGTAGCAGTTAAGTCCCATAGTGCTCAGGGCCATATCTTGTGAATAGTTATCAAAATATTGAAATAGTTCATATTACAGACAATCCTCAAATTTTATTTTCTTTATTTGATACAGATTTATTGAATTAGGATTATAGTTCAATCTTAACATTTCTTCACAATTTGGATGTGAATCTTCGATTTTATATAATTGTTTCTGTAAATGATTTGTTGTGTTCTAATGACATAATAGTAATATTCACATTCTTCATCAAGTAATTTTAAATGAATGAATGTTGGTCTTAAAGTGTCATCAATTGTCTTAGGAACTACATGTGGCAATAAAATATTTATTTGTTCTTTTCATATTCCTATTATTTCTAAAGCAATACTAACTGTTTCTCTCAAATTTTGAATATGATCATCTTTCAATTTAATTCTATCATCTTTCATTTTAATTCTAACATCTTTTAATTGAATTATTTCTGTGTTTAATTTATTCAATTCTTGTAGTTGTTGTATACAATTATCTTAGAGTTTTATTTGATATTTATAAACATCAACCATCTCTTTTCTTATAATATATTCACCATCTTTTCTAATTGATGATAAAACATCATGAATAACCCATTTTTAAATTATTTAGCTTCTTCTTTTTTTATTTTAAAATTAAAGAATATAATCCAGATTCATCAATAAATATTGAAATTTTTCATTACCTTTATACCCAGGTAATTTACTGGGTTTAGATAAATGTTCATTTTTATACTTTATGTTCCATATCAACATGCTTTCTATTTGCATTGTCAGTATCTTTATACTAGCATATCAGTGCAACATCTTTTGCTTTGAACCATGGATTGTTTTCTTCATCAATAATCATGACAACTTGTTTATTGTTGTGAGTAAGCTTTTTGTCAAACAGATCTAGAATCAAATCCATTTAAAAGAAATATTTTATTACTTTTGCAAAAATAAATATTATGTGAAATTTGCAGTTTGTATTTGTGATTAAATTAAATTGGAAAATTTAACGTTTTTATAAATCTAATAAAAATTATTTTCTTATAAATGGAGAATCAAACGAAATCCAAATTAACTATAAGAAACTTACGTACTTATTGAAGTTGTGATAAAAGATATTGATTGCCCATTTGTTTAAGTGAAGAAAATAATAATCAATTTGTTAAAACAAATTGCAAAAATTTTTTTCATAAAGAATGTATTGATGAATTGTTAAACGAAAAAGAAAATTGTCCACTTTGTAGAAGTATTATTAAAAATAAAGAACAAACATCAGTTGAAATAATGACAAAACTTGATTCTTTACCAGTAAATGCAATTAGACATTACGATAAATCTTTTGATTCTTTAGCAATAACTATAAGCTCTTTTGATCCTTTATTTGATAGAAATAGACGATTTTGAAATTGTTTATTCTTATGTTTCTGATGATTCGAATTTTTAAAATAATTTATATCAATTACTTAAAATAAAAAATTATAAAAATTATTAAAATTTACTTTTTTATAATTCTAATAATTTTTTTTTCATTATAAATGAAGCACATTTAAGTTCAAGAAGATTGTTCTATAGAAACTAAATTTTGTAATACAAAATCCATTGATAATTTCACTTTACAAAGTATATAAAATATGGTTATTAAACTATATGTAGACCGTGTTTAAATAAACATCATGTAGAAAATTACAAAATAATCGATTTCATTGTGTATGTGGAAAAAGTGTTGCTAAATATTATTTTAAAAACATTTACGACGAAATACAAGTGAAGAACAAACTAAAGTGTAAAATGAATCTACAATGAATAATGAAGAAGTTATAAGTGAAGAAAAAAGAAATATAAAGTATGTCTAGAAATTAAATTTTTAAATTGTTTTTATATAAATCCATCACATAAATCTAAACATAATAATAAATGTAAGAAATGTACCTTAGAATTTATTAATAATAAGAAAGCTTTAACCTTAAATAATAATCATTTATGATTAATTATCCATCCACCTATTAAAAAATCATTTTTATTTAATGAAAGTAATTTTTACAAATCTAATGAATTTTTTGTAATAAATAGAAGAGCAAACTGCTTGTTAAACTAATTGTTTAAAAACTAGTTAATTGTTAAACTAATTGTTTAAAAACTAATTGATTGTTAAACTAATTGTCTAAAAACTAATTGATAGTTAAAATAATTATCTTTATGACTAATTATTTATTAAATAATAATCGTCTATCTATTAAATAATTATAATTTTATTAAAATAAATTTTTTTATAAATCTAATGAATAGGAGTGCAAAATGAAAGAAACACTGCTGTTCAACTAGAACAAGTTGCTAATCAATTACAACATTTTCCTGTTCTAAGACTTCGTGAATTTTGTAGAATAAATAAATGACAAGGAGATTCAAATTTATGTAAAGCTGATTTAATTTGATTTATTATTGGTATTCGTTAAATTATAATTAGTAATCATCAAAATATTGTTAGAAATCATACACATGTAGTAAGTGAAAATAACACATCTGAAAATAATACAAATATTGTTAAAAATACCACAACTAAAACAAGTAAAAATCATAAAAACTATTTAACTGAAATAAGTAAAAAATTTAGAAATATTGTTAATATTTATATACCTGAAGCAGTAAATGATAATTACACGAATATTTTTAAAAATAATAATGCTGAACCTAAAGAAAATCTTTGGAAGAAGTTACCAATTTATGATATTTATGATATTTTTCTGACTAAAGAAGATAAACCATTAAAGGAATATTTCCATATATTTGTAAAACCAAACAATACAAAAACCACTAAAGATTACTTAGTTGAAAAAGCATTTCCAGACAGATTACAAACTATTAACTTAGGGAAAAAATATGGATGTACTTGATCCTAATCATTTCTTAAATGCAGTAAGAACAAAAAATTTTAAGATTGTTAAAGACTATTTCAAAGTACATCATTTGTAAAGATAAATTTTAATTTATATTGTGAACATAAACTACAAACAGTTGAAACAAATGAAAAAGTTAAAGAATTTGGACAGCAAACACCAAACTATACTATTTTAACAGAAAAAGATTTTAATAAAAAATTCTAATATGGTAAAAGGCATATTTTGGAAAAAATATCTAATTTTCAAACACAAGGATATTAAAAAGTATTTTTCTCCAAACTTATTTAACTTACTATTTAGAAAAGGTGTTTATCCATATAATTACATGGATTCTTGGAAACAATTTGAAGAAGCACATTTACTAACAAAACATAAATTTTATAGTAAATTAAATGAATGTGACATAAGTGATGAAGATTTTGACAATGTAAAATTAGTTTCAGAAAAATTCAATATTAAAAATCTTGGTGAATATCATGACTTATATCTTAAGACAGATGTATTATTGTTAAGTGATATATTTGAGAATTTACGAAAAACATCTATAAATACATATAATTTAGATCCTTCTTGGTATTTTACAGCACTAGGTTTATCTTGGGGTGCAATATTAAAAATTACTAATCAAAAAGTTAAATTATTATATGATTATGATATGCTTCTAATGGTTGTAAAAGGAATAAGAGGTGGAATTTCACAATGTTGTAAAAGATATGTAAGAGCAATTAACAAATATTTAAAAGATTATAATAATAAAGAAATATTAAATTATGTAATGTATCTAGATGCAAATAATTTAACGTTAAAGCTATGAATCAGTATTTACCATATGGTGGATTTAAATGGGAAGAACCAAATAATTTTAATTGTCCAAAATAAGAAACATGTCTAGATGGATATATATTCGCAGTAGATCTAGAATATCAAAAAGAATTACATGATTTACATAAGGATTTACCACTAGCTCCTGAATCGAAATTTGTCCCAGGTACAAATGAAAGTAAATTAATAACTACTTTAGATAAAAAGTGTAATTATGTGGTACAATATAAAAATCTTAAACAATATTTATCTTTAGGAATGAAACTTACAAAAATACGTAAAGTTTTAAAATTTAAACAATCTGATTGGTTAAAAAAGAATATAGATCTAAACACACAGTTAAGAACTAAAGCTACAAATGATTTTGAAAAATATTTCTATAAATTAATGAATAATTCTGTGTTTGGTAAATCAGTGGAAAATATAAGAAACAGACAAGATATAAAATTACTTTCAAATAGTTAAATTTCTGATAAACTTGTAGCTAAACCAAACTTTAAACATAGAACTGTATTTCATGAAAATCTTGCTGCTATTCACATGAATAAAACTAAAATATGAAACTTCCTGGCAGATTAAAACTGTGTGCCCGACCGAGACTCGAACTCGGGACCTTTGCCTTTCGCGGGCAAGTGCTCTGCAAGTTTCGCAGGAGAGCTTCTGTAAAGTTTGGAAGGTAGGAGACGAGGTACTGGCAGAAGTAAAGCTGTGAGTACCGGACGTGAGTCGTGCTTCGGTAGCTCAGTTGGTAGAGCACTTGCCCGCGAAAGGCAAAGGTCCCGAGTTCGAGTCTCGGTCGGGAACACAGTTTTAATCTGCCAGGAAGTTTCATATCAGCGCACACTCCGCTGCAGAGTGAAAATCTCATTCTGGAAACATCCCCCAGGCTGTAGCTAAGCCATGTCTCCGCAATATCCTTTCTTTCAGGAGTCCTAGTTCTGCAAGTTTCGCAGGAGAGCTTCTGTAAAGTTTGGAAGGTAGGAGACGAGGTACTGGCAGAAGTAAAGCTGTGAGTACTGGATGTGAGTCGTGCTTCGGTAGCTCAGTTGGTAGAGCACTTGCCCGCGAAAGGCAAAGGTCCCGAGTTCGAGTCTCGGTCGGGAACACAGTTTTAATCTGCCAGGAAGTTTCATATCAGCGCACACTCCGCTGCAGAGTGAAAATCTCATTCTGGAAACATCCCCCAGGCTGTGGCAAGCCATGTCTCCGCAATATCCTTTCTTTCAGGAGTGCTAGTTCTGCAAGTTTCGCAGGAGAGCTTCTGTAAAGTTTGGAAGGTAGGAGACGAGGTACTGGCAGAAGTAAAGCTGTGAGTACCGGACGTGAGTCGTGCTTCGGTAACTCAGTTGGTAGAGCACTTGCCCGCGAAAGGCAAAGGTCCCGAGTTCGAGTCTCGGTCGGGCACACAGTTTTAATCTGCCAGGAAGTTTCATATCAGCGCACACTCCGCTGCAGAGTGAAAATCTCATTCTGAAAACTAAAATAATATTTAATAAACCTATTCATGTTGGATTAAGTATACTTGAATTATCTAAAGAATTAATGTATGATTTTCACTACAGAGTTATGAAACCTAAATATGGAGAAAATATTGAATTATGTTAACAAGATACAACAGTTATATTTGTAATATTAAAACAGAAGATTTCTGTGAAGAAAGTAGCTAAAAGTAAAGTAACTTTCTTACCTATCTGATTTAGATTTTTTTTTAAACCAGAGACTAAAAATTTAGGTCCTGAAATCATATTTATTTCATCTTCATAATCTTATGGCTGCTAAAGCAGAAAGTAAATTTTTTTATGTGATTATTCATTAATATAATTTTAAAAAACACGTTTTTCACAGAATTCAAAAACAGGACATTTTTTGGGGCTAAGGAAAAGTTATAAAAGTGCTTTTTTAAAAATCGTTTTTAAAATAATAGTTAATTCTCTCATTTATTTAATTACATTACATTCGCCTATTGGGAATGTACATAAAATAAATTATTTTTATTATATTATTTTATTATATTATATTATTATAAGGTGAAAGGGATAGTAGATGGTTTTTGTATGTCCTGGGAGATTAGGAGAATTTTGTGAAAAATAAGAAAATCATGAGTGACACAGCCACGAGAGATTTTTTTTATTTTTTAAACATCAGGCTGTGAACAGTAAGTCACTCCGGCTGACACGGCTATATATGATCAGTTCATAAAGTGGAATTTGTGCGACACCGTCCACCTGCTTAGCTCCATGGTAACATGCTTTCCTCCCATGCAGGGGTTCCGGGTTCGTATCCTGGCCAGGTTGAAAATTTTCTCTGCTCGTGGACTGGGTGTTGTGTTGTCTTCATCATCATTTCATCCTCAACACCAGCACACAAGTCCCCCAATATGGCATCGACTGCAATAAGACTTGCACTCGGCTGCCGAACTTCCCAGGCTGGGGCCTCCCAGCCAACAATGCTGTACCCTCATTTCATTTTGCGCAGTACCATCGTCGAGGACCAACTTTTTAGTATGCCGACGCATTCTGGCGACGCTATTCATTGACAGTCCATGCGGAGTTCTGTGGAGAAAACCAGGACGAGATTCGGTTGGTTGTCGTCTACAAACTGTAGGAACTGTGTCTTACCATTCGTAGGAACTCGCAACTTTGCGAAAGTGATCATGAAATTCTACATAACAAGCTAGTCACCGTTAGAGACGAGGGTTTCCAATTGCTGAGGTTGCATCAGTCCTTCAGACTGGCGACATTCTGATGGCAGAAGGCGTAGTGAAAGCTTATAGAGTCATTCGATGCTGATTTGCCGCCTTATTCTTTACTTTCAGTAACAGTCTGGATCATGGATTCAGTTTCATTCTGACTGTGATTCTGATTCTGATTACCTTCCATCTCTGATTCGGAGTGTGTCAATCGTTTGCCATTCAAGAGAGACAAGGCAGCACTTGGCAGCCCATCACCTGCAGCAGTGCCGACACAAGTGTTAAGTTCACATGCCAATGAGGCGAGTCAGTATTACTGATGAGGGGATAGGCAGGTTTTGATGTTTTATGTAAGGTTGATCAATCACACTTCGTACAATTATCTCTTGGCCATGACTTTATTGTTGGCTTTTCATACATGCTTGCCCCCTTACCTAAAAAATCGTTGCCATCATAATGACTGATGCTACCCTGACTTTCAGTTCAGTTAGATACTTCTATATGAGATTATTTACCAGAGTAATCTTCATCCTTTTATGAGCTACATATCGCAGTCTAACATTACATGCATAACTATTTCCATGGGTTCATCTTCCATATAGCACTCATTTGATTAAGATGCTCGTATCTTATGCTAATTTGTATTCAGTTAACTTTGTAAATAATTTATGATGAATTCCTGTTTAATTTAAGTAGGCAGCTTTGCCCACTCATGTGGTCATGATTATTAATTTTATACAAGAGCCGCACCTATGGTTAATGTGTCAGGCACACCCATCTGTTCTATTTCCTTGTGCACACCTGATTTCCATTTATCTGAACCGTAGAACTGTGATCTGCATATTGTGAGGAGTACTCGCTGCAGGTCACTGCCTTGTTCCACGAAGGCGTCTTTCACTGTTCCTTTAATTTTTTATGAATTCTCTTCTCCTCGTTTGGTTATCATTTGCCTAGTTTCCTAACTGCATCCATTTTTCCACGTTTCGCTGGTTCTTTAGCATCCATATTACTAAATGAAATACTACTCATTGACTTTTGCAGTGAAATTTTCCAAATTTATGTAGTCAGATAATTATACTGTATTGACTGTTACAACATTCAATAGGCCACTAGCTTTCGATTAATTCAGTTGCAATAGAAATCATCGCATTGAGGTCTTTAGAAGAAATTTATGTTAGTGTAAGAATTTTATGTATTTATGTACAATAGTGGAAGACAATTTCAATGTCATCAGACTACTGACTTGAATTTTTATCTTATTTACATAACGTAGCATCTGCTCATTCTTCCATTAGTTTAGTTACTTATCGACAGCTACATATCTTCTAACTCATCTTTCTCATATACGAAACACGTATGTATACAAAAACATGTAATCGCTAAATAAGTCCGAGAGTTCTACTGTGATGTTCATCAGTATAGCATATTGTTTGAAAACGGGCCATTAATAATTAAGAGTTCCAGAAACATCACAAGTTGGCATCACAGTGACAATGTAACATACACCATTCAGTTGGTGGGAACATTCCACATTGAGGAACGCGCTATATATTGGTTGAGAAGGTTTTTTATTTAAAAAAATGGTTCAAATGGCTCTGAGCACTATGGGACTTAACATCTATGGTCATCAGTCCCCTAGAACTTAGAACTACTTAAACCTAACCAACCTAAGGACTTCACACAACACCCAGCCATCACGAGGCAGAGAAAATCTCAGACCCCGCCGGGAATCGAACCCGGGAACCCGGGCGCGGGAAGCGAGAACGCTACCGCACGACCACGAGCTGCGGGCAGATTTTTTATAGAGATACACAATGTTGAAGGGAAAGAAAAACAGAAGAAGTTCCGTTACCCATTGTGGCAGAAATTTGAAAACACATAACGTCAACCAAGTGAGGCTAGGATGTTGTCCCTCAGCAGATTCGCTATCCTTTACTACCAGCTATAAAGCGATCGGCGCGTGTTCTCCTGGCAAACGACAAAAGAGGTCGCAGCATCCCCACACCTACACGTTTAGAAGTAAAACGCCTATGCCTGCAGCATGTGGCCAGTTGCATCGCCAGACGAAGCGTCGTGAGCGTCCCGTCAGCACAAAAAAGAGTATCTGACTCCAGTTGAAATTTTCAGTATTTCATATACTTAAATAATTTAAAAATTTTAATAATTCACTAGTTTAAAAATTTAAAATGATGTCATAATCTGGACATTAAGAGGTATAATCTTACCTTAAAGGTTTAAAACAATAAGTTAAGTGTTAAAGTTAGAAACTATGTACATGTCTTGAGTCAAGAAGGCACACTGCTTGCCAATTACTCAGACTGTATTTGCGTAGCATTGGAGAATAAACACTTAATGACTTCCAACAAAGTTCACATATAATTTCAAACCATTTCGGAACTTTTTCTCGCTGGTATCATCGACAAAATAAAGAGAGAAAAAAGACCTGTCGCTTACTGAAATTTCGCTTTTCATGCTGAAACAGTTTAGCATCATGCATGGCGTTTTAATTTAATGCTTCTGTTGCGTAGCAAAAATGGGCAAAAGTAAAATTTTCTGAGAGTTGTCTCCAAGCAACACCAATCAAAGGCAAGCCAGGCCAATACCCGATGTCGGAATCAAAACTACAAGCAGGCAGAAGGCTGACATTGCGGAGAGCAGAGCGAACCCAGGAGATATTTCCTTTCCTCGTGCGAATGAGAGGCTTGAATCGTAAACTCAGCAACATGATCCCAGAGAAGAGAAGAGATCACATCATTTTAACACCACAGCTCGATTTCGTAACACAGAGTAAAAGTTTCTCAGTAACATCTATTAGCCTTGTGATACCATAGAAAGTCAATAAGCTGAAGCGCTGAGAGTCATTCTTGCGAAATGGAGAGGTGGGGTAGACCGGTGATGAATCCGAAAAAGTACGTCACAGTCCTTCGTCGCCAACCTCAAACAAAAAGTAATAAATACTCAGGCTTCCGAGCTTTGTGGTCTCCATCCTTACGTTTCAGTACACCAGTTGCGAGAAAAAACCTGTGATGTGCTGCTACAGCTGGCCAAGATGACTTCCACCATACAGACTCCCACACGTCCGGTATTCTGTACTCGCTGTGAGCTGCCGATTTCGCAACTACTCATGAGAAGAGGTGGAAACTTCTACCTCCGACCTGCTGAACCCAACTGATAGTGATGTTTGGCACGCTCTCCGTCTGTCGCAGTATTCGGGAGGTGCCCCTGACTGGTAGGAAGGACTACGCTGTTGCTCATATCCACGCCGTGCAGAAGTGCTGACAGTTCTCGTATCTCTGCTTCAAGTGCGACTGTCACCTGCCCGCAGCTCAGTGCTCAGAGCCCTTGCCATGTTCTTTAATGACGTTAGTATACCTCTCTCTTTTTCTTCCTTTCATCGGCGACTTACCTTACGTTATTTTGCGGCTATCTGGTGCACCACCCTTGTTTTCATTCCGTCCAACCCGACCGTATCGACCTCATATTTCTACACTACTCGCCATTAAGATTGCTACACCACGAAGATGACGTGCTACAGACGCGAAATTTAACCGACAGGAAGAAGATGCTGTAATATGCAAATGATTAGCTTTTCAGAGCATTCACACAAGGTTGGCACCAGTGGCGACACCTACAACGTGCTGACACGAGGAACGTTTCCAACCGATTTCTCATACACAAACAGCAGTTGACCGGCGTTGTCTGGTGAAACGTTGTTATGATGCTTACCATCACGTTTCCGACTTTCGGATGTAGCCTATCGCAATTGCGGTTTATCGTATCGTGACATCGCTGCTCTCTTTGGTCGAGATCCAATGACTATTAGCAGAATATGGAATCGGTCGGTTCAGGAGGGTAATACGGAACGCCGTGCTGGATCCCGACGGTCTCGTATCACTAGCATGGCTATAACGGATCGTGAAGCTACGTCTCGATCCCTGAGTCAACAGATGGGGACGTTTGCAAGACAACATTCATATGCACGAACGTGTTCGACGAAGTTTGAAGCAGCATGGACTATCAGCTCGGAGACCAAGGCTGCGGTTACCCTTGACGCTGCATCACAGGCAGGAGCTCCTGCGATGGTGTACTCAACGACGAACCTGGGTGCACGAATGGCAAAACGTCAGTTTTTCGGATGAATCCCGGTTCTGTTTACAGCATCATGGTGCTCGCATCCGTGTTTGGCAACATCGCGGTGAACGCACATTGGAAGCGTGTATTCGTCATCGCCATACTGACGTATCACCCGGCGTGATGGTATGGGGTACCATTGGTTACACGTCTCGGTCACCACCTGCCTCGAGATGACTGGGTGTTTGTGTTGTCCTCATCATTTCATCATCATCCAGGAAAGTGGCGAAATTGGACTGAGCAAAGATTGGGTAATTGTACGGGCGCTGATAACCACGCAGTTGAGCGCCCCACAAACCAAACATCATCATCATCATCATCTCGTCTCGGTCACCTCTTGTTCGCATTGACGGCACTGAACAGAAGACGTTACATTTCAGATGTGTTACGACTCGTGGCTCTACCCTTCATTCGATCCCTGCAGAGCCCTACATTTCAGCAGGATAATTCACGACCGCATGTTGCAGGTCCTGTACGGGCCTTTCTGGATACAGAAAATGTTCGACTGCTGTCCTGGCCAGCACATTCTCCACATCTCTCACCAATTGAAAACGTCTGGTCAATGGTGGCCGAGCAACTGGCTACTCGCAATACGCCAGTCAGTACTCTTGATGAACTGTGGTATCGTGTTAAAGCTGCATGGGCAGCTGTACCTGTACACGCCATCCAAGCTTCGTTTGACTCCATGCCCATGCGTATCAAGGCCGTTATTACGGCCAGAGGTGCTTGTTCTGGGTACTGATTTCTCATGATCTATGCACCCAAATTGCGTGAAAATGTAATCACATGTCAGTTCTAGTATAATATATTTGCCCAATGAATACCCTTTCTCCTTGGTGTAGCAATTTTAATGGCCAGTAGTGTAGTTGGACATTGAAGCCTCACTATTATCGTTACAGACAAGTGTTAAGTCTTATACAGCCTCTTATTATAGCATCTTCATTTTTCTGTTTGCAGTCTTGTACACCTGAAGATCAGATTCTAGCAGCCTGAAATCGGCCGCGTTTTTGAACCAATAAAACTATTTAGAACTGAACCAGTTATTTATACTGCGAGATCAACCAACCAAACCCCTTCGTAAAAATTCAGTCCGTCCTGAGCAGCGGGGCTGTTTTACGGACTACGTCGATCACCAACGCAGCCTGTCACTAGCCCACCAACGCGTCTACATGAGCTGGACACCACGGGGCAAAGTCTGCCAGAGATAGCTGAGAGAGCATCAGCAAGTCTCTAGGCCGTGCGCTGCACTGCCGCCAGCCTGGGCGCCGGCACAGAGATGGCTACACAACTGTAAACTTTGATATAATCAGTTCTTGTTTTGCCGATGTTTCATCATTAACGCTCAGCTCGCTGACCGACTTGCTCCACCACATTCCACGCTCTGTATCCCGACACAATAGTGATCTCAACACAGTCTATTATACTCCTTTCTACTATCTCTACTGTCTACACAAAAAAAATGGCTCTGAGCACTATGGGACTGAACATCTGAGGTCATCAGTCCCCTAGACATAGAACTACTTAAACCTAACTAAACCTAAGGACATTACACACAGCCATGCCCGAGGCAGGATTCGAACCTGCGACCGTAGCGGTCGCGCGGTTCCAAAACGAAGCGCCTAGAACCGCTTGGCCCAGTATTTTCATATCACGGTATCTTCCTAACGTCGTTATCAAGAATGCTATCAGACTCTTGGATGAGAGTTGTTTCAACATACAGAACTACTCCAAAAATATTATTCCAGCGTTGTTCGGGTGTGCATCTGGAATATTATTAACCCTTGTATCGATGTTTCGGATGACGACCTTTCACCCATCTTCAAGGTGGGTCGCTTGCAAAAATTTTAATCCACTTATAATATCGGTAGAAGTATTGATAAGATCCCGGATGTACTCCCGAATGAAAAATGTGAAATATTCCATCCGCCGGGAAATTTCAAGAAATACCCAAAAAATATTTCACTTGTCATTCATTATTCAACTTCGGAGATCTGCAGGACAAGCTGCGTCTACTTCATAATTTAACCGCTTGGCCACTCTGGTTGATCCTGGCTACACATTTTGCAGAGAATATCCACATGCATAATCGAATATGCTTGCAAAATTATATCATTGTACAACACATACTTCAGAAGAAATCAAGTCATAAACAGTGGGAATCGTTACAAACTAACCTTTCTTAAGACAGAGGCGAATTTACCCAGACTATACTCACCTTGTGTTTGATAATGAGAGCTCTCCCAGCGAAGTTTAAACAAATTTCAAATCTTTTCTGAACTCTCTCACTTACAACCCCACAAAATATTGGAAGGAAAGCAGTTTATTGCTTACTACATGTTTCATATTCATATTTCAGCTTCAGCATCAAGTGTGACGTTTTAATTTATTATTTCTTTACTCCTAACTCTATTCTCTGCCAATTTTGCAGGCAGTACCTGATTCTGAAAATTTCTATTCGATGCCAATTTTACAGACAGAATCTGATTCTGAAAATTCCTACAAAATTATATTATTGTATACAACACATAATTCTCGATCAAAACTAACTTTTCTGAAAAATGTAAGTAGATCCCAAATTACTTGTATAAACGTTCACAGAATTTAAAAAACTGTGTTGAAAGGTAGTTATCGTACGATACTTTTAAGTTTACCAGTTTTGGTTTTGACTTTTTCATTAATCTATGGGTGAATAATACAAAACTAATTAAACCTACATTATTAGGGTCTTTCATCTTCATCGCGAACGTTTTACATGCTTATCAGCAAATATTTAATTTTTATAATTTTTATTTAATTTATAAGTAAAGTAATCAGATGTTTGGAGCTAATTTTCTAAAGAACCTGTTGTGAAGGGGTGGGGGAAGTAAGAGAGCGAGAGCGGGATTACTGGTTGTGCGCAAACCGTGACTGGCGGTACGTCATGCTGCACTACAATTGCTCGCGCTTGAATTTACAGGCTGATTCGCGATCGGCATCGGTTCTGAATGGTTAAAATATATTTTACAGTCTGCATGGAGTCGCTGAAAGATCAGTATGATCCACTAGCCTAACACTGTAGATGAGTATCAGCGTCTACAGGTAAAGAATACAATTCCCCTGTGGCTGCTAGAAAACGTCACAGCCTCTAGTTTTCATGTGTTTTTATGACCAGATACTGTCCGTCTCTATCGATTTTTCAATAAACTTTGATTCCTCGTCCATGCAAGGGCTATTATTTTTTGTTAGTCTGACTTCCCCCTCGGTCAGAGCTTTCTGTCTGAAGAACGTGACTGCCTGACTGACGAGCTTAATTATGCATCCTCCCTATTATAGCCTAGTATTCCCACAGCTAAGTTACGCCCCATCCCCTTACTCCTAGGCCCTATACCTTTTTATAAGTACGTTTGACATGGTGCAGAGGACCGCGCCTTAGCCTCTGCTTCAGCTAGATACTTTGCTACACCTTTACTCAGATCATATAAAAGTGTCCAATTATAATACGCTCAAAAACTTTTCTTCAGCCAGCAAGTTTGTAGAAAGTGGGGGGAGAGGGGGAGGAGTGAAGGAAAACCGGCTCTTGAACCGAAGCTTGGTGTGAGCACCGCACGGCGTTACTAGGGATGATCCTATGGGAGACGTTTTTCTATTATCTTCTAATGACTCTTAATTCATTTAACCAACCACTTACAAGGGTCGTACGGTCTAATAAAAAGCAAAACAAAACTCCACATTCTGACCCTGAGGGGCCAAACTGGACCCTCCGACCGCCGTGTCGTCCTCTGGCAATTGCGGCATTGCATGTAGTAGGGAAATTTGTGCGGTCAGCACACCACTCTCCTGGCGGTTCAAGGCTTTATTGACCTCGGAGCCGCTCATTCTCAGTCAAGCAAATCATCAATAGACTGAGTCATCCTGATCTCGTCCTCCCATCAATGAAGAGTCTCTGGCAGTGTCGTGAATCGAAGCCAGATCCTTCGAATAGCAGCCAGACAAACTGACCACTGAGTTACAGAGGTGGGAGTAGCGTCGTAAGGTATGCATAAATACAGTAAATAGTATAAAAATGTCAAGAAAGTATAATTAAAATATAGATATAAAAATTTATTCATTCCACACATAAGCTGTTTTTCTGTTTGTGGATACTGTGGCTGTCAGCGAAATAATGTATAACGATGATAGCCACAGGAACTGAAATCCGCCCTCTCAAGAGAGTGCGACTATATATTTTAAGCCTGTTCTACACTTTTAGCGTTGTCCAAGCTATCAGACCAGGTTTAACTTCCTATCAGACTATTGCTGAGTTGTAAATCTTGTCAGGTCCCTGTCACTTCCGTAGTATTATTATCATCCTAACCTTCAGACTAAACACATACACAAGGTGCGTATCTCTTCTCTTCTGTCACTACATTAATGGTTCAAATGGTTCAAATGGTTCAAATGTCTCTGAGCACTATGGGACTCAACTTCTGTGGTCATAAGTCCCCTAGAACTTAGAACTACTTAAACCTAACTAACCTAAGGACAGCACACAACACCCAGCCATCACGAGGCAGAGAAAATCCCTGGCCCCGCCGGGAATCGAACCCGGGAACCCGGGCGTGGGAAGCGAGAACGCTACCGCACGACCACGAGATGCGGGCACTACATTAATGTCTTGCAGTCTTTTTTGGGTATCATTATATGATAAAATCGTATTTCTTCTACAATTTGTGCAGCTACAAACCATGACGTCACAACTGCCGTGTTCTATAGCTTTCAAATGAGAATATTCCCAAAATTTGATATACACACGTTGTATATATATTAACTGTAACTTACCTTGACATTCGTCAAGCGGTTAGAACCGCTGCAAATGGAAGTGTTGGGAGGACTAGCAATAGCTGTGTACCATGGATGCCGAAGGTGCTTCAAGTACTATGCTCGCCTGTGGATACAGTCTCTCCTGCAGGAAACAGAGGACCCATCATTACTCGTCCTACTGTCTGAGTGGTGTTTTAGTGGTAATTCTAGGAGTCTTGTACAGGACAGACAGAGATCAGAGAGAACTCAGGATGTTGGCACCCACCAAACTAACCAACAAGTTTAAGGTGTTGTCTTCCACTGAAGCAGAACATGAGCCAATCAGACTCCATTCACCTGTTGGGAAACATGCTGTGTCCTGAGACAAGGGCAGCTAAGGCAAATGGGAAGGGGCCTATTAGATGTCATCACTTCAAAAGTACTGTGAATAACGGTACCCCTCAAGGAAATGGCAGCAAGTGATGGGAAGGAAAACCAGGTGCACCCAGTGTGCATGCCAGGGAGCCTCATTCAGGATGTTAAAGAGGATATTCTGGCAGGCATTGAGCGAACAAGGTACAACCAAATGCAGATCTACATCTACATCTACATTTATACTCCGCAAGCCACCCAACGGTGTGTGGCGGAGGGCACTTTACGTGCCACTGTCATTACCTCCCTTTCCTGTTCCAGTTGCGTATGGTTCGCGGGAAGAACGACTGTCTGAAAGCCTCCGTGCGCGCTCTTATCTCTCTAATTTTACATTCGTGATCTCCTCTGGAGGTATAAGTAGGGGGAAGCAATATATTCGATACCTCATCCAGAAACGCACCCTCTCGAAACCTGGCGAGCAAGCTACACCGCGATGCAGAGCGCCTCTCTTGCAGAGTCTGCCACTTGAGTTTGTTAAACATCTCCGCAACGCTATCACGGTTACCAAATAACCCTGTGACGAAACGCGCCGCTCTTCTTTGGATCTTCTCTATCTCCTCCGTCAACCCGATCTGGTACGGATCCCACACTGATGAGCAATACTCAAGTATAGGTCGAACGAGTGTTTTGTAAGCCACCTCCTTTGTTGATGGACTACATTTTCTAAGGACTCTCCCAATGAATCTCAACCTGGTACCCGCCTTACCAACAATTAATTTTATATGATCATTCCACTTCAAATCGTTCCGCACGCATACTCCTAGATATTTTACAGAAGTAACTGCTACCAGTGTTTGTTCCGCTATCATATAATCATACAATAAAGGATCCTTCTTTCTATGTATTCGCAATACATTACATTTGTCTATGTTAAGGGTCAGTTGCCACTCCCTGCACCAAGTGCCTATCCGCTGCAGATCTTCCTGCATTTCGGTGCAATTTTCTAATGCTGCAACTTCTCTGTACACTACAGCATCATCCATGAAAAGCCGCATGGAACTTCCCACACTATCTACTAGGTCATTTATATATATTGTGAAAAGCAATGGTCCCATAACACTCCCCTGTGGCACGCCAGAGGTTACTCTAACGTCTATAGACGTCTCTCCATTGATAACAACATGCTGTGTTCTGTTTGCTAAAAACTCTTCAATCCAGCCACACAGCTGGTCTGATATTCCGTAGGCTCTTACTTTGTTTATCAAGTGTCTGTGCGGAACTGTATCGAACGCCTTCCGGAAGTCAAGAAAAATAGCATCTACCTGGGAGTCTGTATCTAATATTTTCTGGGTCTCATGAACAAATAAAGCGAGTTGGGTCTCACATGATCGCTGTTTCCGGAATCCATGTTGATTCCTACATAGTAGATTCTGGGTTTCCAAAAACGACATGATACTCGAGCAAAAAACATGTTCTAAAATTCTACAACAGATCGACGTCAGAGATATAGGTCTATAGTTTTGCGCATCTGCTCGACGACCCTTCTTGAACACTGGGCGCATGTTGTTGAAAACGATGCTGTCGTCTCGGTTCCAAGGTTAGATTCGGATCATTCCAACGACTAGCGGAGACGGTTGTGAATACCAGCCTTGCTCACCAAGTGTCAACGAAGTTCATAGTCTGCAGCATTGTCCCGTGAACAGATAGTGATTCCTCATCCTCAGTCGAATGGATGTCTAGAACCAGAGACTCTATACGACCAGCTGTCACTTCCTAGACTTGTGCCTACGGTTGTAGGGCACCCTAAATGGATCCGAAGTGCAGTAGTATACATCAGTGGCAGCTACCCAGGGAGCTTATTGTGTTTGGGTGCATACAAGAGTTTTTAGCTAAGTTGCCTAAGTTACTTATATACAATTTAGGTAACGATAAGTGTAGAAAATTTAGAAGTTTCAGTGTAAAATCCAAGGAAATACTCCCGTAAGTGAGAGCATTGAAATCCTAATGGTTAACTCCTGAAATATTCACAATAAAGTGAAGAGCTCATAGAAAGCCCTGAAGCTCGCTAAACACAGGACATAGAAATCTGCTTAACGATCGAAGTTGGCAGTAGCGATATCTTTGAAGAAAATTTAAGCTTATCCCCAAAGGACAGCGAAATGGGAAGTGGATGTGGTGTATTTGTCTCAGTACACAAGAAACTTAAATCAATCTCGATATAAATTGAAGCTGCATATGAGATTGATTGGACAAGATACAATATCAATGGTCGTCATAAAACTGTAGTAAGATCCTTCTGTCGACTAGGAGACTCAACACCTGCTGTGACCAAAAACTTGAGAGAATATCTGTTTGCTTGTATGTAACTTCCTTAATCATACTGCAATCATTGGAGGAGACTTTAATCATCCAACAATCAACTGATATTTATTTTTTACTAATCGGATGAGATCCTGTGAAACATTGTTAAGTGACTTCTCTGAAAACTACTTAGAACAGATATTTCGGTACCCCATTCATGATCCAAATATTTTAGGTCTAATGACAGAATGTCCTCATCATAACTGGTATCAGTGACCAAGAGTCAGTTATAGCAACAATGTATACCAATGTACAAAGGCAACTAAAAGAAGTAGAGAAACACATACGTTCAGCAAATTAGGCAAAGAAGCAATAATGTCACATCTGAACTAGGAACTTGAAACTTTTAATTCAGGGCAGGAATATTCAGATGAATTACAGCTCAAGTTTAAAAATATGTACCCAGTAGAACAATCCAATGAGGGAGGAAGTCACCATCTTATGCAGTCACTACAAAAATACTTCTAAGGAAACAAAGATTACTCCATAACACGACATTACAGTGCCTGTGTTATTAAAAAGGACGATGTAGTGTTCCTTCTTATATGGAACAAGCACTTCTGCCACTACAGCAATTATATAATACATGGCATGGATTCATAGATGCGAATGCGAAAAACTCTTTGTTGTGTAAAGTAACGACGACAGTGAAAATTTGTGTCAGACCGGTACTCGAACCCGGCTTTCCACCTTTTGCGAGAGCAGTTGCCTTAAACGCTTCGGCTATTCGTGCACGATTCAGGCCTTGACCCAAGCTTCCATATCTCGTCGTTTCTGCATCACAACCTGCACTCGTATACTCGTTAAGTGATTTCAGATTTTAACTGAAAGCCATTGCCCGGTATAGGTGAAAAAATATTATATTGCAATGCCTGTGTTGTTAAGAATAACAATTCAGCATTCCTTCTGGCATGCATGCATGTCCGAAGAAACAGGCACTGCGCGAATACAGCCATTGTGAGATACATGAAATGTATTCGCAGTTGAAAATGCGAACAACCATCGGCTGTATAAGAATGAGAACCATGAAAAATTTGTGCGGAATCGGGACTCAAAACTGGATTTCCCACTATGCGTGAACGGTCGCCTTAGCCACAGGAACGACGACATATGGAAATTTGGTTCTGGCCATGGATCGTGAACGGATAGCCAATGCGGTTAAGGCGACCGTTCGCGTAAAGCGGAAATCTGGGTTTGAGTCCCAGTTCCGCACAAATTTTTCATTGTCCTCAACATACGGCTGTAGATAAAGATTAGCTGATTGAAGGGCATATGGCAGTTACGTGAAGCCTTTAGTTACTGCTATAGCAGAATACTGTCGAAAGAACTTTCACAAAACCGTAAGAAATTTTGGGAGTATGTAAAGCCTGTTATTGACATCAGATTTGACGTCCAGTCACTCATGGACAAGTCATGAAGGGAGGGTAGCAAATCAAAAGCAGAAATGCTTAATTCTATTTTCAAATATTCCGTTAGAAAAGGAAACACGTTTCTATTACTCCAATTTAATCTTCGTAGCACTGAAATGATGAGTGAAATAGATGTTAATGCGAGTGACGTTGAGAAATAGCTGAAATCGTTAAAATCTGGATTCTATGCCCAATTTTCAAAGGAGTTCGCCCCTATGTTATCTGTAATCTATAGTACATCTCTCGAACAAAAAACCGACCCCAGAATGTGTCTATAAGAAGGGTAGCAAACATGATCTACAAGACTACCGTCCAATAATCTTGACATCCAATTGTTGTAGAGTCTTAGAACATATTCTGACCTCAAACATAATGAGAAATCTGGAACAGGATGACTTCTATGCCAACTAGCATGGACTTCGAAAGCATAGGTCATCTAAAAACAAATTCGTGCTTTTCTCATGTGATGTCCTGAAAACCATGGATCAAAGCAGTCAGGGAGATGCAATATTTCTTGATTTCTATAAAGCATTTGACTACGTACCACAGCCACAACTATCAGAGGATGGATCAAATGGCTCTGAGCACTATGGGACTTAACATCTATGGTCATCAGTCCCCTAGAACTTAGAACTACTTAAACCTAACTAACCTAAGGACATCACACAACAACCAGTCATCACGAGGCAGAGAAAATCCCTGACCCCGCCGGGAATCGAACCCGGGAACTCTCCTATCAGAGGAACGATGTCTTATCAGGCTATCTTTGTTACTGGATTGAGGATTTCATGATAGGGTGGACGGAGCATGTTATTTTGGGTGGAGAGTCATCGACAGATGTAGATGTAACTTGAGATGTACCTTAGGGAAGCGGGTTGGGCCCATTGCCGTTCATGATGTATATTAATGACCTTCCAGACCATATTAATAGGAGCTTCAGACTTTTTACATATGATGCAGTCTACAATAAAACATAGTCTGAACGAAGCTACATAAATATTCAGTCTTATCTAGAT
The DNA here is from genome assembly GCF_023864275.1 of Schistocerca cancellata. Taxonomy (NCBI): domain Eukaryota; kingdom Metazoa; phylum Arthropoda; class Insecta; order Orthoptera; family Acrididae; genus Schistocerca; species Schistocerca cancellata. Next base: position 96,902,984 of record NC_064633.1, read on the forward strand.
AAGATTTCGAAGTGATGCAAAGACTGCCAACTTTCCTTAAATGTTCGGAAGTGTAAAATTGTGCATTACACGAAACGAAACAACGTTGTGTCTCATGACTATAGTTTCAACGAGTCATAGCTGGAATCGGCCAGCTCATAAAAATACCTGGGTATAACACTTAGTAGGAGGATGAAATGGAACGATTACATAGTCAAGCCGTGGGTAAAGCAGGTGGCAGACTGAGGTTCATTAGTAGAGCACTGGGCAAATGCAATCGGTTTACAAAGGAGATTGCTTACATATGACTCGTGCGACACATCATAAATTGCTCAAGTGTATGGATGATGATGATGATGATGAGGTCCCATACTCGGAGCGTGGGGAACGATGAGAGAGACCCGCACCACCGACTAGGCAAGGTCATAGCGGAGGTGGTTTGCCATTGCCTTCCTCCGACCGTAATGGGGATGAATGATGATGATAAAGACAACATAACAACACCCAGTCATCTCGAGGTAGGGAAAATCCCTGACCCCGCCGGGAATCAAACCCGGGACCTTGAGCGCGGGAAGAGGAAACGCAACCGCAAGACCACGAGCTGCGGACCAAGTGTATGGGACCCATACCAAATAGGACTAACATAAACTACTGATCGTCTATATAGAAGCACGAATGGTCACATGTTTGCTTGATCCACGAGAGAGTGTCACAGAGATATTGAAAGAACTGAACAGCACACTCTTAGACGGAAATTGTCCCGAGAAAGTGTACTAACAATGTTTAAATGATGACTGTAGGCATATACTACAACCCCTTGCACATCGTTCCCACAAAGATCGTAAGGATAAGGATTAGATTAATTACAGAAGGCACAGAGGCATTTAAACAGTTATTCTTCCCGTGGTCCATACGTGAATGCAAGGGGAAAAAGTTTTAATAACTGATACTGTGGGACGTACCCCATACCGTGCACTTCTCACTGGCTGGAAGATCATAGACGTAGATGTGAAATGATTAGCGAAAATCTGTCAGCTGTATTATTGTGCTACAATAAATGTGTTAACGCAGCTGAGGAAGTTTTAATCTGCCATTAAATAATCTGCTTGGTGCACATGTTCATGAAAATACTGACATATCTATGTAAAGATAATCTGGTATCATCTAGAGAGCAACTGCAAACGATGTCGCGGCAAGCATTTAACTTCATCAGCATGACGCCTAATAGGACACTGAATGCCTACATTTCTCTTCAGTTGAGGGTATTATTGTTAATCCAACTGCGTATAAGTTCATTACAAAGATAGTAAGTTTAATATCTTCTTAAAAAATGTCTACGTAGGCGGTGCAGTCTTACTTCAACGAAAACCGACAGCATGCTCCTTTTACAGGTATCTACCACTTGTTGAGTAATGGTTGGTTGGTGGGTTGATTTGGGGGAGGGACCAAACAACGAGATCATCGGTCCCATTGGATTATGAAAGATTGTGGAAGGAAATGGGCCTGCCCTTTCAAAGGAAGCATCGCGTCATTTGCCTGAAGCGATTTAGGCAGATCACGGAATACCTAAATCACTATGGTCAGACGCTGATTTGAACCGTCGTCCGCCCGAGTGCGGTACCAATGTGCTAACCACTGCACCACCTCTCTCTTGAGAATACGAAAAACGAAGAATGGCACACGAGATAAACACATCCACGACCATAGATTTTCGCTATATTTACCTATGTGCAGCTGATGTCCAGCTTTCTTTCAATACCGTTGGTGTTATGATTACATATTTACTACCGTTTGCAATTTATTGGTAACACAATGTCAGTTAACGCATCAAAAATTTTTTGTATGAAAGCATTTAATTTCACTTCAGTAGCGACGCAATGTAATAAAAATCAGAGCTCATAAAAGTATGCTGCCTGGCACTCCCATATTGTTGAAACACCTTTGGCCGGCCGAAGTGGCCGTGCGGTTAAAGGCGCTGCAGTCTGGAACCGCAAGACCGCTACGGTCGCAGGTTCGAATCCTGCCTCGGGCATGGATGTTTGTGATGTCCTTAGGTTAGTTAGGTTTAACTAGTTCTAAGTTCTAGGGGACTAATGACCTCAGAAGTTGAGTCCCATAGTGCTCAGAACCATTTTTTTTTTTTTTGAAACACCTTTGTTAGACATATGTGAACGCACTCAGGCGAAAACTGTAACCTTGCACATTTACTCAAATTTGTGACGTTCAGTTCTCACAAGGGAACATTCCAAGGCGGAAATAAACGATCTTGATTAAACTCTTCAAGTATATAGATAGGTGAAAATAATGCTATCCAAATTTCTTCGTTTTTGCCCAACTTCTCTGTTGAGGGGTAAAACACGCCATGAAAGGTAATTTGGTATATTATATTTAGAGGGAACATCTGAAAAAACTTGATATACAATTTTTTTGTTTCATATAAAAAACTGTACAATCAACTTTTGTAATTTTTTGAAATTTTACCAAACATCCCTAAAACTTTTCTTACAACAGAAATTAAAGAAGCTTCCATGCCATCCATCTGTGAATAATAAAGCCCGTTTCTCACGTACCATTTTTGGAAAATAAGCTGTACATAATGTGCTGTTGGCATATTGTCAGCATGTATGATTAAAAATACATAATTTATGTTGCTTTCAAACACTCAAACATAGATGTTAAAATGAATAAAAATGGTGAATATATAGGTGAATGGAAACTTTTAATCCAATATAGCTGTGTTTATTGGAGCCCTTGTAGTTTCACACTACCAATTTCACAATATATTTAGTTGCATCTTCTGGTGGATGGAAGATCGTTTATGTATGTATGAGGAGCAATAGTGGACCTAAGACTGAGCCTTCAGGAACCCAACATGTTTTTCTTTTCTTTGCCCAGCCAGAATGACGTCTCCAGACTATACTGCTTGAATTACTAACTTCCTGGATTCTTTTGGTTAGGTATCATCCATTGGTTGGTTATACCAACAGTCATATAAAACTTCAATTTATCTGGGGAAATACTGTGATCCACACACATATTCCTTAATAGGTCGCAGAAAATACAAACAGGCATTATTTTATTATATAATAGTTTTAATATTTGGTGAGGAACATATAAATGGTATTCTCCATACAGCAACTCTTCTGAAACCCAGTCATCAGTTGCTGAGGACATTATCGTTCCTCTGGTGAGAAACCATTAAAAAATTTTGGAAATGATGTCAACAGTGTAACAAGTTACAGTTACTGAGATCTCTCCCATCACCTCTCTCAAAAAAGAGTCTGACAACAGTATACTTCATTCTCTCTGGACAAATAACTTGAATTAGTGACGTGTTACATATTTCAGATAATAGTGGGCTTATTACGTGGGAACAAATCTTTGATACTCTGTTGGAAACACCATCAAAACCAGATGACCTTTTATTTTTGAGAGAATATATAAATTTTTTAAATTTCAGAACGAGAAGTTGGTGATACATTCACATTATTGAATTCATGTGACTGAATTTTATGACAGCTACTTTTTCAGTATGCTGCTGTGATATTTGTCCTGAACTATACTACATTTAAAAATTATTATTAAATTTATTTCCTATCAGTGTCTCATCACTTGTAGCCCTCCCATTCAGTTAAATAATGATGTTAAAATGTTCTGTGACTAGTTGTCCTGTCTCTCTTTCACTACATTCCATATAGTCTGAAGTCTATTGTCAACATTACTGATTCATCACATCATGTGCATGTCCCTTGATTTTTAATAACCTTTTGTAGTAATTCTGAGTAATTTTTGTAGCATGCAACTGCTGTAGGATCACTACTTGTTCTTGCCAATGGATACATTTCCCTTTTGCTTTCACAAGATACTTCCATTCCTGTGGTTTTTCATGGCAGTTTAACGTCTGTTCTCATTACATGATGTGGAAACCTATTTTCAACTAATGATATCAATTTATCATGAAATTCACTAAATTTTATGTTAACGTTTGGTTTCTTATACATTTCATACTACGTTGTAAAGTACTCTTAAAGACCGTTTTCTCAGAGTCGTTAATTATTCTAACTGATTTCCAGTGAGGAGTATCCAACTATAAGGCTCTATGTTATTTATCCTAACTTAATGTGCATCATGATCAGAGAGAACATTTGTTATTGGCTAAACATTTTTTTCTTTTAGTGGGAGCTTCATAAAAGGAAACATTATCAATTAGTGTCTTGGAAAGTTAATTAATGAGCTCAAACTGTAGGATCCAAGTAAGGTTTTCGGATCAGTTTTCCTATCAGAATATCTACATCGAAGCCACTACACATTATTAACTACTTTCTGCTGTCTGATACATAGTATAGTAAAAATCCAAATTCCTCCTAAACAGTTCAAAATCTCCCAGTGGGGGTCTATATGCAGTTAGAATTACAAGTGAACTATTTTTCAACACACTTCTATGCGCTGAACACTACAGAATCGATGTGTGTCAATGCTCTTGAACTTTTCTGTCTTAACATGTGTAACAACTCCACCTTTTCCCATATAAGTTCTGTATGAGTAAACTGCTAGAGACTAATCTTTTGTACGTAATTTATCTACTTCTGTGATCATGTGGTGCTCAGGTAGGTACAGGATCTCTTATCTTTTCATAACACTCTAAAGCTAAAGTTTAAAACATAAAAAAGCTCTTCTGTCTTATTACTCAATCCTCTAATATTTTGATGTAAGTGAACTTACTTTAATTTTCTGTCTATTCTTAAGCATTTTGTGGGGCTCTTCTGTTATTCTGATTTCTTTCAAAACAGGATGCCTGAATCCTGAGTCTAACCTAAAAAATGTAATCTTCTGACACCAGTAAACCCAAGGATCTTGCTGTGTGTGATGGTAGCCTCCCATATAGTATCTACAAGAAGATCAGACAACCTATCTGTGCATGATTAAATTCTTTCTCAACTGGAGGCTTAAATCGTAATCATTCAGCAGAACTAAATCTGAAAATCTTCTCACAAATTTCTTCCAACTTCGCATGCCATATACATTCAATGGCTGATCCCTTTCGGGATCAGCAGAGGAACAAGTTCCTTGTCCTTACGTATTGCGCTCGAAAAGGTTCTTTCACATTGAGGCCCTAATAATTTAATAATAATACCGATTTTTCTCCTGCATTTGGTAAGAAAACTTTTATCAAATGTTATTTGACTTGTTTAGGCGTTTGTTTGATAGCTTTTGATGCCATCTCAAGAACATTGGGAGCTTCTAAATGTAATTCTCGAATTCTTGGTGCGCACCCTCCATTACTCTCTTATAAAACTAAGAAAAAGAGGAGGTGGTCAGTGTGAAAGCACTTTTTGAGCGCCATACATGAGGGCAAGAAAGTTCTTCATCTTGTGATCACAAACGGTTGTAATGGACAGGTAAAGCTGTTGGGCATATATGGATTTTGATACTGCCAGCACTTTGTGAGAACGTTTTCAGATTTAGTTCTACTGAATGACCATGATGTCAGTCTCTACTTGAGAAACAATAGAATCATGCTGCAGTACACTACTACATAATCAGTTCTCTTTATGAAGGTTTCCCAATGAATTGAAATACAACTGGCACCAATCAGAATATTTGGAGGATCGCTACCACAATTTACAAATCCTGCTGAATTATGTTTTATATTGTGTTGTTACTTGTGTATATTGTATGAAGAAATTCCGTTCATTTTATGTGCTTGGTGCAAAAACAGTTGTGTTTTAAGTATTTCTTTACAGATGATCATTAAGTGAATGATTTTTATTGTATAAAAGTGTTAACTATTATTTGCAATTAACAAAATACATATAAGTGAAGTAGTAAACTAAAATAGAAAAAGACATTAATTTTAAATGTAAAATAGGCATTTAAGACATAAAACAAAAATAACTAACATAAATAATTAGGGTAATTAATGAACTTTAAGATACTTCAATTAAGTATGTTCAAAATATTCTAGCAGTGCATTGTGTAGACTTATTTTCAAAAAATGATATTTCAGAAATTAGCTTTATACACTTAAAAAAATGTGGCATGCAATCTTCTTTAATTTATATTGTAAGAAAAGTTTTAATTTTTCAAAATTAATCTGCGATGATGGGGTGTTTTGTAAAATTTCAAAATGTTACAAAAGTTGTTTATACAGTTTTATAGAACGTTAATTACATTTCAACTTTCATATCAAATAAATTTTTATACGGTTTTCTTTAGAAAAAACTCCTGCTTAATCTAGAGACCAAACCATTCAGGGTATGTTTTCTGCCTTAAAATTGAAAATGGAAAAAAAGTATTGCATTATATTGACCACTCAACATACCTGCCAAGTTTCATCAAGGTCGGTTATTTACACCTGGGAATTTTCTCTTTTTAGGGGACTTGTTCTGTATATTCACATTCCTCTTTCGTTATGATGTCATAAATGAAAGTCGATTCATTGTGAACATACTGATAGTTAAACGGCCCCAAAGCATATGCATTATGCTGAGAAACTCCTTCTGGAATGTCCTTCCATAAGTACTCCAGTAACAAAATCGTTCTTACAATTATAAAGTTATACATGGGAGATATTTCTAGTCTTGAAACAATAAACGTTAAGAAAATATTGTTGTAACCTATTCGTGTTATTCTTGTTTGTCACAGTGCTCAAAGAATGAAAAAAATAAACTCATGCCTCTTTCAAATACAATTATGCCAAAAAACATTGGAGTTCCATTGCATTACACTTACCATCACACCAGTATGGAAGGTAAACCTTTATGTGCATGTCTGTAGCAGACTACATTTTAAGTAAACTTAAGTTTTAAATCACAATAGACCTCACTTGTCGTTTCACTAAATCCTAACCATTTCACTAACACTTTTTCCCTTTTCCAGCAACACTTACATACGTTTGGAAATTTTGATGTTTCAGATTATTAATATAGGTACATATCACTACTATTACATTCAAAATCTCCTTATGGTAATGCATTATAACATTAAAGTCCTGCAGCAGATCACACCTTTCGAAAAAGATATCACAATCGATGTGTCACACATGTTTCAGCAATACTAAAACAATTCATTGAGTACCTCCCATCTGAGGTCAGGGATATTATATCATACTTATTATAAACATATGAGAGAACTTAAAATTCCTAGTTCACAGTGAAAGATAAGACGAAAAATGACATAAATGCAAAGATGAATATTGTCTTACATATAGTTATACATCATCTATCTGTAGCATATGATGATTTCATGCTTACTAAAATATTTTTATCTATAAACCAGTTATTATCATTTACATTTTACTTATTCTCTCCTTCAAGGTCTGTAACAATCCATAGTACTGAGAGAACCATCTCAAAAGCCATAGACTTTCATCATAGACATTTAATACATAAGATATCAGAAATGATATAGAATTGATACTGATATAGAATTGATATTGATACTGATAGATGAATTTCATAAGTGACAACTTTAAATATTTGTAAGATTACCAGAACTGATGTTGAACAGATGTAACATTCAATTTCTACATGTAAATAGATACAGCACATTACTGGTATGAACAATATACTGTTCACTGTTAGAAAAAAAGTAACTCAATGCATGAGGACTGTAATGTTTCAAATAAAATTTGCTATTTATAGCAATGTAACTACAGAACTTGTCTTAAAATTAACATACTGACACATCCACTTTCTGATTACAAATGTATGTCTACAATGAGAAACGGAATATAAATCTAGCTGAAGTTTATTCAGATTCGACAAATATAGAAGTTCCAACCTTTTACAAATATATGTCTACAATGAGAAACGGAATATAAATCTAGCTCAAGTTTATTCAGATTCGACAAATATAGAAGTTCCAACCTTATGGCACATTCACTAGAAATTTGTGAATCGTATCCTAACTGCTCACCAGGTCGTACTCGTCTAATGCAATTCACAGTTCAGTCATGTGCTTCTAAGGGTGAGTCAGCGAAGACGGCTCATCTCAGATATATCCAGAACCAATAAATACGTCAAAGTGGAGATTTCACCAAGTTAATGTACCTGTTATTATCATTATTACGCATTTTGCCCTTAGGACAATTTAACTTACATGTTACATGATTCTTCGTTTTTTTCTTGTTTCTTTCTCCTTTTCCTCTTCCCAGGATTCATCATTCTTCTACTGCGTTCCTTTTACCTTTGCTCTATCCCCGTTTTCTTCCTTTCTATTACTTGAAATTTCGGGTGCGTTATTTTGCTTCTCAATTTGTCTCTTTCAGGTATGATTTTCCTATTGATTACTGTTTGCTTTAGTTCTTCTGTTTCTTGAAACCAATAGTTTTTTTATTCCGTGTATGTGTCTATAGAATGTTTACTTATCATGTTTCTGTGTCTGCGTGTTTGTACAATTACATTTGGTTGAGTTCTTCATTTCTGTGTACTGTTCTAAAACCATTCTGAGGATATTGCGTTCAATGTTTTCTGTCTGTGTGGCGTCTGATGCCCCTGTCATGTTTGTTTCTGATACACAGAGTGCGTCTGTGCATCAGAGTGCTTCTGGTAATACAGCATTATTACAGTGCCTGAGTTTGGCCTGTCTTACTGTAGTGCATCAGTGTCTGTTTACAATTTTTCTGAAGTTTTTCTGTTCTTTCTATGTTGTATGCTTTGTTTGCTCTTGCTATTCGTATTTATGCTCCTAAATACTTAGTTTTTGCATACTTTGTGTGGATGGCTAGTATGCTGTTGTTCTTTCTTTCCATGTACTGCCCTTTCTCATGCCAGGCATTTTATGATTCACCTGTTTTCATATGTTCTTCCTAACTGGGTACCTTTTACTTTTTCTTCCCATTGGTTGACAATTTTGTCTAAGACCATGGTGAATAAAATGAGAGACCATCTTCCTGTCTAATCCCTGCTTGTCTTTCGAATGATTCTGAGCTTTCGCCCATATATTTTATTTTGGAACTAGTGCCTATGACTGTCTGCCATATAAGTGCTCCGGTTTTCTATTTATTCCATATTGTTGTAGTATGTTAGAGTCTGCCTGTTTATGGAGTCGGAGGCTCTCTTAAAGCACTCTCTATTTGTTGTACCCAACTAAATAGAATGTGCTTCCTCAAAATTTGCAGATACTCCATTTCCAGAGCTCAATAATTCTTTGAGATACTTTATTAACAGTCTCTTATGTTGCTGTCCCTCTTGTGGATTTTATTATGATATTAGTATCGCCTGGAAAAAGAACGAATTCTTATTGATAAATATTAAAGGGAAGGTCATTCACAAATAAAATTATAAAGAACGGGAGTCGACTCAAAATTGAGTAATGCTACTCCTTTTGTGATTTCTCCTCCGTCACTAAAATTTTCTCTGCTTCCAATATTGTTCGAATTACTCAGCGCACGTGAATTTTTTTCATTCTGTTCGTAAAGTATGGTTCAAAATAGTTCTGTGCAAAGCCAACAATTTGATAAAACTTATGTGTTTCTAACGGAGTAACATTAGCTATACAATTAGGTCGGTGAAATTTTTTCTTCCTCCTGAACAATTTATCAGTCGTGAATTGTCCCCTTTCAGAAATAGCCAGTCAGTTGCGAAATCGGTATAATATGATGATAATGGCCAACAAACGTTTCGTCACGACCTTTTTGCTGCACACAGAATAGTTTCATTTTGTTTTTAACTGTTGCGTTTATGGTTTCCTACGGTGGAAGTTGTGGCAGATTTTATTCAATTGGTTTCCTTTGATGGAAGGAGTGAGTATGTTCTGTTAGGAACTGCCCCATTCAGTATGAGCGATGATCGGCAGTTATTGGCTGATGGGAAGTTGATTACAGTGTTCGCTGTAATCCTCATACGAGACTTCGGACTCGCGGAGGCAGTGTCACACTGTTTGCTTTCACTTCTCGAGTTGTTATGGCGGTTTGCTCGGTTCTGAGGACTGACAGTAAGTATGGTACGACTTCTCTGTTCATACTGTTAGCATGTTTCTAACATCGCAGTCGCCTCTGTTATCTTTCACTTCCCCATGCTGTGCTGTTTGCTAAGGATGCAAGTAGCACTAAATTTCGTTTTTCTGCTGTCGTCTTTCTGGTGTTGAGTAACCACCATTTTGTCGTTCTACCATGTCGAATATAGCCCTCGCGCTATCGGATGCGTATTGGTGTGTGCCTGCTGTTTTCGTCGAGTCCACTTTGTAGACGCCCGCAGTTGTTGGTCCACTGTGGCACCTTACAGGAAACATTTGGTCACGTGTCCGAACCAGCAGCATTGGCGTAATAGTACCGAACTCATCACTTTCTTCAGAGGCCTCCATAGTCACCTGACCACAGGGACAGTGGAGAAGTCACTGCTGCGCCATCACCGTCTGCTCGTAGTATTTACCCTGCCGCTTGAATTAAGCTGATGGCAGACACAGCGCAGCCGGGTCGCACATGTCCCGTGGGCCAAGATCCTGTGGGAGGCGAAGAGTTTCCTCAGCTGGTATGTTAGCAGGTGAAACTAATCACCAGGTTTGTGTATAAAGTTACCTGTCCGTTCATCTGTTTCTGTGCGTAAGAATACTCTTTATCGACCAGACATCGTAAATTACAAGCTTATTTGTATGAAGGCGATTTAATACCAGCGCAGTACAGCAGTTTCTCCACTGCAAAGGTAGATGTGAGCCACGGCAATCGTGGCAGAAATGTCGGCTTTATTCATGAAGCGACAGTTATTTTACAACGCAAGGGCGCTCGGAGCCCAGCAATCTTGTAAGTTAACTAACCCAGGCTGCGAAAACTCTAGCACTTACGAATAATATCATTCACCACTGCTGCTGTTATTGTGACACAGCCTGTGGACAAAAGGTATTTGTCTATTCTCCATCAGGCTCCCCAGATCTCTACTAACTGCAGCTCCCAATCAATTTTCTTCAAGATGTTACAATTTTCCCACAGCATATCAACTTCACTCCCCGCTACCACTGATAAGATGAAAGTCTAATGAGTTTTCCATCAGTAGCTCTCCAATGCTTGCATTTAAGATTCTGACTTTCCCAGTTTCTTTCTTTTTTTTTTAAGGGAGTGTGCGTTAAGTGATTACTTTAAAAGCCAGTATACACACAGTGTGTGCCTCCAATTCAGTAGACTCGTTGCTTTCTGCATCTGCATGGTATTAGTCATCACATACTCGAAAGCAAGAGGGCTTGGAACGTCTGTCCACTTCTGCACCTGCTTCTTGCAAAGGCTGGCGGCAGAATAAGGGTGACTCATTCTACTGTAAGCCTTTGCCTCTTATATGAATCGAAATCAGGAGCTTCATATGGGCACTCAGATACATCAAAGATCGGACTTCATTATTACACAGAATTTTTCTAAAACTTAAATGCTGAAATATTGTTCATCTATCACGAATTGATTTCATAGAATCTTTTACCGTTTGTGTCGTGTGATAAGCATTGGTCCAAACAATACAGTGTCGATGTAAAAATAAGTTTTCTAAAGTCTTATGCAGAGTAGTATGCTGTTAAGTTGCTCTGTAATTTACGTGTGTACATCTCAACATACAAAAATTTTTATAGCTGTACAAATCTCAAAATAATGAGAAGTATGTGCAATTAGCTTACAGTGGGCGGTCACGGGGAATTCTCAACATTGTCTCAAAAGTATCTTTCGCCATTTTATTCACTTACATGTCCACATCTCACCTCCACCTACCCCTCACCTCCAGTGATCACGCCACAGGATGGCTGAAAAAGTATGAACACCCTTTGCTGATTCAGGAACGATCCCTAACAATTTAGAACGATCCTCAGTAATTCCACCCTGTACAACACAGCAAAAATTGCAGTCGCGCTCACACTCCAAGGGGGTCATATCAAGTTCAGTGGGGTTGCAGACCCACGATGTCCTCAGAAAAGGGTTGAATCGTCTGTGGGGCGTCAGTAGTGTGGTGTCACCGCCAGACACCACACTTGCTAGGTGGTAGCCTTTAAATCGGCCGCGGTCCGTTAGTATACGTCGGACCCGCGTGTCGCCACTATCAGTGATGGCAGACCGAGCGCCCCCACGCGGCAGGTCTAGAGAGACTTCCTAGCACTCGCCCCAGTTGTACAGCCGACTTTTCTAGCGATGGTTCACTGACAAATTACGCTCTCATTTGCCGAGACGATAGTTAGCATAGCCTTCAGCTACGTCATTTGCTACGACCTAGCAAGGCGCCATTACCAGTTACTATTGATGCTGTAAAACATGTACCGTCAAGAGCGATGTTCACCAATTATGGATTAAAGTTAAGTATTCCAGCAGCTACGTACTTTTTCTACTAGTCTCCATTCCTTTAACTGTTCCAGACCTCACGCCAGCCTGCGTGAGCTAAAACGCGTGCCTTTCGGCTTCCTGTCATAGTGGGTTGGCTGTCTTGCCAATCCACAACAAGTAGTACCATAGTCTGACAAGAACGTCTTTCTGTTGCATACTGCTGCTGTCGTTTCAGACCGCGAATTCTGTTAAATGAACACCTCAAGGGAAGGGATAGTTTCATTCATGACTTTTTTGTCACTACCTGTGGCATTTACTTCTGAGAAGCCGTGTGTCTGAAATGTTTTCTTCGGTCACCCGTTAGAAAACTGCTCTATTAACGCTGGGTGTCGCGGTTCGGACTGCCGTAGTAGAAGCATCAAGAGAAGGATTGAGATGTGACTAAGGATGGATGTGATGATTTTTCCTCGTGTGTCATGTCCACGGTGGCGTTGGGCATAACTGTGGTGAAATTTGGTGCAAATGTGACATCATTCACTCACCTTACACTTCACGTGAACTTGCCCTTTTCCTTTCGTACGTGCCTGCATCTTGCTCTCCTAAACGTCACCGAGCCTAGGGTGACGTTACAAAATGGTTCAAATGGCTCTGAGCACTATGGGACTTAACTTCTGAGGTCATCAGTCCCCTAGAACTTAGAACTACTTAAACCTAACTAACCTGAGGACATCACACACATCCATGCCCGAGGCAGGATTCGAACCTGCGACCGTAGCGGTCGCGCGGTTCCAGACTTTAGCGCCTAGAACCACTCGGCCACTCCGGCTGGCGGTGACGTTACAGAGCACCATCATTACGGAGGAAGATTGTTCGCACTTTTGAGCCAAATTGCACACTTTTGGGTCGCTATGAGAGAAAATAGTGGGCTTTCAAAGAAGTGACGCATTAATCTTCTTGCGCTCTTTACAAAGGGAAACGTTCTTTCAGGTGCTTCGAATTTGATTTTTCTCCTCTATGCTTGCAAGGTTTCTAACAGTTTAGACAGGTGGCGGAGTCGTAGTGAACCGTCAAACTGGCGTCTACGCAGTACATGCAACGTGCTATAATGGAATTCTTGGTTGTGGGAAAAGATATCGTGGTGAACGTTCACATATGTTTACGTGCAATGTGTGGTAATGACTCAGTTAATAGGAGAACTGTTGGGCGATTGTTAAAGAGAGTTAAGACGTCAGAATGTGCAGGTAGTGTGTTCCATTATCGCTCACGTTCGGGAAGTTCACAGCTGAGCCGCGCATCATAACTCGACAGTTGGCTGTACAGCTGTCAATGAGCATTGAAAGTGGGTATGCAATGACAAGCTCTTAGACACTCAAAGGTATGGTCAAGACGGGCTCCACGAATCTTCGCACCAGACGGCTGGTTCAAATGGCTCTGAACACTACGGGACTTAACATCTGAGGTCATCAGTCCCCTAGACTTAAAACTACTTAAACCTAACTAACCCAAGGACAGCACACACACATCCATGCCCGAGGCAGGATTCGAACCTGCGACCGTAGCAGCAGCGCCGTTCGGGACTGACGCGCCTAGAACCGCTCGATCACAACGGCCGGCTCACCAGACGGCAAGATTCAACGAGAAAACATTTCATCTGAACAGCTGCAGCAGTTCAGAGGAGAAGCGTTTCTGTCACGGATCGTGACAGGTGACGAAAACTGGCTCCAGTCACTGGAATGGCACCACCAGCTATCACCATGAAAGAAGTAATTCGAGGCTGCTTCCTTTGCTGGCAAAGTTATCACGACAGTGTTTTGGGACAGTGATAGTGTCATCCCCGTGGATGTGTGGCCATAGTTTAGAGGCATATGTGAAGACTCTGAATAATGTCAATAACCATTCCAGTTGGGTTCAGTCTAACGAAAATCTGAAAAAGTCCTTGTTCCATCACTACAATACACGACACACACAAGGCTCAGAACTTGCAAGAACGCCGCCAAATTGAGTTAGATATCATTACATGATCCACCCTATAGTCCTGACGTGGCTCCCTTGGACTTCCATTCCTTTGGGCCATTTAAGATATTTCTACGTCTGACATACTTTGAAGTTGATGAGAGAATAATTCTTGCGGTGAAAACATGGCTACGAACTCTTACACAAGGCTAGTATAAAGCCATAGACTGAGAGCCGGCCGCGGTGGTCTCGCGGGTCTAGGCGCTCAGTCCGGAACTGCGCGACTGCTACGGACGCAGGTTCGAATCCTGCCTCTGGCATGGATGTGTGTGATGTCCTTAGGTTAGTTAGGTTTAAGTAGTTCTAAGTTCTAGGGGACTGATGACCACAGATGTTAAGTCCCATAGTGCTCAGAGCCATTTTGAACTGAGATGAAGACTATTTAGGAAAATAGGACATGTAAAAGAAATGTTGACTGATACTCCCGCCAAGTTCGGCCTCCTCAGACTAAATTTGTTCTGAGAAAAGAACTGTGGAGTATTTTTTTGTTTATTGAACAAGCCTCAAAGAACTCATAAACAGGACTTTTAGAGCAGAGGTACGTACGATTCTATATTCCGGTTTGACGCTGTAAGTTACCAAATATAAGATACGCGGGTGGTGTTTAATGATTCTCAACCGAACACTCTAGTATTGAAGAGTTTAAAACCGTAGATTATAAAATAATCCGTAACGTAGATCTGACTTCCTTAATCTTTGAACTAGGCAGTAGTGCTGTACGACGATGTGAAACTGTGCAGAATAGCAAAATGGTGACTTTTTCAACTGATATTTTGGAGCAACTGAACAGAAATCATCGATATAACAGCTTTGTTGCAAGAACTTAGAAAGTATCAGTTGTTAAATATGATCTGAAAATGTTAACATTATGAATAATATATTAAACTTAATTCTACTGACTCCTAGAAAATTGTATTTTGTGGAAATTATCAACTTTTTCGAGATTTTATTCGAAACGAGGTATTTAAACTTCATTACGTTGGACGCTTCTGACACTGTGTTCAATCGTCATATCTGTAACAACTTAGTACAATTGCTAGAAGGATTTCAAATAGCAGTCAGAGAAATCAGGGCATTTTGGTCAATGGAGTCGCGTAGTCAGTCATGCCATACGACTTTACTTTTTACTGCTCAACTGAAAGTGTTGAGAGTCGTAGGAATTAGGATTGTTCATTCATATTTTTGGAGGTAAGGTGATGTTCTTTGTTTTCCGTATTTATGTGGTGCTGCACGTGTGAGCAGCGTCTTTTATATTTGGTGTAATTTTCGTTGCTGCTTCCTCTCTTTCAATATTTTGTCCTGTGGGCACAGTGTTCTAACATAGTTACGTGTGGCTTTGTGATCCACAACTGTGCCATTTGACACAAGTTGTGAGGTCGCTGTTCCCGCACAAGACCATATTAAATTATAATTATTGATAGGTAAGCACTCCGTCTTCAGGCCACAAGTGGCCCATCGGGACCATCCGACCGCCGTGTCATCCTCAGATGAGGATGCGGATAGGAGGTAATTTGCTCATATTGTTAGTGTAACCCTTCGTATCAGTGATCAGAAGAGCTCGTAACAGATAATTTAAAAATAATGATTGTACATTCAGAGGACATTCGGATGGAAAACTGCGATTTTGTATTCCACCCGCTCAGGATGTGTAATTTGAGTTTGAGCTTTATTCTCCTGACTGGTTTGACGTGGCCCGCCACGAATTCCTTTCCTGTGCCAGTTTCTTCGTTTCAGAGTAACACTTGCAATCTGTGTAATCAATTATCTGCTGCATGTATTACAGTCTCTGTCTTCCTCTAAACGTTTTTGCACTCTACAGCTCCCTCTAGTACCAGGGAAGTCATTCCCTGATGTCTTAACAGATGGATATCTCCACAAAAGGCAATCACAGAAGTTGGGAAGAAAAATATAGGTACAAAGAAGGTAACTGAGAAGAAACCATGGGTAACAGAAGAAATATTTCAGTTGGTCGATGAAAGAAGGAAGTACAAAAATGTTCAGGGAAATACAGGAACATGGAAATACAAGTCGCTGAGGAATGACATAAATAGGAAGTGCAGGGAAGCTAAGACAAAATGGCTGCATGAAAAATGTGATGAAATCGAAGAAGAAATTATTGTCGGATGGACTGACTCGCAACATAGACAAATCAAAAGAACCTTCGGTCAAATCAAAAGCAAGTGGGGAGACAGATAGGTGGATAGAGTACATTGAAGGCCTCTATGAAGGGAAAGTTTCCCCTGACATGATAGAACAAACAGGAGTCGATTTAGAAGAGAGAGGGGATCCAGAACTAGAATAAGAATGGAAGAGAGCTTTGGAGGACTTAAGGCCAAATAAGACAGAAGGGATGGATAACAATCCATCAGACTTTCTAAAATCATTGGGGAACTGGCAACAAAACGACTGTTCACGTTGGTGTGTAAAATGTATGAGTCTGGCGACGTACCACCTTACTTTTGGCAAAATATTATCCACACAATTCCGAAGACCAAATGTCATCCACATAATTCCGAAGACTGCAAGAGCTGACAAGTGCGAGAATTATTGCACAATCAGCTTGACAGGTCATGCATCCAAGTTGCTGACAAGAATAGTATATAGAAGAATTGAGAATAAAATTAAAGATTTGATAGATGATGATCAGTTTGGCTTTAGGAAAGGTAAAGGCACTAGGGAGGCAAATGTTATGTTTCGGGTGATAATTGAGGCACGACTAAAGGAAAACCAAGACACAATCATAGGATTTATCGACCTGGAGAAAGTGTTCGACATTGTAAAATGGTGCAATATGTTCGAAATTCCGAGAAACATAGGGTAAGATATAGGGAGAGATGGGTAATGTACAATACATTACTGGCCATTAAAATTGCTACACCACAAAGATGACGTGCTACAGACGCGAAATTTAACCGACAGGATGTTGTGATATGGAAATGATTAGCTTTTCAGAGCATTCACACAAGGTTGGCGTCGGTGGTGACACCTACAACTTGCTGACATGAGGAAAGTTTCCAACCGATTTCTCATACACAGACAACAGTTGACCGGCGTTGCCTGGTGAAACGTTGTTGTGATGCCTCGTGTAAGGAGGAGAAATGCGTACCATCACGTTTCCGACTTTGATAAAGGTCGGATTGTAGAGTATCTCGATTGCAGTTTATCGTATCGCGACATTACTGCTCACGTTGATCGAGATCCAATGACTGTTAGCAGAATATGGAATCGGTGGGTTCAGGAGGGTAATACGGAACGCCGTGCTGGATCCCAACGGCCTCGTATCACTAGCAGTCGAGATGGCAGGCATCTTATCCGCATGGCTGTAACGGATCGTGCAGCCACGTTTCGATCCCTGAGTCAACAGATGGGGACGTTTGCAAGACAACAACCATCTGCACGAACAGTTCGACGACGTTTGCAGCAGCATGGACTATCAGCTCGGAGACCATGGATGCGGTTACCCTTGACGTTGGATCACAGACAGGAGCGCCTGCGATAGTGTACTCAATGACGAACGTGGGTGCACGAATGGCAAAACGTCGTTTTTCGAATGAATGCGGGTTCTGTTTACAGCATCATGATGGTCGCACCTGTGTTTGGCGACATCGCGGTGAACGCACATTGGAAGCGCGTATTCGTCATCGCCATACTGGCGTATCACCCGGCGTGACGATATGGGGTGCCATTGGTTACACGTCTCGGTCACCTCTTGTTCGCATGGACGGCACTTTGAACAGTGGACGTTACATTTCAGATGTGTCACGACCCATGGCTCTACCCTTAATTCGATCCCTGCGAAATCCTACATTTCAGCAGGATAATGCACGACAGCATGTTGCAGGTCCTGTACGGGCCTTTCTGGATACAGAAAATATTCGACTGCTGCCCTGGGCAGCACATTCTACAGATCTCTCATCAACTGAAAACGTCTGGTCAATGGTGGCGGAGAACTGTCTCGTCACAATACGCCAGTCACTAGTCTTGACGAACTGCAGTATCGTGTTGAAGTTGCATGGGCAGCTGTACCTGTACACGCCATCAAAGCTCTGTTTGACTCAATGCCGAGACATATCAAGGCCGTTTTTACTGCCAGAGGTGGTTGTTCTGGGTACTGACTTCTCAGGATGTATGTACCCAAATTGCGTGAAAATGTAATCACATGTTAGTTCTAGTATAATATATTTGTCCAATGAATACCCGTTTATCATCTGCATTTCTTCTTGGTGTAACAATTTTAATGGCCAGTAGTGTATGTACAAGAGCCAAAAGGGAATAATAAGAGTGGAGGATTGCTCGGATTAAAAAGGGTGTATGACAAGAATGTAGTATTTCTCCCCTGTTGTTCAATCCGTACATCAAAGAGGCACTAATTGGAATGGTTACAGCACTAGTCAAAGACTCCACAGCTTAGCAGGGTCTCTGACGGCAGAGGAGCCGAGCACGAATATTCCATACAAGTTGATTTCTTTTCCGTTTTGCTGATTAGGCTTACAGTGACGAATGGATTTGGTGTGGACGAGAAAGAAATCACACACACAATATATCTCTTATTTTTATTCAAGTTCATGTTGTAGTCGGCATAGCAGTTTATTTCCGGACCACAGCACACATCTGCGCCCGGTGGAGCCTAGGCGCTGTCGACCCTGGTGAAGTAGGGCAGGACGCTGAGCGGAGCAGAGTAGTTGGCGAGCCAGGCGGGGCCGTCTACGGTGGGGTGTTCGGGGTCCGCCTCGTCCCTCCAGCTGCCCGCGGGGAGGTAGATATCGCGGCTCGTGGCGCCCTCCTCCAGTACCGGCGCCACCAGCAGGTCTTCTCCGAGCAGGAACTCTGTGTACAAAATACGGAGAGAGGTGTTATACAACTTACACAGTCGCGTGCCGTTAACCTCAGCCGAAACGAAACCAGATTCTTGCGAGACTGCAGGATTAAGTGGCCGCAGCTCCTGTTAAACTTGACCTTCTATGAAAGAAAACATAAAGGCTTTTATTTTCACTTTTATAGACTACCTGTTCCTAACCAACTGATGTAGGCATTCAACGCCATAGTAAATTGCGTTACACAAACAGTGATTTTTTGAGCCTGAAATGATGTCACATAGCTACGCTGCAAAATTTATTTCTCTTTCTCTTTTTTCGCTTTCATTGTAACCACATTTTTACCTAGTAAGTCCATATCATTAGAAATGTTTCAGATTAGCAGTATTTACTGACAAGAACCTTGTTTATCGGCATTTTATTCTATACGTTAAAAAAATGTTCAAATGTGTGTGAAATCTTATGGGACTTAACTGCTAAGGTCATCAGTCCCAAAGCTCACACACTACTTAACCTAAATTATCCTAAGGACGAACACACACACCCATGCCCGAGGGAGGACTCGAACCTTCGCCGAGACCAGCCGCACAGTCCATGACTGCTGCGCCTCATACCGCTCGGCTAATCCCGCTCGGCTTTTATTCTATAAAATTCGTTTGTAAAAACCATAGGTATTATGAAACATGAAATCCTTCGTCTTCGGTATTAATAACCGCTTCAGCTGTATTTAGTCCTTTATTATTGGATCATTTCCGGTTTCGTGGAACTAAAAACCACATCTTCACGCGAATATTTTTATAACAATAAACCCAGAAGGAATAACAACCCTGAGATATACACTGGTACGATAAATGATCAAGATTTTAAAACTTTTTAAAAAACATTAAAACTTTTGCATCAAAATATCAAAATGTTAGTACTCAAATGACTGAAACATTAGAGCGCAAAAGCTAGGAACCTTTTTACCTAACATTCATTGTCCCTCAGAACGAAAGACCGCTAAAAGGTGGTACGTCATCGAATAAAACAACCTGATTCCAATACAGCGAATGGGTCCTAAACAAATGGTACCATACTGATCCATTGGTAAGGATAAAATAAATGAAAACTATTGGGACCTAATATTGGGCCAGAATGAAAAACCAAGAAGTGGTTGCCACAAAATGTAGGTATGTTCTGCCTGGACAAAGTCGTCAGGTAAATAGCTATTGGCGGAAAAACATAACCTAGAAACCACATTTACCGCTTCTCCGATCTATACGGAATCGCAACCAGCGGACGCGGCCGCGTGCTCTGTCATACTGAAGGCAAGAAAGTAAACAGCTTGCCTGTGGACGGCTTGCACATGCAATCGTTCTGAAGTACAACGAATGTTGCGTAAAAAGATTCTGGGCTTTTCCGCTCTAATGATTCAGTCATCTGAGTACTAACATTCTGATAATCTCATGTAAAAGTTTTAAATTAAAATTTTAATTATTTACCCTTCCAGTGAATATCTCTGGGTTGTTATTCCTTCTGGATTTATTGTTATGCAGAGAAACCTGAAGATGTGTCTTTAAGTGCCACGAAAGAGGTAGTGACCTAATAATAAAGGACTAAATACAGCCGAAGCGGTTATTAATACCCAAGATGACTACTCGTAGCTGTGGTTGCCCTACATACAAGGTTGTCTGCAGAAGCATAATCTTTGAACCCAATTTCTCTAAACTAGGATACAGGCTCACACTTCCACTCAGTGATTATCTTTAACATTAAGTAATGAATTAAAATCTTTGGTTAACTTCACTTGAAATAGATGATGGTTCAGATGGCTCTGAGCACTATGGGACTTAACATCGGAGGTAATCAGTTCCCTAGAACTTAGAACTACTTAAGCCTATCTAACATAAGGACATCACACACATCCATGCCCGAGGCAGGATTCGAACCTGCGACCGTAGCAGTCGCGCGATTCCGGACTGAATCGCTTAGAACCACTCTGCCACAGCAGCCGTCCCTTGAAATAGAAAACGAGTTTTAACATTACAGGCTCCTTGTAAAATAATTGTTAGACGTAATGGTCAATAGCAATATTACATGAATACGAAGAAATATGCTGTGTCGTTTATTTCCAGACGTTCAGCTGATCTTAAATCAAGACGCACTGTCGGTCGAATTTCTACAATCGTTTCATCAAGCCATTGATTCCGGACACCACTCGACAATGTGAACAATTCTTTGCTACACATGTTATAGTGTGATTTCAGTTTGCTCTTTCAGTGGCCAGCCTAACAATATCCTCGCTGATAATGTAAAGAGAGTAGACGAGTGTTTCGACAAAATACGTATGAATCAAATTGTAGATTTCCTGGCCCTAGGTCCGGTTCTCTATAACATTCAGGGTGTTTGAGGTGACAAGCACGTCAGATAGCTGTAACACAGCTACTGGATTCCGAGAGGGAAAGAAACTACTCTAAGAAAGCTGTGACAAAACGGATATCTAGTAACACTTCAAGACACTTGATGACGTGGGATAACGTTTTTGGTATATTATGTCGTGAAAGGCAATAGTGTCTTTAAAGAAAGTACATTGTGTCCGGTTGTCAGCAGAATCATAAAATTCTTAAGGTCTTACAGACACGCGCATTGATTATTTGCTGCAACTTCTCGCGTAGATAAAGAAATTTGTGGTCGTGATTGGGAGACCTACTAACTGTGAAGAGACTGAAAGCTGGCTCCAAATGCAAAGTAACTTGACCTACTACGTGTAAGTAGACAGAAAGAACATTTGCAGCTCCGTTAAACTGTTGGCACTCCATCACCAAAAAGGTTCAAATGGCTCTGAGCACTATGGGACTTAACATCTGAGGTCATCAGTCCCCTAGAACTTAGAACTACTTAAACCTAACCAACCTAAGGACATCACACACATCCATACCCGAGGCAGGATTCGAACCTGCGACTGTAGCGGTCCCGCGGTTCCAGACTGAAGCGCCTAGAACCGCTCGGCCACAACGGCCGGCTACTACATCACCATACAGTCGCAAGCGTTAAGTACACTGCCTGATAAAAAAAGTGAAACTCGCAGAGGGGAGTATGAAACGAAAAGAAACTTGCCAAGTTGAAAGGGTATGTGATTTAGGTAGAAGGGTATCCAAAGCTGTTTTATGCTCTCCTGGGGCACGCTGACTTACCACTGTTATAACTTGCGATCCGGAATAGTGACTCTGGCATACAGTTGACGCCCGAGCTGGCCCCATATATGTTCCATTGTGGACAGGTATGGATACTTTACGCGCCACAGGAGCCTCGGCAACACACAAGGTACTCATTGAGACACACTGCTTGTGTGAACGAGCATGTCATGATGAAAAATGGCACCACGAAACCGTCAACTGCGAAAGACATGAGAGCGAAGTATCTCCATGATGTATCACTGTACCGTCAGAGTTCCCTCAATCACTAGCAGCCGTGGCTTTTAAGTCATACTCGATGTCTTCCAACCCCACAACATGAGGCTTGGAGTAACACTACAGCACCTCTCTGAAACGTAGGAATGATGGCTCCTCTCCCGAGGTCGCCACCATACTCGCCGACGATGGTCATGCAGACAATTCTGCTCAAGTCAATGAGATTCCAGGCCGAAGACGTCTCCGGAGGCTCACCAGACAGTGGTCGCCCATCATACAGCTCGACAACCAGGAAAGGCAGGTGCAGATGTGGTGGGGTTACGATGTAGTTGGTGCACAGTACGGCCATCCAGCCTTTTGGTGGTCAAAACGTGTTCGACGAGAAACTTGAGAAAGAGTACCCTGTCCTGAAGTTACCATGAAGTCCAACGTTGGGACGCTGTCACATGTGAATGTCCATTGCACGATTCGGCCATCAGGCCAACCGTAGACCTACAATGAGGCGCCTTTGAAACGCTGTCAGGCGCCAGTAACGGTGTCACAGGAGTATGCTGTATGTCTGTGTCCATTAGCGGTTACTCAACAGCTGACGTTCTTCACTCCCTTATACATCCCACCAGAATTGGTAACACCACTAAACACGAACAACATAATGCCCTCTGACAGTCATTCTACTTGTCACAGAAAATCGTAATTCTAATCATTTACATACCCGCCGATCGTTTATACCTGTTCGACGTTACATTGACATCCGATTATTTCTTCTGTATGCTTCACTTTCTCTTCAGGCATTTTATCCAATTGCATGACGCCGGGGTAGAACAACATCGTAAAACTTGAAACTTCCTGGCAGATTAAAACTAGGTACCGGAAAGAGACTCGAACTCAGGATCTTTACCTTTCGCGCACAAATGAGCTACCCAAGCACAACTCACGACTCCTCCTCATAATTATACTTCCGCTAGTGCCTCGTCTCCTAGATTTCAAACTTCACATGAGTATCCTGTGAATCTTGTAGGATTAGCACTCCTGGAAGAAAGGATATTGCAGAAACATGGCTCATTCACAGTATGTGGGATGTTTCCAGAATGAGATTTTTATTCTGCAGCAGAGTTTGTGAGCTGAGATGAATCTTCCTGATAGATTAAAACTATGTGCTGGACCGAGACTCACAGTTTTACTTCTATGGAGCTTGGAAGGTAGGAGACGAAGTACTGGAGAAAGTTAAATTTTCATAACGAGTCGTGAGTCGTGCTTGGGTAGCTCAGGTGGTAGTGAACTTATCCGCGAAAATCAAATTCCGGAGTTCGATGCTCTGTCTGGCACACAGTTTTCATCTGACATGAAGTTACACCTTAGGTGACACTCCACTGCCGTATGAAAATTTTATTCTGGATAGTACTGCCTGTTGTGTGAACCGTAGCGGCTATATTGATATTATTTGGAATAATTGTACGGAAATTTTGTTCGTCTGTGAACGATGTAGCATTCAATATCCATTTAGACGTATTCATAAGAACTTCTCATCTGTCAGCCAGCATCAAAACAATAAGGAGACAGGTGACACGAAAGAGAGGACGTCGTTCCTCTGACGAAGCATTTACGAACTGAGTAGGTTGGGAGACAGATGAGAGGGGGTGGAGAAATGAGAGTCAAGAACTGTCCCCTTCCGTCATCAATGACCTACTGAATGCCGGTATGCATGCATACTTCATACATTCCAAAACGTCGTGCATAAAAACGAGATTTTCTGCTGCTCAGACCTTTGGTTGTACTGGTGATAAAAAGGTAGGATCAAGTGCTTTGGCCGCGCGGGGAAGCCGAGCGGTCGAGGGCGCCTTGTCACGGTCCGTGCGGCTCCCTCCAACGGAGGTACGAGTCTTCCCTCGTGCATGAGTGAGTGTGTGTGTGTCCGTAGCGTAAGTTAGTTCAAGTTAGATTAAGTAGTGTGTAGGCTTAGGGACCAATGACCTCAGCAGTTTGGTCCCATAAGACCTTACCACAAATTTCCAAGTGTTTTGGGTAGCCCCTGTTCTTGGAACCATTTAGAGGCCCAACAGAAGGATCGTCTTAGTGTCACTTCCCTACAGTACAGGGCCAAAATACAAATATTACACACTTCCTCCTGCTTAGACAAATGGAGCAATTGGTTGGTTCCTTTTTCATTTGATGTGGTCTACGGTGGGCTTGATGGGACTTGGAAGCTCCAATAGTTCTAGGCTTTTCCTCTGGAAACCCCGATAAAAGGGGTTTTTACTATATTTTCGCTGGTACCAGCAACCAAAACGCTGCCAGGGTTCCAAAACGGCTATGCACAGAAAATGCGCGAAATTTTTAGGATATATAAAATATAACCTTGAAATTTTCTTCATATCTTCATACATTTCCGAGATGCAGAGTTTTAAAGTTAACCTACTTATACACGTAAAATACGCACGTAAAACCCGGTGTAAAGCTAAAACGTCGTTTATAAGGTGACGTAGCACAGAGAAATGCTGTAAAGTGTCTACATTATGATCTGTGAAACCCATGTTGTAGTAATGAAGCACAATTTTTTGTACGTATAATTCTGTCTGAGGTGTAAAATTACTTTTGAATTACTTCAATTTCGCATCATCAAACTATCGAAATTTCGCGGACCAATAGATTTCTTTTCATATGAGTTGCATGTGCTGTTGCAGCATGGAAAAGAGGAGAACCAGCGGAAAAATGGAGGAGGAGGAGGAGATTAGTGTTTAACGTCCCGTCGACAACGAGGTCATTAGAGACGGAGCGCAAGCTCGGGTGAGGAAAGGATGCGGAAGGAAATCGGCAGTGCCCTTTCACAGGAACCATCCCGGCAGTTGCCTGAAGCGATTTAGGGAAATTACGGAAAACCTAAATCAGGATGGCTGGAGACAGGATTGAACCGTCGTCCTCCCGAATCGGAAAAATGGTTATATCGGAGCGAAATGCGAATATGTTCCTGTTAATTCAAAAGACTCTGACTGAAAAGTAGGATACCAGCTTCTTCATTCTAACTTCCGCAGCCCCTTTAAAAATTTTCCGAAAAATTTTGGCATTTGAACAAATTCGCGCTTTCTTGTGCTGAGAGAGGAGACAATGGCAGTGGTAAAGAGACGGAAGATGGATGTGTCAGAAAGAGCGAAGGAGACATTGGCAGTTCAGACAAAGCGAGGGCACAGTGGCAATGAAATATAGTTGACAGTAGTAGAAAAATGCTGGGCGAAGACGAAAAGAGACAGTGCCAGAGAAGGAGGAATAAAACGAAAGAGAAAGTGGAATTGGGTGAGAGCCAGTGATAATGAGAGACAGAGTATATGACAATGATAAGGAGGGAGAGAGAAAGATAGTGGTAGGGAGAAGAGACAGCAGCAGTAGGAAGGAAGGAATGACACCAGTAAGAAAGAGCAAGATGGTTGGTGAGAGGAGACTGTAGTAGTAGTACAGAACGAGGGGGGTGTGGCCGTGATACAGGAGGCAACAACATACACAAAGAGATAATAACAGTGAGTTAGGCTGAATGAGTGAGAGAGAGAAAGGGCAACTGAGAGTGAATGGATATGAGCGACTTACAGCGATGGACTATTAGGTGTGAGTGAGTTACAGTTAGGGGAGCTGGTGGGACTGAGTTGCATGTCAAAAAATGCGCTAATATCTACAGACGCCAAAATTTTTTGTAAAAATTGTAAAAGCGCTGAGGAAGGTAGAATGAGGCGGCTGGTACCCCCACTTTTCAGTTAAAGTCTCCGATAGCAGTATTTTTCCGCTGGTAACTACGGATTTACCTGTGAGAAAGAGGGATGTGTGATACACTAAATTAAGCCTGTACTGGCTGTAGGGAGGCAAGACACAACAACCTGCCAATTCATACCCTATCTACCAACTAGATAATCCAAATAGAAGCGGCCGGTATGTCTATTCTCATACGTGCTTCTGACATGCTAATTTCCACATACCATCCCCCCTCTTTGGACTGGCAAGTGAACTTAAACTTTTTACACTGAAAGAAAATTTTTCCTCACCTATGATTGACATGCATTATGAGAAGTTATACGTTAAGAGAATGAGTACAAGAACAGGTAGAGATACGGAGCGGAGCCAGAAGTAAAACTACGGATTAGTGTAAAAGATCTTCTTCAAACAGTAATCACAGAGGAGTGTCGTTAGGGAGCTCGGCGGCATACCTGAGTTGATAGCGAGGGCTGTCTCGTCTGTGGGGTCGAGCCACCAGAGGGGCAGGTTGACCGGCGTGCCGTCCTCCACCGCCTTCTGCATCAGCTCCAGGATTCGCGGCGCGTACTGCGTGTGCAGCTCGGTCAGGTTGCGGCAGATCTCCAGCGCCTGCAACACGGTCGCCGCACTCATGCTGGGCAAGTAAGGACTCAGGTGCAGCCGAAACAGCCACGTTCATCGTATTCATGAACAGGTTTTAGTCCTCTAGCCCTATGAAGAGCTTACAATAGGACACCAATGAAGAAAGGAGCATGAATCATTACCAATGACATGCTGTAAGATTGCACAATATTTATTACTCTGCAAACCGGTTTTCGGCTGTTACTCCATGTTAGCATACAAAGATAAATGCATGTGGCTGCGAAATTACTGTGGGACCGGCCGTTTTAAAATAGCGCAACTATAGACTTTCTCAGCTTGTTTCCAAAGATGACAGCTGTTAAAGTTAATTTATGATTGAAACTTCAGGGATTAATTGATTAAACGTACGATATAAAATATTTAGGTTCGGTTAGTGTAGGTTAGGTTAGACAAAGTACCTGACACATTGCTTAATGTGTCAGGTATTTTATTTTATCTTACCTAAATATTCTTACGTCACATTTTAATGACGTAATCCATCTGATTTTCGTCCTAAATTGACACTAGCAGTTGTCAGCTTTCAAACACAGCTGACATACCCTGCGGTGGCACTATTTTAAAGTATCTGATTCCACAAAAATTTCGCGACTCCACGTATTTATCTTTATAGTAGATGATGGCATACCAGCTGAAAACAAGTTTGTAAGATAGTAAATATTGTAGAATATACACCGGTGTCATGTGCCTTGTCATCCATAATGTACAAAATCGTGTACCAAGAACTGACGGAACAAACACTTGATACAGATTCCTCAAGAAATGTGGTCCATCAACAAAGGAAGTTGCTTACAGGACGTTCGCTTGACTAATACTTGAATATCGTTCGTTAGTAAAGGATACATACTCGTATCAGATATGACTGACAGAGGAACTAGAGAAGATACAAAGAAGAGCAGTGCGTTTCATTATGGGTTCATTTAGTAAGCACTGAAGCATCACAGAGGTTACCAACGAACTCTAGTAGCAGACGCTGCAACGGAGGCGTTCGCGTCATGGGTTGAGTTATTGTTAAGGTTCCGAGAGCGTACGCTCATGGAAGACGTAACAAATATATTTCCTCGTCCTACGTACACCTCACGAACAGATCACGAAGAGAAAATCAGAGAGATTCGAGCCAACAGGGTGGCTTACCAGCAATCGTTCTTGCCGCGAACTGTTCACGACTGAAATAAGAAAGAGCCGTAGTGGTACACCGCATAGTGGCTCGCGGAGTATACATGTAGGCGCATACACGGATTAATATAAAAACGAGAACTACACATTAACGTGGAATATTACATTACAAAAGAAGTAAACAATGTATTTCCATCAAAGAATAGAACCAAAAATGATGGCAACAAAAGCGTTTTCCTTTATTTTTTGACTGTTATTGTAACCTCCAACTCCTGTACTGCATTCTAAAAAGTATAATTCCAAGACTCGATTCCAAAGTATACTGTGTTCCCCTCTCCTTCCAATCTGTGTAGCTGGTAAGTCAATTTACAGGTTTCAGCGATAAGGAAGACGCCACCTCCATACCAAGCAAAACGCTATTGAGTAGAACTCATGCTTTATGATCACTTTAAATTTTACGATTTCTATGATGTAAATATTGAATCAGCTCTTGAAAGTTGTTTGTGACAGTCGCAACTCTCTTAACTGATTTTTCTTGTGGGTATTCTAAACTACAGACACTCTCCAAAGATGTTTTTGAACGGTACTGAAAGTATAATTGTCTTTGAGAAAAGTCAGTGGGGATATATGAGATGAAACTACTTAGCGAGCTGTAACGCCATCCAATTGTGGGATATTGCTGTTTAACTGGGCAAAGCGAGGTCTCGTCTTGCTTGGGGTTCCAGTCGACGTATTTCGTAGTGCAGAGGCGCTGCTATCATTGAGACTGTATTGAGTGGACCTGAAGTCACCATTTATTGACCATTCTCAGATCTCTGTTTGCCGAGATTCCAGCTTGCATTGCGCGGCTGGCGTATTAATATTTCCAGCTGTACAGTTAGTGACAGAATTCACGAGACCCCTCACCTTACCTTTATGCTCAACTGTACAGTATTACTGTCTCCTCCACAGCATAACAGGAAAGGAAACGAAGAGATATCAGCATATTGTCAAAAGCCTATTCGGGTATTGTCAGACTACTTTAGACAATGTGGGAGATTTTATTGGTGCTAACTAATTTCTCTCTTATGTCTATGTACTTTGCTCAACAAAATGGTTCAAATGGCTCTGAGCACTAGGGGACTCAACATCTTAGGTCATAAGTCCCCTAGAACTTAGAACTACTTAAACCTAACTAACCTAAGGACATCACACACACCCATGCCCGAGGCAGGATTCGAACCTGCGACCGTAGCAGTCCCGCGGTTCCGGACTGCAGCGCCAGAACCGCTAGACCACCGCGGCCGGCTTTGCTCAACAAACTAACGAAAAACCATATTTAGGACGCAACGTCTTCGATCGATGTCTGAACCAGCCTACGTCAGAGACATTCAGAACATCTACATCTACATCTACATACATACTCCGCAATCCACCATACGGTGCGTGGCGGAGGGTACCTCGTACCACAACTAGCGTCTTCTCTCCCTGGTCCACTCCCAAACAGAACGAGGGAAAAATGACTGCCTATATGCCTCCAATCATTATAGCCTTCCTTGCCACAACCTGAACAAGCGAGCGGCTTGGCATCATACACTGTGACAGACCTGCAGCTGGCAATAACCAAGTAATCAGGCACGTGTTTCTTCAGTTTAGTTTTTATCTGACGGACTGCACTGAGGACGTGGTACGTTTCGAACGTCTTCCACTTTTAAGCAACATGACTCATGACGTTGCTGTAGGGTTTAAAGGCGGCCACCACAACATCTGACGGTATCTCAAACAGGCGTTAGGAAACCCTTAACGTTCGGAGACCAAAACTAGTGTGATCAACCACGGTACTCCCTGCATGGCTGTCAGAGTAGCGGAACTTGAGTTCGGTATCATGGCTCCATACAACGTCGGCACACAGATTATCATGGGTCAGCTTTATGTACACTGTGGTACAAAGGATTGAAAAATGGATTCCGATATCTTGTGGCGGGAGACGCATTTCGTCCCGCAAAAACTTCATATTCTTTTGGTATGATCCGATGGAAAAGTTAATTTAATCGTGGCTTGACGATCGGAAAACGCCCTGATAGTCGATGAATTAGGACACGAAGGCAAGCCGCTGCGCGGAAGTAAACACACGCGCGCTCGCTCACAAGCAGCACAACGGACGAGACACAAATAAGAGGTAATTATAGTTATATTAATACTGTCAGCTGCGCGCGGGCGTTGATATAGATCAACGGGGACAGGTGAAAATGTGTGCCCCAACCGGGACTCAAACCCGGGATCTCCTGCTTACATGACAGACGCTCTATCCATCTGAGCCACCGAGGGCACAGATGATAGTGCTACTGCAGGGACTATCTCGTGCACGCCTCCCGCGAGAATCACATTCTCACCACAGAAGAAGAAGGTCATGGCCGGTATCGCCAGAACTATATACTTATATGGATATGGTGTCTGTTCTTTCGGACATTTCTAGGCGCTACACTCTGGAGTCGAGCGAACGCTACTGTCGCAGATTCGAATCCTGCCTCGGGCATGGATGTGTGTGATGTCCTTAGGTTAGTTAGGTTTAATTAGTTCTAAGTTCTAGGCGACTGGTGACGTCAGAAGTTAAGTCGCATGGTGCTCAGAGCCATTTGATCTGCACTGTCTGTAGAATACCTTTTATTAAAAGTCACGACCGGTTTCGCGTCAGTTGGAGACTCTTGTTTAACAAGTCATCGCCGAAAAGTAACTGCCTTAGAGCCACTGTCCATCACTCATATCAAGTTGTAAACATACTGCGCGCTAAAAGCGGAAGTCCGTATTTGAAGTGAATGGTGTAGTAGAACCATGCCACAAGGAGGAAGATGACTGAGCTGCAGCAACTAGGCTGTTGTTGCCCGTATTTTAAATTAACATACGTCAGAAATATTGCAAAATAAAAGCACAATTTGTTCTACAAAGCGTGATTCGTAGAAGTGCTAGTCGGATCAATGATAATGAGACGCGGAAGTTGTAATGTTATGTGGGCCTCACTGTTTTTTTTTTCTGTAACTAATTTGTGCCTGATTTTATTCTGAGAAGCTCAGTAATGTATGTAAATACCGTAAATGCAAACGTGATTCAAAAAGTACTTGAAGTGAGGTGAAGCGCAGCTGGACAGCAAGAAACTCTTTAGCGCGCAATCCCCGCAACGATAGTAGCAGTGAATCTTTGAGTATGGACTCTAAAAACAAACATATTGATTTATTAAGAAAAAGAGGACTGTTAATCTGTATCTTGTGGAAAGAGGACGTGTTGCCGGACCGTCGCTGAGAACGTATTGTTACATTTAATGATATTTTAGTGATAAAACCGAGTAAAGTATGTGTAAGAGTTGCCAAACATTTATGTATACAAATTTTCTGGAAGTGAAGAATAGAAATATCTTGTTTTTGGAAAAGGAGGTAAACTTCATTGTCGTTGCCGTCTATCAAATGGCTCTGAGCACTATGCGACTTAACTTCTGAGGTCATCAGTCGCCTAGAACTTAGAACTAATTAAACCTAATTAACCTAAGGACATCACACACATCAATTCCCGAGGCAGGATTCACACCTGCGACGGTAGCAGTCGCTCGGTTCCAGACCTTAGCGCCTAGAACCGCGCGGCCACTCCGGCCGGCTGCCGTCTATCAATCGAGAGAATTGTAAGTGTAGAAAGTTCACGAAAATACAGGAAAAGAAATGCATTCTCTACAGTTTTCATTCAATAAGTAACAATCTCTCATAATTTCTTAAATACAGTAATTGGATTATGTTCTTGTACAATAGTATGGTGCTGAACTTCACTGACCAATTTTGATGTGGCTGGAGGATTATCTTGAAGGAAGTTTGTGTGCTAAGCAATCTCCTTTTCTCACGAAAAGCAGATTGCTGTTTGATCTTATTTACTTACAACAGTGGTCCCTTAGGTATGAAAAGCTACGAAAACTTGGGCTCAAAGCTATCCGCAATACGGCCAAGTAACTAACAGAGTCGTATTTTAAACCTTAAAGATCAATAACTTCCTCCAAATTGTAATACGTCACCATCTGGTGCAGAAGCTGATCATTCTAGGAGGCAGCAACCAAAATTCAGGTAATAGTTACGACTTAAAGTAAAAATCTCAATCAAAAATCAGTATCTCTCTCTCTCCCCAAACACATGTATATATAGTCATATTATTAAAATAAAAAAGTCATTTCTATAAAGTGATAAACAGGAAATCAAATGGAAGTGTAGAATGCATAATAAAAACCTTGAGCAATTGGGATCTAATCACAATTTGGCTGTTAGGTATTTTTCCACAATCATGTCCAAGAATGTCACCAGGTTTTACTGAGTACACTCTCCATACGAACACTCATAAAAAGCTTTAACAGACATTTAACGTCTCACAAATAAACAGATTCAAAACATCGAAGCTCATTAAGGTAATCAGGGCACTATTTTTTTGTGCAAGATTCAAATCCTAAAAATATCTACTTTTAACTGGTTGGAAAAGAGTGAGTAAAAGAGGACAAGAGGAAAGCTTGTCTTACACAGCAGGCGACGTACCTCGTCGTCAAAGTCCTGAGAACTGAATGGCCGGCATGAAGACGGTGGCCTGCAGCCAGCGTATGAAGAGCTCCTTGGTGGGCGCCTCGCTGCCGTAGCCGTTGCCGCCCACCATGTCTGGCAGGACGAAGGGGTAGCCCACCACGTTCATCTGCAGCAGCGTCGTCACCAGCGTGGCCAGGCCGTTGTCGAAGCCCCACCTGCTGTCCTTGTCGAGCATGCGGACGAAAGCGGGCAGGTACTGGCTCTGCTGTCCGACGCGCACCTCTATCATGGAGCCGAACTGCGAGGCCGTCTGCAGGTATTCCGCCGAGAACTGCACCGGGTTCAGCCTCCTGGGCTCGATGTCTGGCAGCTGGGGCAGCCAGCTGGTCTCGCCGGCGTCGAACTTGAATGAGTCGATACCCGTCTCATTGCGAAGTGCCTGCAATCAATCGTAAACAGCTTAACGAATCTGTGAACTGAAGGGCTGCTAACTTAGGAAAGATGGCTATGTACACTACTGGCCATTCAAATTGCTACACCACGAAGATGACGTGCTACAGACGCGAAATTTAACCGACAGGAAGAAGATGTTGTGATTTGCAAATGATTACCTTTTCAGAGCATTCACACAAGGTTGGCGCCGGTGGCGACAACTATAACGTGCTGACATGAGGAAAGTTTCCAACCGATTTCTCATACACAAACAGCAGTTGACCGGCGTTGCCTGGTGAAACGTTGTTGTGATGCCTCGTGTAAGGTGGAGAAATGCGTACCATCACGTTTAGGACTTTGATATAGGTCGGATTGTAGCCTATCGCGATTGCGGTTTATCGTATCGCGACGTTGCTGCTTCCGTTGGTCGAGATCCAATGACTGTTAGCAGAATATGAAATCGGTGGGTTCAGCAGGGTAATACGGAACACCGTGCTGGATTCCAACGGCCTCATATCACTAGCAGTCGAAATGAGAGGCATCTTATCCGCATGGCTGTAACGAATGGTGCAGCCACGTCTCGATCCCTGAGTCAACAGATGGGGACGTTTGCGAGACAAACAACCATCTGCACGACGTTTGCAGCAGACCATGGATGCAGGAGACCATGGATGCGGTTACCCTTGACACTGCGTCACAGACAGGAGCGCCTGCGATGGTGTGCTGAACGAGGAACCTGGGTGCACGAATGGCAAAACGTAATTTTTTCGGATGAATCCAGATTCATTTTACAGCATCATGATAGTCGCATCCGTGAGTGGCGACATCGTGGTGAACGCACATTTGAAGCGTGTATTCGTCATCGCCATACTGGCGTATCACCCGGCGTGATGGTATGGGGTGCCATTGGTTACACGTCTCGGTCACCTCTTGTTCGCATTGACGGCACTTTGAACAGTGGACATTACATTTCAGATGTGTTCCGACCCGTGGCTCTACTCTTCATTCGATCCCTGCGATACCCTACATTTCAGCAGGATAATGCACGACCGCATATTGCAGCTTCTGTACGGGCCTTTCTGGATACAGAAAATGTTCGACTGCTGCCGTAGCCAGCACACTCTCCAGATCTCTGACCAACTGAAAACGTCTGGTCAATGGTGGCCGAGCAACTGGCTCGTCACAATACGCCAGTCACTACTCTTGATGAACTGTGGTATCGTGTTGAAGCTGTTTGGGTAGTTGTAACTGTACACGCCATCCAAGATCTGTTTGACTACATGCCCAGGCCTATCAAGGCCGTTATAACGCCCAGAGGATGTTCTTCTGGGTACTGATTTCTCAGGATCTATGCACCCAAATTGCGTGAAAATATAATCACGTGTATGTTCTAGTACAATATATTTGTCCAATGAACACCCGTTTATCATCTGCATTTCTTCTTGGTGTAGCAATTTTAATGCCTAGTAGTGTAATAATGCTTCGTAACACGTCGAAATCGTCCGATAGCCATTACACTGTAGTCACCTCTTCCGTACAGGATGCGCAAAATAATACTTGCCCATAAAATACAAGCCAAAAAATAACACCACTGAGGCAAAAAAAAATGCGAATACGTTCCTGTTTGTTTAAAAGGCTCTCATCCATGACTGGGGTACCAACTGCCTCCTTCTACCTTCCTCAGCACCTTTAAAAAATTTTCCAAAAGTTTTGGCTTCCGCACATATTCGCTCTCTTTTTAACATGCAACGCAGGACTAACTGCCACAGTCTTGTCGGTGGTGTCTAACACACGTAAAGACACACACAAATAAGAACTCAAAACTTCTTTATTATAACGTTTCATAAGATGTGAATCGGTGTGTTGCTTAGGCAACGATACATTTTACAACTCTCAAAAGCAATACAATCGTCTTTTGTCTCTTGTGATATCACAGAACATATAGCTCTGACGCCACCCTTATCGACGTCAAAACACTCACTAACACACCAAAACACTATATGGAAGAGCAACCTGCTCCCACATCACCCCGTTCTCAGTAAGACGGTATAATTCACCGTACCACGGTCACAGGTTCGAATCCTGCCTCGGGCAAGAATGCGTGTGATGTCCTTAGGTTAGTTTAGTTTAAGTAGTTCTTAAGTTCTATTGGACTGATGACCTCAGATGTTAAGTCCCATAGTGCTCAGAGCCACTTGAGCCAATGTACCACGTCCACTAGTCTTGCGATCTTGATGTTAGTGGTTTTTTATCTTCAGGTTGTTTGTCTTGCGGTGGTGGTGAAATTGGAGTATCATCCGGAAATCTAACGTCTTCGTTCAGCAAATGCGCAGGTTTCAATCGGTCGATAGAAATGTTTTTTACTTGGTCTTTAATTTTGAGTCCAAAAAACAAAAAAATGTGTGTGAAATCTTATGGGACTTAACTGCTAAGGTCATCAGTCCCTAAGCTTACACACTACTTAACCTAAATTATCCTAAGGACAAACACACACATCCATGCCCGAGGAAGGACTCGAACCTTCGCCGGGATCAGCCGCACAGTCTATGACTCCAGCGCCCTGGACCGCTCGGCTAATCCCGCGCGGCTCGAGTCCAAAAAATTTTGGTGTTCTTTCCATGACTTCGTATGGGACTTCATATGGATGTTCCAACGACTTTTTAACACTGTCAACCCTTACAAATACGTGTGTTGAAGTACTGAGGTGCTAGTATACAAATGGTATCTCTTTTACTTTGTGAGCTATTTGTACAGGTTTCAGCCGGTTCATATATTGTTATAGTTGTGAAACAAATTGGGGTAAGTCTGAATCCCTTTCTGTCCCGACTTTTTGAAAAATTACCAAGTATCCTGATGGGTGAAACATAAACCATTTCTGCTATCGTAGCATTCGTGTTTTCTCTGATTGAGCAACGAAAACCAAGAAGGATTACAGGTATCGTTTGAGTTCATTTTGTAGCTGAATATGAACGGATTGCAGCTTTAAATGTGCGATGAAATCTTTCTATTTTTCCATTGGATTAAGGATGATATGCAGTAGGTTGAGTTTGATTACAACCACATATTTTTAATAGTACTTGAAATCAGAATTATATTCTCTTCCGCGATCAGTTACTGTTTGATGAGATGTGCCAAATCTAGTAATCCAACAATTGAAGAAAGCATGAGTTACAGCTTCTGCTTGTATATCCTGAAGTGGTGTTATCTCTGACCAATATGTAACTGTATCGATGCATGTTAAGCAATACGAGGCATTGGCCCTATCAAATCCAGATGAATTACTTTAAAACGTTCATC
Source organism: Schistocerca cancellata (assembly GCF_023864275.1). Taxonomy (NCBI): domain Eukaryota; kingdom Metazoa; phylum Arthropoda; class Insecta; order Orthoptera; family Acrididae; genus Schistocerca; species Schistocerca cancellata. The sequence continues at coordinate 96,939,150 of NC_064633.1, forward strand.
AGTGTCGGGAAAGTGTCCTATTGGTGAATGCACATGTCGTAATACATTGTTTTTTTTTACAAGCACTACACGGTCATGTCTGTGCCGCGCGTGGCTCGTGTTTCCGCCATCATGTATTTTACACCATGTTTTAACATACTTCCACCTCACTACGTTAATTTAAATTACTACTGTCACTGAGTTGCCGCTTTACCTGACAGTTAGCGGCGTTAGCAGCGCTTATCGATATATCCCTTCTCTTAGTACAGGGTGTTTCAAAAATGACCGGTATATTTGAAACGGCAATAAAAACTAAACGAGCAGCGATAGAAATACACCGTTTGTTGCAATATGCTTGGGACAACAGTACATTTTCAGGCGGACAAACTTTCGAAATTACAGTAGTTACAATTTTCAACAACAGATGGCGCTGCAAGTGATGTGAAAGATATAGAAGACAACGCAGTCTGTGGGTGCGCCATTCTGTACGTTGTCTTTCTGCTGTAAGCGTGTGCTGTTCACAACGTGCAAGTGTGCTGTAGACAACATGGTTTATTCCTTAGAACAGAGGATTTTTCTGGTGTTGGAATTCCACCGCCTAGAACACAGTGTTGTTGCAACAAGACGAAGTTTTCAACGGAGGTTTAATGTAACCAAAGGACCGAAAAGCGATACAATAAAGGATCTGTTTGAAAAATTTCAACGGACTGGGAACGTGATGGATGAACGTGCCGGAAAGGTAGGGCGACCGCGTACGGCAACCACAGAGGGCAACGCGCAGCTAGTGCAGCAGGTGATCCAACAGCGGCCTCGGGTTTCCGTTCGCCGTGTTGCAGCTGCGGTCCAAATGACGCCAACGTCCACGTATCGTCTCATGCGCCAGAGTTTACACCTTTATCCATACACAATTCAAACGCGGCAACCCCTCAGCGCCGCTACCATTGCTGCACGAGAGACATTCGCTAACGATATAGTGCACAGGATTGATGACGGCGATATGCATGTGGGCAACATTTGGTTTACTGACGAAGCTTATTTTTACCTGGACGGCTTCGTCAATAAACAGAACTGGCGCATATGGGGGACCGAAAAGCCCCATGTTGCAGTACCATCGTCCCTGCATCCTCAAAAAGTACTGGTCTGGGCCGCCATTTCTTCCAAAGGAATCATTGGCCCATTTTTAAGATCCGAAACGATTACTGCATCACGCTATCTGGACATTCTTCGTGAATTTGTGGCGGTACAAACTGCCTTAGACGACACTGCGAACACCTCGTGGTTTATGCAAGATGGTGCCCGGCCACATCGCACGGCCGACGTCTTTAATTTCCTGAATGAATATTTCGAAGATCGTGTGATTGCTTTGGGCTATCCGAAACATACAGGAGGCGGCGTGGATTGGCCTCCCTATTCGCCAGACATGAACCCCTGTGACTTCTTTCTGTGGGGACACTTGAAAGACCAGGTGTACCGCCAGAATCCAGAAACAATTGAACAGCTGAAGCAGTACATCTCATCTGCATGTGAAGCCATTCCGCCAGACACGTTGTCAAAGGTTTCGGGTAATTTCATTCAGAGACTACGCCATATTGTTGCTACGCATGGTGGATATGTGGAAAATATCGTACTATAGAGTTTCCCAGACCGCAGCGCCATCTGTTGTTGAAAATTGTAACTACTGTAATTTCGAAAGTTTGTCTGCCTGAAAATGTACTGTTGTCCCAAGCATATTGCAACAAACGGTGTATTTCTATCGCTGCTCGTTTAGTTTTTATCTTTGCTTGAATGCTATTACTTCTCGGTCATTGTCTGTCGTAAGGGAGTTCGGGTCGCGAGTTCGGGTCTGCCAGTCGGTTGGAACGCGTCTGGAGCGCAATCTGGACCTGCCAGTCGGGGAGTTGAAATGCGGCACTGGTGCAGTCGGTTTGGAGCACCAGTGAGGTCTGCGTCGACATGCCTCGCCCGACCATTGCCGCCACGCATCACTTGAGCCGGGCCACGGTCTTGGTGGATCGTCGGTCGGTCGTCCTACCGGACTGCACGTTTTGGCTCGCCGATCGTTCATGAGTCGGCTGTGTACGTGTGCATCGACTCCCGATTTCTCTTCGTGCGTGCTTAGTTACTGTTGGGTAACGTTCAGGTCTTCGTGCAAGTGTTTCTCAGGCTGTCTGTGTAGTTGGCGTTATTTCCACTGACGACTATTTTAGATGTTGTCGGCATTCTGCGGCTAGTCGGTCGGTTGGTTCGGACCAGCGAGGATATCTCCGTGCGGGCAGTTGGGTGGGTCCGCTGTCGGTCCCTGCGTAGTGTCGGAGCATGTGTGGAGCTGTCCGATCGCTGCGAGCTTCGTGGTTTACCGACCCAGGACGTCAGAGTTGAGCAGTGGCTTCAAGTAACCAAGCCACCCACGTCCATTCATATTGTGTGGTTCGTTTCGGTGGTTCGCTGTTGGGGAGGTTTTCCTGTGAGCAACATTGATTGTTTGTATTGCTGAAATTTAGCCCCCATGATGTGGAATTAACTATACTGGTTGACTAAAAATAGTGCACCAGCGGAATTTTTTGCCCTGTGGCCGTTGGTGTTCCGGTTACCTGACTTGGCCACTAACATAATTTCAAGCAGTGTCCTTTCCTCACCTGTTGTCGCTGTCCAACACGGTGTGTAGTTTTGACAGCTTAATAAATATACATATTTGATTGTGGATAATCACGCTTGTAACATTTTGTGTTTGAGTTCTCATGTACCGACTGATGGCAAGCAAGTCGTTTGTCGGTCGGTCCATGGCTGTCCCTTGGTTTGGGTTCCGACAGATGAAGTGTAGTTGGGCTCACCACCTGTCTCACCTGAGTGAACGAGGGCAGACCGACCCACTGTAGGCTTCTGAGTGCTGTTGTCTTTATTGTCTTCCTCACCGGTGTTTAAATGTCTGTTCATAATCTATCATAGCCAATGATTAAAAAAAACGTTCTCGGTTTTACTGTGTTTTATGTAAGTAGGTTTGATTTTAGGCAAGTGGATATTTGCTGAAAGGTTATTGGCGCAGTCCAACACCCGTGATTCAAATGGTTCAAATGGCTCTGAGCAGTATGGGACTTAATATCTGTGGTCATCAGTCCCCTAGAACTTACAACTACTTAAACCTAACTAACCTAAGGACATCACACACATCCATGCCCGAGGCAGGATTCGAACCTGCGACCGTAGCAGTCGCGCGATTCCGGACTGAGCGCCTAGAACCGCTAGACCACCGCGGCCGGCCCAACACCGTGAGCACACAATCACGAAGCCTTGACTATTGACCAATTGTGTGATTGGATTGAAGAGTTCCTAGATAACAGAACGCAGCATGTCGTTCTCAATGGAGAGAAATCTTCCGAAATAAGAGTGATTTCAGGTGTGCCGCAGGGGAGTGTCGTAGGACCGTTGCTATTCACAATATACATAAATGACCTTTTGGATGACATCAGAAGTTCACTGAGGCTTTTTGCGGATAATGCTGTGGCATATCGAGAGGTTGTAACAATGGAAAATTGCACTGAAATGCAGGAGAATCTGCAACGAATTGACGCATGGTGCACGAAATGGCAATTGAATCTCAATGTAGACAAGTGTAATGTGCTTCGAATACATAGAAAGAGAAGATCCCTTATCATTTAGCTACAATATAGCAGGTCAGCAACTGGAAGAAGTTAATTCCATAAATTATCTGGGAGTACGCATTAGGAGTGATGATCATATAAAGTTGATCGTCGGTAAAGCAGATGCTAGACTGAGATTCATTGGAAGAATAGTAAGGAAATGCAATCCGAAAACAAAGGAAGTAGGTTACAGTACGCTTGTTTGCCCACTGCTTGAATACTGCTCAGCAGTGTGAGATCCGTACCAGATAGGGTTGATAGAAGAGATAGGGAAGATCCAACGGAGAGCAGCGCGCTTCGTTACAGGATCATTTAGTAATCACGAAAGCGTTACGGAGATGACAGATAAACTCCAGTGGAAGACTCTGCAGGTGAGACGCTCAGTAGCTCGGTACGGGCTTTTGTTGAAGTTTCGAGAACATACCTTCACCGAGGAGTCAAGCAGTATATTGCTCTCTCCTAAATATATCTCGCGAAGAGAGGATAAAATCACAGAGATTAGAGCCCATACAGAGGCATACCGACAATCCTTCTTTCCACGAACAATACGAGACTGGAATAGAAGGGAGAACCGATAGAGGTACTCAGGGTACCCTCCGCCACACACCGTCAGGTGGCTTGCGGAGTATGGATGTAGATGTAGATGTAGATAGATACTAATTTGCTCGATATTGCTCCTCTTGAGCTTGAACCGTACAGTTTTTATTTTGCTTCTGTTTTCAAAGTTCAGCACACTTCTTCCTCTTTTCGGGCTTGATGTCTGTTCAATTTTGACGGGCTGTCCACTAGGCCATCTTACCACTAAATCTGGTTTTGGGGGGGAGGGGGGGGATGATGGGGAATTCCCCATGTTAGTCACTTGTCCTTGCATTGCTAATCCATCTGTAGCGTAGTTTCAGTTTCTGATGAGCGCTGAACAGCTTCTTACATTATCGTTTTGGTAACTCATATGCAAAAAAAGGAAATAATAAACCCAACCATGTTCCAGAACCGTGACAGAAAGTATGTTTTGTTGTACTATATGTTAGATTTTCTTCCTGTTCTATTAAATGATTGTGCTAGTAACAATGTTTGTCCCTCTATATACTGTTATCTGTCTAATATTATCTATAGAGTACAGATGTGCAACTGAATGACTAATAAACTTGTTTCCAGTTCTTGAAGTTTGCTAGGCTGATTGTCGCATGTCGCACGGTACCTTTTTTAGAATGTCTCCCAGCTAAGCTTTTTCAGAATTTTTGTTATATTCTTTCGCTGATTAAACAATCCTTTAACGATTTACGTCTCCATTCCTTCTATGATCCTGATATCATAACATTAATGTCTCCATTTTTTTCTGCAGTTTTTCAGTAGCCTGTCCCTTGTTTTACCTAGAAACACGCCTATGTCGTCGATCGTTCCTCTCTACACTTTGTTTCTCTCAGAAATCTGTGTTCTATGACTGATTCTGGTTGTGATTCTTCAGTTCAGCAGCAAAAGGACATTTCTGTAAACTTGGAGACAGTTGCCAGACACTGCAACAGGCTGACTTATGATTGAGATCGAACCAGATTTAACTGCAGTTTTTACCGGACATGACACCATCATTGAGAGGAACTAAATTATTTGCAAAAGGCATCAGACAGCAACTAATACAAGCCGTTATATCATTAATGTCTTCATGAAGTACTACGGTCCCATTACATTCCCCCAGCGGCACAGCAGATAAAACTTCAATGTCTGTAGATGGCTCACCTTTCAGGGTGCATCATGCTATTCGGGAAATCTTCGATTCAGTCGCAAATCTAGTCAGATATCTCTTAGAAATGTATGCTCCTTGGAAGACATTAAAAAATTTCGGAAATCTAGAAACATCGGATCAACCTGGTTTCCTACATCCACGGTAGCCACCGCACGAAAGATATCACGTGTGACGAGCGCGACTGAGTTTCGTAAGACAGATTTTTTCAGATACATTACTGATTCCCATGGGTGAGGATATTTCATTCCAGATAGATCATAATGTTTGAACTAAAAACATGTTGTAGAATTCTGTTACAAATAGATCTCAGTGATACTGAGATGGTTCTGTGAACAGGGACAATTTCCTTTTTTTGTAAACGCAGATATTTGGAACGGGTGTTGGATTAGCTGTGTTTAAAAGATTTCATCTCAAGCTTGTGGCTGTAAAATACATGTTACAGGGGCAGTGGTCACCGAAGGCAAAAAGGTTACGAAAGAATCTAGGGGAACATGTTTGGTCGAAGGATGGACAGTCATCAAGAATCTACTCAGAACACTTAGTTCACGTCCTGCAAAAACAGTACAGTTGTTTTTAAGTTCCAAGTAAAATAATAGAAGACGATAAAGACTCACTTTGATTTACAGTAAATTTCGGAGAACTTTGTGAAAAAGAGATTGCTGCCCTATCGCTGCCAAAGAGAGTTGAGGATAACTGATAGAGAAAATTCAATGGCATCCATACGTTGGATCATATATCAAGTCTACAATAATTTTCACTGTCAGATTCTGGCGAAAGATCAACTACAAACCCAGGAAGTCTTGGTTCTTTGTTCAAGCAATAAACTATTCCGAACCTTCCATTAAATTACTCGTGGGCCAGGCAAATGTTGAACCTTAAGGCGTTAACAGTAAACTGAATATTAATTTCCGCATTTGAAAATTTAATCATCAAGAGGATAGTACCATATCAATGTAAAACCACTGTGCACAGTAAATAATAAGCACACTGTCATTGTAAAACGATTAAGGTTACTTAAAGCAAACAATGCATCAGGCCAAGACGCGATTCCTATTAAGTTTTACAACCAACATACAGCTCAGTTAGCTCCTTTCCTAGTTCATATTACCTAAAAGTCTTATCCATGACTTTCTAGGCGCTCAGTCCGGAACTGCGCGACTGCTACGGTCGCAGGTTCGAATCCTACCTCGGGCATGGGTATGTGTGATGTCCTTAGGTTAGTTAGGTTTAAGTAGTTCTGAGTTCTAGGGGACTGATGACCACAGATGTTAAGTCCCATAGTGCTCAGAGCCATTTGATTTCTTATCCATGACACGAAAAGAGTGCAGATCACTCCTCTTTAACACAAGTATTATAGATCAGATTCACAGAATTACTGATAAATTTCGATAACATCCTCTTGTTGCAGGATAACATTGTTTATTTTATGCTCGAGCATTATATCGCTCTCGTAAAGGACTTTTCCCTCAAAGAAAGGTTGCGGGCTCAGGGAGGCCTGGCTGCTTTATTAACACACGATACCCCCCAAACAGTACACGCAGGTGAACAGGTCGATTGTCTTCCACGATTTCCAAAAGGCATTGCAAACTTCGCCACATTCTCGACTAATAACAAAGAGACAATTATACTCTGTATCTTTGCAAGTATATGATTCATTCTAAGAAATTTTAGAATTTTTGACGGGCGGAGTCGAGTACATCCACGAGTACATTTACACACTCAGTCCATATACCACTGCGATCTGCATGACAAGGGGTACATAGCATGTCGGGGTTTCTTACCGTTCCAGTCGTGTACTGAAAGAGTAAAGATGGCTTAAATACTGTAGTTAGTCTGTACTTGTCTTCAAGATCCGTACTGGTGCAAATTGTAGGAGACTAAAGAATGTCTCTAGATCATTCACTTGAAACAGGTTTGTCAAATTTTATAAGTAGGCTTTCGCGGTATAATTTGCGTCACTCTTCTAGAGTCTGCCAGTTTGAGTTTTCCATTGGCGTAACGCTCTTCCATGAGTCGAACTAACTAGTGGCCATTCTGGCATCCTTCTCTCAGCGTAACCTGTTAATCCTATATGGTACGGGTCCCACACACTCGAGGAATATTCTGAAATGGGACACCTATATGATTTATAAACGATCTCCTCTGTCGATTAAATCCACTTTCCTACTATCCCGCCATTAATGAGCCGAAGTGAGTCATCTGTTTTGCCTACGACTGGATCCCTGTGTTTATCTCAATTAATATGCACGCAAACTGTTACACCCAGCTATTTCTTCGGCTTGATGGATTCTAATTGTGAATGCATGATATTGCAGGTATGGTTTACTAGATAGTTTTCGTTTTATGAAGGACGTAATTTTAAATTTCTGTATATTTAAAGCACGTTGCCAATTTTTCCACCACTTATCATTTGGGAAAAAGCTGAGATTACGTATGATATTGTCGTAATGTCATTAATATACAACACGAGCAGTAGGGGTCCCATTACACTTCCCTTTTACACTCCTGAAATTACTTCTACATTTGTGGATGACTCTACACCCAAGATAAATTTATCGATGACCCTGTATCCAGGATAACAAGGTGTGTCCTCCCTGCAAGTAAATCCTAAATCTAGTCACTAATTTTGCTTGATACCCCTAAGTCTGTTCTTTCGATGATAAATTTACGTGTCATCTAGTCAATTTTTTTCGGTACTCGGTAGCTGCCGCATCAAACTAACGCGCACAGGCAGGTTATCAGATAGAGCTAGCAGGGTTATCAGGTTATCCGCTAATGAGGCAGCTGGCTACATGGAAGTACACTCGCTGAGCGATAGTAAGGCAATTCTGAAGGACTTGGACAAGTAGAACGAACACAGAAATGCACTCCTATATTTATATATACCAACATCTACGTCTGCTGATAATTCCGTTTTAACTGCCTAAAGTGTTTCAAGCCCAAAAATGACTTTCTGAGAAAATGAAAACCTAAATTTTGAAGAAATATGACAAATCAATTTATTAAGGTAAAATGCTTTCATACAGTAAAGTTATTACTCCATATTATCTCTTACGACGCTGTTTAGTTTCATTTTCACCCTTACTTTAGGTTTGTTTTTATTTACCATAAATACGAGAGATATAGAATACATCTCCGCTTGACTTACTTAACACTCATGACAACATAAATTTTTGCTTGTTTTATAGACTACACATTACTAATTCTGTACACCGAGGTGACAAAAGTCGTGGGATACCGATATACACATACAAAGATGGCAGTAGTATCGCATACGCAATGTATAAAAGGGCAGTGTCATATGAAAAGGTTTCCAACGTGATTATGGCACCACGACGGGTGTTAACAGACTTAGAACGCGGAGTGATAGTTGGAGTTAGACGCGTGGGTCACTCCATTTCAGAAATCGGTAGGGAATTCAATATTCCGAGATCCACGGTGTCAACAATGTACCGAGAATATACCTCTCACCATAGACAACGCAGTGGCCGATGGCCTCCATTTAACTACCGGGAGCAGCGGCATTTGTGTAGAGTTGTCAGTGCTAGAAGGCAAGTAAGACTGCGTGACATAGCTGCCGAACCAATGTGGGACGTACAACAAACATATTGGTAGGATAGAGCGGCGAAATTTGGCGTTGATGGGCTTTGGCAGAAGGCGACCGACACGAGTGCCTTTGCGGTTGGACCCTAGATGGCTGGAAAACAGTGGCCTGGTCAAATTAGTCCATATTTCAGTTGGTAAGAGTTGATGGTAGGTTTCGAGTGTGGTGCAGCCTCGACGAAGACATGGACCCAGATTAACGAGGCACTGGGCAAGTTGTTGGAGGCTCCATAATGGTGAGGTCTGTGTTTGGATGGATCCAACTGAATAGATCATTGACTGGAAATGGTTATGCTCGGCTACCCTTCATTTGCAGCATTTGCGGATTGGTCTGAAAAACATTCTGGACAATTTGAGCGAAGCATTTGGCTGCCCAGATCGCCCGACATGAACCGCATCGAAAATTTGTGGGACATAATTGAGAGGTCAGTTCATTCACAAAATCCTGCACCAGCAACACTTTCGCAATTATGGACGACTCTAGAGGCACCAAGGCTCAATATTTCTGCAGGCAACTTCCAACTATTTTTTGAGACAATGCCGCATCGAGCTGCTGCACTACTCCGAGCAAAAGGGGATCTGACACGATATTAGGAGGTAATCCATACCTGTTGTCATCTCAGTGTATTATTTACTCTTTTTCTTAACATAAGTTACAGAAAAATAAAAAAAAGTGAAAAGAACTATTAACGTCATCTATTATCAACGTCAGGTTACCGTACATTCAGAAGGCTGTTGCACTCAGTGACTGTTATATTGACTTGAAAATAATAGATTTCAGCTATCAGTCGGCCTTTTTAAATTTTGTTGGCAGATCTAGATTTCAGCTAGAAACTAGCCATTCTCAATGCTAAGACTACAAGAAGTACATAGTTAGATGTCATAAAAAGCTGCAATTAATGGCTTAACTCATATGGTTTGTATATTACATACCACTAACATTTTTGATCAATGCATGTAATGCCTGTTGGTCGGGCTTCATCCACAGTTCATTTAGTACTACTATTTGTTGAAGGCGGGCTGTATGGAGAACACATCGGTTGGTTACATGGCGCCATCTACGTGAACTATGTATAAACCTCAAGAGAAGTAAATCACATCAAATTTAATTACATAAAATGAAACATAAGTAAAATTCTTGAATTGTCGTCCGACTTATTTCATATTTATCGTCAAGTAATAAAATTTCCATGTTCACTCCTTGTGAGTCACTTATTATTATTAAAACATTTAAATTACGTCAGGTGGGTAAAACTTTTTTAATTTTTTTAAACATTTTTAAATGATGTTTGGCTCCATCCATGAACTATTTCGCAAATATGATGAACAATATACTTATTACGTTTTAATAAAGGGAGATATAAAAATAAATATATTTAAGACATATCAACTAATAGGGTTATACAGCAATTGTCTTCTAGTGTTTTATAAATTTTAAAAAATGTTTTAAAAAATTTAAAAAAGTTGTTTTACCCACCTGACGTAATTTAAATGTTTTAATAATAATAACCGACTCACAAGGAGTGAACATGGAAATTTTATTACTTGATGATAAATATGAAATAAGTCGGACGACAATTCAAGACTTTTACTTACGTTTCATTTTATGTCATTAAATTTGAAGTGGTTTACTTCCCTTGAGGTTTATATGTAGTTCACACAGATGGCGCCATGTAACCAACTGATGTGTTCTCCTCCAACAGCCCGCCTTCCGCAAACAGTAGTATTCAATGAACTGTGGATGAAGCCCGACTAACAGGCATTACATGCGTTGATCACAAATGTTAGTGGTATGTAATATACAAACCATATGAGTTAAGCCATTAATTGCAACTTTTTATGGCATCATCTAACGATGTACCTCTTGTATTCTTAGCATTGAGAATGGCTAGTTTCTAGCTGAAATCTAGATTTGCCAATAAAATTGAAAAAGGACGACTGATAGCTGAAATCTATTATTTACAACTATTATTAATGTAATTTTATGTCTAATGACAGAACATTTACCAAGAAACAGTTAGTTGCTTGCAACTTATTTGAATGTAAGCAGGACGAGAAAACTGGACTTCATACGTAAAAGAAGAGATACTTTTTCCATATGTGCCCTTCCTATTTCGGCATTGTGTTGATGATACTCTTCGAAAATGTCAACACTTTCTCGCATATTATACACTGACCTAAATAATCGTTTGGTTGCAACATCCATGAAGATTTTAGGAATTCTGCGCGAATCTTATCGAGCTCTTTCGCCTTCCTTGACTGCAGCCCTTCCAAAATTCTGTCGAATTCTGACTCTGACTCCCACTGTCCTCTAAATTGACATCTACTTCGTCTTCCTGTTGTAGTGATCCACATATCTGCTCCCTCTTCCGCTTTGGGCAGAGCAGTATTTGTTGACGTGAGTGTTTTAAGTTCTCCGAGAGTTATTGTGACTTTTCTAAATGCAGAATATGTCTTAGCGACCACTTTCTTTTTATAATCTGCACTATTTCCCTTGTATGCATTCACTTTATTTATGCCATCTGTAATTGACATGTCGCTTTATATCTTTCTTTCCCTAAACGTTTTTAAACAAATAGAAACATTCCTCCGTTATCTTCAATTTCTTCCCAGTTACATTTCTTAAACATATTTTCTCTGTCCAACTTCTGAATTTATTCTTTTTAGCGTTGCTCCACTGAACGTCTTACTTTCATTTCCCCAGTAAAGATCGCAGCCAAGTTAGCATAAAAGGAGAAAATAACGTATTAAGTACTATCGAGCAGGCTAAGCAGTCAGATACAGGACGAAAGCCGATGAGTTACTTGATGTAGAACCAACGTTATGTACCAGATGCTCTCTCTGCACTGGTGGAAAGAATGGAAGTGCATGACTGATATCGATGTATGAGACCATATGAAGTAATTTTACTACAAGTATAGATCACCAAAACAAAACTCAAGGGATATGTTCAAATATGAGATCATATCTAAGTGCGTTATTTTCTACAACTACCACTTGTCCTCAGCATCTGGTGTAATTACAGGTATATTATTTTATCCGCAATAGCTTCTTTCTCTTACGGGACACCTCGAGTTACTCTCACTTCCTACTTTAAAAAATTGTTTTAATGATTAAGCTTAAGTACTCTACAGTTAACTAGTTCTGTTTCTATGGGCACTGTAGTACAATATTGTCAAAAAATATACTCACCCGTAGGCGTCCCGCCCACCAGGCCGCTGCTTCGGGATTAGTGAAGTCGATGATACCAGCTTCTCCATTCCACCAGGTCGTGTTGGTGTAGCCATCAGTGTTATTCACGAAGTAACCACTGTCGAGAGCCTCGGTGTGGTAAGGTTCGCAGTCCAAGTTCACAAACGGATGCACCCAAAGCGTGACCCGGAATCCCAGCGCGTGTAGGTCGTCGACGAGAACCGTGATGTTCGGGAATTTTTCAGAGTCGAATGTCAGACTACCGTAACATATCTCCCACATGTCGTCGATCTCTATCTGGCTGTTGTTGAAACCGTGGGAGAGTATCTCTGACGCAAACTCCCTCACCGTCGCCTCATCAATGTTCCTCTTGTACCGCGCCCAAGTCGACCAAATGGGATATGTGACCATTCGCTCGTCTGGGATGCCTGAAGGCTTACCTAGGAAGTTTTCCACAGCATCCTCGTGGGCTTCTTGGGCATCGTCAAAATCACACACGTACAGCTCCATTACCATGTCCTTCCGGTCCACGGGATAAGGAGGTTTGTTCTCCGCGATTAGGCACAGCGAATCCTCTGACTCGTTTGTATTTTGATCGATAAAAAGCGGGACGTACGGCGGCACGTAGATGTAGGTGCCATCAGAGAACAACCAGTACCTCTCGGCAATGCCGACGTTGTCTTCCTGTTTAGTAACATACGAGTAGTGGCCGTACACGTCGTACTCTATGGGCCACGACTGGTTGTACTGTCCAGGACCGCCGTAGAGGTGACTGTCACAGTAACAGGTGCAGTACATCACCATGCCGGATGTCGAGTTGCTGGTGATATTCAAATGAAAGCAGTCACTGGCCCTGCCTCCATGCAGAACTGAGGTTATCGATTCGTAGATCTCGTAACAGTTTTCGTCAGAAGCGCTCAGGTGACAGGGCCTAAGCAAGTCCTCCTCATCACGGACTGAAACGTAACCAATGTCGTTGCTCTGCCCACCTGTAAAATGAAGGAAGACAGTATTTCTTTAGCTATAAAACGGAATTGGTGTAGCAGCAGAGGGGCCAATGATTAGCAAAATAATTCATATGCTCGAGCGCAAAATTCTTAGCGCAGCAGAACAGTGTCTGCAAGAAAACCGGACAATTCACGAAGACAATAATACCTATGGTCTATTTTCAAATGTGGGAAATTTGGCAGAGTTGTGATGGTAGCATTAGAATGCATGTGATTAAGTTCCAGTATGAGAAACGAGAGCAAAGTGTGAGATCTTAAAGCAGTAACCTACCTGTTCCATGGGAGCAGCAGGTTTTTATAAGTTGTTATTTTGTTGAGGAAGTGTTGGAGGCTATGAAACAAGTAATGTAAGAGGAACATTGCTGTGGAAGAGAAGCATAGTCGTATATATTTAATGAATGTACATGATGTATTAAATTGATTTGTTGAGGAGAATGGCGTTTTGAAAGAAGTTGTCATTTCTAGAGGGAAGATGTTATGCTACTGGAAGGCATCAGGATAATACACTGTAGAAGAATTCATTATTGAGATTGCATCAGTGTAACTGAAAGCTGGAGGGAAAAAGTGAGAGTAGAAAGCAGCGTAGATTATTATGTGCGAAGTGAGATGTTCAAATGTTCAAATGTGTGTGAAATCTTATGGGACTTAACTGGTAAGGTCATCAGTCCCTAAGCTTACACTACTTATTCTAAATTATCCTAAGGACAAACACACACACCCATGCCCGAGGGAGGACTCGAACCTCCGCCGGGACCAGCCGCACAGTCCATGAGTGCAGCGCCCTAGACCGCTCGGCTAATCCCGCGTGGCGTGAAGTGAGAGGTTACATTCAGGAACAGTATACCATTTCTCAGAAGTATATCGAAGTTCTGTCAAATAGAAATTTAGTGATGGAACAGAAGAAATGCAAAGATTTATCCTGATGTGAGAGTTCAGGAAAAGAAATGACCATTAAAAAAATCACAAACTAGCCGGTCCATAGAGATTATTCAACGTTATTCCTTTTTTGCTTGGGGACACACGTTGTTCAAAAGTTTTTGTCTGTGAGTAGAGTGAACGAGATAAGTTAGAATCCTCAAAGCAAGAAATAGAGGGGGGTATCTCGTAGCATGAGAACAAATTCAGCAAAGGATGCTTAATTTCAAGTAGATATGAGGTATCGTTGTAGCTGTTAATTTGTAGTTCAGGGTGTGACTGTAGTAGACTTATTGCATTAAAGTGACGGACAAATGTGCTCGTAAGATGAAGACTGCTGCTTAGAAACAGAGCAAAGGATGTTTTCAAAGAGAGTAAAGTGCGAGTATTTGTGACAGACAACTAAACTTTTAAAATGAAAAGACAAGGAAGAGGATGGTGAAAGGCACATATTTATACCCAGAAAACAGCGAAGGGAATGTTACTTGTGCTTACCAACTAGCGTAAATCCCTTCTAATTAATTGAATTTCTATGCGTTATAATATTCATTTCAATTTACATATATTTACTTCATTTCTTTTCGTTACTGTGTCTCGTTGACTTCCCGTACATAATGATACGTTTTTGTTGCTGGTATGTACGTAAACGCGAAAATGTAGCCAGAACATTCTCCAGAGATAATGCAGAAACATAAATACATCAAATTGAGGTCCGGAAGCTAACGAGTCGAAAGTTACAAGCAAAAATCCTTTTGATACATCTGACAATGGAATACATGTACCGGTACTGTTGTTGCGAAGATTGCAGGGTAGGCAACTTTCAGAGATGACAGTATGGATCAAAACACACGCTCTAAAATGCATACCTCAGGAAGTATGAGCGCTTGTTCATCTGCGTTACTGAGAAACACATCTCCTCTATTGAACAACAGCTCATAATTCTTAAGGAATGCGTTTTAGAGCACATGTTTACGAGACTTTTTTTTCTTGTTTTGTCCATACTAGCATCTAAGAAAAGTGCCTACCCTGTAATCTCAACAGCAATAGTACCGGTACATGTATTCCACTTTCAGAAGTACCAGAACGATCGTTGCTTATAACTTCAGACTCGGTCGTTTCTGGGCCAGAGCCCCGAACCTCAAATTGATTTATTTGTCCTTCCCCGCCGGCCGCGGTGGCTGTGCGGTTCTAGGCGCTCCAGTCCGGAACCGCGCTTCTGCTACGGTCGCAGGTTCGAATCCTGCTTCGGGTATGGGTGTGTGTGATGTCCTTAGGTTAGTTAGCTTTAAGTAGTTCTAAGTTCTAGGGGACTAATGACCACAGCAGTTGAGTCCCATAGTGCTCAGAGCCATTTGAACCATTTGTCCTTCCCCATCATCCCTGGTAGTTTGTAACATCGTGGAATCCTCCTGTATATACATCTATGTACAGGGTGAGTCAGGAGATAAGGTACATGTTTTGACGGATGATAGTACTGGTGATTCTGAACAAAAAATTTCTAATAAACGTATGCCCTTTTCTCAACCGTCTCCTGTAAACCAATGGGAACAGCTAGGAATGAGAAAGGGTTAGGTGACGGTAAACTAAGATACTGTTATGTTATGGTTTAATTGTGTACGTTTCCTCGCAGAAGATATACAAACAGTTCACCGTCAACTTCAATGCATGTTGAAGACAGGTGATGTGCCGCCGATCGGAGCTCAAGTTTGCCTTCCTTTACCTGGGGACATGCATGTAAAATACGAGCGAGAAGTTCCTCTCTTGCGTCCACTCTGCGCTTGTAGACGTCGCTGTTCAGCCACCATCAAAACAGTACCCCAATGGGGTAAGATCGGGTGACCTCGGTGGCCAAGCAGTGACTCCACGGCGACCGATCCAACGACCGGGATACGTTGCGTTGAGATACTGTGTCACTGGCCGTACGGAATGTGTTGGAACTCCGTCAGGCTGAAAGTAAATGCGAGCTCGTGTTGCCAAAGGGATATCCTCCACGTATTCTGGTACCACATTTTGAAGAAGCTCAAGATACCGTGTCCCAGTAACACGGGTATCTAAAACAACTGTACCGATGAGCTGGTCATCAATAATACCGCACCACACGTTGACTGAGAAACGTCGTTGAAAATTCGTTTCCGCAGTAGCGTGAAAATTTTCGTTTGCCCATACATGAGAGTAGCGCGTGTTGTTGATTCCGTTACGGGTAAATGTTGACTCATCAGTGAACAGAATACGTGGAATTAATCGACCATTGGCAATGATCCAGTGACAGAATTCTTGCCGGGCGGCAGCATCTCCTTCATGCAGATGTTGTACACTCTGCCGATGAAAGGGATACAGACCGTGCTCGTCTACTGTGCGTATCACTCGTGTTTATGGTATTCTAAGTTGGGCAGTAATTCTTCTAGAGCTAGTAGTAGAGTTGCGGCCCACCAGAGACAACATTTATCCTGGGAGGCGTACCACGCTCACGCAATCCGTGAAACACCCTGCTATCTGGCACTCTGTGATTCGGAAATGGTTGTTGGTATTCTCGCACAGCAGCTCTGGAATTCCCATTGGACAAACCATAGACAAACACCATGTCAGCATACTCTGCACGTGTGAACATCCGTGGCATTTTCACTACACAAAACTGTATTCGTTGTTCACTTAACAACACTGTAGAACCGTGCACTACGAAAAGCACTGTCCGACTGAGACGTGAGGTAGACAACTGCATCATGCGCAAGTGAACTGCGTTCGGACACGGTTAGTAAGGACCACGCTACACGTTTCCCGTTCCTAGTTGTTTTCATTGGTTTACTCGGAAACGGTTAAGAAAAGGGCATATGTTTATTAGGAGAGTTTTTGTTCAGTATCACCATTAGTGTACCTTTCCTCCTGACTCACCCTGTATATACAGGCACCGGCGCCTATTACTTCGAAACTCTGTAGCATAGTTGGATGAAGTTTCCGGACACGGGTTCCTATGCTCATTTAGTCCCTCAAGACATGTTAAATATATCGTCGAAGTATGTCTATGTAATTCTGAAACACCCTGTGTATATATAGTCTCTCTCTCTCTGTCCATCTTCTCCTTCACCTCCTCTCTGTCCTTCTCCTCCACTATCCTCCCCTTTCTCTATCCATCTCCTCCCCATCACTGCCTTTCTCTTCCCCTCCCTGTCTCTGTCCATGTCCTTCTCTTTCCTTTCTCTGTTAACCTCCTCTTCTCCCCTCTCCATTTCCCCATCCCCTCTCTCTGACGACGTCCTGCCTGTATCCGTCTCCTTGTCCCTCGCTGTCCAACTCCTCCTCACTCCTCCTCTCTCCAAGTTATCACAGCCACCCCAATACAAGGTTGGTGGTTCTTACCCTGACCGTATGGCTTTCCAGATCGTAACTAATAGATGTACTAAATTTGGCGGAAATCGTTTCACACGTTTAGTATGAGATTTATGCCCGTAGCTTTGCTCGCGTACGCATATGTCAAATATAGTTCATATAAAACATATTGCACACCTGTTTGTACACACATTTTCCTTTACGTCTAGCGAATTTCGTCCTTCAGATTATCTTCGCGTAGTTCAATGTTTATGACATTGTATCTCCCGACGAATGGACTGAAGAATAGTATAATGTAGCAGATATATCCAGATATATCCTGTGAAATATTTTATGTATACAGTAGGTAGTAAAGAAGTAATAAATTTATACGTCATGCATGATGTTGCAGTTTTCCACGCATCTCGTTGTTTATGGGGTCATATTTCATAAACTATGTGTTGCACTATGACATATTTTTTTAGGTGCATTCAGCTGCATATGTGTAAAACGCCTTTGAAATGTGTTGCGTATGGAGGTAGTAGTAAAGAAGTAATAAATTGAAACGTCATTCTTCAAGCGGCATTTTTAATGTCTGAATAGCGAAAAAGTAGTAAGCGACAAACTTTTTTACTTTTATCCTTTTTTGAAGGTTGTCTGTGAAAAAATTTTCGTCAGGGTTTAAAATTATGTGTAAAGTCTGTTGCAAGTCATTAAGTGCTCTCGTTCTCAAATTCTGAATGTCTGAAGTATGGGTATCCGCGAGTTGTGGTCTACACTGCTTTTTACCCCCAAGCCCACGCCCTTTGATGGGTAGACGGTTCTTACCTCACAGCGATTCTTTCCAGGCAATAAGTGATCTGTGTACCAAATTTGGTTCAAATCAGTCAAGTGGTTTAGAAGGAAACGAGGAATACGTGCCTACATACATACATACACTGAAGAGCCAAAGAAACTGGTACACCTTCCGAATATAATGTAGGGACCCTGTGAGCACGCAGATGTGCCGCATCACTACGTAACATGGACTCGACTAATGTCTGAAGTAGTGCTGGAGGGAATTGACACCATGAATCCTGTAGGGCTCTCCATAAATCCGTAAGAGTACATGGGGGTGGAGATCTCTTCTGAACAGCACGTTGAAAGGCATCCCAGATATGCTCAATAATGTTCATGTCTGAGGAGTTTGGTGGCCAGCGGAAGTGTTTAAACTCAAAAGAGTGTTCCTGGAGCCACACTGTAGAATTCTGGAAGTGTAGGGTGTGGCATTGTCCTGCTGGAATTGCCCAAGTTCGTCGGAATGCACAATGGACATGAATGGATGCAGGTGATCAGACAAGATGCTTACGTACGCGTCACCTATCAGAGTCCTATCTAAACGGATCAGGGTCCCATATCACTCCAACTGCACACGCCCCATACCATTATAGAGCCTCCGCCAGCTTGAACAGTCCCTTGCTGACAAGCGGGGCCCATGGATTCATGTGGTTGTACCCATACCCGTACACGTCAGTCCACTCGATACAATTTGAAACGAGACTCGTTTATCCAGCAACGTGTTCCCAGTCACCAACAGTCCAATGAAGGGGCCCAGGCGAGGCGTAAGGCTTTTTGCCGTACAGTCATCAAGGGTACACCAGTGACCCTAGGCTGCGAAAGCCCATATCGATGATGTTTCGTTAAATGGTTCGCACGCTAACACTTGTTGATGGCGCACCATTGAAATCTGCAGCAATTTGTGGAAGGATTGCACTTCTGTGACGTTGAACGATTCTCCTCAGTCGTCGTTGATGTTGTTCTTGCAGGATCTTTTTCCGGCCTCAGCGATATCGAAGGTTTGATGTTTTACCGTATTCTTAATATTGACGGGGTTCATTCGTGGGGAAATCCCGACTTCATCGCTATCTCGGAGATGCTGTATCCCATCACTCGTGCGCCGACTATAACACCACGTTCAAATTCACTTAAATGTTGGTAACCTGTCATTGTAGCAGCACTAACCGATCTAACAATTGCGCTATACACTTGTTTTCTTGTATAGGCGTTGCAGTCCGCAGCACCATATTTACCATTTTACATATGTCTACAATTGAATACGCATGGCTATACCAGTTTCTTTGGCCCTTCAGTGTACGTACATACACATGTATATAAACCTGTTTTTATAATATGTATTGATTTTTTCTATGGCTTTCATGTATTTCTGAAACTTTTTGCCACAGACTTGCGAAAGTCTTGATATTCCGTATCTTTTAGTAGGTGATACTAGTTATGTGGACTGATAAGGTAAGGAATGAAGAGATTCTGCACAGAATCGGAGAGGAACGGAATATGTGGAAAACACTGACAAGGAGAAAGGACAGGGTGATAGGACATCCGTGAAGACATCAGGGAATGACTTCCATGGTACTAGAGGGAACCGTAGAGGGCAAAAACTATTGAGGGATGGCACGGAAGAGGTATACCTGGCGGGCTGCAGCAAACCAGTCAGAAGACTGATGACTCAAAAAAACCTAGTCGTGTATGTAAGTTGTTTTTTTTTTAATTTCTCAGAATGGCGATCTTTGGTCATTTTGTGGATAAAGCTATAAATAGCGTACACAGATCCGGGTTTAGGGACGTATGTGACAATGGCTACATAGCATGCAGATCATCGCTGTGAGACGAACGTAGAGTGCAACTATTGGCTATGGGTGGAAACACAATGTGGGATGTTATTTGTGAACCACTGCGACGTAAATGCAACAAATTTAGTTGCTGTTAAAATTTGCAGTATTTAAGATGGGAGCTGTGTAATGTACCCGACGACAGGGCCTGTCCACTCCACTCCCAGCCACTGGCCTCTGTGGGAGGAAAGGAGGCGCCAACTGACCAAAGAGATACGAATGATGCATATTTATGCGGTGTCTGTTCCTTTGGACACGTCCTAAAGAAAAGACACCGCACATACACGGCTATCAGAAACAGAATGGAAAGTTTGTAAGGATGTTGCAGGGTAGGTTGTGCTGTGAAATAAAGGGTAAGAAAAAAAATTCGATACGTAGCACCGTTTAACTTCTAACAGCCGTGTACCGCAAGTCTCTAGAGGAACGGAAGGTTCCAAATGATTGATTGGAAAAGAGCACAGGTAGTCCCAGTCTTCAAGAAGGGTCGTCGAGCAGATGCGCAAAACTATAGACCTATATCTCTGACGTCGATCTGTTGTAGAATTTTAGAACATGTTTTTTGCTCGAGTATCATGTCGTTTTTGGAAACCCAGGATCTACTATGTAGGAATCAACATGGATTCCGGAAACAGCGATCGTGTGAGACCCAACTCGCTTTATTTGTTCATGAGACCCAGAAAATATTAGATACAGGCTCCCAGGTAGATGCTATTTTCCTTGACTTCCGGAAGGCGTTCGATACAGTTCCGCACTGTCGCCTGATAAACAAAGTAAGAGCCCACGGAATATCAGACCAGCTGTGTGGCTGGATTGAAGAGTTTTTAGCAAACAGAACACAGCATGTTGTTATCAATGGAGAGACGTCTACAGACGTTAAAGTAACCTCTGGCGTGCCACAGGGGAGTGTTATGGGACCATTGCTTTTCACAATATATATAAATGACCTAGTAGATAGTGTCGGAAGTTCCATGTGGCTTTTCGCGGATGATGCTGTAATATACAGAGAAGTTGCAGCATTAGAAAATTGTAGCGAAATGCAGGAAGATCTGCAGCGGATAGGCACTTGGTGCAGGGAGTGGCAACTGACCCTTAACATAGACAAATGTAATGTATTGCGAATATATAGAAAGAAGTATCCTTTATTGTATGATTATATGATAGCAGAACAAACACTGGTAGCAGTTACTTCTGTAAAATATCTGGGAGTATGCGTGAGGAACGATTTGAAGTGGAATGATCATATAAAATTAATTGTTGGTAAGGCGGGTACCAGGTTGAGATTCATTGGGAGAGTCCTTAGAAAATTTAGTCCCTCAACAAAGGAGGTGGCTTACAAAACACTCGTTCGACCTATACTTGAGTATTGTGCATCAGTGTGGGATCCGTACCAAATCGGGTTGACGGAGGAGATAGAGAAGATCCAAAGAAGAGCGGCACGTTTCGTCACAGGGTTATTTGGTAACCGTGATAGCGTTACGGAGATGTTTAACAAACTCAAGTGGCAGACTCTGTAAGAGAGGCGCTCTGCATCGCGGTGTAGCTTGCTCGCCAGGTTTCGAGAGGGTGCGTTTCTGGATGAGGTATCGAATATATTGCTTCCCCCTACTTATACCTCCCGAGGAGATCACGAATGTAAAATTAGAGAGATTCGAGCGCGCACGGAGGCTTTCAGACAGTTGTTCTTCCCGCGAACCATACTGGAACAAGAAAGGGAGGTAATGACAGTGGCACGTAAAGTGCCCTCCACCACACACCGTTGGGTGGCTTGCGGAGTATAAATGTAGTAGTAGTAATTAGCATTGAAGTTAGCCAATCAGGCCGTTTAGCGCGCGAATTCAAGCTGGCCACCACATACGCTTAGTGTCAGTTGTTCTCACCGAGTAAACGATAGCGAAGGAGGCTGCTCAGCGTTTGGCTCGGGTTTCATCGTTACTACAGCCCAATGTCCATTTTTTGTGCAGTCCTGTTGTTCGGTTTTAGGAAACCAGACGAAAAAGCCTTAGGTGACACCGTCTCTGGGGGGGCCACCTGAATTTGCACGTGCTACGGCCTGATTGGCTAACTTCAACCCTAATTAACTCGTAAACGGCGCAACGTACCGAACGTTTTTCTGAACAGCTATTTCTCAGCACAACGTACCCTGCAACACTCTTACAAGCCCTTCACACTGTTTCTAACCACCCCGCATACAACTAGGCCGAGACGGCCCAACAACCCCTTCAGTACAGATGCACCAACTCGATCGAACTCTTACAGAAATCAGCAGAGCGCAGCGAGTAACGAGGATATCAGGCAGCAGCGCTACATCAAGTAGTACGTGGACAGCTTACAGTTTTGAATCGGTCAGAGACCTTGTCCGGATGGACGAGGTGCTCAAGGCGACAGGTCACGAGAAACGGAAAAATCTGGGTTCGAGTCTACATCTAAATCTACATCCATACTCCGCAAGCCACCTGACGGTGTGTGGCGGAGGGTACCTTGAGTACCTCTATCGGTTCTCCCTTCTATTCCAGTCTCGTATTGTTCGTGGAAAGAAGGATTGTCGGTATGGCTCTGTGTGGGCTCTAATCTCTCTGATTTTATCCTCATGGTCTCTTCGCGAGATATGCGTAGGAGGGAGCAATATACTGCTTGACTCTTCGGTGAAGGTATGTTGTCGAAACTTCAACAAAAGCCCGTACCGAGCTACTCAGCGTCTCTCCTGCAGAGTCTTCCACTGGAGTCTATCTATCATCTCCGTAACGCTTTCGCGATTACTAAATGATCCTGTAACGAAGCGCGCTGCTCTCCGTTGTATCTTCTCTATCTCTTCTATCAACCCTATCTGGTACAAATCCCACACTGCTGAGCAGTATTCAAGCAGTGGGCGAACAAGCGTACTGTAACCTACTTCCTTTGTTTTCGGATTGCATTTCCTTAGGATTCTTCCAATGAATCTCAGTCTGGCATCTGCTTTACCGACGATCAACATTATATGATCATTCCATTTTAAATCACTCCTAATGCGTACTCCCAGATAATTTATGGTATTAACTGCTTCCAGTTGCTGACCTGCTATTTTGTAGCTAAATGATAAAGGATCTATCTTTCTGTCTATTCGCAGTACATTACACTTGTCTACATTGAGATTCAATTGCCATTCCCTGCACCATGCGTCAATTCGCTGCAGATCCTCCTGCATTTCAGT
Source organism: Schistocerca cancellata (assembly GCF_023864275.1). Taxonomy (NCBI): domain Eukaryota; kingdom Metazoa; phylum Arthropoda; class Insecta; order Orthoptera; family Acrididae; genus Schistocerca; species Schistocerca cancellata. Next base: position 96,962,381 of record NC_064633.1, read on the forward strand.
ACAGTTTTCCATTGTTACAACCTCTCGATATACTACAGCATCATCTGCAAAAAGCCTCAGTGAACTTCCGATGTCATCCACAAGGTCACTTATGTATATTATGAATAGCAACGGTCCTATGACACTCCCCTGCGGCACACCTGAAATCACTCTTACTTCGGAAGACTTCTCTCCATTGAGAATGACATGCTGCGTTCTGTTATCTAGGAACTCTTCAATCCAATCACACAATTGGTCTGATAGTCCATATGCTCTTACTTTGTTCATTAAACGACTGTGGGGAACTGTATCGAACGCCTTGCGGAAGTCAAGAAACACGGCATCTACCTGTGAACCCGTGTCTGTGGCCATCTGAGTCTCGTGGACGAATAGCGCGAGCTGGGTTTCACATGACCGTCTTTTTCGAAACCCATGCTGATTCCTACAGAGTAGATTCCTAGTCTCCAGAAAAGTCATTATACTCGAACACAATACGTGTTCCAAAATTCTACAACTGATCGACGTTAGAGATATAGGTCTATAGTTCTGCACATCTGTTCGACGTCCCTTCTTGAAAACGGGGATGACCTGTGCCCTTTTCCAATCCTTTGGAACGATACGCTCTTCTAGAGACCTACGGTACACCGCTGCAAGAAGGGGGGCAAGTTCCTTCGCGTACTCTGTGGAAAATTGAACTGGTATCCCATCAGGTCCAGAGGCCTTTACTCTTTTGAGCGATTTTGTTTCTCTATCCCTCTGTCTATTTCGATATCTGGTCCAGCACAAATTTTAAACTTTCCCTTTAGTATGTTTCAGTGCCCCGTAGAAGCTAACGTCATTATTTCCTCTGGATCCAAAAATTATGGACGTTTGCAATCCACAAATGACTAGATGATATACTCTTAATGAAATGGATGACGTCTGTATTACATTGAGCCATGCTACTGCTCGCGATGGTGCTGTTGTAGATTTCCGTCCTCTGTTGGAGGCCAGATTGTATCGTTTAGTTGACGTGGTTACGGTTGTTTGTGTTCTTCTTGTGTTGACTGGCGCCACTTCGGTTTCGCAACAGTTGCCTGTCCGCTAGTGGCAGCAGCAGCGTTATCGATGTGTAGTAACCGTGGCCCTATCTTTGGGGTGACGTCGTTGTTCTTCCGGGTTGTGTGAGTGAGCAGTTCGGTTGGGGACTCCGGAGGAACCAAGATGGCAGTGCAAGAACGCCGGAACTGCTGGCGGCACGCATGGACTGCTGGATGGAAGGGCTGTGGTCGCGAGGGTACACGATCTAGTCGTCAACCGGATCCAACAAGCTTTAAGTTGATTTCAATCCTAGCACTGAAACCTCCACAATTGTGAGATCTCGCGATTCTCCAGTTACTTGGGTTCGTGTTGCTGCTCACAGTGTCGCCAAGACGAAGAGCAGCGAGTGGAGTGATTGGGGAAGGCGGTATTGTTCCTGCCTGGTGTCCGTTTACGCCCCAGTGACCTGCCCTGGAGGTTAGTGCATGTAACGGCAGTGTACGTTTCCTCGCCTGGCCGCTGCTGTCCAGTAAGGTGTGTAGTTTTGACAGTTTCCTTGATTTGTAGGTTGGCTTGTGTTTCTTCATCTCTGGTAGTAGTGGTTCCTTTCTTCTTTAGGACGCTCTAAACACAACATTCTGAGGACTTAGTGCTGACCACCGGTTCCGGCTATGGCGTGGTGTTCCATCGTTGCATTCGTTATCGGACGTTAGGTAGCTTCAGCAGATTGTTATTAGTCATTCGTTAGACTTCCACTAGTCTGAGTTACCATCTTGTGAAGTGAATGCAACTCTTAGCTGCCTTTCTCATCGCTCGCGAAAGTGTTTTTGGCCTGACCTTCTCAGAGGTCGATTCCTGGAGCACCGTATGTGACTAGCCCTTGTGTTTTATTATTGGGTTATTATTTTATTATTGCATTACCAAGTTACCATCATTTGTCTCACCTGTTTGGTGATCAGTTGCTTGTCCTTTCGAATTAACCTTGTTATTATATTTGCTGTTTTATTGTATGTTTCTAAACTTTTTAATATTCTTGGTGTAAGAGCAAGTTTAAACATTTGTACTACCAAGTTAACTCTCATTTTGTCTCACCTGTTTGGTAATCAGTTGCCTGTCTTTTAAATTAACTTTGCTATTGCCTTGCTATTTGACAGGATGTTTGTTAAATTTTTTTAATAATTGCCATTCTTGGCGTTAAAGGGCTTCAGCCGTGACTGTCGCTATTTGTCTTAAAATTCTAATGCGGCAATGGTATTTAGCAGTTAACCTTTAAGACCTTGGTGATTTGTATTCAGTTTTTTAATAACTGTAGTTTGTAATTGCAACAAGTTAAACATTCTTAATTTATGGCCATTAAGACCTTCAGCAGTGAAACAATTCTTAAAATATTGACATTATTTTAGTTTGTTGTTAATTTTAAATAAATTGTGTGTGATAAAAAGAAAAGCAAACCAATAGTAACTGATTACGGCCCTGTCGACAATCGTAACCTAATTCTGCCTTCCTTGACCACCAGGTCTCATACATATCTGATCTCATATGGCACTTGGCTTTCAGAGATGTGGTATGGGATGTTAATCTCAGCTTGTATGGTAACTTCTGTACACTATCCCATGTTTTAAATAAAATGTAAATTACGGGGTTCCATTTTCATTTCTGCTAACCACTATAGAGTGTGCTATGTTTAGACAGAGAGTTGGGATTGTCTCTCGTGACAACCATGGAGATGAGGGATAATTTGTGTGTTGGCAGCTTGGCAGTTTTTCTCCTTTATTGTTAGTCCATCCCCCCCCCCTTGCTCCATGTGGACGTGGCGGTGCTCTGGCAGCTGTACAAATAACATGCTCCTCAGCGATTAGAAAGTAGCCCTATCTTAGATGCTAACACACAAAGAAACAAGGAGACATATGTACTATGAATGTAAATGCCCCCACTGCGGACTCCTAACTAAGGTACGAGCATATGGGATTGGTTCCCAAGTATGTGAGTGGCTCGAAGACTTCCTAAGTAATAGAACACAGTGCGTTGTCCACGATGGTGAGTGTTCATCGGAGGTGGGGGTATCATCTGGAGTGCCCCAGGGAAGTGTGGTAGGTCCACTGTTGTTTTCCATCTACATAAATGATCTTTTGGATGGAGTGGATAGCAATGTGCGGCTGTTTGCTGATGAAGCAGTGGTGTACGGGAAGGTGTCGACGAGTGACTGTAGGAGGATACAAGATGACTTGGACAGGATTTGTGATTGGTGTAAAGAATGGCAGCTAACTCTAAACATAGATAAATGTAAATTAATGTAGATGAATAGGAAAAAGAATCCTGTAATGTTTGAATACTCCATTAGTAATGTAGCACTCGACACAGTCACGTCGATTAAATATTTGGGCGTAACGTTGCAGAGCGATATGAAGTGGGGCAAGCATGTAACGGCAGTTGTGGGGAAGGTAGATAGTCGTCTTCGGTTCATTGGTAGAACTTTAGGAAGATGTGGTTCATCTGTAAAGGAGGCCGCTTATAAAACACTAATACGACCTATTCTTGACTACTGCTCGAGCGTTTTGGATCCCTATCAGGTCGGATTGAGGGAGGACATAGAGGCGGGCTGCTAGATTTGTTAGTGGTAGGTTTGATCATCACGCGAGTGTTACGGAAATGCTTCAAGAACTCGGGTGGCAGTCTCTAAAGGGAAGGAGGCGTTCTTTTCGTGAATCGCTATTGAGGAAATTTAGAGAACCAGCATTTGAGGCTGACTGCAGTACAATTTTACTGCCACCAACTTACATTTCGCGGAAAGACCACAAAGATAAGATAAGAGAGATTAGTGCTCTTACAGAGGCATATAGGCAATCATTTTTCCCTCGTTCTGTATGGGAGTGGAACAGGGAGAGAAGATGCTAGTTGTAGTACGAGGTACCATCCGCCACGCACCGTATGGTGGATTGGGGAGTATGTATGTAGATGTAGATATAGATAAAATTATTTGGAAAGGTGACATGAGTGGGAGAGAGATCAATAACATAGTGCTACCTTCATGAATTGTTGAAAAATAGTGATAAAAATGTGGGCAGAAAGCACAATTAAAAACACTTGAGGAATACTTGACGAACCAACACATGAAGGAACACTTGAAAAACGTGAACGAGTAAGATACAATGACCATTAAAAACGGAACACCGTGCGCTTTTCCTAAAATTGGAAAAGGACCTTTGACCTGTGGCATTGCATTGTACATGAAAAAGAAGTGAGAGTATGGAGGGAGATAGGTGAGTGGTGGTAATGAGGATGGAGAAACGGTAAGACGTGATGACAAGACAGATGTGGCTGTGGGGAACAAGGAGAGAGGGGATAAGATGTGGTAGGAGGGAAGAGCAGGGTGAGTCCTGGGTGGAGGGGGGAGGGGAGGGGGGATAGGGTAGGATGTATCCAGAGTTGGTAGGACGGGTAAGTGTGGTAACTGAGTCGTATAATCGTATATTTTGCATGGTATATATTGAATTAAGACCCGTTCCATTGAATCTTTTTATCACTGATGCTAGTGGAGTGCGAGTTGTTGTGTACAGGTTGGCTCTTTCAGATAGGCTTTATCATTCCAAGGTATGGACTCTCATGATTGTTTAGCCTCCATGCAAGCTCTCAAAATTGCCTCTGCAATGTGCTGCCATCTCACGGGAGAAAGTTGTATCTGTTACATGCAATGTCTACTCATCTGAACAGGAGTCGGGGGCAGCAGTTGCCGTCTGGCTGCGAGGGGGTACAAGACCAGACAGATGAGCAATGTGGTGGTTCCCGGGTTCGATTCCCGGCGGGGTCAGGGATTTTCTCTGCCTCGTGATGGCTGGGTGTTGTGTGCTGTCCTTAGGTTAGTTAGGTTTAAGTAGTTCTAAGTTCTAGGGGACTGATGACCATAGATGTTAAGTCCCACAGTGCTCAGAGCCAATGTGGTGCTCGGTGGACATTGCGAGCGGCCGTTGAGCAAAGGTCCACCAGCCAGCTGCAGCAGCCCGTACATCAGGACTGTGTAATGTAGCGATCTTTTGGTAGTGAGTGCTGGTGACAACGTTGGTGGGTAGCGCTCGCTGGTTGCAGTGAATGTTTATAATAAAGATCTCATATCTGTTCCATTCCTTCCTAAAGTTCAGGCCGTAAAACGTGGCTGCATAAATAAACGCCAGTAGCAATTGTTAAGCAGGGAGCCATGGGATATCAGTGTAATTTGTTTATAAAAATGAATCCCGCGTTTCCATAGGAATTACATAGGAAGGTGAACTTCGTTTGAAAAATGAAACCCAACACCTGCACAGTGTAATTATTACACAGAAAGAGTACAGGTGAAGAACAGACAAAATGACCACTCGATGTTTCTGCAGTTTTTTTTTTTAGCGAAGTTGTAGTGGATGTAGGAATTCCAAAACCGCGGGGTTGTAGTCACACTATGCTCCTACCTGCCTGCCCTTTTTTTTTCATTCACACCTAATTAATCAATAATCCGAAAAATATTCGATAGGCCATTGTGGCCACTCCGCTACAGAATGCTAAATAAATTGACAAACATAATTCTAACGCTGAAAAATTTGTGAAAGAAAAAACAACTTATTTGTAGTACAAATTACATAATGAGAGGAAAATATTTATTACATAATATTATTGCTATTTTTGATCAAGAAAAATATTTTATTGCTACTGAGAGAAAGTAAAGTAAACCGATTTCAGAAATTTTTGGCACAGTTTTCTTAAAATAACCACCAGTAGCAGCGTACTAGGGGTGGGCCCAAACTGCAAATCCTGGGCATTTGAACACAACCTCAATGTTGGAAACTTTATCCGGAAACCAGCAACCTCCCCCTTTCCACGCATTCTGGTCTCCTTACTAAAACTGTGCTTGAGGTTATCCTCTCGCACTGTTCACATGTTGCACAATGCACATTCTTAGCTGGTACTCCGAAAAAAGTATATTCCAACAACAGGAGATGATGGTAAATTTCCTTTCCTTGTTTTGATGTAAAAATATCCGAAACCCTCCACATACCTTCTTGTCATTTTTCAATAATTATTAACATAAGAAAAAATAAAAGTGGATAAAAAGGTTAATTTAGGGTGAGTATACTGGCTACTTGCTGCTCGCTGTGTCCACCTGACGCCCTTCCACAAAAGCTGTTTACAGCAGGCGATAGCCTGGAGTGTAGCAATCGTCGACACTGTCGATACATAACCACTATTTCAACGCAAAAGTGTTACAAAAATGCAATTTGTTATGCAAATTTGCATTAATGTTTTGAATAAAGAACTTACCTTTGATCAGAGCGTCTCAAAAACACTCAAAACATCGCCACAAGACAGTGCCATATGCTGGATCCTTCAAATGGCCAAACGTATCTGAGTAGGATTCGAATGAACCTTTGTGCAATTTCTCTAAGATTGCAGCTCTATACACACTGACAAATTGAAATGGCAACTATGTCCAGACTGGCAAGTATGCTTCCCTTCCCTACATTCTTTAAATTGTGCACTAAAAGTAGGCAGTATTTGTTTTTAACAAGTAAACTAACCTAAATTTTTTAAAATTTCATTCAAATTTATAGTTATCACTGCGCTGGATAAATAAGCGATGCAATATGCAAGCTATCTCACTTGGACCTGGCCGAGCGGTTCTCGGCGCTTCAGACCGGAACCGCGCGACTGCTACGGTCGCAGGTTCGAATCCTGCCTCGAGCATGGATGTGTGTGATGTCCTTAGGTTAGTTAGATTTAAGTAGTTCTAAGTTCTAGGGGACTGATGACCTTAGATGTTAAGTCCCATAGTGCTCCGAGCCATTTGAACCATTTTTCACTTGGACCTTTTTAAATTTCGCACCATTTTTACACTGGGCTAAGTCCACTGCAACGTAATGGTGTTGGACTTTTCTTGAGCAACCAAAACTGATTGTAGCAGCCATATTGGGTCCTCTATTGTACTCATCAAGATAAGTGTGACGTAAATTTAGAGTCAGCCATCTTGTGTAAAAAATTGCAGTGACGAAGATAACAGTGGCACAAATATGTACAAGCAGGTATCTTGGACTGTAATAATTACGCAATAAATTTGATCATCTACAGTTAGAGATCTGGATTGGCGTAATTCAGTATGAAACAGTGTTCTTATTGATGTTCCTACTATTTCGATTCATATTCTAAGTAAAATGCATAAAGTACCAGTGTCCTTATGGTTTGTTGAGAGTAATCATTTTTGGGGTAAGACGGCAGGAGTTAAAAGTATTGAACTGTAAATCTGCTTTTGAGAATTTCTCTCTTACTAGGAAATTAGATATTATACTCAGTTAAGAATCCAGAATGTAATACTACAGATGCAAAATTTTACTAAGGCCTAAAAGGTTATTCTTTTAATAACAGCTTTTACAATTATTAGTTTATTTAACAACTTAAGTTTAGAACAAGGAAATTAGGGTTTATTTAAACATTAACCCTAACATTAAGATTATAGCTGCTGTAAATAAATCTTGATTACTGAGGTTTAATTCTTCTCCATCATGAATATTTTGTAGAATGTTCGGTGAGATGCAGAACTCTAATTTTTATGTAACAGTATAATGTAATAATTGTTCGCAATACTACAATTTTTATTAAAATTCTTAAATTTTTTCAGTAAGTTTTAGTAAAAATTCAAGTAAAGAATGTAGTGCAACTAATGTAATAGTGACAAGAATTTAATTACTGTTTTTATATTGCTTGCAGGGTGACGATGAGTTATAAAAACTTTATTCGTTCAAATAATATAAGTATAATTAGTCTTGCTAACTAATAAATAATGAAATATAGTTGTATATGGTTCTCTGTTAGCAGTCTTTCAGCAATGAACGTTGAGCATTTGAGTATGATGGCAACTGATTAATTGTGGGTACATTGATTGATTTAAAAAACAAACAGAAAATTTAAAGCAATGTAATGTTGTGATCGAAATTTTATGTTATGCTACATCTACTTTTATACATGGAAATTTAGGTTTAAGAACCAATTATGGCTATAGATCATCGAATTTGAGAGCGATTCTTTAGTGAGAATCAGAACACGTGGCCACGCAACAACAGCTCGTGGGACATTAGGACAAAACGAAATGTTGAACGTTACTTGGGTCGGAGCCAGTTCACAAGTAACGTTCAACGTTTCAGACTCCCTTTTGGCCCATATTTGCGTGCAGCCAGAAGAAGCCGGTAGAACAAAACAGCGGCAAGCTATTCGACGTTTTGTCTTTTCTGAATGTATGATAATTAATTGAAACCCTCAGCTGCTGACAGGTGTTGTTGACATACCTCGATGGGAACTCGAACCCGGGATCTCCTGCTTACATGGCAGACGCTCTATCCATGTGAGCCACCGAGGACACAGATGAATAGCGCGACTGCAGGGACTTATCCCTTGCACGCTTCCCGTGAGACCCACATTCCCAACTGTCCACAATCCACATACGTAATGTTCCTAATATATAAGAATTTATTAAGCTACTTATGAAGCTTACGTGTAGCTAGTGTCAATGGTTCAAATGGTTCTGAGCACTATGGGACTTAACTTCTGAGGTCATCAGTCCCTTAGAACTTAGAACTACTTAAACCTAACTAACCTAACGACCTCATACACATCCATGCCCGAGGCAGGATTCGAACCTGCGACCGTAGCGGTCACGCGGTTCCAGACTGTAGCGCCTAGAACCGCTCGGCCACCCCAGCCGGCAGCTAGTGTCGTAATTCTATTTAGAGTTGGTCTATAATGTAAGGTATGGTCTACAGTTTTACGTTTCAAGCATGTTTTAAATAAGCGTACAGAATCTCAGTGTCACTGAAACTGTTAAGAGACTCACTCCTGTTGGACGACAACAGCAGCAGATGACCGCTGTCACTGTAGTGGGTGCTGAGGTCGGCAGCGGCGACTTGCAACAGCAGCACCAATAACAGCAGAGGTGCCATCCAGCCAACTGGAAAACAATAGTTTGCAACGATTGAATGTTATCGCTGCCCCTCTCTTCACTCCTATTTTACGCTTTAACATAAACCTGCACTGTTCTTATACTTACTATGTATCAAACTTTTATCATGCAAGAATCACTGAAATAAATTACGACCCTGTTGCACGAAACATGAGAACGAGGTATCTTAATCGTAGTAAGACTACACCTTTTGTCATCTCTGCACTTCATGTGTGAAGAATGCTACGTACATTAGTTTAATTAAGACATTTTACGTTTCCAGTTCTTCTAAGTTTTGTTTCGCTTAATGTGAATCAATAAAAAAAACTCGTGTACCACTTAAGCTCGCATCCTGAATTAGTCTCACTTCGTGTCCTACAAAACAGAGTTTCCATATGTGATACGTTTTTGAAATATAAATACAGTTTAATTTATTAAAAATGACCTTATTTGTGCACGTTTTAGAAATGTAATCAATGTGTAAACTGTCACCAGCTTTAGAGTGTTCATACAGAAATGCAACCAGGTGACATCTTCGACAGCCACCAATATTTCGACAGTTGCTCGCACTGTCATTTTCAACTCATAAATGCAACGAGAGAGCGCTTTGCAAGGAAAATTAAAACGCCGGTATGATCAAAGATCGCACACACACACACACACACACACACACACACAAACGTTTGTGCCACTACACAAGCGCAGACGGCCAACACCAGAAGTTATCGATAATGAGCATTAATTAGCAACATGAGAGGTAGCCTTAACTCTGTCGAGATATTTGACGAGGGAGAGAGCTGAAGTCCCGGCAGAATTTAATCTCAACCGCTTCCCAACCGTCCCAACAGGTGGAGGTACATCCTAGAACCTCCGTGTCGTTATATCTCTTAGGATGACCAGTGCCCAGGCACTGTTCTGCAGTAGCCGATTTGCTCACGTTGTGTAACCGTTTGTGACACATACTCACTATATAGGCGCTTCACGGTCCTGGTAATCTGGCCAAAGTATGACATGTTACAATTTCAAGGGATAAGGTAGACACCCGCCTTACACAAACCCTGATTATTCTTTATAGACCCTAAAAGGGCCATAATCTTAAATGGTGGTCAGAAAACGCGTTTCACATAACGTCGCCGCAGGGTACGACAAATACTGTTGGAAATGCTACCTGTGTAAGACACAACGACCATAGACTTCATCACTCACCCAATTCACGGTTGTCCGATAGCGCAAAGTGCGTCTGATCTGCCTTTCACTATTACCTTTCTTAGTAAGTGACAGAGGTGGCTAACTCAGTTGACAAACTTTCGGGACCTGTAATAACATGGGCGGTATGAAGCAGGGTACAAAGTACCCCTTGATTCTCTGCCGGATGGTGACAACTGGCTTGCGTTGGCTTCCAGTGAACAGCATATCCCAACTTACAATCAGGCTTCCTCCTGACCAACCCTTCACTAAATAGAAGGCAGCCATCCTTTTCCAGTTCCATCGTGGAGGATGGGTCCAGTTCAGACGTTCTAAAAAGCCGTTTAAATTCTCACTTCTTTGAAGTCAAATGAATGTGTAGCATTCATATCTGAAAAACACGCAGGATTCATGACTCGAAACGTCATGTCACAAACGGCTCCCCACCACAACTCAAACTGAACTGATCACCGAATAAAAACCAAGTGGAAGTCAATACATGTCGAAGTACGTTCCTTAATTCGACGCCAGGTTTAACCTCAATAAACACAACCATTCAGTCACAGGAACGCGAGTAAAGAGTGAGACCACATCGAAACTTACTGAAATATAGTAGTCGTTCAACCCCTCTAATCGACGTAAGAAATACGTCACGTTCTTAAGGTGACACACACCCACTTACTAGTGAATTCAATAGAGTAGCAAGACGCTTTGCTACGCGGTATGCTAAAGCACCAACGCTACTGACAGACCAAATAGTCAAGGAGAGACAGCTCAATTAGAGTTAGTACTTGTCTCTTGCGACAAGGATCTTTTGTTCAGGAGCCTGTTATTCTTCCTCTTAAACTTTTTTGTCAGGTTAGCACAGAGCCTTCGATACACTGGATCAGATGGTAAACACTTCATTTTTTGTACATAATCCTCCTTCTCCAGTCGTCAGATTGCAGCGTTGCACTTGTCCACAGGTACGACAACAAGTTTAAGATCCACCCTGAGCGAAATAATCAGCTCTCTCAGATGCTGCTGTATGACTCTTGGGTGAACGCGCGCTAGTCAACAGACGACATCCCTCTCTCTTGAACTAGACAGCATCAGGAGGTAGTTTAAAAACAGCCAGTTTGGCACAAGGTGTTTTTTCCACTTTGTTCAAACCCTAGGGATTGATCTATGAGAGGATACGGAAGAGAAAAGGTCTAATGAACCGATGTCCGGAAATGCATGGTTTCCATTTTTTTTTTCCATCAGTCTACTGACTGGTTTGATGCGGCCCGTCACAAATTCCTTTACTGTGCTAACCTCTTCATCTCAGAGTAGCACTTGCAACCTACGTCCTCAATTATTTGCTTCACGTATTCCAATCTCTGTCTTCCTCTACAGTTTTTGCCCTCTACAGCTCCCTCTAGTACCATGGAAGTCATTCCCTCATGTCTTAGCAGATGTCCTATCATACTGTCCTCCTTATCAGTGTTTTCCACATATTCCTTTCCTCTCCGATTCTGCGTAGAACCTCCTCATTCCTTACCTTATCAGTCCACCTAATTTTCAACATTCGTCTATAGCACCACATCTCGAATGCTTCGATTCTCTTCTGTTCCGGTTTTCCCACAGTCCATGTTTCACTACCATACAATGCTGTACTCCAGACGTACATCCTCAGAAATTTCTTCCTGAAATTAAGGCCGGTATTTGATATTAGTAGACTTCTCTTGGCCAGAAATGACTTTTTTGCCATAGTCTGCTTTTGATGTCCTCCTTGCTCCGTCCGTCATTGGTTATTTTACTGCCTAGGTAGCAGAATTCCTTAACTTCATTGACTTCGTGACCATCAATCCTGATGTTAAGTTTCTCGCTGTTCTCATTTCTACTACTTCTCATTACCTTTGTCTTTCTCCGATTTACTCTCAAACCATACTGTGTACTCATTAGACTGTTCATCCCGTTCAGCAGATCATTTAATTCTTCTTCACTTTCACTCAGCGAATCGTATCATTGATATCCTTTCACCTTGTATTTTAATTCCGCTCCTGAACCTTTCCTTTATTTCCATCATTGCTTCCTCGATGTACAGATTGAAGAGTAGGGGCAAAAGGCTACAGTCTTGTCTTACACCCTTCTTAATACGAGCACTTCGTTCTTGATCGTCCACTCTTATTAATGGTAGAGACCATTTATTCAATCATACACTGTCGCTGAGACTGTGTCTAATACGAGCATGCACTCACAGTTACAGTATGTGTGGAAAATGGTTTCCATGACCCGCAACGCACCTGCATGTACGCGCTGTAGCATGTTCTGCCTCATACATTCACATCGCCAGGCAGCATCCAAACAAAGGTAGCATGTGTACGCTGCTCCAGTATCTCCACATCTGAAGCAAAACATGGTTCAAATGGCTCTGAGCACTATGGGACTTAACAGCTGGGGTCATCAGTCCCCTAGAACTTAGAACTACTTAAACCTAACTAACCTAAGGACATCACACACATCCATGCCCGAGACAGGATTCGAACCTGCGACCGTAGCAGTCGCGCGGTTCCGGACTGAGCGCCTAGAACCGCTAGACCACCGCGGCCGGCCATCTGAGGCATACACGATACTTTTGAGATAGCCACATAACCTGAAATCACACGGGTTGAGATCCGGTTAACGAGCAGGCCGGGCAACTGGACCACTCGCTCGATCCATAGACCAGGGAAGACTCGACTGAGATTTATCCGGACATCAAAGGCGAAGTGGCCTGGAGCACCATCATGTACCAGCCACATAACCCTTCGAATCATCAATGGCACTTCTTCCAGCAGTGGAGGCAGTCCCCGCAAGAAACGGAAATAATTTCGGAGTGTTTGGCGTGATGGAAGGAATATTGGACCCAAAATATGGTCATCAATAAACCCGGCCCACACATTCCGGCTGCACCGATGCTCATGATTCGCTATCACCATAGTATGGGAGCTCTACGTACTATCCCACAGATGACTTATGAAAGTTGAAGATACAACTTTGCTTAAAGGTGACGTCATCTGTAAATAGGATGGGTGGCACAAATCCCTGAATCGTGATTGCCTCGTGAAAAAACCAGTGACAAAACAGCTCCCGATGTGGAAAGTCTGTCGCTAGTAAAGGCCGCACATGCTCTACGTGATAAGGGTTGTTTTGGTTGGCAGGAGAGCCAACACCGGGTTACAAGAGGAGACCGAAAGGCACGCGTTTTAGCTCACGCAGGCTGGCGTGAGGTCTCGAACAGGACAAGGAAATTAGAATTTAGAAAAACGGACGTAGCTGGCGGAATACTTAACTTTAATCAGTTAATGAAGAACGTCGGTCTTGACGGTACACGATTCACAATATCAATAGTAACTGATAATGGCGCCTTGCTAGGTCGTAGCAAATGACGTAGCTGAAGGCTATGCTAAACTATCGTCTCGGCAAATGAGAGCGTATTTTGTCAGTGAACCATCGCTAGCAAAGTCGGTTGTACAACTGGGGCCAGTGCTAGGAAGTCTCTCTAGACCTGCCGTGTGGCGGCGCTCGGTCTGCAATCACTGATAGTGGCGACACGCGGGTCCGACGTATACTAACGGACCGCGGCCGATTTAAGGGCTACCACCTAGCAAGTGTGGTGTCTGGCGGTGACACCACAAGGGTAGTAACAATTGTCATGGAGAACGTTCTACACCGTCGTCTGGCTTATTCTGTATAGGCAGGTCAACTGTCTGGTGCTGACACGGCGCTCGCTTTCCACAGTGTTAATCACATTTTACTCCAAGTCTGGTGTCCGAACATTTCGGGTACGTCCTTCATGATTTCCTGCTTCCAGAAACTACCCTGTCTCAGAAAAACGGCGGAACATTGTTGTAAACATTGAATGTTGAGGTTGTTATCGGCAGGGATGGGTCTCCTGATAAAACCTCAGTGCCCGCCGCCAGTTACCATTTGCCTCACCGTAAGTAAACACTATGTCGGCAAGCTCTCAATCTGAATACGGAACCATTGTGTACAACGCTGTATCACGTCCACTACAAGGTGAGTCAGCAAGAGAGATGCATCGGACACAACTTTACCAATTACTACGGCAGGAGAGGGCTCTAGGGCATGACGTATGAGGAACAGTACCACCCTCTAGGAGGAAACCATGCATACTGTAACTGCGGCTGCGTGGTACAGCGCGTATTAGACCGCACCTTCTGTAACAGAGTATGATTGAATAAATGGTCTCTAGCACAGAAACCATGCATTCCCGGACACAGGTTCATCAGACCTTTTCTGTTCCGTATCCTCTCATCGATCAAACCCTACGTACACCGTGAAAAAATCACGCTGCATAATATAATTAAAAATATAATACGTATAATTGGTAGGCGTTTGGACGTCAGAGCAATGTTTAGACGTTTCTGTAGCACGGATAGAGCTACGTCGTCAAAAACTTTCAACGTGGTATTGGTCACTTCAAGATACAGTATTGCACTCCGAGCCACAGAAATGCTCAAACTTAGCTGAATGCCTCACAGAATGAAATTCCCAGTGAGACTGCGACTAAGAAGCACCACACAGTCAATCTCAAGAACGTGTCGAAATTTTCAAAGCAATCTTTAAATGAAGCAGAAATAATTGCTTGGAACAAAATACAATTGTCGGGGAGTATAATAGAGCGACACATTGTTTGATACGATTAACGTAGGAGAATTAATAAGACACACAACTTTGGAAAACGTTGGAACAATAGTATGGCGTCGACACCATTACGAAAACTAAAGTGCACTGTCCTACCGCAAAGTTTACCCAACTTCCGCAAGCAACGATAGATTTCGTTCACATGGAAGTAAACAACGTGCCTTTATATTTTTGCGAAAATCAGAGGTTATTAGGAAGACATGCCTGATAGTTTCGTGGATTCGTGTCTGTAGACGAGGAAAATTTTCAGATTTCTGCTTGCAAGAATAAGAGAAAGAGATGGCAACGTAGGTGAAGGTTAAAGTGAGTTCTGTTGACGCGAAATAAAGTGTAAACATTGGTGATGTTAGTCATGTGACTAAGGCGGGCTACTACACCGCCCCAAAATGTTAAATAAAAAAGTTGGCAGTTTTGCAACTGTGTCGAGCTGGTGCCGAACTATCACAGAAGCATTTCAATGCACGTCTGTCTTCCTGTTGCCCTGATACCGTTCCCATCCTCCCAGTTATGCAGGGTGAAACACAATTCCACAGACAAATTTCCAGAGAATGTACAGGGATAGCTACTATTTTGGCTTGAGGGACCCACGGTCTGTGGCGAATCGTTACAGAATCATTGTGTAATTATCTCTTATTCGATTTGTTACAGTTGTCACCTTTCTGTGTGAATACCTTCACAACAGTGAAAACACCTGAAAAAACAAACACCATAAATCACTGAGTAACATAATAATCTTCACAGAAACACAACACTGCTGTGACATTCGTTCCTTTTAATGTGTTTCAGGGCGGTGATGACCTCGATGTTGAGCGCCCATAAACCTCAACACACACACACAACACTGCTGTGGTGTGGTTACCTTCCCTGCGCTAACAGCACAGCACGACGTGTCGTTGTGCCGCTATTCCACTGCATTCAGTGAACCCATACACGAGGTGCGTAACAGTCAACTGTTCATCTGCAATTCTATCCACAGTACTACTGTGTAACATTGATAACGCATAAATAACACTGCCGGAAAACAAAAGCTGAGACAGAACCGAGCAGTTTTTCTTTTTTTTTTTTTTTTTTTTTTTTTTGTGGTCATCAGTCTACTGACTGGTTTGATGCGGCCCGCCACGAATCACGAATTCCTTTCCTGTGCTAACCTCTTCATCTCAGAGTAGCACTTGCAACCTACGTCCTCAATTATTTGCTTCACGTATTCCAATCTCTGTCTTCCTCTACAGTTTTTGCCCTCTACAGCTTCCTCTAGTACCATGGAAGTCATTCCCTCATGTCTTAGCAGATGTCCTATCATCCTGTCCCTTCTCCTTATCAGTGATTTCCACATATTCCTTTCCTCTCCGATTCTGCGTAGAACCTCCTCATTCCTTACCTTATCAGGCCACCTAATTTTCAACATTCGTCTATAGCACCACATCTCAAATGCTTCGATTCTCTTCTGTTCCGGTTTTCCCACAGTCCATGTTTCACTACCATACAATGCTGTACTCCAGACGTACATCCTCAGAAATTTCTTCCTCAAATTAAGGCCGGTATTTGATATTAGTAGCCTTCTCATGGCCAGAAGTGCCTTTTTTGCCATAGTGAGTCTGCTTTTGATGTCCTCCTTGCTCCATCCGTCATTGGTTATTTTACTGCCTAGGTAGCAGAATTCCTTAACTTCATTGACTTCGTGACCATCAATCCTGATGTTAAGTTTCTCGCTGTTCTCATTTCTACTACTTCTCATTACCTTCGTCTTTCTCCGATTTACTCTCAAACCACACTGTGTACTCATTAGACTGTTCATTCCGTTCAGCAGATCATTTAATTCTTCTTCACTTTCACTCAGGATAGCAATGTCATCAGCGAATCGTATCATTGATTTCTTTTCACCTTGTATTTTAATTCCACTCCTGAACCTTTCTTTTATTTCCATCATTGCTTCCTCGATGTACAGATAGGGGCGAAAGGCTACAGCCTTGTCTTACACCCTTCTTAATACGAGCACTTCGTTCTTGATCGTCCACTCTTATTATTCCCTCTTGGTTGTTGTACATATTGTATATCACCCGTCTCTCCCTATAGCTTAGCCCTACTTTTTTCAGAATCTCGAACAGCTTGCACCATTTTATATTGTCGAACGCTTTTTCCAGGTCGACAAATCCTATGAAAGTGTCTTGATTTTTCTTTAGCCTTGCTTCCATTATTAGTCATAACGTCAGAATTGCCTCTCTCGTCCCTTTACTTTTCCTAAAGCCAAACTGATCGTCACCTAACGCACTCTCAATTTTCTTTTCCATTCTTCTGTATATTATTCTTGTAAGCAGCTTCGATGCATGAGCTGTTAAGCTGATTGTGCGATAATTCTCGCACTTGTCAGCTCTTGCCGTCTTCGGAATTGTGTGGATGATGCTTTTCCGAAAGTCAGATGGTATATCGCCAGACTCATATATTCTACACACCAACGTGAATAGTCGTTTTGTTGCCACTTCCCCCAATGATTTTAGAAATTCTGATGGAATGTTACCTATCCCTTCTGCCTTATTTGACTGTAAGTCCTCCAAAGCTCTTTTAAATTCCGATTCTAACCGAGCAGTACTTAAGGCAAACCGGAGGGCAACGAGTTGAAAACGGCATCACTGTTGTTAGCAGCAGCTACCGTAAGCCAGTGGAAACAGACACAAAAAGCATACCGTCAACATCTGCACCGTTCTGCACTTTTCCAGTACGACAGAAATACAAAGCTAATTGGTATGACTGTAGTAACTCTGCAACGAACCGCTGGAGACCGTGGGTCCCTTATACCAAAACATTCAGAATTTATCCTTGAAAAACCACAGAATGTTTGTCGGTGGAATTCGCGTACGTCCTATATATGGGGAGGTCATCCCAGCGATCTTTCGCCAGAGGGGAACTATCACTAGCGGCTCTAAGAAATCATCCACCCACAGGATGTGTGTTTGCCAGTCACGTACATATAAAAACACACAACAGCTGCCCGAAGCTCTTGCACACAACTTGAAGCTTTCAGTGCCGCCTAAGTACTTTCCAATCAGTTGTTACTAGTTCCCATGGAAAGACGATCAACTTTTCATTCGTACATTTTCTGTTCCTGGAAATAGTGCCAAACACCTAAAATTGTTATTTGTGTTTCATTAAGTTGCATTCTCATGCTCATACTGACCCCCCAATCTCCTCCACTCACCACTCCTGTAGTACGTGGCTGTAATAGTCTAAAAATTAACTTGTCCTGCTCTGTCCCGCATGTTGTATTTTATTTTGTTTATGACTGATTATATATGAAAAAACAATCCCTTCTAACGTGAGGACGCTGCAGCCAATTACTCCTACCTTTTTCAGGTGTACCTGCAGTTTCCATATACTGTGTAGTTCTCCTTATTTGGATGCAACTAGTCCATCAGTGTATCAGTTATGTCCTCATTATCTACTGACAGGTCTAGCTACATATTTCAAATCATTAGTCCGCTCTTTAATACATTCCCTTATGGTCTTCCCAGGTTACCTGTTATAGCGAGAAGTACGGCTAAATGTTTTATTCAAATCATTTTGTTAGTCTTTTGAACAATAATTAGCCAGAAACCTTTTGAAAATCTCAAATTTCTCATATCTTTCAATGATGTCTGGTCCCCATTGATCGCTACCCCTTTCAGCAGAGCACAAGCTTGTCTACTCTTATCCTACAGTGGATCTGCTAATCAACCCTTTAAAGAAAGCCACATCAAGCGAATTACCTTTCGGATCAAATTCCAGGGCGTTAAAATTAATTTCCCTGAAAGCAGTTTTTATGGCCTCAAAGGGAATATTTACACCCACACTCTTTCCTATTACCTGACCAAACTAGTGCTCATTGCCGCAGTGACCTCTCTTAGCTCTTGTAAATTGGTTTTCACTTCTTACTACACTTTTGCGTCGCAGCCACATTACTGGATTACAACACAAGGCGTACCTCGTGGTCCAGAACATCTGTATTGACAAGTATCCTGACAAAGTGGCAAGCTACGAAAGTGTGGAAATGTAACATAGCTCTCAGCTCTCCCAATTACAGGCGTCAAAGCCGGGGGACAGGATGGCCAAGGTACAGACCCTCTGTACCCAATCGATTTCAAAACAATTCAAGAAGATATGCTGTAGTACTTTGTGCACTATGGGATGGACAGTAATCATTTTGGTACCAGAGGTTCCTCCTATTCTTCATTTACCATTGTAGGGCGTCTATCACATTGTATGGACCTAAATATATAACTTCCTTAAAAAATGAATAAGACCCAAATTAACACAGTGTAATCTGACTAATCTCAGTGACGGTTCCACAAACACCCGTACATACAAAGTGCAACGTAACCACAAAAAATAGAGTAAATTAGACTGCCAGTGATTGTTTGTTGCAGGATTCTAGTACTATTCGTTTACGAGATACATTTTGAAAAGTTTCCGCATCGATACTTGTACAGTATCTGTGGTAACACACACTAAAGAACAACACAAGTGCATACACTAGTTACGTGGATTCTGACCAATAACGAGACAACTGACTATCGCAGGTTGTGTTCAAAATGAATGTCGTTGCATATCATCGGGTGCAATTGTTGTGCCCTTGTATACAGCGTCCTTCAGCTCTCCCAACTACAGGCGTCAAAGCCGGGGGACGGGATGGCCAAGGTACAGACCCTCTGTACCCAATCGGACGATTTCAAAACAATTCAAGAAGATATGCTGTAGTACTTTGTGCACTATGAGATGTTGGTACCAGAGGTTCCTCCTATTCTGCAGAAGAACGTCTTCTAGCATCCGTGGAAGATGATCTGTTAGGAGTCTGCGATTCTTGTGCGCGTTCAGTGTTCGGTCTATGGAAAACTGGCCCACGCGCTGGTGTTCACTATCCCACACTACACGTTAACCTCCATGGACGCTGGCGTTCCATCTGACGAAGCCAACAGAGCCTGTCAATAGACCAACCGTACATGTTTCGGCGGTGTACCTGGAGATGACTGGTAAATGTGGTTTTCATCACTAAAAAAGGTTAATGATACGTCTGGTATGCCCATGTACAGAAGTTAACGCGATTCTCGTAATTGTTTCCATATAGATCTCGATGGAGAGAGATGTGATAGGTATGGAACCTATGTCGATGGAGAATGCGTAGGGCACTTGCCGGACTCGTGACATTTCCTTGTATGAAGGCGCGGGAGCTATGGGTGCGGATCAACTGCAGCAGCAGCAAGAAGAATGATTTCCCCCTCTTCTGTCGTCACTTGTTTCCTTCTTTCACGTTGTCTAGGTTACACTATAACACATTCGCGTAATTGGTTGAAGGGGTTGATAAATAATAGCCGAGATGCTTGACGTCTGTTTGGCTATCTTGCCGTATACACCGTACAGAAACGAACTGCATTATTCCTACACTCTCCATACAACACGAGCATGTCGGCGTTTTCTGCATTGGTTCAAATGGTTCAAATGGCTCTGAGCACTATGGGACTCAACTGCTGAGGTCATTAGTCCCCTAGAACTTAGAACTAGTTAAACCTAACTAACCTAAGGACATCACAAACATCCATGCCCGAGGCAGGATTCGAACCTGCGACCGTAGCGGTCTTGCGGTTCCAGACTGCAGCGCCTTTAACCGCACGGCCACTTCGGCCGGCTTCTGCATTGGTAAATCCCATCTTCCACTCACGACCTACTGCTTGGAAGGTCACACACTAACTGACTAGCAAGTTCACTGAAGGAACACACGAGCACGCTGTAAACAAACATAACAACAAGCAATTACGCAGGTTGAAGGCAGAAACAATTTCGGTGTGGAAACTTTGCACGACACAATATCTGGTAAATGACTATCACTAGACTCCTGCAACAAACACCACTGACATTCTGATTTACCCTACTTTTAGTCTGTTACTGTCAATAGACATTGTTCCATTTAAAATGTGCATCTATACACAAAAAATATAGTTTCAAATCTGTTGATTGGCTAACAATTCGAGGCCCCGACCATCAATCCATTCTGCGAAAATTGTACATTCATACATTCATAACACCATTTCAGTAATAACTGCGGTGCAAATTTTAGGTGATTCAACCTATACATTACATATACTGATGAGCCGAAACATTATGACCACTGAGTAACGTGAGGTTGTGTGCTGTCTGGTGGAGCTGTGAGCACGTGACGCAATAAGATAAATACAAGTATATGGGCGGAGTATAGACGAATAAGGAATCATTCGCTGACTTAAGCGACTTTGAAAAAAAGCCAAATTGTTGGGGTCCAGAGTCTGGGAGCGAACATCTCGGAACGGTGAAGCTGGTCGGCTGTTCGCGTGCTACTGTCGTGAGCGTCTGTGGAAAGTGGTTGAAGAGTGCTGAAACCACGGGTAGGCGACAAGGAGCTGGATGTCGGTACCTCATCACACAACATAGGGATCGGAGGCCTGCCCGCTCTCTAAAGCAGGATAGGCGGCGATCTGTGGCAGATCTGATGAAACAATACAGTGCTGGCGCAGGAACAAGTGTTTTGGAGCACACCGTCCAGCGTACATGTTGGGCATGGTGTTCCGCAGAACAGGGCCCTGACGTGTTTCCATGTTTACCCAGCAACATCGTCAGTAATGAATACAGGGGTCTTCGAGATTGGACCGCGGATCAATGGAATCGTGTCGTCTGGTCGGACGAATCCCTTTTATTGTTAAATCAGGACGATAGTCGTGACAGATATGCCGTCAACCAGGCTAAGGGCTGCTCTAGCAAGCAGCGCGCCACGACGCAGTACTGTGTTGTATGGGACATTCGTCTGGGCTGCCATGGGACATGAATATTATTAGGGACCGCCTGTAACCCCTTATGCTCGATGTTTTCCTCAACAGCGATGGCATCTTCCAGTAGGATAACCGTGTCAGAAGGCCGGAAACTTGCTGCAATGGATTTAGGAGTAAGATAGTGAACTCACGTCGATGTCTTGTCCATCAGATTCGGCTTCTCCGAATACGATGAAACCCAAATGGGACGCTGCCGTCCGCCAGCCACGCGCCCACAAACCAGGCGCGCGTAAATTACGGGATGTGTGACCTGCGTGCTGGCATCCGCTGCCACAAACCTCTGGTAACCTACCGAGTGCTTCCCGTAACCACGGCACGCAGAATCACTGCTAAATTGCGTTCCAGAAGTGCATCAACACCCTTTTATGTAGGTGGCCGTAATGTTGTTTCTCATCATTGTGTATATACAAAGCGTGAAGAAAAATTCTCGCACTCGGCCTTCGCAGTGTGATTCCTCATATACAGTACAAACATGTCTCCCACAGAATTTGGTCCTTTGCGTATTTCCGGCAGTAAGTGGATGTTAAAGACTGGCTATCTGTCAACACTGTATTTACATGTACAGTAACTACAGCATTTTTAGGAGGTGCGATTCTAGGTTCACTGTGTGTTAACGTACCTCTGCAATGCCTCGTCGACGTTATTATCGTCGTCGCCTTCCGCGGTATGTTCCTGTGTATAGGTCATTGAAAGCTATCAACATTGACCTTACTGGGCAATTTAATAAGCATCAGCTTATTGGTGGTCCCAGTGTTTTTCGTGGACTTAAAATGCAGTTCACGTGTGACGTATCAGTAGTGTTTGGAGGCAGTACATGGTTGACCTTAGCTGTTGTATGGGGCAGTCATGCACACTATGGTGGCCTTGAAACTTTTCCTGATGCAAACATTTTGGCTTGAAATACTTGAAGTATAACAGAGAGTACCGGACTACTACAGAAGATTCCTTATGGTACCTAGGTTCCAAATAAGCCGTTTTCCATCTCAACTAGAAGAAAGAAGTTCCTTAATTCTGACGAGTATTTGTTTATTTGGGCCAAAGTAAGCAATAACAATTGTAAGATAAAGATTGTAGGAGACTGTGTGTTGTATTATAGGCAATAAGTGATCTTTAATGTATACAGTGTTTTACTTATATGACCTTGAACCCCAAAAATACTACACATGATCTTGGCAAATGCCGAGAAGCGATTCTTCTTCGTGTTGTAGCTCTCATGGGGCACTCTGGGATGCACACAGTGTCTCTGGGTGCCTCTGGGAGTCGCTGTGACCTTGAACACAGTGTTGGAAACGTGCTTTTTTGCTTCTTTATTGGTCGCGCCCATAAGGCGGATCGCGTGTTGGCGGCTAAGTTCCACGCGGCACGGTGCGCTATTCTGGGTCGAGACGTATTTTCTTATTTGCGAATTTCCTTCTACCATATAATACTGTATTATATACTGTTTCTTAAACCACACATACCCGACATTTACATGATACAGTGCTTTGATGCGGTGAACGTAACAAAGACGTGGTCAGACAAGTCATAAAAAGACAGCTGAAACAAATGGCTAGTCGTAGGACAGAAAAACTACAAATACAACAGCCATTTCAAGATTTTAAAGATGACTGCACAGTTAAATAACTCAGCATCTACTAGTAATTTATATCACATGCAGTACATCCGCTCAGACGTAATACATTAGCAACCAGTGATAATAATAATCTTCATATTAATAACCTCACGACGTTTAAAAAGGAAAACGTTGTCCTCAGAGTAGATGCTCACAGCGACCTCCCAGCATGTCCAAACTTTGCGCGACCCGCTGGATCATACAGCTCGCGACTCTTCGCAACGTGGGTGCATCTACATACACAAGAGTAGCATGAAGATGCGCTATCAGTTCTTCCACATATTGTGTCGGAGGTGTAGAACACACGTACTCCTTCAAGGGTTCCCAGAGGAAGCAATCCAAGGGTCAGGTGAAAGCGGAGGCATTCAACTGGACTTTCCCGCAGGAGCCATTTTCCTGAAAATGTTCCGTCTAAATATTGCCGCACATTAATTCCAAAGTGTGGAAGTGCACAATCACTTTGAAAGAGTAAATCTCTGCCGAACATGAAGTGGAACATCTTCTAGTGCGTCAAGAAAATACACTCCTGGAAATGGAAAAAAGAACACATTGACACCGGTGTGTCAGACCCACCATACTTGCTCCGGACACTGCGAGAGGGCAGTACAAGCAATGATCACACGCACGGCACAGCGGACGCACCAGGAACCGCGGTGTTGGCCGTCGAATGGCGCAAGCTGCGCAGCATTTGTGTACCGCCGCCGTCAGTGTCAGCCAGTTTGCCGTGGCATACGGAGCTCCATCGCAGTCTTTAACCCTGGTAGCATGCCGCGACAGCGTGGACGTGAACCGTATGTGCAGTTGACGGACTTTGAGCGAGGGCGTATAGTGGGCATGCGGGAGGCCGGGTGGACGTACCGCCGAATTGCTCAACACGTGGGGCGTGAGGTCTCCACAGTACATCAATGTTGTCGCCAGTGGTCGGCGGAAGGTGCACGTGCCCGTCGACCTGGGACCGGACCGCAGCGACGCACGGATGCACGCCAAGACCGTGGATCCTACGCAGTGCCGTAGGGGACCGCACCGCCACTTCCCAGCAAATTAGGGACACTGTTGCTCCTGGGGTATCGGCGAGGACCATTCGCAACCGTCTCCATGAAGCTGGGCTACGGTCCCGCACACCGTTAGGCCGTCTTCCGCTCACGCCCCAACATCGTGCAGCCCGCCTCCAGTGGTGTCGCGACAGGCGTGAATGGAGGGACGAATGGAGACGTGTCATCTTCAGCGATGAGAGTTGCTTCTGCCTTGGTGCCAATGATGGTCGTATGCGTGTTTGGCGCCGTGCAGGTGAGCGCCACAATCAGGACTGCATACGACCGAGGCACACAGGGCCAACACCCGGCATCATGGTGTGGGGAGCGATCTCCTACACTGGCCGTACACCACTGGTGATCGTCGAGGGGACACTGAATAGTGCACGGTACATCCAAACCGTCATCGAACCCATCGTTCTACCATTCCTAGACCGGCAAGGGAACTTGCTGTTCCAACAGGACAATGCACGTCCGCATGTATCCCGTGCCACCCAACGTGCTCTAGAAGGTGTAAGTCAACTACCCTGGCCAGCAAGATCTCCGGATCTGTCCCCCATTGAGCATGTTTGGGACTGGATGAAGCGTCGTCGCACGCGGTCTGCACGTCCAGCACGAACGCTGGTCCATCTGAGGCGCCAGGTGGAAATGGCATGGCAAGCCGTTCCACAGGACTACATCCAGCATCTCTACGATCGTCTCCATGGGAGAATAGCAGCCTGCATTGCTGCGAAAGGTGGATATACACTGTACTAGTGCCGACATTGTGCATGCTCTGTTGCCTGTGTCTATGTGCCTGTGGTTCTGTCAGTGTGATCATGTGATGTATCTGACCCCAGGAATGTGTCAATAAAGTTTCCCCTTCCTGGGACAATGAATTCACGGTGTTCTTATTTCAATTTCCAGGAGTGTAGTTTGAGACGAATGCATAATACCTTCGACAGTCAACCGCTTACTCGATCATTAGGGACCTAAACTCCTGATGCCCGATTGCGGCCCAGACGCTGTTGCCAAAGCCATCTTGATATACGGTCGCAGGTGAACTGTGGGCTAACGTCACACCCATGGTGGGCATTGTGCACATTGAAGACACCCTCACCAGTGGACACTGCTTCATTCGGCCATATTACACTACTGGTCATTAAAATTGCTACACCAAGAAGAAATGCAGATGATAAATGGGTATTCATTGGAAAAATATATTATACTAGAACTGACATGTGATTACATTTTCACGCAATTTGGGTGCATAGATCCTGAGAAATCAGTACCCTGAACAACTAACTCTGGCCGTAATAACGACCTTGATACGCCTGGGCATTGTGTCAGAGCTTGGATGGCGTGTACAGGTACAGATGCCCGTACAGCTTCAACACGATACCACAGGTCATCAAGAGTAGTGACTCGCGTATTGTGACGAGGCAGTTGCTCGGCCACCATCGACCACACGTTTTCAATTGGTTGGAGATCTGGAGAATGTGCTGGCCAGGACAGCAGTCGAACATTTTCTGTATCCAGAAAGGCCCGTACAGGACCTACAACATGCGGTCGTGCATTATCCTGCTGAAATGTAGTGTTTCGGAGGGATCGAATGAAGAGTAGAGCCACGGGTCGTAACACATCTGAAATGTAACGTCCACTGTTCAAAGTGCTGTCAATGCGAACAAGAGGTGACCGAGACGTGTAACCGATGGCACCCCATACCATCACGCCGGGTGATACGCCAGTATGGCGAGGACGAATACACGCTTCCAATGTGCCTTCACCGCGATGTCGCCAAACACGGATGCGACCATCATGATGCTGTAAACACAACCTGGATTCATCCGAAAAAATGACGTTTTGCCATTCGTGCACCCAGGTTCGTCGTTGAGTACACCATTGCAGGCGCCCCTGCCTGTGATGCAGCGTCAAGGGTAACCGCAGCCATGGTCTGCGAGCTGACAGTCCATGCTGCTGCAGACGTCGTCGAACTGTTCGTGCAGATGTTTGTTGTCTTGCAAACGTCCCCATCTGTTGACTCAGGGATCGACACGTGGCTGCACGATCCGTTACAGCCATGCGGATAAGATGCCTGTCATCTCGACTGCTAGTGATACAAGGCCGTTGGGATCCAGCAGGGCGTTCCGTATTACCCTCCTGAACCCACCGATTCCATATTCTTGTAACAGTCATTGGATCTCGACCAACGCGAGCAGCAATGTCGCGATACGATAAATCGCAATCGCGATAGGCTACAATCCGACCTTTATCAAAGTCGGAAACGTGATGGTACGCATTTCTCCTCCTTACACGAGGCATCACAACAACGTTTCACCAGGCAACGCCAGTCAACTGCTGTTTGTGTATGAGAAATCGGTCGCAAACTTTCCTGATGTCAGCACGTTGTAGGTGTCGCCACCGGCGCCAAGCTTGTGTGAATGCTCTGAAAAGCTAATGATTTGCATATCACAGCATCTTCTTCCTGTCGGTTAAATTTCGAGTCTGTAGCACGTCATCTTCGTGGTGTAGCAATTTTTATGGCCAGTAGTGTACAATGTTTCTGAAGTCTTCGTTGGTTTCCCGTTGTTACTAGAACCATTCACGATACTGCATCCGCAGACTGCAGTTTGCAGGGTGCAGGTGGTGCGTTAAAGAATAATGATAGAGGCGCAGTCCATGCTGGTGCAGCACGTCAACGACCTTGCCTTGCGAGACACGCGGCTGCCTTGCTACGTTACGTGTACTTCGCTGGGGCTCTTGGAGTATGACCGGAATACGTTCCACAGTAGCTGGAATACGGAGGGTCCGTTGTCGACCTCTGTCATGCTATGATGCAAGGAGAGAATCTTTCCGCGTTGGCGAAGCTCCAGACGTCGAAACTCATTTTTCAATCTCTGTTGATCAGTTGCAAGTATTGTATATTGTGAATAGCAACGGTCCTACGACACTCCCCTGCGGCACACCTGAAATCACTCTTACTTAGGAAGACTTCTCTCCATTGAGAATGACATGCTGCGTTCTGTTAGCTAGGAACTCTTCAGTCCAATCACACAATTGGTCTGATAGTCCATATGCTCTTATTTTGTCCATTAAACGGCTGTGGGGAACTGTATCAAACGCCTTGCGGAAGTCAAGAAACACGGCATCTACTGGGGAACCCGTGTCTATGACCCTCTTAGTCTCGTGGACGAATAGTGCGAGCTGGGTTTCACACGATCGTCTTTTTCGAAACCCATGCTGATTCCTGCAGAGTATATTCCTAGTCCCCAGAAAAGTCATTTTACTCGAACATAATACGTGTTCCAAAATTCTACAACTGATCGACGTTAAGAGATATAGGTCTATAGTTCTGCACATCTGCTCGACGTCCCTTCTTGAAAACGGGGATGACCTGTGCCCTTTTCGAATCCTTTGGAAAGCTACGCTCTTCTAGAGACTTACGGTTTACCGCTGCAAGAAGGGGGCAATTTCCTTCGCGTACTCTGTGGGAAAACGAACTGGTATCCCATCAGGTCCAGCGGCCTTTCGAGCGATTTTAATTGTTTTTCTATCCTTCTGTCATCTATTTCGATATCTACCATTTTGTCATCTGTGCGTCAATCTAAAGAACGAACTACAGTGCAGTCTTTCTCTGTGAAACAGCTTTGGAAAAAGACATTTAGTATTTCGGCCTTTAGTTTGTCATCCTCTGTTTCAGTACCATTTTGGTCACAGAATGTGTGGACATGACACTCTCGTAAGCAAAGTAAGCAAAGTGAAAATATGTGGTACGATCTATTGTTATACGATCTGTTGTTATACTCATGTATTGTTGCAGATATGATATACTTTACCGGTGTAGTCTGTAACTATTCTGTGAAGACCTTACTCTAGAATTTGCTACGTGCTGAACTCTAGTAATGCTAACAACATTAACAATCTTCGTTTAAAATTACGTACCCAAAAATTTTAATATATGTCACAGATAATAGCCCACCTTTTCCCATTCTCTTACGCACTGACTGATGTCCTCTCTTTTGTTGTCTCCTTTTCCTCTTCTTTCCTTCTTCCTGTTCTACATACACAGACGTTGCCAGGAACACTTACCGTCTTGCTACACATATATCGAAATAATTACGGCGGCTGCAGGCACGGCAACTCCCGCTATCAGACAGCCGCCTGATAAGCAAAGTCAAGATATTGTATCATTAAATCACATATGAGCTATAAATTTCGAAACAGTTTAATTCGAGCCTTTTCTTCCGGTGCAACAAACATACTTTCAGTATCGTTACTTGCCGAAGTTGTGTGTCTGATAACAAACAACGTTTTGCAAGAAATAACATTAATGCTTTATTCGTTTATAGTTGCAAATAACGTAAGAGACTCAGCAACATAGAAAACACAGACACATAGTGGCAAAATAATGACTACACTGAAACTGAATCATATAAAAAAATGACAAACTGACATCGTAGGAACGGCTTCCACCTGATAATTCCATATGAGTTAGTTTTCAGAAGCCGCTCGTTATCTGCTAGTCCCAGATAACTAATATTAGATAACACATCTGGTGTGATAAATATAAATGCGTTCCTCTGACCTGATCGAACGGCTGGCTCGTTGGCTCTAATCTTTGCTATCTAGCGTCACCCTCAGTGTAAAAAGCTGAACGTTTGGCCCATGTTGTGCATTATTTGCAGCCAGGTAGCACTGTGGGCGGACTGGCTGTATAGTCGAGGTGACGATTGCCAGTAGGGCCCTAGCCTACTTTGCGCCCCTACTTTACATACCCCTGGTTTACGAGCTACGTGTAAAATAGTTCACACATACATAGAGAGAAATGCAACAGAAGAATTTTAAAAATGGTTGACTCAAGGTCATTTCTATTTGTAATTACTGAACTCTTCGAGCTCAAAAAGTAGGACTTGTTTTCTCATTTTCGAGCTCCTTGAGTTCGGAAAATAATAATGGCGTTTTTTATGTTTTTGAGCAATAATATTTACCGAGCGATTAACTGAACTGTGGCATTCGATGCTGGTTTTTATAACAAGAAATAATGTCTCTTCAAACATATTGCTCCCTCAAGATATTTGAAACTTATTTTGAAAAAGCTCTTTTTTGAAAACTTCTTTTAGCAATATCTTCTAAACGAATTAAGCGATGTTGAGAGTATTCTACGTGGTGTTTTAACTACCAATTACTGTGTTGATTTAAAAAAAAAACTTTTTGTAAATTTTTGATTGGCGGTAATTTTTGACCGAATCAACCGATTTCCATCTGATACGCGTCATTCGACCTCGCTTGTTGAGAAAAAGTGCTGGTTGGGTTTTTGAGGCATTAAGTTGACCATTTAAAAGATATTAAGATCAGGTATATTTTTTTAAGAAACTTCATATTTCTATTTTCTCGAAATTTACTCTATTTTTTTCAAAATTTCAAGAAATCTAAGCTTAGCGAATAGCTTTCAAACGCTACGGGTCAGTCCATACAAAAGATGTTTAGGGGTTTCACTCTCTCTCCTCTCTCTCTCTCTCTCTCTCTCTCTCTCTCTCTAACACACACACACACACACACACACACACACACACGCCCGCGCGCACAAGGAAATGAACGGACATTATCGTAAATATGATCAGAATAGTTTATTAGGACCTTAAAACGTCGAATCTGACGAAAACTCGATTTTCGAATATCGGACTGAAGTCAATAACCTCCCTATTTATGAAAATTTTCATTTTACAGAGAGGGAAGTTGAAAATTATACATTAATTATTATTAAACTGTTATTGTGGTTGCCAGTTTTCACTAAAAATATCATTATACGAAACTGTCAACAACTTTTACAAATTAACGTATTTATTGTCTTTCATTAGAGGAGAAACGAAACGCAACTTAGCATCGCAAGTCGGGTAATTCCCTGATTTTAAAAGCTTGGTCTCTCGCATCCCCGGCGTCGCATCCCACTGCTTATTCCTGGGAATACGCCAGTTCGTGCAGTCTTTGTAATATCACGTGTTTTTGTGATTTATTGATTTTTTCAAAGTTGTAGTGTCGTAAAGTTGGTTTTAATTCTCGTTATATATGTTAAGGACATAGGAAACCTAAATCGTCCATTACAATTGGAAACGTAAGTTATAATTTAATTGCCTTTCAAAGAAAAATTTATTAATTTGAACACTTTGTATGTAATAATTACCTAATTTAATACGTTTTTAAACACATTCAGTCACATATAAACACGTATGTCGTTCCGATAAACGTAAAAATAAAAGAAAAATGGAATTACAAACAGCGGCTTCGGAGTCCAGGCTTTCTTTCACGTCTACACCTAAAAAATTTTAACACAGTTGCTTTTCCCTAATTTAACAAGTTTAATATATAGTCTATTAGCAAGAAATTGTACGCATTGTTTCGCCTTTTGATTCCTTTCTATCTTTGAAATTAAAGCCATTGGAAAGTTAAAATTATCTGTTTTAGACGAAAGTTACGTCAATCTAAAAGTAAACAATTCAGGAACTGGAATTTATGTTATGTTATTCCCGTAAACTGTACATAAACAAAAAATATTGTAAATGTCGATTTGCGTTGTTTCTGTAAGCTGATACAACTAACATAAAAATTTGTTTCGTATTAAATCCATCAGCTTACAAACAACAAGATGAATCGGCATTTTGAATATTTGTTGTTTGTATACAGTTTATGGGACATAACATAACACAAAGTCTGATTCCTGAACATCATCGGCTTAACAAAAGGATTTTTTTTTCTTTTTTGCTCTTTGAACCCTGAGATGCTTCCTATCTTTTCACTCGATATCGTATTGAAAAATATTGTGTGATGTTACTAAGATTATGTATAAATCGTTTTTATAGGACCATTTTCATCAATATTGGCAACAAACTAAAAACTGGATAATTATAAAGGAACAATTCTCGCAGTTTTTAGCGATACCGGAGCGAGTGCAAATATCGACAGCGCCGCATTAGCTCCGCTTTCATTAAGAGACGACGGTTACTGTGAAATCGAAAAGTTTTCTAATTTTGCTCCACCAAGAAAAGGTGCCACCACTGCAGAGGAATTAATTTTCTCCTCTGTCCACCCTATCCAGCCCTCGTGCGATAAAAACAGCTTGCCTTTTGATGGAAATCTAGTTTACTACCGAAAGTTACCAACCAGAGATGTAATTCGACGAGAATCTGTCTCTTATTCTCTAGAATTAAATAAGATATTTTGTACTATCTGCGTGTGTTTTGCGTCTCAGGAAATGAAGAAAGAAGAAGGAGGAAAAATTCCGTTTATTGATGCTGTTCCTCCGTGTGAAAAAAAAAACATTTGCAAATAACTCGTCAAACATGAAGAAAGCCACAGTCATCAGTTAGCCGTGGTCGACTTGTTAACAGGAAACAAAAAAGATAAACAATTTTAAAAAAAGGAGAGAGAGAGAGAGAAAACGTTGAACAACATCTAAGACGAAAATATATGCAAGAGATTTGGAGTCTGTTTCTGAAAAAATCACTGCTGTAATAACACCTATATCTAAACAAGGTACCGCATGTTGTGGAAAAAGTGAGGCCTTGTACTCCTTGAGGGATATCGACGGAGGCTAAAACCTGGATCACGGAAATTTTCTAAATTTAGCTGTCCTGTTATCGAAGTACAATCGAGCCCTTAAATGTTAAGCAAGGGATCGTCGAAGAAATCCAGGCGGCGAAATCTTTCAGCCTCAGTGCGAATCCTTATCGGGATGTTGGCGTTGTTGATCAGGCTGTAATTTGCGTACGCTGTGTTAAGAATGGAATTCTTCAAGAACTGGCGATCAGCATGGTTCCTGTTGGGAAACCAATAGGAAAAGCTAACCGAGATCTTCTGACTCATGAATTAGCCCATTTAGGTTTAAAATTGAAAGATCTTATTAGCGTGTCTTCAGAATGCACAGGAAATACGGCAGGCAGGTATATTGATCTTCAACCGATACTAAACGAAGATGTGCCAAAATTAATTTTCACGCATTGTTACGCGCATTTTAAATTTAGTGCAGGGAGGTGCGATGTTAAGTTGTACTGAAGCAAAGAACTCTTTTGGGCTCTTGGAGTCTACATTCACCCAGGAATCATTTAAACGCACATCATTATGGGTGGACAAAATTTCGTAAATAACAGCTGTTCAAGACAAATTGAGACGATTACATAACATAGGATTATGAGGAAAATTCGATACGTCGCGTTAATAAAACTTTAAGAACCATATCTTCGAGAATGGAGTGCGAGCCAAATGTTTCGTTTCAACTGAAGCCGTTGATAGATCCCTTTCTGAAATTCGAAACTGTCCTGATAGCGTTCGCATTCGAGAAAATGTTTGATCTATCAACCCTGGTAAGCCAATATCTACAAACTCCTACATTAGAACATTGTACCATTAAGAAGAATGTCTAAAAAAAACACGATTAGTTATCCTAGACGAGCTAAAATTACTGCATGCGGACCCACAGAGATTCTGTTTTATTTCTGTCTATAAAGTCATTATTAACGCAGCCGTAGTTGAAATAGATGCAAAACTCCATAACAACGAATACCAAATGAAGGATGCCATTTTTTTGGACCCGAAAAACTTCAATGAAATTAACAAAATGGGGTTCCTTATGACACATTAAAGTATGTCGCATCAGTTGCAAAGGTCGATCAAGAACTGCTGCCAAAAGAATTAGAATATTTTGCAAAACGTTTTAATGTACTGTCTAAAACCCTTTGACATGAACGCGTGCAACCTGCGCACCAATACGTGAATGACTCACACTGTCAGAGGAAGAAGACGACCAACATAACGAAGATTACTAAGACCAAACTGCAAAGGATGCCACTTGTGTTTCCTGAAGTGGTTCGGACACCTGTCAGAGTTGCAGACCATGTGTGTGTAAACTTCTGTCACAACATAAGATGCATATCAGTATGTGCTGCAGTCTATACGTTGCTTATTACGTATTCCTCACAATCTCGTTCACGGAAGTGGCTTGCAAGAGACTATTTTCTGCGCTGAAGCACATTAAGACGAAACTTCGGTCTTTACTCGCTTACAACGGTAGCTTTAAAAATGACCTCCTTTATTCACTACTTAATATTATGAATTAGAGAAAATTATGTGGCCATGAAAGAGTTGCTCGCTTGGGTGAGGAACCTTCAGTCAACAGTAGATAACTTACTCGCGACACGAATGTCGTGCATAGTAGTGTGTAGAATGTAATATGGCAACAGCTTCAACATCCATAAGACTCATAGAAAGTGCAAGCTATAGCTTTCTGCCCTAGCTTTTCATTTAGTCGGTATCTGCAGCGGTGCTGTATTGTTGATTCTTACCTTCTTCTCTGTCGAATGAAGTCCGTTCCATCAGAGACGGCGAGTTCAGTGATGGTGAATAGTCATGTATGGACCTGTGAGACCTACCACGCTACAGTTATGAAGAGCAGCACAGATTCCCAGTGAAAGATCGCACTGGCATAGTCAGGTTGACGTTAACAGGCTCGTGTCTGATCTCTCCCCACGTCGTACACGGTGTTCCTGAGAGACACACTCCCGACGTTACTTGAAGATATCCCCTCTTGCTCTTGGTGCACATATGAAGTTCAAACACAGAGTGTCCTCAACTCACTTTGCCTGTAGACGAATGTTTATTAAGAAACAGTAGCATTTGGGGTATGAAAGACCATGATGTTGTGAAACTCATCCTCAATCTTGTTTCATACAGCTTATAACGTTTCCGTAAATAGGAGAATGGGAAACAAAATTTTCTTTGATTTGACTTTCAATTTGTATTTAAGATATGGGAGGGCGGAAACATTATAATCAGCAGTCATGTTACATGTAATTTCAAAGCACCTAATTTGGCTTCAGTTAGACACAGAACCGCTAACGTTTAAACTGATTCCTCAACTGCTTATTTGTCACTGAAACTTGGAACGAAAGTTCTTTATAAGTATTACCCAGCTGTTCCTTCCCGGACGTTAAACACTCGCATATAGTTTACAGTACGTCAGTAGTTGACTACATGTGGGAATTTTAAACTGCAGCGCTGAATGAGCATTGACTTAGAAAAGATCTGATTACTACTCGTATTTGCTGCATAAAAAGTAAATTTACTTTTAGACTGTTGTCGTCTGGTCGAATGTTCTACTCCACGTAAGCTACAAGATTCTGCTGAGCTACAGAGAAATTTATCAATAGGATATAGTGTCAAACGCCTTGAAATAAAACAAGTTATTATCTGAATTAATTGTTATTCAACTAATGAAATTAAACTAGTGGATGAAAGCAGACGCTTACAAGCTTGGCTCAAGATACCTGAGGGAGAAGAACAATATTCGTTAGGAGCTGTTTATCGTCCATCAAAAATATTGTAGAGTTCACTGATAGTAGATCGGTCACATTTTACACTATATATATTTATCAATACGTAGTCATATTATAGTCTTTCCTTTGATTTCCAGAGAATTACAGTTCATGTTTGGGAACAATAATTAAAATACTAATTATCATTGTCTAATGCAGTATTCATAAACTATGATTTTGTAGAGAAATTTCTGAGTCCATTTGGAGGCGTTACAAGCTGTCCATGTAAGTCAGCCCTGTAGATGCCTCTTCGTGTCTACATAACTACTGCAGCCTACATCCATTTGACCTGTGTACCGTATTCAAGCCTTTGTCTAACACCACAATTTTCACGCACCACTCTTTCTTCCATAGGTAAACTGGTAATTCTTTCATGCATCAAGATGTATCCTATCAACCGATACATTCTTTTAGTCAAGTTACGTCATAAGTATCTTTTTCCCCCATTCGAGTCACTATCTCCTCATTAGTAACCCGATCTTCCAATTTAATCTGTAGCATTCTTCTGTAGTACTTTTCATAAGCTTCTATTGACATACTGTCTGAACCGCTTTTCGTCCACGTTTTAATTCCGCATGAGGCACCCTCCAGACAAATACTTTCAGAAAAGACTTCCTAGCATTTAAATTTCTCTTGTTCAGGAACACATTTCTTGCTATCACCAGCCTGTGTTTCATATCCACTCTACTCCGCCATCGGCAATTATTTTGCTGCGCAAACAGCAAACTCACCTACTACTTCCGGTGTACCATTTACAAATCTAACTTCCACAACATCGCCTGATTTAATTCGACTTGTTTCATCTTCGTTGATATAGTCTCTTTTGAGGACACGATCCATTTCGTCCTCCTGAACATCAATTCCGTTTCTAGCTCTCTCCTAAAGTTCCTTTACGCTTGGCCAAATTACAGACTGAATGACTGGTAGACAGCCTTTGGCTTCCCTGCTACTTCGAATTTCAAAGAGAATATTCAAGTGAACATTTTCTAAAGCCGTCTCTAAATCATCTATTGCTACAAATTTAAGTTTGTCTTTCTTCACTCCACCCTCTAAGATAAGTCGTAGGGTCAGTGTTGCCTCGCATGTTCCTTCATTACACCGGAATCAAAACTGAAATTCCCTGAGGTCGCTTTCCACCAGTCTTTTCATTCTTCTATAAATACTCGTATTTCCTGCCAGTATTTGGTAATTATGACTTATTAAACGGATAGTTCGGTTATATTCATACCTGTCAGCATCTAACTTCTACAGAGCTGGACTTACTGCATTTAGTAACTCTATCATCTTCTCGAGGTACCTCGTTTCGACCTAGGTCTTTTAATGGTTCTCGCAGTATCACATTTTCCATACCATCATCATCTACTTCCTCTTCTCCTACCATGGTATTGTCTCTAAGTTCATTTGCTTTTGTATACCTCTTCTATAGATTTCACCCACGTTTCAGTTTCCAGTTCTTTACTTAGTATTGGCTTGCCATCTGAGCTCTTGATATTTATTCAGCTACTACTCTTTTTTCAATTTCCTTTAATTTGTCGTATCCTAACACAGATTGGAGGGAAGGCAGGGGGTTACAGGTCGGACTGCAACTCTTTCAGAATACAAAAACATGCGTTTTTAAAATTGTCGAGACGCACTATGTCACCCTTTCCATAGCCAGTCTGCCAGTCCACCAACACTTTACAGGCCTCCGTCAATCTGATGAGTGGCTCTGCACTTTGAGGGCGCCTCTCGCCAGTCACACCCAGATTCCTCCCCATCTCCAACTTGGTAAGTGGAGTTGTTTCTGGATTACATTAACAAACTGCAAGATTTCTAGCAACAGAGCTCAGCTTGAAGCTAAACGTCACTGCCCTTTCTCTTATGCCTACTGGCAACAGTAGTCTAAGTCACTTGGCCTCTCATGACTGGGACCGCTGTTATTGCACTTTAACCTGGGTAAACCCATAGACATTGTGGATCTCAGTGGCAAGTAACAAGCTTGCTGCGTCTGCTAAGACGTGCCTTACTGTGACCATTTTCTTCTGTGAAGTACTGCAACAACATCTAGGCTGTGGATGGAGAAATTAATCTTCTCCCCTGGAACAGCTGTCCAGAGTGTCTGCAGTTCTCAGACCTCTTCCGTTTCTGTTTACATCTGGAAACCTAAACGCTACCACTTTTGCCTGCTCTCTGCATTATGTCTCTGATTTTCTTGGAGTGCCCTTGCTGGCTTCCAACAGCCTTAAACTTGACAAGGTGCAAGTCATTACACGGTCAGTATGCGACGAATTATCCTCTGGCTTTTCATTTCTCATCTAGCTGTCACTACTTTCCTATTTTGCACTTACTTTCAATTTCATTCTTACACGTCTGTAGCTAATTTTCCCTAATTCGGTTTCTGCTTGTTCTATATTTTCTTCTTTCGTCGATCCAGTCAATATACCTTCTGTTATCTTAGGAATTCTACTAGGTATTGTCTGTTCTGCATATTTGATCCTCTGATCTCTTTAACGTTTTATCTCTAAAATCTACTCAGCTGGAGGCGTTACCGTGGCCATGACAAACTATAAACATCGCAGTGAATGCTTTATTGTAGTCAGTCAAGACTCAGAGCCACAGTAATAGAACTGTATACTCTTATGAACT
Source organism: Schistocerca cancellata (assembly GCF_023864275.1). NCBI lineage: Eukaryota > Metazoa > Arthropoda > Insecta > Orthoptera > Acrididae > Schistocerca > Schistocerca cancellata. The sequence continues at coordinate 96,999,625 of NC_064633.1, forward strand.
TTTCAGATGACAAAGAGAATCAAAAATTTTGTTTGATAAGCTACGAAGGTTGCCCAGAACGTAACGCGCCTCATTTTTTTCTTCAACAATTCTTTATTGAACATAATGAGAATTACACACACGAAAGAATCATATTCTATCTACACACACTATTTTTCCACGTAATCTCCATCCCGTTCTACGGCCCTCATCCAGCGAGAAACAAGGCCGTGTATGCCCTGTCGGTACCAATCCTTGTCCTGTTGGAGGAGTCAGTGCTTCACTGTGTGAACTTCCTTTGCTGACTGACAGATGCAGCACCAACTGCCAAGTAGTAATGCGACTGTCCTCGAGAATGACAATATCAGCTCGCTGCAACACGTCAGGAGTGACAGCCATGGATGGTCTTCCCGACCGCTGCAAATCGTGGAGCTCCGCCGGACCGCCTTCTGAGATCTTCACTCTCCGTGCCCAGCGACTAACTGTACTTCTGTCGACAGCAGATGCTCCATAGACTTTGCAGAAGCGTTCGTGAATACAGTGAGAAATTCAATGACGGCACGTTGCTTGTAACGTACATCACCTACAGACGCCATTTTGAAACTCTGTTGCAGCTACGTCATCTGTCAGAAGTGACGGAAACTTGGCGCGCTCACTCAGAAGACTTCAGATAATACATACGTAACGTTTCGCATTCGTAGGATTGTTTTCAGCTGAGAAAAAAAAATGCGGTGCACTACTTTCTGCCGGCCGTGGTGGCCGTGCGTTTCTAGGCGCTGCAGTCCGGAACCGCGGGACTGCTACAGTCGCAGGTTCGAATCCTGCCTCGGGCATGGATGTGTGTGATGTCCTTAGGTTAGTTAGGTTTAAGCAGTTCTGAGTTCTAGGGGACTGATGACCTAAGATGTTAAGTCCCATAGGGCTCAGAGCCATTTGAACCACTACTTTCTGGGCAAACCTCGTAAAAGAAATTCTACAGATCGCTAACGGAAATGAAAATTTATTTGTAGGGAAAAGAAGAGTAGAAAAAATAGTGGGGAAACATGGAATGGGTGAAATCAATAAAAGGGTAAGCCGCCTGGCAGAACTTCGTGTAGATCACAATTTAGTCATTGTAAACTCTTGGTTTCGCAATCATGACAGACGTTTGTATAACTTGCAGATACCTGGAGAATCCAAAACGTTTCAGAAATATTATACAATTGTAAGACAGAGATTTCAAAGCGAGGTTTTAAACGGTAAAACGTTCAAAGGAGCAGAAGTGGGGTCTGACCATAATTTATTGGTTGTGAACTGTATACTGATGAATTGAAAAATAATACACTCTAAGACAAAAAAAGACGCACCACGAAGGAATTATCCAAATAGGACGGAAATCAATAGCTGTGTTGTGCATGTACAGACAAACAAATAATTACAGGTCATGCCCATAATGCTCTAAACATTCTCAATTGCAAAGAGATCCGGTGACCTTACTGGCCAAGCACGAAGACAAGCTGTAGAAACTCTCGCTGTGTGTGAGAGGGCATTGTCTCCCTGAAATATAAGCCCACGATGACTTGCCACGAAAGGCACCAAAACGGGGCGTAGAATATCGTCCAGGAACCGCTATGTCGTAAGAGTGCCGCGTGAAACAACCAAAGTGGTCCTCCTATGGAAAGGAAAGCCACCCTAGAGGCCGGCCGGTGTGGGCGAGCAGTTCCAGGCGCTTCAGTCTGGAACCGCGCGACAGCTACGGTCGCAGATTCGAATCCTGCCTCGGGCATGGATGTGTGTGATGTCCTTAGGTTAGTTAGGTTTAAGTAGTTCTAAGCTCTAGGGAACTGATGACCTCAGATGTAAAGTCCCATAGTGCTCAGAGCCATTTGAACCATTTAAACCTACATAGAGCATCACTCTTGGCTGTTGGGCCGTATGGCGGGCGATGTCAAGTTGGTATCCCACTGCTGCGTTTGGCGTCAGTTCGCGCGTCTCCCCCCGTCGGAGGTTCGAGTCCTGGGTGTGTGTGATGTCCTAAGCGTAAGTTAGTTTAAGTTCGATTAAGTAGTGTGTAAGGCTAGGGACCGATGACCTCCGAAGTTCGGTTCCATAGGAACTTACGATAAATTTCCAAAATTTTTGCAGACACATCTTCGGACTGGAATCTCATTGACTGGAGTGTCGCTTCGAACTGAGCGACAATGGGCAGCGAAGACGTTTCTCGAAACGCGCTGGACAACGGTCCAGCCCTAGCTTTGCCAGCAAAGTCGCCATATGTCTCCCCAATTGAGAAAGCTTACAGCCTTACGGGAAAGGTCCTCCAATCATCTAGAGATTTTGGTGATCTAACGCTCCAACTGGAGAGAAGTTGGTACAATATCCCTCAGGAGGACATCCAATGACTCTGTCAAACAATGCCAACCTTGCATAAGAACCAAAAGTGGACTAACGCGTTACTAACTTGCTCAGAATGTGAAGCTCTTTCTCTTGAATAAGTCATCCAGTTTTTTTCTGGAATTGAAATAATTTATTTTTCTGTATGTGTACATCAAATCTACAGATTTCCGTCCCATTCGGATAATTCCTTTGTGATGCCTGTTTTTTTTGCCTGTAAGTGTGTAAGCACAGGTATTCTTTTGCGTATTTTAACTGTTGCAGAGATTAACCTGTAATAGTAGTTATGTACTACGAGGGCTATTCAGAAAGTAGTGAACGTTTCCGTCTGACGCCGCTAGGCGCGCGCCGATCGCGTATATTTTGGTATGTGCGTGCTCGGCAGCTCAGTCGGCATCCATCCGTGACAGTAGGAACGTCTCTGCGCGTCTGGTTTTTTCGATATTCGAATTTGAAATGTGCGCTGCAATCGAAAGTCCCGCCAGTTGTGTGGCGCGGTCTGTGATACGGTTTTTGTTGACAAAAACCTAAAACCTATAGAAATTTACCGTGAATTGTGCGAAGTGTACGCCAACAACGTAATGAGTGAATGTTCCGTCCGGAAGTGGTGCATTCGGTTTAAAAATGGCCGAACCAACGTTCATGATGAAGAGAACAGTGGACGCCCGAGCATTGTATTCGTAGCTGACGGTCTGGTCGCTAACGTTGATGAAGCGATTCTTGAATACCGTCACTTCACAATAACGGAGCTTTCGCTTTCTTTTCCACAAGTTTCACGGAGTTTGTTGTTTGAAATTGTCACTCAAAAGCTAGGCTATCACAAATTTTGTGCACGATGAGTGCCTTAAATGCTTACACAGCAAACAGCGAATGGGGGCAACGTTGGCATTTCTGGAGGCCTACCACAAACGCGTTGTTTTGTTACTGGATAGAATCGTAACCGGTGACGAGACTTGGGTGAAACACGTCAGTTGCGAGACAAAATTACAGTCCATGGAGTGGGGCACACAAGGTCCCCCCAAAAACCAAGAAAATGTTTGCAAACCTTGACAGCGAGGAAGTTGATGGCGACAGTGTTTTGGGAGAAACCATAAATTCTGCCCCGTACTGTCAAACTTTGCACAGCCTCAGATGAGCGGTGCAAAACAAACGCCGAGGAAAGCTGATGTCCAGAATTTTGTTTTTGTACGACAATGCCCGACATCGTACGGCAAACCGCGCTGAAGAACTCCTTAATTCATTGAAATGGGAAATTTTCCCTCATCCGCCCTACAGGCCCGATCTTGCACCGAGCGACTTCCACTTGTTGCCCAAGATGAAGAACTGGCTTGTAACGCAGCGCTTTGATGACGACCGGGAACTACAGGCGGGCGTGACTCATTAGCTGAAGTCTCAGGTGGCAGAATGTTACGACGAAGGTCTTTCAAAGCTTGTCCACCGCTAAGATAAGTGCCTCAATGTGTTTGGTGACTATGTGGAACAGTAGTATGTCAGTCGCTCTTTCAGATGTGTATAATACCATGTATTTCTTGTACTTAGCTTTTCTAATGGCAAAACGTTACATTACTTTCTGAATAGCCTTCGTATACTAAGGATAACAGCTAGAAGATGGTATTAGGGAAAGTGAAGAGGAAGTAGATGACGGTAAATGGGAGCTGTGATGCTGAAATACGAATTTAAGTTTTCCGAGTATTCTTCAGCATTGGCGCGTTTCTCACTTTGCATTTATTGTGAACCTCTTGCCCATTTAATTCCCAAGTGACTGGAAAAAAGCACAACTGGTTCCCACATACAAGAGGAATGAAATAACGTATCCATAAAATTAGAGACAAATTTGCTTAACGTCAGTTGACTGTAAAAAATGGTTCAAATGGCTCTGAGCACTATGGGACTTAACTTCTAAGGTCATCAGTCCAATATAACTTAGAACTACTTAAACCTAAATAACCTAAGGACATCACACACATCCATGCCTGAGGCAGGATTCGAACCTGCGACCGTAGCGATCGCGGGGTTCCAGACTGTAGCGCCTTTAACCGCTTGACCACCCCGGTCGGCAGTCGACTGTAAAAATCTTGAGCTTATTCTAAGTTCTAATACAATTTTATGCCTGGACAGATAAAAGCTTCTATCTACATTGGAAAACATTGCTCATGCGAAACTCAGCTTACCGTTTTCTGGCACTATATCCTGCTAACTATGGATGAAAGACCACAGGCAGATTCTATATTCGCAGACTGCCAGAAAGCGTATGACGCGGCGTCTCTCTCCACTCTCCTGGCTGTTAACGAAGGTCAGAGCATACAGGGCAGGTTGTCATGTGCGTGACAGAACACAGTACGTTGTCCAGGACGACAAGAATTCATCAGTGACGAAGGTGTCGTCACGAGTGCCCCAAGGCAGTATGACAGGACGCTGTTGATCTCTACACCTCCTGTTTCACTATAGTAGGTACAAACGAAAGAGGCGAGTAGAGCATAATTAAACAAGCAACTCATCCTAATAAACATAGGTGTGGAAACCATTCCAGGTACCTTTTCCCACAGAGGACACCAAACGCAGCGTGCATGTGTAGCATTTTGAATAGTTCAAATGGTTCAAATGGCTCTGAGCACTATGGGACTTAACATCTATTGTCATCAGTCCCCTAGAACTTAGAACTACTTAAACCTAACTAACCTAAGGACATCACACACATCCATGCCCGAGGTAGGATTCGAACCTGCGACCGTGGCGGTCGCGCGGTTCCAGACTGTAGCGCCTAGAACCGCTCGGCCATTTTGAATAGTGGCAATGGCACTAAACACATTTTCAAATGAAAAAATGGCGGACATCCATTTCATGTACGGGCATGTTAATGGCAATGGAAGGAAGGCACCACGAATTTTTCACGAAGCACATCTTCAGTGAATATGGTCAGACACGAGTGCGTTCACTCTCACCAGCCATGCACGGGACAGGTTCATTTAAAGCCGACGTGCAATGTGCAGGTAGACCAAGAACAGTGTCGATACCACAAAACGAGGAGTGGTTGTTGCAAAAAGTGGATGCAATGTCGGGTACAAGCACCAGAAGGATTGCTGAAGCAGGAAGCGTTCGGTCTCCACCATATGGCTGATTTAAAGGACATTCAAAAAGAAACGAGCCGGAGGCATAATCGTAGAAACCAGTACCCTGCATTATGGAAGTATTGACTCTGACTGTTGAGACACTTGTCCCAATGTGACACAACACGGTGAATGGCTGTCTCATAAAATTCCCGGGCTGCGATGTTAACCAGTGGTGGTGGTTAGTGCTTAACGTCCAGTCGACAAGAAGGTCATTACAGACGGAGCGCAAGCTCGGGTTAGGGAAGGATTGGGAAGGAAATCGGCCGTGCCCTTTCAAAGGAACCATCCCGGCATTTGCCTGGAACGATTTAGGGAACTCACGGAAAACCTAAATCAGGATGGCTGGAGACGGGATTGAACCGTCGTCCTCCCGGATGTTAACCAGTTCCGCATGTACAGCTGGACGTCGTCGTCCGAGATGACGTTCTTCTTTAACCAAGATGACCCCCTTCTGATTCACTTCCTGCACCACTGGACAACAGTGAATGCCCAGCGTTACTCGCAAAGCTTGATCACCCTTCGCCAAGCGATCAAATCGATACGACCAGGCACTTTCACCCGTGAGGTCATTCTGCTCCACGACAGTTCTAAACCTCATACGGCCAACACAGTCGCTGCACTCCTACTGAAATTCAAATGGGAGGTTCTTGGCCACCCTCCGTATAGTCCAGACATCTCTACCTACGATTATGCCATTTTTGGTCCCCTTAAGAAGGCTCTGAGGGGCAAACGATTCACCTCGGACGCCGACGTCCATCTGTACGTGCGGAACTGATTATCATCGCAGCCCCGGGAATTTTATGAGACAGCCATTCACCGCCTTGTGTCACAGTGGGACAAGTGTCTCAATAGCCAGGGTCAATACTTCTAACATACAGGTACTGGTTTCTCTAATTATGCCTCCGGTTCGTTTCTTTTTGAACGCCCCTTATACTACAAGATGGATAGCTATACTCATATCACGTTCTAAGCGTGCAAACGCTGGTCGCACCTGATTTTCCAGTGCAAGTTACCTTCTGTTAGGCAACCCTTGCACAATGTGGGAATGGTCCATAGTTTCTCATGCACGTTTTATTTACGGCAGAAACATGCTTCACCCAAGGTAGTATGATGAACATCCACGACATACACGTTTGCTCATATGAAAACTCACATGCTACATTTAGACAGTACATCAGCGGAGTTTTCCGTGAACGTTTGAGTACGTGAAGCTGATGGTCAATCGATAGTGGTTCAAATGGCTCTGAGCACTGTGGGACTTAACTGCTATGGTCATCAGTCCCCTAGAACTTAGAACTACTTAAACCTAACTAACCTAAGGACATCACACACATCCATGCCCGAGGCAGGATTCGAACCTGCGACCGTAGCAGTCGCGCGGTTCCGGGCTGTAGTGCCTAGAACCACTCGGCCACTCCGGCCGGCAATCGATAGTGCCTCATTTCGTATCTGGCTGATTTACTGGTCGTATGTGCTTCATTTCCTGCACTATTTGGATAGTATTGCTCATGGTGAAAGTGATAGGAGTCGGATAAAAAAATGGTTCAAATGGCTCTGAGCACTATGAGACTTAACATCTGAGGTCATCAGTCCCCTAGAACTTAGAACTACTTAAACCTAACTAACCTAAGGTGGTCTAGGGGTAGCGTCTTTGATTCATAATAAAAACGTCTTCGGTCCCGTTTTCGATCCCCGCCACTGCCTAAATTTTGATAAATAATCAGCATTGGCGGCCGAAGACTTTCGGCATAAGAAGTCAGCCTCATTCTGCCAATGGCCTTGTCAAAGAGGGCGGAGGAGCGGACAGAGGTTCAGGGCACTCTCTTGTCCTAGGGGTGGGAAATTGCCCCTAAAGGCGGAAGGATCAGCAATGACCAACGACATGAGGATGCAGAAGGCAAAGGAAACCACTGCATTAAAGACACGTAACGTGTATCCACACCACATGTGGCCTGTATTTGAAGAAGTGTCATGATGATCTCTCCATTGGCAAAAGATTCCGGAATAGTCCCCCATTCGGATCTCAGGGAGGGGACTGCCAAGGGGGAGGTTACCATGAGAAAAAGATTGAATAATCAACGAAAGGATAACGTTCTACGAGTCGGGGCATCACACACATCCATGCTCGAGGCAGGATTCGAACCTGCGACTGTAGCGGTCGCGCGATTCCAGACTGAAGCGCCTAGAACCGCTCGGCCACTCCGACCGGCTCAGATAAAACCGAGAACGGATCAAGAATCAAGAGACACTTGCCGACTGGCCGAGATCGCCGCCAGAGAGTAGTAGGTGGACAACACGACAAAAAAAAGACAGCCAGCAGAGACGGCACGGCGGAATGACAAGTCCAACAAGTAAACTTGGATCTGAAACTAAGACGTAGCGAGTTCAGAACCAAGAGAGCGATGTGTAGCGAGATCGGTACGGTGGCACAGAGAAATCAAAACTAACTGCGGAACCGCTGCGTTGCCGCTTTTAAAGGGAAACCGCCGGAGCTCGTAGGCGAGTCTTTGAGGCGGCGCTAGCAGCGGCGACAGCGACGCCTTCACACGCAGCAGCGCCGCCAAGAGGCCGTCATCGATTTCCATGCAGTCCGACGGACCTTCAAACTCGCCGGGCTGGGATACAGTATGTATTGGGATATACTGTACGTGGTGGTGCACTTGTGCACGTTCTTCTGACTGTTAAGGGTTAAGTAGCACAAATCTTCCATAGCAACTGTATTGGTCGTGTATCTCTAGTAGCATGACGTCCCAGGTCTAAGGCGTATCAGAAGAACTGCAGAAGAACATTTCGAATGAGACTGCAGCAATTCCAGCGTCGATTCAGTTTCAGAAACTTGATGACCAGGGCCCAATCGTGGCAAGGGATGAATGGTGGTCACTTTCAACATCTGCTATAGTCATGTTAATAACGTAGTTCCTTCCCTCTGCTGTGTTTCTTTCTACCCTAGAAGTCTGCTCTCCGGGACAATTTTATTTGCCCCAACCTGTATATCGAGCGAGAAAGCTGACTTTACTCTCTGCATAGACGCAACTGTTTACAACGTATTTCTAACTTACGGATTTTAACAAGTTTTAGATAGCGAATAAATGGAAGTACTTATTGGGAGGAACCCGTCAATTATTTCATTCAAAATAATGTGTTGAGTATTACTCTATTTCCCATTTTCTTAGTGAAAATGTTTCATAAAAATGCGTTTAATTCACATGTCTGTGGCTTGATGTAACACATATATGGCTGCGTGTGGCATCTGACGATAATCTACTTCCACTTACAGATATCTCAGATATGTTGTGTACCTGGACGTTTCAGCACGAGAGTACCGTTAAGGAAACAGGTTATGCAGAAGTGCTCAGTTTACTCCTAATGAGGGTAAAGTAGAAATTACTTATAACACCATGTCGAGGAATGATTGAAAGGCTTCACACTGCTTAGTTTTTTGCGTCAAACGTTCTGAAGAAGGTGATTCTAGTAACGTAGATGTTTATGGAAAGAAATATTCAAGGATCAAATACCTATTAAAACCTAGTGCCCTGTCACGAGTATTTAAATTTACCTGAAGCTATTGATAATCATGTCTTAATACTACTGTAAAAAAAAGCAGTTCAACTTAAGAAAAATAAAAAAAGCGACTAGTGAGCAAGAAAGTATAGAATTAAGTCGTTAAATGATTCTTTGAGTAAACCTAAAGACCAGTAACAGTACTATGGTTGGTAGTTACGTAGGGAAAAGTATTTTGTTTCTTCGCATGTTTTGCAGTGTTTAGTCTTACTTAAAATAAGCTTGTGATGACACAAGAGGATCGAATTCTTAGTGCATCACGACTGACATAGGTAGTTTCCGTTAACAACTGCTCTTCCTGCTCGTACAAATAGTGCTTCTTCTCAAAAAGAAAAAGTGTTAAATTTGTGGTATATGAGAGTACATTCACTTTGGATTATGTAGATACATACTTAAAAAATTATAAATCATGTTTTTTACGCCAGCTTTCACAGTCCAGTAGTAAACGTACGTGTATATCTACAAAGTTTTCTGTTGTTACGGGCATGTACAACAAGTAACTGGAAACAGTACCAAAGTTAAACCACATGTATCGCATGGATCTTGAGAGGTTCAAAGCTATTTAATAGATAACATTTTTCATGAAACAGCTATCTCTGTGCTGAAATTTACTCATAGCGATTTACTTGAAACAATTCACAAATAGTGAAAATTTGTTTACATCGACGTTCCGATTAAACTGACATTAAATTCCATCGCAAGTATTCTAAACTGCTTACAAGCTTTTAACGAAACGAAGGTTGCAAAGAATGGAGGGATTTTATTAAAGAAATATGCATTTACATCAAAGTATTATTTAACTAAAATAGTAAAATAACTGTATACTCGTTCATTGAAGAAGACACATGTTTCACCTGGAAAATTTGACACAAAATGTTTGTTCAATAGGACAGTTGTTACTGTGAATTCCATTGCTTCGATAGAGGAAAGTTTCGTCTTTGAAAAGAAAAATTCATGTCCAAGAGAATTTGGGGACTAATTTGACAATGTCGAAACTAACTTTTTATTTCACCTCACTAGATGTTGCAAATTTGAGGGAACATATGGGCAATGTGGCTATAGAACAAGGGTTTTTTGAATCAGTCATAACTGTAGATTTCACAAAAAATTTTAATGTTGATAAATCTGCTGCTGTTTATATAATTTGCTATGTTGCGCGTTAAGTCTCCATAATAAGCTACATCTACATCCATACTCCGCAAACCACCTGACGGTGTGTGGCGGAGGGTACCTGGAGTACCTCCATCGGTTCTCCCTTCTATTCCACTCTCGTATTGTTCGTGGAAAGAAGGATTATCGGTATGCTCCGAGTGGGCTCTAATCTCTCTGATTTTGTCCTAATGGTCTCTTTGCGAGATATACGTAGGAGGGAGCTTTATACTGCTTGACTCTTCGGTGAAGGTATGTTCTCGAAACTTTAACAAAAGCCCGTACCGAGCTACTGAGCGTCTCTCCTGCAGAGTCTTCCACTGGAGTTTATCTATCATCTCCGTAATGCTTTCGCGATTACTAAATGATCCTGTAACGAAGCGCGCTGCTCTCCGTTGGATCTTCTCTATCTCTTCTATCAACCCTATCTTGTACGGATCCCACACTGCTGAGCAGTATTCAAGCAGTGGGCGAACAAGCGTACTGTAACCTACTTCCTTTGTTTTCGGATTGCATTTCCTCAGGATTCTTCCAATGAATCTCTGTCTGGCATCTGCTTTGCCGACGATCAACTTTATATGATCATATGATCATTCCATTTTAAATCACTTCTAATGCGTACTCCCAGATAATTTATGGTATTAACTGCTACTAATTGCTGACCTGCTATATTGTAGCTAAATGATAAGGAATCTTTCTTTCTATGTATTCACAGCACATTACACTTGTCTACATTGAGACTCAATTTGCCATTCCCTGCACCATGCGTCAAGTCGCTGCAGATCCTCCTGCATTTCAGTACAATTTTCCATTGTTACAACCTCTCGATGTACCACAGCATCATCCGCAAAAAGCCTCAGTGAACTTCCGATGTCATCCACAAGGTCATTTATATATATTGTGAATAGCAACGGTCCTACGACGCTCCCCTGGGCACACCTGAAATCACTCTTACTTCGGAAGACTTCTCTCCATTGAGAATGACATGCTGCATTCTGTTATCTAGGAACTCTTCAATCCAATCACACAATTGGTCTGATAGTCCATATGCTCTTATTTTGTTCATTAAACGACTGTGGGGAACTGTATCGAACGCCTTGCGGAAGTCAAGAAAAACGGCATCTACCTGGGAACCCGTGCCTATGGCCCTCTGGGTCTCACATGATCGTCGTCTTCGAAACCCATGCTGATTCCTACAGAGTAGATTTCTAGTCTCCAGAAAAGTCATTATACCCGAACATAATACGTGTTCCAAAATTCTACAACTGATCGACGTTAGAGATATAGGTCTATAGTTCTGCACATCTTTTCGACGTCCCTTCTTGAAAACGGGGATGACCTGTGCCCTTTTCCAATCGTTTGGAGCGCTACGCTCTTCTAGAGACCTACGGTACACCGATGTAAGAAGGGGGGCAAGTTCCTTCGCGTACTCTGTGTAAAATCGAACTGGTATCCCATCAGGTCCAGCGGCCTTTCCTCTTTTGAGCGATTTTAATTGTTTCTCTATCCCTCTGTCGTCTATTTCGATATCTACCATTTTGTCATCTGTGCGACAATCTATAGAAGGAACTACAGTGAAGTCTTCCTCTGTGAAACAGCTTTGGAAAAAGACATTTAGTATTTCGGCCTTTAGTCTGTCATCTTCTGTTTCAGTACCATTTTGGTCACAGAGTGTCTGGACATTTTGTTTTGATGCACCTACGGCTTTGACATAAGACCAAAATTTCTTAGGATTTTCATCCAAGTCGGTACATAGAACATTACTTTTGAATTTATTGAACGCCTCTCGCATAGCCCTCCTCACACTACATTTCGCTTCGCGTAATTTTTGTTTGTGTGCAAGGCTTTGGCTATGTTTATGTTTGCTATGAAGTTCCCTTTGCTTCCGCGGCAGTTTTCTAGCTCGGTTGTTGCACCACGGTGGCTCTTTTCCATCTCTTACGATCTTGCTTGGCACATACTCATCTAACGCATATTGTACGATGGTTTTGAACTTTGTCCACTGATCCTCAACACTATCTGTACTTGAGACAAAACTTTTGGGTTGAGCCGTCAGGTACTCCGAAATCTGCTTTTTTTTCACTTTTGCTAAACATAAAAATCTTCCTACCTTTTTTAATATTTTTATTTACGGCTGAAATCATAGATACAGTAACCGCTTTATGATCGCTGTTTCCCTGTTCTGCGTTAACTGTTTCCAATAGTTCGGGTCTGCTTGTCACCAGAAGGTCTAATATGTTATCGCCACGAGTCGGTTCTCTGTTTAACTGCTCAAGGTAGTTTTCAGATGAAGCACTGGATTCTTTGTCCCTGCCACCCGTTATGAACGCTTAGTCTCCCAGTCTATATCCGGCAAATTAAAATCTCCACCCAGAAGTATAACATGGTGGGGAAATTTACTCGAAATATTTTCCAAATTATCCTTCAGGTGCTTAGCCACAACAGCTGCTGAGCCAGGGGGCCTATAGTGACATCTAATTACCATGTTTGAGCCTGCTTTAACTGTGACCTTCACCCAAATTATTTCACATTTCGTATCTCCGTCAATTTCCTTCGATACTATTGCACTTCTTATCGCTATAAACACGCCTCCCCCTTCACTGTCCAGTCTGTCCCTGCGGTATACATTCCAATCTGAGTTTAGAATTTCATTACTGTTTACATCTGGTTTCAGCTAACTTTCTGTCTCTAGTGCTATGTGGGAATTGTGACCGTTTATTAATGAGAGCAGTTCTGGGACCTTTATATAGACACTACTGCAGTTTACTAGTAGTACATTAATATTGTTATTCCCTGATGCATTTTGCTTACTCCTACCTTGCCGCGTCTCAGGAGGCGTCTTGTCGGGCTAGGGAGGGAATTCTCTAACCTAAAAAACCCACATGTGCACTCCACGCGTACTCCGCTACCCTTGTAGCCGCTTCCTGCGTGTAGTGCACGCCTGACCTATTCAGGGGGGACCCTACATTTCTCCACCCGATAGCGGAGGTCGAGAAATTTGCACCCCAGATCTCCGCAGAAACGTCTGAGCCTCTGGTTTAAGCCTTCCACTCGGCTACAAACCAGAGGACCGCGATCGGTTCTGGGAACGATACTACAAATAGTTAGCTCTGATTCCACCCCGCGAGCGAGGCTTTCCGCCTTCACCAACTCCGCCAACCGCCTGTATGAAATGAGGATGACCTCTGAACCCAGACGGCAGGAGTCATTGCTGCCGACATGAGCAACAATTTGCAGTCGGGTGCACCCAGTGCTCTCTATCGCCGCCGGCAGGGCCTCCTCCACATCTCGGATGAGACTCCCCGGCCAGCAGACAGAGTGACACTGGCCTTCTTCCCCGACCTGCCTGCTATTTTCCTAAGGGGTTCCATCACCCGCCTAACGTTGGAGCTCCCAATCACTAATAAGCCCTCCCCCCGTGTGCCTGCTCGGACCTTGCTGAAGGAGCGGCCTCATGTGCACTCACAGGCAGAGCGGGCGATGCCACACGGCCAGCATCCACATTGAGCCGCGAACGCCGCTGAACCCGCCACTCCCCTTGGCGAGAGGGTGGCCCAACCGCGCTCGGTACCCGCGAAGATGTCTCGACAACAGAGACAGTGGGTGAAGCATGTAACACCTGGGGTGTACCACGCACCACACCAGACTCCCCACTGCCGCTACACTCCGAGGCAGCAGCCTGAAGACGGCTGACCGCGGCCATCAACACGTTCAGCTGTTCGCGAACAGTGGCCAGCTCCTCCTGCGTCCATACACAGCAGTCATACATCCTATCCATCCTAAGAAATCAATTTACTGTAGAGAGTTAATCAACTTTTAACTAGACTGCTAATTCACTAAAGGCGGCTGATAGTTGACTAAACTGTGGTTACTAGACACTCCTTGTAGAAAACAATGAAAATAGCACTACCTGTCTCTGGACTGTATTCAAAACAAACACTAGCACTACTGGCACTATGGCTGACTAAAGGGACTCTCTCTGACTGCATTCAAAACAAACACGAAATCTATGGAACACTATTACTAGCACTCGACAATTAAAGCTTCCTAAAAGCAAAAACACACGGAAGAAGAAGTGACAAGTAAGAAAAATACAGTTAATATTTAAGGTAGCTCGCTGCACAGCAGACAAGACGTAGACGTACGATTAGTTGTGACGTCACAATTAGGACTATGCGTATTTAAAGTATTTCAAATAGTTATTAGCCAACGATTTCAACAATAATTTTACAATACAGTGTGCTTAACAGAACGCTAGTGTAATGTTCCAAGGTTCTTCTTAAGAATTACATAATGTTTAGAAGTGACAAAGGCAGAAAGAAAAGGTTGAGAAAGAAAAATAGAACTGCCACTCTCATAGAACAATTTTTTGCTTAATAACATCTTTTAAAAATGTACTATCAATCATTTTATTGTTAAAATATGACATTAATTTTCACTGTAACAAAAGTACCTATCTTTTGTCGTTACCAGCCTGTGCCGAAGTTGTCACTTTTCGTACCAAAGACCATTATTTTATCTCACAAGTGCAATAATTTTCAGAGCTATATATGTATTCTAATTGTAATCTGACTATGGTTTCACCATATGGCTATACTAAACCTGTGAATTCCATTTAGCAGCTTTCACTAGCTCTCTGTATTATCTGGAATTGATTTTGTAACAAAACTATGTAACAGAATTTACAAAAGTGCAATCATTGCAAAAAAAATATGAAATGAAACTACTCATACTGGCTTTGTATATTCAGTATTTTAGTTTTCATTTGATTATCGGTTTATATTTTCCATCAAACACAGATTTCACGGAAACGGACTCGTAAGAGAAAAACGCAAGACGTTTTCCTCACAAGTTATAACACTATGGATCACAATCTCATATTGCTGAAATTCCAACGTTATTAGTTAATTAGTTAATTTTTGTGAGCAATAGTCTGCCAGTTTTTTACATTTGTGTTTTTTCTCTCATCTTTCTGGGACAAACAACAAGGAAAAACATAATTTCTACAAATATAATTTCCACAGTTTCTACAATTGGAAGACAGGCAATGATTATGTAACAGGAAACTCACTGCTGACTGCACAACACAATAGAATGTTTTACGAAACGGTATCACATAATTCAGTTTTTTAAAAAAACTTTCTCTCGAGAAATATTAGCACTTTCAAAATATGTATATGCGTCAGAACTGCTGTAAATAGCCCGTTTGTAACTACTGGAAGATCATCGCCAGTAAGCATATGCTGCCTTTAATATCTAAACACTTCACATATTTTCATACAAGTAGCTGTTTACCACAGCTGCACTTGCATTTCAGTAGTTTTGTTATGATGAGTGATGATGAGTAAGTAAGCTAGTGTAAGCGCAGAAACATCAGCTTTGCTCGCTTGTCTACCTGTTTACATAAGGATAGCTCACGGTGTGCTTCCAGCTTTCTCCGCTTCTTACAGAGGGTCATGAGCATCATGATTCTGAACTAGTGTGGAAGACTGGATTAAATACATTGAAGACTGTATAAACATCGTACTCATTACTTTGAATCGTATCACGTAGCACATATCAACCAAGAAAAAAGTTCTCACAAATATGATGAAGTTAGAAAGTCATAAAGTTAATAGCTTTTTCAAAGAGTAAACATTTTTTCATAATTCGCATAATAATCATCATATCAGTAGGTATTGTGTATTAGACACTTTCTAAAATATCCTATATTCTTCCTCAGAGTTCCAGCTATCTCCACACGAAATTTCATGGAAATCGGTTCAGAGGGTTAGTAATAATAAATTTAAACATCATTCATGATGTGATACTTTTTCACGCGTCTCAGTGTTTATGACATCATAATCCTGAGCTGTGTAAAGTTCGGTGATTTGATTTTGCAGTTACAGTCAGTGGTACAAGTGTGCACTGTATTTAGTTACTATTAAAGGAACAATAATCAACAGCGAAAATGTAGCAAGTGATAAACTTTTCTCCTTTCATCATTCTGTGGAGGGTTTCAGCGGGAGAAAGTTTCTTGAAGGTTTGACATCATGTGTTAAGTTCGTTGCAATTCACTAAGTGCTCTCGTCCTCAACTAGTGGACGAATAAAGTGTGAACATTCGCGCCTCGTGGCCTGCACACCTCTTTCACCCCTGCCCCCACTTCTTTGATAGGTAGGTGGCTCTTACCCACACAGAGCTTCTCTCCAGACAGTAAGTAATATGTGTACCACGTTTGGTTGAAACCGGGCAAGGGTTTCGAAAGAGATGTGGAACATACATTCCTACGTACATTTTTTGTAAATATATGGATATCTCTTTTAACATGAGTCCATTTTGACAAACTAAAGCCTATAAAGTGTCACAAACTATGCTGAAATCACCTGGGAAAACACCATGACAATTCGTCTAGTAGTTTTGAAGATCAACGTGTTCAAAGACTGACAGGTAGAAACGACGGTTTTACAGATTTATCGCTAGTATCGATAACAGATATCCCTTTGACCTGTTTGCTAACAAAGTATCAATAATTGTGATACTTGAATTCATGGGACCAACACCAGTGAATAATATGTGTGAACTGTAAGAATATAGTTACTTGTGTGTATTAATGAACAGATACTATTTTCTGCTTTACTGTAAGAGTATGCACTCAGTAAGCGAAAACTGGATTGGGTTTTGATTTGGTACAAATTCGCGAGTTCAGGCCGTCTGGATCTCCTGAGGAGACCGGTGATGTTCTTATTGTATTATATTATAGTAGTATATGTTTTGTTCTTATGTTACCTTATTGAAATTGAGCACCAGTTTCGATGTTCCAGCCACAGTCAGATCTAAACTGAGAAACTATAAACAGACACTTATCGACAATCTATAGAATGAAATTTTCACTCTACAGCGGAGTGTGCGCTGATATGAAACTTCCTGGCAGATTAAAACTGTGTGCCGGACCGAGACTCGAACTCGAGACCTTTGCCTTTCGCGGACAAGTGCCCTACCAACTGAGCTACCCAAGCACGATTCACGCCCCGTCCTCACAGCTTTAATTCCGCCAGTACCTCGTCTCCTACCTTCCAAACTTCACAGAACCTCTCCTGCGTACCTTGCAGAACTAGCACTCCTGGAAGAAAGGCTTAGCCACAGCCTGGGGGATGTTTCTAGAATCAGCGCACACTACGCTGTAGAGTGAAAATTTCATTCTAGAAACATCCCCCAGACTGTGGCTAAGCCATGTTTCCGCAAGGAAAAGGAAAGTAGTTACTGAATATATAAAATAATTTTTATTTATATTTAGGTCACTCTATAACTTTTTGTCCTAACTAGCGCAAATTAACTTCCATTTAAGTACGATGGTGGTAGAGTGTTGAAAACCTTCACGTATTAAATCTTTCCAATTACATGAATTCGATACAGTATTTGTCTGAAGAGACTTCGTGAATAAGTAGAGAAAAACGCTGCAAAGTTGTAAGTCTATCCATGTAAATCATGCAAAAGCATTATCTTTTCAAGACACTATAGCCATCTGTCCGCAAACAACTGTCGAACGAAAAGCTGTGGACACAGTGTTGCCAAAATTATCTTTCCAGGTAGCTAACTGAAGCACACAATGGAATGGTCCTTTGCTCCTAGTTTTTCTAATTACTTTTTATATCTCTAGCTTTCACAGATTTTAGCGATCATTTCTCTTGAGTATTATATATGCAATGAAATGAAAGATATCAATAATATCAATTATAACTATTTCGCCTAGTTACCATATAATCCTCAAAGGTCATTGTGGCCTACGTGGCAGTTCAAGTGCTTCAGAAAATCCCTTTAATACACAAAAGATAAAAAAGTGCGTATCTAATTAACTGAAAATACAGCAATTTTTGTATTTTTTGTTTCATTTTAGAAAGTACATTAGTGAAAAATTAGTTATATATTCGAACAAAAATATCCTAAATCTTGAGAGTCCACATCCTAGAAAAAATCTGTCGAAGCAATAGGACACGCCATAGACAAACAATGTTTATGAGAGCCGATGAGCAACCCTGGTTCAGTTGCCATGTGTTGAGTGCATACACTATCAGATCAAGGAATCGGGACACCCCTATGTAGTTTGGCATTGCTCACCAGGTGTAACGAGAGGCGCATCTATGGTGCAAATAACTGGACTGTTTGTATATAAGTTGATGATGTCGAATGACGATAAACGAAACAGGACAGAAATTTTAATTTCCCCGATCAAGTCGGCAAAGCCTTCACTGCGTTTTTATACTGTAGGACTGTTGAAATGTGTAAAATGTGCTCATTTATTCAATTCCTTGCAGAATTAATATGTCAGAGAATTAATGCTGTTAAAATCTGGAAGAAGATTATTACCTCTTCACAGACTTTAATTTGAGCTCTTAAAATAGTGAGTGTATTGGTTCATGACTATAGGCTCTCTATTTACCTCGTCGGTGCATAGAAAACGGTACATATTGGTTGGATTTTTTAATTTCAGAGAGATATTTGTACATGGAACCTCTGGAACTATGTGCAATATCATTGTCTTTAGAAAGCTGTACCTTTTGGAAATGTAATTAGCGTCACTTCCAAACACAATACTGTTTGTTTTATCGGCTTTAATAACAATAGGTTTTTGGCCTAGTAGTCTCTTATCTATGGTTTTTGGGGCTTTGGCTTCATAATAATGCTTCGTTTGATTTTCAATTCTTGCAGTAGTGTATTTTTAGTTTTAGTCCTACTCTGTTCCGTGCACCTGTATCTAGTTTGGTGACCGAGCTGATTTCAGCAATGATTTTCTTAATAATACTGGTACACATAGAAGCAAGAATGTTGCATTTTAGGACTTTTCACTGCAAATTTTATGTCTGAGCTATAAAACAAACGTTTAATGAGTTAACCATTATTCCATGTAAGTTGTAAGTAGTCGGAATGAGAGCACCTCTCGTGGGTCCGAATGGAACGGAAATCGGTATATATAACCTACATGTAGAGACAAACAGATGACTACAATTTCAGAAAAACTGACGAGTTATGCAACAGAAAGGGCTTCAGAAAGTGAGCAAGTCAATAACGAGTTGGTCTTCCTCTGGCCCTTACCCATGCGGTTATTCGCTTTGGCAGTTATTGATAATGTTGTTCGGTGTTCTCCTGAGGAATATCGTGCCAAATTCCGTCAAAATGGCCCGTTAGATCATCAAACTCCCGAGCTGGTTGGAGGACCCTGCCTGTAATGCTCCAAACGATCTCAACTAGGGAGAGATTCTGCGAACTTTCTGGCCAATGTAGGATGGATTGACATGAAGGGCAACAAATTGTGGCGTAGGATATTGTCGACGTACCGCCGTGCTGTAAGGGTGCCTAATACGAAAAAATTGGCACCCCGGCCGTCAATCCTGGTTTTCAATCTGTATGGTGGCCAGCAGTGAGGTTGATATCCCACTGCTGTCTGGGACAAATGTGTGTGTGTGTGTGTGTGTGTGTGTGTGTGTGTGTGTGTGTGTGAATTCCTAACGGACCAAACTGCATAGATCATCGGTCGCTAGACTTACACACTACTTAAACTAAGTTAAACTAACTTACGCTGAGAACAACACACTCACCCAAGCCCGAGGGAGGACTCGAACCTCCGGCGGCAGTGGCCGCGCAGCCTGTGACGGGACACCTCAAACCACGCGGCTTGTCTGGGACAGTTCCGGACATGTCTTCACTGGTCATCGGGGCTCGGTTCAAAGTGACTCATCTTTGAAGACAATTCTACTTCAGTTAGTGATATTCCAGGCATCAGACGTGTCCTAAGACGCCCAGGACAGCGGTGAGATACCAACCTGAATGCCAACCACCACACGGTCCAAGAATCAGGAGTGATAATCTGGCATGCCATGTCCTTCCATAGGAGGACCCCTTTGGTTGTCTGCGGGCCACACTTACACCATAACGTTAAGTCAACCATTTTCTGCGCCCCGTTTTGTTTCCCTCCATAGCAAGCCAACCTGGGCTTACATTTCAGGAAGATAATGAACCTGCACACGGCTAGGGTTTCTAATGCTCGTCTTCGTGCTTGCCAAACCCCACCTTGGCCATAAAGATCACCGGATCCTTCTCCATGTGAGAACGTTTGGAGCTTTATGAGCAGGGCCCTACAACCAGCTCGGGATTTTGACGATCTAACGCACCAAATGGACAAAATTTTGCACGATATTCTTCATGAGAATATCCAACAGTTCTATCAAGCAATGCCAAGCCGAATAACAGCTTGCACAAAGATCAGAAGTGGACCAACAAGTCATTGTCTTGCTCAATTTGTGAAGCTCCATCTCTTGACAAAATCATACGTTCATTTGCTTTTTTTTTTTACATGTACATTACATCTGACAATTTCCGTCAGATTCGGATTACTCCTTGCTGGTGCGTCGTTTCTTTCTTTTTTCCACACAGTGTTTTTGGCTTCACTGAACAAATTAGTTTTTTTAACATGTCTGTAGTGAATGATCTCTTGTTCTAGCATATTCCTCTTACTTATCTCTTCGACAGTCGAATCAAGCTACATTACAGTTAGCTGGGTTTTGAGCCTCAAGATTGCTCTATGACACACATTTCAGCTTTCCAATGCTACCTTACATTTTCACTTAGCTATAAGTGTGGAAAATGAGGTACTTTTGATTGATATCTGAGTGTAGAGTTTTGGTCTTAAACTCTAGTCACGTATTGTTCAAACAGATTTTGGAGTTGATTTTCATAATTTTATTTTTAATTTTAAAGTGATTACTCATACATGAGTCTTCTAAAGTTTGATTTGGCACAAATTCACGAGTTGAGGCCGTCTGGATCTCCTGAGGAGACCGGAGATATTTGTATTAGATTATATTATAGTAGTATATGTTTCGCTCATATGTTACCTTATTAAAATTAAGCACCAGTTTCGATTTTCCAGCCACAACCAGATCTAAACTGAGAAGCTATAAATAAACACTTATCGACAGATTTATAAAACAAGAAAATGGACATTAAACGTGCAAATTAAAATAACTAGTTGCCTAAAAATAATAGCAGTGACTTGTAGGAGTGTACTCAGTAGATAAGAGGACAACAGCAGGGATTATATATTAACATAGTAAATAAAGTTTGTAAGGTGATAGCACTATTTAGGGCGCTGATGACCTCGATGTTGAGCGCCCCTAAACCCCAACACACACACAGCACTATTTAGAATTGCTAACATGCTCTGATTTTGGAAAATAATTCCCAATTACATAAAATTGTGACCCATGTATTTAGGCAACGAATTCAGTTTCACTACAGGCTGAGAAACGAGAGTTATCTGAGCATTTCACACTTGTGTAATGGCGCAACGGTAATTCGCAGTCCTTGCGGCAAAAATTTAAACACAAGTGAACATAAAAAAATCATCTCTAAGCTTCCACTAGTTATACATGTGCTTTAGCAACTCGACTTGTAGTCGGTCACATTGTAATGGAAATATGACGCCGATTTATGAATATAACAGCCAAATATTATACATGGGATACATACCCTTCTGTAGAAGCACGTATACGCTACAGCGTTTCCGCAAGTTTAACAGCGTCACGCTAACACTATTTTCTGCCAATTCATGTGCAAAACGGGATACGTAATGTTCAGAATAGGGGATGCTAACTCCGATGTGGAAGTACCATATGATAATCGTAGAATGAATCAATCATTACAACCAAATATCACATATTACATCGTGCGACTGTGTAATGGCTGCAAGGTATTAGTCTCGTTCATGCAGCTGAGGAGCAAAAAAATGAGGGGCTGAGAGTACAAGTGGTCCAAGTGACATTTCACCCTTGCAGCCACTCTTAAGAGTGGATCTCTTTAGAGTAAAAGGACAGGCGATTTCCTGCATAGCTCTGCAGTCTGGGAAGACATAAAGTTTAGGTTCTAAGCCAATGCCTGGACTCCATTTAGAACACAGTAGTACAAGTTAAATGGTGGACGAAAGGCGAATTGCTGCTTTCTTTAAACAAGCTTAAGATACGCATTTTTTTGAAAGTAGAGCTATAACCTAATGTGTAGGTTTTTAAAATTACTTATAACTCTATTTAATGAATGTTTCAATAGGCGCTATTCTGAAATAGTGGTTGTACATCTTGAGACAAAATCAGCATACTGACACACCTAGGTCACAATTTCATCGAACTTGGCAGTACGTACATGGAATGAGATAATGCGAAGAAACGCTTGAAACATGTACACTCCTGGAAATGGAAAAAAGAACACATTGACACCGGTGTGTCAGACCCACCATACTTGCTTCGGACACTGCGAGAGGGCTGTACAAGCAATGATCACACGCACGGCACAGCGGACACACCAGGAACCGCGGTGTTGGCCGTCGAATGGCGCTAGCTGCGCAGCATTTGTGCACCGCCGCCGTCAGTGTCAGCCAGTTTGCCGTGGCATACGGAGCTCCATCGCAGTCTTTAACGCTGGTAGCATGCCGCGACAGCGTGGACGTGAACCGTATGTGCAGTTGACGGACTTTGAGCGAGGGCGTATAGTGGGCATGCGGGAGGCCGGGTGGACGTACCGCCGAATTGCTCAACACGTGGGGCGTGAGGTCTCCACAGTACATCGATGTTGTCGCCAGTGGTCGGCGGAAGGTGCACGTGCCCGTCGACCTGGGACCGGACCGCAGCGACGCACGGATGCACGCCAAGACCGTAGGATCCTACGCAGTTCCGTAGGGGACCGCACCGCCACTTCCCAGCAAATTAGGGACACTGTTGCTCCTGGGGTATCAGCGAGGACCATTCGCAACCGTCTCCATGAAGCTGGGCTACGGTCCCGCACACCGTTAGGCCGTCTTCCGCTCACGCCCCAACATCGTGCAGCCCGCCTCCAGTGGTGTCGCGACAGGCGTGAATGGAGGGACGATGGAGACGTGTCGTCTTCAGCGATGAGAGTCGCTTCTGTCTTGGTGCCAATGATGGTCGTATGCGTGTTTGGCGCCGTGCAGGTGAGCGCCACAATCAGGACTGCATACGACCGAGGCACACAGGGCCAACACCCGGCATCATGGTGTGGGGAGCGATCTCCTACACTGGCCGTACACCACTGGTGATCGTCGAGGGGACACTGAATAGTGCACGGTACATCCAAACCGTCATCGAACCCATCGTTCTACCATTCCTAGACCGGCAAGGGAACTTGCTGTTCCAACAGGACAATGCACGTCCGCATGTATCCCGTGCCGCCCAACGTGCTCTAGAAGGTGTAAGTCAACTACCCTGGCCAGCAAGATCTCCGGATCTGTCCCCCATTGAGCATGTTTGGGACTGGATGAAGCGTCGTCTCACGCGGTCTGCACGTCCAGCACGAACGCTGGTCCAACTGAGGCGCCAGGTGGAAATGGCATGGCAAGCCGTTCCACAGGACTACATCCAGCATCTCTACGATCGTCTCCATGGGAGAATAGCAGCCTGCATTGCTGCGAAAGGTGGATATACACTGTACTAGTGCCGACATTGTGCATGCTCTGTTGCCTGTGTCTATGTGCCTGTGGTTCTGTCAGTGTGATCATGTGATGTATCTGACCCCAGGAATGTGTCAATAAAGTTTCCCCTTCCTGGGACAATGAATTCAAGGTGTTCTTATTTCAATTTCCAGGAGTGTATTTGCTCCCCAAGACAGGATGAAACCACGGAAGGTCAGTCTGAAATTTTCCTTAGTGGGATTGGGAACAGAATGCGTTTTTTCAGATACAGTCAAAGATGCCATAGCAAAGGACGAAATTGCTAAAGTCACTCAAGAAAACCAAATACAATGGAGGAATATTAGTAGCATCACAGTGGGAAAAAACCTCTAACAACGCAGTCCAAGAATTCACTAGAACGTTATACAGGGGTTATTGAAGCGAATTTTAGGTGGCACAATATTGCTCGTCGATAATGAAGGCCGGAAAATGCACGGTACAACGATACAGCACCACGAGTATTGCGCAGGAACGACATTCTTCAGGATATACAACAGAAAGAAGTGATTCTCACTCTATATTTAGGCACTGACTATGACAGAATTATAGAAAGTGAAAATGAATAATCGCTCGCACGTATTGAAAACATACCAACATAAATTCTTTTTGGTATTTTTATTTTGTTATTTACCTGTTTTTTGGCTTGTTATATTAATGCCAATTAATCAGACATAAAATCTTGTTTTATAACGAGAAGGTACTATGCCGTGAGTATCATGTGTGTTGCACCAAAAAGATTTTCAGTATAAAGCAAAGAAAACGTTTTTGTACTTGTACCTGTTTTACTCTGAAAAGTTTTAAGATTCAAGTAGTATAAGTACTTTTAATATATTATTTAAAAAATGCAGAAGTACTACAGTCTCGAAACATACCTACAACCTTATACGGACCGCGCAGTGGTTAGCACACTGGACTTGCATTCGGGAGGACGACGGTTCAATCCCGCGTCCGGCCATCCTGATTTAGGTTTTTCGTGATTTCCCTAAATCGCTCCAGGCAAATTCCGGGATGGTTTCTTTGAAAGGGCACGGCCGACTTCCTTCCCCGTCCTTCCCTAACCCGATGAGACCGATGACCTCGCTGTCTGGTCTCCTTCCCCAAACAAACCAACCCCCCCCCCCCCCCTTATATGGACTAACTGGTCGTTAGAAGAAATTATCTGATGTTTTGATAGCAACTCACATACTTTATGAAGAGCCATTTAACTCTGGCAGTCATTTACTCAGTTTGCTCCAGCGAGCACTTGCACCTCTTGTACCATCAGCCCCTAAAATGAATAGGTAAAGGAAAATAAAGACAGAATGTTTACAGACGACCAAGCGGAACGGAATAACAGATGCTCTCTGAGACCACAAACGACATGTGTTACTTAAATTCAAGTGCATATTCATCATCTGAACAGATTAACCCATTTGTAAAGCTATCAGAAATTTGAAGCTCTTTTACACGTGGGAGGTCGTTTCTTTAAAGACTATGCGTTTAGTGGTTTAAAACGAAGACACCGCGTGCTCTGAGACCGGTCAGACTTCTGTCTGACCCGCACTACCACAAGTGCCCCAAAGCAGGTTTCGTTAAACCTTATCAGACTAAACCTCCAAAGATACCGTGTTTGTAGTCGCCCCTGATTACTGAATCATCTTTGCAGTAACGCTACGACAACTGTATCGCGAAATAATGAAAATACAGAAAACGAAAAATTGAGCGCTGGAAGTGGCGAGTTTCAGGTAACTTTCAAATTTATAATCGGCGCTGGTGGCACTAGGGGCCATAGTACACCCAAATTAAAGGATATGTATATTACACAAAAAATTAAAAATATAGAATGTGTTAGCAGATGTAGAATGGAATATCTCATTTATATTTCTAAAATATGGTGGAATCTGTATATTTAAATAAAATTACCAGATTTAATATACGTAAAATATCAGCTCGTTTCATGGATAATAAAAAAATGTAATATATGGTACAAGTTAAATGTTAGAAGTACAAAATTAATTCAAAATGTGCCTTTAGGCTCTACCTGTACAGTTGGATCACAAATGCATTACATGAAAAACAGCAGATTGGCCAAAACGCAGAAACTTTTTTCAACATACAAACACATTCGTAAACAAAATAACAACACAGCATATGGTGAGCATGTAAGTGCACGGCATCCTACACGATTTAAAAATTGCATATCGAGAACAAAAATATGCTCTACTCACTGCACTGGAAGAAATTGAAATGTTTGCCAACCAAAGAAGTAACCATGTGAACTGCCTAAACAAACGATGCAAGTTCTGGCACAACACCCATTTTGACACACGATTAGGTACACGATAGCTCACAGTGACAGTGACCAAGAAAATTTTTATAGGAATCTGAGGGATAGCTTACGTCAACCCCAGTGGCTATTGACTAAATTGCCCTGGGCGCTCCCTGGTTCTAGATCGATAGTTCGCCATTCACCCACCTCTGGCTGGCTCACATGGCTCTGAGCACTCTGGGACTTATCATTTGAGGTCATCAGTCTCCTAGAACTTAGAACTACTTAAACCTAACTAACCTAAGGACATCACACACATCCATGCCCGAGGTAGGATTCGAACCTGCGACCGTAGCAGTCGCGCGGTTCCAGACTGAAGCGCCTAGAACCACTCGGCCACACCGGCCGGCCCCACATTTGGTCCTGCGTAGATTGGAAAGGGAATTCTCCTACACTTAATAGACACTATCTGCTGCGTATGTGTAGTTTGTTTCTACATTCAAGACTTCTTCTGTCTTCGTGTGTGTTCCTCATCATCCTGCTCATCTTCCCCTGTGGATCGACGTCAATGTCGTCGCAGTCCTCTCATCGCCTCCAGTGCACTCATCTCACTTCCTCTGCTGCAGTCATTCTTGACGACTTCGCCTCCGCCTCCGTCGCCAGCTCCGCTGCCACCATCTGTTGTCGTCAACACGACATCATCCTGGACGTCGCTGTTGTCATACCCCGCGACCTCAGCAAAACCTCGTCGCCGGTAATCATCGCTTACTAACCGTTCCTTGGCCCCCGACCACGCTGTGGACATCACTACACTTCCCTCATGTATACTATCCCATCCCATGCACCCACTGTCACTATATGGAGCACTTACCTCCAGTCCACATCCCTGTGTCCGCTCTCCCCTTCCTACATTACCGTTCCCATTAGCAAATACTCCCTTCGGCTACTCTGCCCTTCCCATGACCTCTACCCCACATTCTACCACTTCCTTTACATAGCAGCTCTCACTTCCATCTTGCTCTACACCAACCACTTCCCCTTCTCCACCAATAGCAAGGATAACGTCTCCTTGTGCTATTGTAGCACCGCCAAAATCCACAATACCTGTCATCTGGTCGACAAGTTGCCACGCCAACTCGAGCCAAGTGGAATATTCCACCCTCTCCATTTCCCCAATACCCACGACATCTGACTATCTCAAAGGAACCACAGAAGTGTCCCAACACGTACACCAACACCAGCACTGTTTCCAAGAGTACTGAAATAAACCCAGATCCCACTGAACACATGGATACCATTCCACACCCCCGTGCCCCCCCCCCCCCCCCAACCTTCTTCCCCAGCTGTTCACATCTTCATCCTACCTCGCCCTGGTTTCTTAGTGCCAAGTCCATCATTCTGGAAATCGAGAAGTACATGCCACGCATTAAAGACTATTTTCTTATTAAATGCCTGAACTCCAGTTTCCATATAGACCTCCGCCTCAAAATCCCATGAAACATCTTCAGCTCTCATGCCTCCCTCCCCCCTCCCCCTTCAACACCATTATGGAAACATACAACCACTGCTTCTATAAAAGACATCGTATTTACGGCAGTGATTGCACTTTCTTTATTTCACGATTGCAATTTTGGCCTTAGGCCATTATCAAGTGAAGATGTTATGGTTATTAGGACATGTCAACCTAAAATGACCTGACACATTTTTTAGGTTGACATAGCCTAATAGCCATAACATCTTCACTTGATAATGGCAATCGTGAAATAAAGAAAGTGTTACAGTCACTGGCGTGAATATGATGTCTTTTATAAAGTTCTACATGACTGTGAATCCCAGGTATAAAAAGTTAAAAAAAAAACTACCGCTTCCTTGCTGTCCCCCACGCTCACTTTGGTGATACTTAAGTTTGGCCCTATGACCACAGCAGAGGTGTTGGTCTGCAAATTCAATTCCCATCCTGCCGAAGAATTCCACACAGCATTCCACATCTACATCAGCTACAACGATCTATGCTCCATCTTTCACTTGTGTGTTTTCACCAAGTTTGCTCCCACCATCGATCACCTCCTGACAAAGGAAGCCTCAATTTACAGTAGCTGCCACAAAGCCAAACCCTCAAAATTCACAGTCCACAAGTTCTACCAGTTCCAAACATGCTTTCTTTGTAATGACCGTCTCATTTTCAACTGCAAAAATTCATTCAACTGTCATTACTGTAAAGCCTCAAAATTCTTCAGTGTCCAAATCACAGCTCTCCTCCCACGTGAAACACCTGCAATGATACCCATCAAACGCAAAGCCAAGCCTCTAAATCAGAATTAACCATGCCTGCCTGCCTATTGATAACGGTATCCACCCCATCAACTCCCTTCAACAACCTGCCACTGCTAAATATATCATTTGGTTCTACATCATTATGCTCCAAACTATCCACCACTTCCAACGACTACTTACCATAAAACAAATTTCCCTTGCCACTTGCTTCGTATTCCACCTCACTACCCAAGCTGCCTACTCCCAAATCCAAGATCACTTCGTACTCACTTATCTTGGCACCCTAGTTTAAACACTCTCCACCTCTTTATCCATAAAACCTGCTCATTAGCCTCTCATCATGGCGCGGCAGCAATGCACCATCATGTACCACAACACCTGCTCCCTACCCACCATCAATCCCCTTTTAAGGGAAGTTGGAACGCCCTATGCCGACAATGTTAAATTTAGTGACTTGGCTTCCCTGTATTTCAGGAACCACTGTAGCTATTGACATGAAACTTTTACAGGACATTAAACTGTATGTTCTGAGTCTACTAAAGTACAATAATTGAATTTCAGCCAATGCTTTATGAAATACGATTTTTTAACTACACAGTTAAAATTTTGTGTGCTTTTTTGTACATTATCCTAAATAATTTTAATTATACATAACACTATGTTCTTCTTTCAGTTCAGTAGTCTCAGGATATGTATGTTATTACTCACTGAAAACTTGAACACTCTACTCGAAGTGGTTTCTGAGATTTAAGGAAAAATGTAACAGAAAATGTAGATCTTTAGGAACGGCTTCTGAAGTCTCAGAAGACTGTAACTCAGTACATGCTTCATTTTTTAGTTTTAGTCACTCAGAAGCACCCTCCACCATACTGTATAACATCCTTTTGATCTATTTCCAAGTTTTTTCTTCTTTCTGCACTCCTTAGTGGCCAACTGTGCTGCGCACCCTGCTTTATCAGTGCGAACCTTGTCCATCCATTCAAGTTCTATGATGTAGTTTGCTCCAGGATTAATTCCCATATGCAGTAGCACTTTCACCTTACAAACGTTGCCATCATTAAAAGCAATAACACCATCACTGACCGCCCACTTTAGTGTTTTCATTCCAACAAAAACATTTTTTGGTAAGCGAGTCCATATAAGTTTACTGAACGACTCACGGGAATTTTGAGTCTGACCATGCAGACACTTCTTCAATAATTCAGGATTTTGCCAGGTCTCTGTAAATAAGTTTTATAATATCCGTGACTGCTGCTGGGATGGAATTTTTATGGCTATATGAACTGAGTACTGGGCAATGTGGTAATTGCACCATGATTAGGTCCATGAGGGCAAAGGTGGTGTATTGGTTTGCCATGTTGACAGTCTGTGGAAGAAGGTAGCCCATACTACCTGCTTCATTTTCAACAAATCCACAGTATTATTTCTAATGGGCATCTCATAATACTGCTGTAGTTCATCAATCATTTTGTCTGTCAACCTGCCTTTCATGGTTTTACCACAAAAAAGTTTCTTATCTCTCAAACTTTGTTTCAACTTCTTCAACCTGGTGCCCATCCTATTCTGGACATGACCAACACATTCCAGATCTGTGATAATCTTCTCACCATAAGGCTGAGCGCATACAACACTGCTATATAGTTTTGAGTCTCCATCACCTAAGAACTTAGTGTAACACACTCCCCTTTTGTTCACAGATCGCCTAAAAATTTCAATAGTTGCAGAGGCCTCCATACCACCACTTGTTCCTTCATAATTTGTGTCACAGATATGCCCTTATTCATTCTCTGATTTACACTTATATCAATGTTTGGTTAAAATCTGGAAATCTATTACTTTTCCAGTATCCACACTGGTCACTGTAGCAAGAGAATTCTTAGAACTGTAGCCGTGCTTCTGCCAAGTGTCATCAAAAGTTACTGGTATGTCAATCATACCATCGTTTATTTCAGCAGCTTCGTTTGCAGCAGCGTTCATTGACTCACATGACACAGATTCCACAGCAGCTCCAATAAATCTTGCATACTTGTCGATTTTACAAGGTGGGCGTGGCATACTCACCACAGCACACATTGTTTCTGCTGCAGTGTGTCCTTTGCCAGTAGCTCTCAATCCACAAAACCACCTAACATTTACTTCTAAATAATTATCTTTACACTTATCATAATTCCAAAATGAATGAGTATATTTACAACTGGCACAATTAATGATATGTTTCCTGGAGTCCATTTGATACCTCACTGTCTTCATGTAAACTAACTGGCTCTCCACATATTTTATAACACACACATTCATCTAACACCCTTGTTAGTATGTGTAAATCTAGAAGTAATAACCTAACCCACCATTTACATCACTTTAGTTTGGAGAAAACTGTGTATCACGACGTTTTATTTTAATCGAATGGGTGTTTCTCTAGATACTGACGAGTTTGCCTGTATTTCATTGTCTTTAACTTTACATGCCTCATGTTGAACACAATGTTTCCCTTTATTGGAAAAATCATGAAACCCACGTTTCTTAAAAACATTTCGTTTTGGCGTCATAATTTACTTTTTGAGATATTTACCGATCGATTCGTCACTTTTCCTCGGAAAAACGTTAGCACTTCGACATACAATGCGTGTTTATACTATGAAATGATTCGATACTGTTTTTGACTGTGCTACCA
Organism: Schistocerca cancellata; assembly: GCF_023864275.1. Taxonomy (NCBI): domain Eukaryota; kingdom Metazoa; phylum Arthropoda; class Insecta; order Orthoptera; family Acrididae; genus Schistocerca; species Schistocerca cancellata. Next base: position 97,030,482 of record NC_064633.1, read on the forward strand.
ATATAAACACGTAATTTGACTTTTATAACACAGCAATCCACAGCCTTCTATGTAAAAACTTACCGATTTTATTAGAGCTTGAAGTAATGTAGGTAAAAATTTTAACATTTTCAACCAGTGTAGATTATATTTTAAAAAATACTGTAAGTTTATAAGTGATATATATATCATTTTATTCGGAAAATTGCAAATTTTATAATGAGATGAAAACCCGAAAATGTGAGAATTTTCTTTCTGTCCAAATCCTCTTAAGGCATACCGTACCCCAATACAATGTCTATACCTTCATCATTAACAAAACGTTCCTCCAACCCTAATGTACCATCCGAAACTCTCCCTATATCCTCCATCATACAGATAATCTACATTCCCTAGCCGGAGGTGGAGTTGGAAATGGTCATCACAAGTGCATCCCTGTACAGCCACAACTCCTATACAGTGCTCCAACTGAACACCTTATCCTTACCCGTTTCTTGGGAAATTTGAATTGGACTACCTTCATCACTATATACATCCCAACTAATCGCCCAATCCCATGTGACACGCCTTTTCCACAGTAGATCCCAGCAGAAGTCCAATGGTAGCATCAGTTTACACATTCTCTCCCAGGCAGCATTGTCCCCATCCCACAGCACACCATCCTGAATGTCACATCATTCTAGATGTCATCTTAGCATCTCCCAATCTCCTTGGATGGCTCACTGCAGAAATACTTAAACCAATCGGAAGTGACCACCTATGTGTTCTCCTTACTATCTCTTACACACTACCTCATTCCCATGCCCCCTATCCTAATTTCCATCCAAAATTTGTAAAAATAATAAGTTGTGCTACAAAAACATTATTGCAGCAAGTTGCTCGACATGTGCTAGTGTGAGATACAGTGTTATTAATAATGCAATCAAGGACCATATCTTTTAATTTTTGTTAGTGAGCTGAAATAATGAATAAACTTTTATCCTGTTGCACCCCAGAAAGAATTCGGCGTGGAAGCTTAAATTTTTTAATGTTTTACCCAGCGAGGTCAGGACCAATGAGGCCAGCTCAGGGCCAGTCAACACGGTGTACTGCCGATGTAGCAGAAGACACATCGCCATGGGAGCACTGCGACATAAGCACCAAACGAGAAAAGCAGAAGAGCAAACAATGCAATACAACATATCAGTTCGCTCATGCCTCCAAAGTCACCACACCACAGGTGTGGGCACAGCTCTTTCAATAACAAGGCTTTCAGAGCTCTAAGTCACATTCAATCATGCCACCATTTTGTCACCAGATCCAGAGAGAGTGATGGTCTATTGAGCTTCACTGAAACGCCAACAAGCCAATCGATGATGGTCTGCCTGATATGTGCCACTTCAGTGCTGAGACGCAGTCAACAGTTGCAAACAACCACTGTGGACTGCCATTGAAGCTTATTGGGACATCGCAATTAAGGTGAAGACTGGTGTGCTGCCACCCCTCCTCCCACTGAGGGCTATTCGTGGATGACCTTTGAGCTGTCATCTGCACACCATCTAAGCGTGACACGTTCCCACAAACCCCCCTGGCTACAGTCTTGATCAAACCATGGTGGGTGACCAACACCTAATCTTAACCAACATCCTGAACTAGACAGTCGGCTGTTCTCACCTAAGCGTAGGATATACTGCCTACAAGACAGCCGACGTTAAAGGCCGCACTGTGCCGCAGAACCAGAGCAGGCACGACATACTGACCTGCTGCTCTGACGTCAGGACGTCAGGACTCACTGGCAAGGTGCGTCAGCGCATCTTCACAGCATGCGCTGAGGCCCCTGGAACATGCACAGATCCAGCTTACTCCTCCGTATACTCATCCTGACGAATAAACATTATCACAAATACTACTGTGTCTCTAAAGCCTCTGAGAATTACACCGGTCCACCCTCCTGCAATCCGTGCTCGGCCTTCTGCACCCAAAGCGACCACAGCTCCCTGAGTCGAATCAGTTCTAACACGTGCAACACCACAGGATCATAACAACCACACCATAACACAGCAGCAGATCGGTCAGACGCATTCTGTTAAAGGACGACATAATACGTGCTCTTTGCTGGTTGGCGGTCGTAAGCGCAGCTCCCCAGTGGTGCACCTCCGTCGTCTGGTTACCTGGAAAATTTTGGTCAACTCGACATCCTCTGTCCTGCTCTTGTCTTAGTGTCAGCTTATTTTTGCGCACCCTGTATACTGTGTAATAGCTCCCCCAGTGAATGACTCACCTTGCAGTGGAGTTCGCATTATTGTGAAACTTTCTGATAGATTTAGACGATACGCCGAGTCTGGGGTCAAACGAGGAGCTCAACCCACTGTGGACACTGCTCTTACACACTGAATTACGATTTCGACTAACAGACTGTCTTCACAGCTTGTTTTCTGGCAGTCATCCGTTTGAAACGTCTGCAATGTACGAGTATGATACACAGAAACTGGATACTACAATTGAGTCTAAGATAGTACCTAAAAATACTTACGGAACCATTTCTCTCTCCTTGTGATAGGTATCCTCTGAACCTCGTACTAAAAGATTCCAGATGTGAAAAATAAATGTTTCGGGGGAATTACTGATTTTTGTAGACTTTTTGACGTATTATATTTAATAGTGACTACTCAGTACACATTTATTTTGCGCGAGTTCTACGAAGAGTCAACCCTGGTGAAGTAGGGCAGGGTGTCCAGTGGCGCCGGGTAGTCGTAGAGCCAGGTGGGACCCTGTATGACGGGGTGCTCCGGGTCCGCTTCGTCCCTCCAGCTGCCCCTGGGCAGGTAGATGTCGCGGCTGACAGCGCCCTCCCTCAGCACTGGTGCCACCAGAGTATCCTCACCCAGCAGGTACTCTGCACACACACCAAGCACCCAAGTCACTTTCGAAAAATGGCTCTGATCACTATGTGACTTAACTTCTGAGGTCATTAGTCCCCTAGAACTTAGAACTACTTAAACCTAAGTAACCTAAGGACATCACACACATCCATGCCCGAGGCAGGATTCGAACCTGCGAACGTAACGGTCGCGCGGTTCCAGACTGTAGCGCCTAGAACCGCTAGGCCAACCAGGCCGGCAAGTCACTTTCGTCCAAAATATTATAACTAGTATACTACGGTATTTGTCTGAAGAGTATAGCCTCATTGAATTTTTTTTACATGACATCGTGTTCGCCATCCACTGTACTATTTATTACAATTTCAACGACTGCAATGTCAGCCTTGAGTCGTTTTCAGTTGTTACCTGCAAATCACTAAATACACTACAGTCAGATATTCTACTGACAAAATGCGTAGGCGTTTCACACTACGTCCTTGAGAAGTATGGACTGAGAGTTAAGAAAAATTTCTGACATGCCGAAGAAAACAGTTGTTGTCAGCATTAATGGAATGGGTAAAATGGATGTGAGCGTCCATGGCTTGTGGCAGAACTATTCATCTTGGTGCATGAGCGAAATATACTCAGATTTCATGAAAAATTTAATAATTTCAATTCCAAAGAAGGCAGATGCTGACAAGTGTGAATATTATCAAACCATCAGTTTAATAAGTCATTCTTCGAATACAGGCACGACTTATGTACAGAGGAATGTAATAGATGTAAAATCCGAAATCAGGAAAGATCGCCTTGGGTTCTGGAGAAATGTGGAAATACGGGAGGCCATACTGACCCAAAGATTTATCTTATACTCTTTCTGTTCTTGAGAGTCAGTTGCCGCTTTTCGAGTCATACAGATATCTTGTCTGGATCAGTTTGTAAATACACTCCTGGAAATGGAAAAAAGAACACATTGACACCGGTGTGTCAGACCCACCATACTTGCTCCGGACACTGCGAGAGGGCTGTACAAGCAATGATCACACGCACGGCACAGCGAACACACCAGGAGACGCGGTGTTGGCCGTCGAATGGCGCTAGCTGCGCAGCATTTGTGCACCGCCGCCGTCAGTGTCAGCCAGTTTGCCGTGGCATACGGAGCTCCATCGCAGTCTTTAACACTGGTAGCATGCCGCGACAGCGTGGACGTGAACCGCATGTGCACTTGACGGACTTTGAGCGAGGGCGTATAGTGGGCATGCGGGAGGCCGGGTGGACGTACCGCCGAATTGCTCAACACGTGGGGCGTGAGGTCTCCACAGTACATCGATGTTCTCGCCAGTGGTCGGCGGAAGGTGCACGTGCCCGTCGACCTGGGACCGGCCGCAGCGACGCACGGATGCACGCCAAGACCGTAGGATCCTACGCAGTGCCGTAGGGGACCGCACCGCCACTTCCCAGCAAATTAGGGACACTGTTGCTCCTGGGGTATCGGCGAGGACCATTCGCAACCGTCTCCATGAAGCTGGGCTACGGTCCCGCACACCGTTAGGCCGTCTTCCGCTCACGCCCCAACATCGTGCAGCCCGCCTCCAGTGGTGTCGCGACAGGCGTGAATGGAGGGACGAATGGAGACGTGTCGTCTTCAGCGATGAGAGTCGCTTCTGCCTTGGTGCCAATGATGGTCGTATGCGTGTTTGGCGCCGTGCAGGTGAGCGCCACAATCAGGACTGCATACGACCGAGGCACACAGGGCCAACACCCGGCATCATGGTGTGGGGAGCGATCTCCTACACTGGCCGTACACCACTGGTGATCGTCGAGGGGACACTGAATATTGCACGGTACATCCAAACCGTCATCGAACCCATCGTTCTACCATTCCTAGACCGGCAAGGGAACTTGCTGTTCCAACAGGACAATGCACGTCCGCATGTATCCCGTGCCACCCAACGTGCTCTAGAAGGTGTAAGTCAACTACCCTGGCCAGCAAGATCTCCGGATCTGTCCCCCATTGAGCATGTTTGGGACTGGATGAAGCGTCGTCTCACGCGGTCTGCACGTCCAGCACGAACGCTGGTCCAACTGAGGCGCCAGGTGGAAATGGCATGGCAAGCCGTTCCACAGGACTACATCCAGCATCTCTACAATCGTCTCCATGGGAGAATAACAGCCTGCATTGCTGCGAAAGGTGGATATACAGTGTACTAGTGCCGACATTGTGCATGCTCTGTTGCCTGTGTCTATGTGCCTGTGGTTCTGTCAGTGTGATCATGTGATGTATCTGACCCCAGGAATATGTCAATAAAGTTTCCCCTTCCTGGGACAATGAATTCACGGTGTTCTTATTTCAATTTCCAGGAGTGTACTATTGATCTTGTAATGAGATTTATTAGACGGAAAACGAGAGCATCATCAAGGTATGAATACAGTAAGCAGATTGAAATGGATGTAGGTTGCAAGGAGGTGAAGGGGCTTGTAAGGGATTCAGTAACATGGAGAGCCGAAACAAACCAATCTGAGGAGTGAGGATCGCTACACCAACACATTTCTCGAACAGACATGTATATTTGTTATTTTAGTTAGAAAATAATTAAGTATTTATACCAAAGTTGCAATTAATTTCTGCTTTTATTTTCGTACGAGTTATAACTTTCCAACAAATTTCTGAATGAAATACCTAAGTAAGACAACTATTGTATGCGTTATTTACCTAATCTGGGAAACCTATAAAATCTGGATGCTTCAAGACTCATCTATCGAAGGTTGTCAGTGTTAATGGTGGGTCTTGGTGTTGATTTTAATATTGTGCTTTAATCTACAGCCATTCTCTCTAGGTTAACGCACCTCTCCTGTATAGTCACTGTCATTCAGAACTCTCGCGTTTTTGGTAATTAGCCACTGATAGGTTTGGACGTTCACAGGTCTACGATATCTCTGGCGCCTTAAACGCCACTACTGCAATGTCGACAGTTATCACCGTCACTCAGTGAAGTGTGTCGGTGAAAATTGGTATACAATAAAAGTTATTTCATGCGGCATTGTAGGTCTTTACACGTTTTGAAATTAAATAGTTATTATCTTTTAGAATGAACAGATGCAACTGAAAATGAACTTTCCTCACAACATGCTTATGGCGACATCTGAGTGATGAGGTCAATGTTGTGCAGTGTGCGAAATAGTATTTTCAGTCTTCTAGATGTGATGGGACGATGGAAATTAATAAATTAATAAAAGTTCTTCAGACATAACTTCTGCCTAAGAAAGACAGTCGCTGATTATAAAATTGAAACTCGCTGAAGAGATGGTCACATGTCGATGTAATGTATGCGTACACACCCACAGTGGGTTTTTGTAGATGATTAGAGTTGCAATTATCTGTGATAGGTAGAATGGCCACCGGAGGGCATCAGTGTCTTTCGTGTTTAGTGCCGCTACCGTGTGTGGTAGGGTATACACAGTAATGGCGTGAACAGCGCCCGATGTTGAGTGGTCAGTGCGAAGGAGAATGAGATGCCATCTACTCGTGAGGCAGAGTTATGAGGACCTCACAGAATTCGAAATAGGCATCATCGTGGATCTCTGTTTGGCAAGCTGGTAGAATCATGCAGTATCCAGCTTTGCAGGGCAATTGGATGTGACAATGGCCTGGTGTTGGAGTTCATAGGAACGTGACGGCAAGCATACTCCTCATCACGGTTCCGGTTCCGTCTGACCACCACAAGGGAGAATCACCAAGCACATCGAAACCGCGTATCATAAGAGCCTACCATCTGAGGATACGTACAGGACCCCATGTAACATTCTGTGTTATCGCACACCTTTTGTTGGAGACTAGCAGCTGCCAGACTAAGGAATTACCGACCCATGCGTAGGTTTCCATAACACCACAACACTGAACGGCTGACCTAGGGGTGGTGCTGTGACTGGTAGGCATGAACTGCTGGTGAACGGCGTCGAGTTGCGTTCAGCGATACATTGTGGCTCTGAAAAAAACCACCATGGATGACCATCGACGGCGAGCATGGCGGGGAAGTGGTACCATTTTGCAGTATTTTGGGGAGGTACAGTGGAGTTGCGGCCACATGTAGTAAGCGTTGCTTCACGCAGTGGAGAATGGCAAAACAGAGGCAGCCGGCAACCGAGGCGTTGCGAAATAAGCGCGACACAGATAGCCTTGCTGATAGAAGCAGTCGACCAATCGGCTGACGCAAGGATGCACGCAGACCGATCACCGAGCGAAGCCTGGAGAGTGCTGAGTAAGGGGAAGTGAGACCAGCACGCTAAGCTGCACTGCAATATACTGCAGGAGTAATAACAAAAAGCTATCACCGAAGGTAAAATTGTCCTCCTGCCAGATATAAATAGTGGAGCGCAGGCAACAACAGACAGAAGCCATTAGGAAGGAGTTCGGAACTGAGGACGGATGTGGTCCATGTCCGAATGTTTAATCTTCGTAGGTGACGATTCCGGAAGTCTGTACTAGCTCGCAGGAGTCATCCGTTCGCCGCCAAATGTCAACTTCAGCTCTGGAGGTCGGCCCGAGGTCGGTCGGCACCATGGCTGACTAACTACAGCGAGAACTTCCAGCAGGACCGGCCGCAGCGCGGTCTTGGTCACAGGTGCCGCCGGGGACTGACGCCCGGACTTCACGGCAACCTGGATAAAGGGCGCGTGGTCCGTCCATGACGGGACCTCACGGACATCGCGACTGACGGCTTCCCAGCCGCCGATGCAGCAGGCGTCGGCAGCTGACCTCACGGCGACGCGGCTGCCGAGCGGCGACGAGTTCATCTCAACCACAGGGCACCCTGACTTCAGCGGAGCACTGGTGGCCTGAGGCTCCGAGTGCGGTCAGTGGCGAGTGTTGGGCGCATTGTCGTATAATCTACACAGCAGCAGCCAGGCGCAGGGATCCGCAGGGTTGGGCAGCGACGACGAGGGAGAAATTGTAACGAAAGTTCAATAAATAACTGTAAAACTCCACGCCGTCTCAGTCTTTGGCGCAGACACTGTGTCTGATGCTAACAAGTGGTGCAGAAGTCGTAACAAGTAGCAAACAGCAATAACAGTGGTGTTAGCTCTTTCCGATAGGAAGGTATCAGGTATATGGCAAATAATGATTAAGATAAATACGATGGCACAACGGTAAGTCGCTTACATCCTGCGTCCTCATGTGTTAACTCTCATGTGATTGTATTCTGTGCCATTTTTATAGTAGGGCGTTGTTGGTCCACACATACAATGTCTCTCTATGAACTGTCTGCACGATGCTGAAGTACTCCCGTGGCCAAGAAGATATGCAGATTTGTCCCCAACGGAACGTGTGTGCGACCAGCTCGCACATCACTCAATCCTATGCCAGTGTCCAGATTATCAAGGACCAATTATACACTACTGGCCATTAAAATTGCTACACCAAGAACAAATGCAGATGATAAACGGGTATTCATTGGACAAATATATTATACTAGAACTGACATATGATTACATTTTCACACAATTTGGGTGCATAGATCCTGAGAAATCAGTACCCAGAACAACCACCTCTGGCCGTAATAACGGCCTTCATACGCCTGGGCATCGAGGCGAACAGAGCTTGGATGGCGTGTACAGGTACATTGCCCATGCAGCTTCAACACAATACCACAGTTCATCAAGAGTAGTGACTGGCGTATTGTGACGAGCCAGTTGCTCGCCCTCCATTGACCAGACGTTTTCAGTTGGTGAGAGATCTCTAGAATGTGCTGGCCAGGGCAGCAGTCGAACATTTTCTGTATCCAGACAGGCCAGTACAGGACCTGCAACATGCGGTCGTGCATTATCATCCTGAAATGTAGGGTTTCGCAGGGATCGAATGAAGGATAGAGTCACGGGTCGTAACACATCTGAAATACAACGTCCACTATTCAAAGTGCCGTCAGTGCGAACAAGAAGTGACCGAGACGTGTAACCAATGGCACCCCATACCATGACGCCGGGTGATACGCCAGTATGGCGATGACGAATACACGCTTCCAATTTGCGTTCACCGCGATGTCGCCAAACACGGATGTGACCATCATGACGCTGTAAACAGAACCTGGATTCATCGGAAAAAATGACGTTTTGCCATTCGTGCACCCAGCTTCGTCGTTAAGTACACCATCGCAGGCGCTCCTGTCTATGATGCAGCGTCAAGGGTAACCGCAGCCATGGTCTGCGAGCTGATAGTCCATGCTGCTGCAAACGTCGTCGAACTGTTTGTGCAGATGGTTGTTGTCCTGCAAACGTTATTATCTGTTGATTCAGGGATCGAGACGTGGCTGCACGATCCGTTACAGCCTTGCGGATAAGATGCCTGTCATCTCGACTGCTAGTGAAACGAGGCCGTTGAGATCCAGCATGGCGTTCCGTATTATCCTCCTGAACCCACCGATTCCATATTCTGCTAACAGTCGTTGGATCTCGACCAACGCGAGCAGCAATGTCGCGATACGATAAACCGCAATCGCGATAGGCTACAATGCGACCGTTATCAAAGTCGGAATCGTGATGGTACGCATTTCTCCTCCTTACACGAGGCATCACAACAACGTTTCACCAGGCAACGCCGGTCAACTGCTTTTTTTGTGTATGAGAAGTCGGTTGGTAACTTTCCTCATGTCAGCACGTTGTAGGTGTCGGCACCGGCGCCAACCTTGTGTGAATGCTCTGAAAAGCTAATGATTTGCATATCACAACATATTCTTCCTGTCTGTTAAATTTCCCGTCTGTAGCACGTAATCTTCGTGGTGTAGCAATTTTAATGGCCAGTAGTGTAGCAGTTGTGGGCCGTCTTGCCCTGGGAGAAGATTCGACAGCTTCATAGCGTTCTCCTCCATTGGATCAGCACATGCATCCAGATCAGAGGGGATGTAATCTCAAACTGGTAAGTACGCCCCCTACTGCCACGTTCTGTGTGAATTTCACTCGATTTTTTTTAATCGCCGAAATAACATCACATATCCTCTCAGTCCGTGAATCTTCATTGTGTTTGCTCCTCCTCTTCTAAATGCTGCAAGTTTTTTGTCAAGTAGCACATCGCACTATCTGAAGCGGCAGCAGGAATTTTGGGCTAGCATCATGACTGGGTTTTCTGTTCGCTATGAGCAATCATCTCACTATCCTGCTCTTCAGTCACACCTGCTCTCCTGATTATAGTTTAAATGCAGTCGAAGTACCCTTTCGCCGCGCGGGATTGGCCGAGCGGTCTTGGGCGCTGCAGTCATCGACTGTGCGGCTGGTCCCGGCCGAGGTTCGAGTCCTCCCTTGGGCATGGGTGTGTGTGTTTGTCCTTAGGATAATTTAGGTTAAGTAGTGTATAAGCTTAGGGCCTGATGACCTTAGCAGTTAAGTCCCATAAGATTTCACACACATTTGTACATTTTTTTGTCCCCATTCACAGGGTGCACCTGGGCGTTACCTAAAAATTTTCAGAGGTTTCACAGAGACAATTTCTGAGCATTTTAGTCTAAGAAAGGCGTTGTCTCTGGGCGCTCGTTACAGACTAATGATGTAGTTATGATTTATTCAGTTTGTTATACCAATTACCTTTGTTTCCGTGTAAATGCTATCACAGTGAAAACGCCTGTTATATGCAGTCACCGAAACGCATTACATCAAACACAGAGTAAAGCAACAACCCTCAGATGCAAAAATGACCTGACGTTAGGGTGGTCAGAGCGGGAACAGTTCGGCATTTCATCGTCGCGCCGCCCTTCCATTGCGTTCAGTGACCTCTTACACGTGGAGCACATCTGCCAACTCTCTATAAGTAAAACTACCCATACTACTGAATCTTACTGTTAACGTACTATTATCACTGGATCACTGGCGGAAAAAAAGCCGAGACAGAACCGAGCAGTACTGAACATAAGCCTGAGAACAGAGACTGAAGTGGGTGCTACTACTGTTCTTAACAGCGGGGACCTCGAGTGAATGGAACAAGTTTTTACGCAAACAAGCTACACAGCCATGTCGTCGACATCTTCACTGTTGTGCAGGAAAGTAGAAACTATTTTTTCTTATTTTTGCTAAAACTGTATTCTCATTATATACTAAGATGGTATCTGTTCTTTCGGACATGTCCAAAAGAACAGATACCATCGGTGATCATGCAGCTCGTTAGACTGAAATTACAATGAAATGAACACCCTTAGCTGCTTACAGATGAAAATTTGTGCCTCGACCGGGACTCGAACCGGGGATCTCCTTCTTACATGGCAGACGCTCTATCCATCTGAGCCACCGAGGACACTGAACATAGCGCGACTGCAGGGATTTATCTCTGGCACGCCTCCCGCGAAACCCACATTCTCAACGTATTGTCCCGCACTACATTAGTATACACATAGTTAAGGCTCACCGGCCACTTGACCATCTTCTTCTTCTGTGCGAATGCACAAACAGTGCCCGAACTGTTACGGGAATCGGCAACGCGCCGCGAGTAATGAGTATAATGAGCGGGGGCACTATGAATGTAGTGCGGGACAATACGTTGAGAATGTGGGTTTCGCGGGAGACGCGCCAGAGATAAATCCCTGCAGTCGCGCTATCCTCTGTGTCCTCGGTGCGGCAGGCGGCAGAGAGCGGCCTGAGCTGGCGAGGCGAGCGCATCGCTGCCGTTGCGCGCTTAGCCTACTCAGCCGTTGAGAGCTCGCGAAGAGGTTTTCTGTGCTGTAGGCGCCGCGGAGAGCAGATTGTCGTGCGTTGTTCTTACAACGCGTGCAAATTGTCGTGTTCCGCGCCTCGCAGCATGGGAAAGAAGGGTGCGCAGAGGAAACCTGCCGCTACGAAGGGTCCTTCGGTTGTGCAACTCACCGAGTCTGCCGACCATGCGAGGAACTCCCGTGAAGACGAGTCGCGGCCTGCTCCCCCTTTGTACGTCAAGTGCAAAGGCGCGTGGACAGCGCTGTTCGACACCATCACGAATTGCGCTCGGAACGAGGTGGTCTACGAGTCTGTCGATACAGACTCGCTGATCTGCGTTCGAGCTGCAAACGTGGCCGACCACAGGGCGATCAAGGTCGCAGTGGCCGACCACGTCGTCGACGCACCGCCGGCGCGTGATAAGGCACCTTCCGTCGGAAGGATGAAGACGACCGAGGCACTCCTCAGGGGGTTGCCTTGGTGCTGTGACGAGGCAGCGGTCCGGGAAGGGCTGCTGCGAGCCGGGTTTGGTTGTGCAGCCGCAAGGCTGCACAACCGGACCAACAGGAAGAGGGCGCCGCTCTATGCCGTGACTGTGCAAACGGTCGACGGCGGGAGCGACATCTTCGACTTGCGGAAGTTGCTGGGCTTCCCTGTGACGACAGAGACTCTCCCAACCGCCATGGACCCTCTGCCCCAGTGCTTCAGGTGCCAGGGCGAGGGCCATGTAGCGAAGTATTGCCGCAACGCGGCGCGGTGCGTCAAGTGCTCAGGCGAGCACGACAGCCGCGTCTGCGACCGCGGCAGCAACGCTCTGCCGACTTGTGTCCGGTGTGGCGGCCCGCACGTCGCCAGCTGGCGCGGTTGTGCGGCTTTCTCAAGCCGCACCCAAACCGGGGGCGGCGAAGCGGCCGCGGCCGCACCGACGCAGCAGCAGAAGAGAAGACGACGTCGGAAACGGCGTAGGGCGCAGCGCAGCCCGGCGCAGCTGAGGGACGGCGCAGTAGCAGATCCACCTGCCAGGGGCAGGGACGGCCGCTCGGAAACGGGCAGCCAGGACGCAGCTCGCCCTCCCGTGAAGAAGTGTGACCTCGAACTCGGCGCCGCCGTGAAGGAGGCCACAGCAGCCCTCAAAGCCGTCATGGCGGCGGAGAGGGCTGCCTTCGCAGCCGCCGTGGCTGCAGAGAAGGTGGAGGCCTTGAGGCAACTGCGAGCAGTCTTCGCCCAAGGCCTCAGCGCAGTCGTACCTGCGAACACTCCTGCGACCTCGCAGAAGGACGTTCGCGCGCCTATCCCAGCGGTTGTCCCAGCAGCACCGCAGGTGAGAGGCGCAAAGAAGACAACCGCCGCCCCAGCGGAACCGGTGGCGACGCCGACCGCTACGGCAGCGACCATCATCGCGACAGCAAGAGCGAACGGCGCACCTTTCTCCGACGCTGGAGCGGCGCAGCTCACTGAGACAGCGGCGCGTCTTGACGCTGTAGTGCAGAAGGGCTGCGCCGTGCAGTAGAGGAGAACGCTGAACGGTAGCCGATCGCCGCCGTTCTGCACCAGCCTGATGAAGCTGCACCAAGTCACTGACGACAAGGCGCAGCAGAGGGCCTAACAGCAACGCATGCGTTGCCGCGCCGAACTTTTATGTTACAGGGAGGAAGCCACTGCGGCCGGCCCAGGAGACTACAAGCGAGCCCAGCCGCAGCAACCGGACTGACCCAGCTAACGACCACGCAGTACATAGGTAACGTTGCACGATACCTCACGCTAACCTTCCCTCACCTTGCATGCTCTGTCGCAGCTAGCAAGCCGCTACTGCCCTTACTACCCGTCCTACTGTCGCAGAGGTTTTTTTCCCTTGGCGCTGGCCTTGGCACTTTTTTTCCTCTGCCCTTACAACCGCTACCCTTCAATCGTTTTCGACCACTTCTATCTCCTGATGGACCATGTTAATGAGTAGTCTTACCCAGACGCATGGATAACATCACAGCCTGCATCCTGTGACGCCTGATTCAAATACTAACATGCTTACGGAGGTGACAGTAGAACTTTTGGTTTGGTCACCACGTTGGTGCGGGCGTGGAGGGGCCCCATCCTCCTTTGCTGTGTCCTCGGTGGCTCAGATGGATAGAGCGTCTGCCATGTAAGAAGGAGATCCCGGGTTGAAGTCCCGGTCGGGGCAAACATTTTCATCTGTCCCCGTTGACGTATGTTAACGCCTGTAAGCAGCTAAGGGTGTTCATTTCATTGTAATTGTATACTCATTATTGTGGTTTCGGCCGCCATCCTGTCGACCGCACTTTCAAACACGCGCGCCTCCAATTACACCGCCGTGTTTTATACAGTCGCCGCCGCGGCACGAGGTCGCTGCCACGAAGGATTACTCTGCTGCCAATGAGATGCAAACATCACATGCAGCAATTCAAGTCATCCTTGGCCTGCCTAGTGTCAAAGTCACGCCTATCGGGGTTAGCTCAGCGAGCAAGGGTGCACAGTAGGTTTATACAATCACTGACGCACCTGTGACGCTGCAGGCAGTAAAGGGTTTTGGTCATGAGTAGCCATTAGAACTAAGTAGAGTACCAATAGAATAGAAATTGCCCATTGTTAAACTGTACTGTAGGTCACTTGTATTACCTGTAGTTAGTTGCTAACAATAATGACATTGTAACATCCTAGGAGCAACTAATCTTGTATGGTGGTGGGTTGCATATGTATATTAGAAAGATGAATAAGGAATTTAATATATATATATATATATATATATATATATATATATATATTAAATTCCTTATTCGTCGTCTTTATATATATATATATATATATATATATATATATATATATATATATATATATATATATATATATATATCCCCTCTCGGGAGCTCCAGAGGCGGGTGTACTTAATTTCGAACATTCATGCACTGAGCCCATTTTGTGCCAGCTGAATAACATTTACAGACTTTCATAGTGGCCAGGGCACGACGTCTTCTGAAGAGACATTGTGTTGAAGAGTGACAGATTTATAAACCTTTGGTATCTGTATATATTTCTACATTCAAATCTACTGTTAGCAACTGACGCAAGTAATACCGCAACAAAGTTGTGTATTATTTTTACCATTTGATACTAGATGTAGAATAAAATGACATCTAAATTTTCTTTATTTAAAAGTCGTCTAGATCGCAGCCGATGTTAACTTCTCGTCGATTTCGGGCTTTTAATTACGGGCCATCATCAGAGACTGCACTGTAATAACCAAAGTAACAGTGCTGTATTACAGAGAGAAGTCAGTGTTGTAAAAGTTTATTCTAAATAACTTTGACAGCTGACAGACATATCAACCTGGATGTCTCGATGGAAACGGTGTCTTAATACGTTATTACAGGCACCAATAGGTGAAACACGTATACAACGATGTATTTAGATCTTCCTAGTGTTTTTTGAAAACTTTAAGTTACTGACTGCTTATAGAAATGAGTCAATATGTATAATTTTCGTACTAATACGCCATACATTTGGTTTCATTATGAATAAATGGCAGTAGCTATAGAACTAACGATCTTATAGTGCTAATTATTTCATCCAGGCGACGCATTGGACCTCAGTTAACGAATTACACTAGACTGTCATGCTTTTTATGAGACGGGCTGTAACATACACTATGTGCCATAATTCGATTCTTGATCAGTTAAATTTAAAATATAAACAATTAAGTATGAAGAATCAAATGATATTAAATCGTTACCCATTGGCTGATGGCGATGCCTTGAGCTCTGGAGTGCGCTATCTCTACCATCGTCGTCATCCACATGGGTAACGACACATCGCTCTAGAAAATACTTTTACAAAAGTGACTTCTCTATGTAATATTGCACTGTCACTTTGGTTATTACAGTGCAATCTCTGATGATGGCCCATAAATAGAAGGCCGAAATCGGTCAGAAGTTAACATCGGTTGCGATCTAGACTGCTTTTAAATAATTTTATCACAATAAGATCACCGTTCTCGCACAGAGTCATATAAAATTCTAAATTTTCTGTTCATGAACTACATCTGTTCCTCGCTCCTGTACTCACTAAAGAACCACACAGCGTGGAAAGGAAGATATAACAATTATGAAATGGAAGTGTTAATTAACAAATATTGAATTACTTTTGAATGCATTACGGGAACAGCAGTGATCAATGTCTTGTAAATAATTACTATTAAAAACAGTCTTGATCACGATTTGTTTAACAAGGTGACCGGTTTCGACCACTGCTGTGGTCATCTTCAGTACACTACTAGTAGTGATTCTCCAACGGAAAGAGGTTCCTACTCAATGGTCTGAAGATGACCACAGCAGTGGTCGAAACCGGTCACCTTGTGAAATAAATAGTAATTATTAAATAAATAGTAATTATTAACAAATATTGAATCATATTTCAATTTTTAACTAGCTGAACTAGCAGAGTCGCCCAGATATGCATTTATTCGGATCTTGAAGTGTTGCTACTAGCGATATTACTAGTCTTTTAAGCTGCGCACTTAGCTACGAGCAACTGTGATGATAAATTAAAAATGTTTAGTGTTAACAGAGCTCGGCAATATTCTAATCTTCAAAGCCGAATTCTTTTCATTGCGTTGTACTAACTTAGGAAATTCAGCTAAAATGCTGTAAGTATGAAGAAAATCGAAGAAGGGTAGTCGGTGAGATCGCCCTTGTAGGACAGGACCAGCGAGCGCGCTGGACGAGTCGTTACCTGAGTCGATGGCCTGCGCGACGGTGTCGGCGGGGTCGACCCACCAGACAGGGGGGTTCACCGGCGCCCCCTCGCTGACTGCGCGCCGCATGGCGGCCAGGATGGCGTCCGCGTACTGTGCGTGCAGCGCCGTGTAGCGCCGGCTGATCTCCACCGTCTGCAACGAAGCCGCACCGAAACGTGGCGTCAGCAGCCTCGCAAAAGAGACCGAGGGCGGCATAAAACAAGAGGGCTAAAGAAAGATACGTCCACAAGCTGCATAACCTCCAATATACGTAGCTAACGAGTCCAGATTACCAGAGCAAAATACACTCCTGGAATTGGAAAAAAGAACACATTGACACCGGTGTGTCAGACCCACCATACTTGCTCCGGACACTGCGAGAGGGCTGTACAAGCAATGATCACACGCACGGCACAGCGGGCACACCAGGAACCGCGGTGTTGGCCGTCGAATGGCGCTAGCTGCGCAGCATTTGTGCACCGCCGCCGTCAGTGTCAGCCAGTTTGCCGTGGCATACGGAGCTCCATCGCAGTCTTTAACACTGGTAGCATGCCGCGACAGCGTGGACGTGAGCCGTATGTGCAGTTGACGGACTTTGAGCGAGGGCGTATAGTTGGCATGCGGGAGGCCGGGTGGACGTACCGCCGAATTGCTCGACACGTGGGGCGTGAGGTCTCCACAGTACATCGATGTTGTCGCCAGTGGTCGGCGGAAGGTGCACGTGCCCGTCGACCTGGGACCGGACCGCAGCGACGCACGGATGCACGCCAAGACCGTAGGATCCTACGCAGTGCCGTAGGGGACCGCACCGCCACTTCCCAGCAAATTAGGGACACTATTGCTCCTGGGGTATCGGCGAGGACCATTCGCAACCGTCTCCATGAAGCTGGGCTACGATCCCGTACACCGTTAGGCCGTCTTCCGCTCACGCCCCAACATCGTGCAGCCCGCCTCCAGTGGTGTCGCGACAGGCGTGAATGGAGGGACGAATGGAGACGTGTCGTCTTCAGCGATGAGAGTCGCTTCTGCCTTGGTGCCAATGATGGTCGTATGCGTGTTTGGCGCCGTGCAGGTGAGCGCCACAATCAGGACTGCATACGACCGAGGCACACAGGGCCAACACCCGGCATCATGGTGTGGGGAGCGATCTCCTACACTGGCCGTACACCACTGGTGATCGTCAAGGGGACACTGAATAGTGCACGGTACATCCAAACCGTCATCGAACCCATCGTTCTACCATTCCTAGACCGGCAAGGGAACTTGCTGTTCCAACAGGACAATGCACGTCCGCATGTATCCCGTGCCACCCAACGTGCTCTAGAAGGTGTAAGTCAACTACCCTGGCCAGCAAGATCTCCGGATCTGTCCCCCATTGAGCATGTTTGGGACTGGATGAAGCGTCGTCTCACGCGGTCTGCACGTCCAGCACGAACGCTGGTCCAACTGAGGCGCCAGGTGGAAATGGCATGGCAAGCCGTTCCACAGGACTACATCCAGCATCTCTACGATCGTCTCCATGGGAGAATAGCAGCCTGCATTGCTGCGAAAGGTGGATATACACTGTACTAGTGCCGATATTGTGCATGCTCTGTTGCCTGTGTCTACGTGCCTGTGGTTCTGTCAGTGTGATCATGTGATGTATCTGACCCCAGGAATCTGTCAATAAAGTTTCCCCTTCCTGGGACAATGAATTCACGGTGTTCTTATTTCAATTTCCAGGATTGTAATATTACCGCAGCTCCAGCGCGTAAGCCCATTTTCATCCTGATCACTGGACGAGTCTATGCTTTTTTTGTGCCGAATGGAGAGTAACCTTAGTTGACCGTCGCACCTCATTACTACGAGGATTGCCCTGAAGGAAAATTGTGGACATTAATCACTGGTTCCTAGCCAGTTCTTTGTCACTAAACTTTGAAAAAACATACTACATGCAGTTCAGAACTTGTAAGGGGTGTCCCAAGAGTATATGTCTAACATACGATGACAAGAAGATAGAAGAAGTGGACAGTGTTAAATTCTTGGGATTACAGCTTGATAATAAATTCAACTGGGAGGAGCACACCACAGACCTGCTGAAGCGTCTTAACAAATCTCTGTTTGCAATGCGAATTTTGTCAGACATAGGGGATATAAAAATGAAAAAGCTGGCATACTATGCTTACTTTCATTCCATAATGTCATATGGGATTATTTTTTGGGGTAATTCATCAAGCCAAGCTAAAGTTTTCCGGGTACAAAAACGTGCAGTAAGAATTATATGTGGTGTGAACTCAAGAACATCCTGCAGAAGCCTGTTTAGGGAACTAGGGATACTAACTACTGCTTCCCAATATATTTATTCCTTGGCGACAACATCGATGTACTGTGGAGACCTCACGCCCCACGTGTTGAGCAATTCGGCGGTACGTCCACCCGGCCTCCCGCATGCCCACTATACGCCCTCGCTCAAAGTCCGTCAACTGCACATACGGTTCACGTCCACGCTGTCGCGGCATGCTACCAGTGTTAAAGACTGCGATGGAGCTCCGTATGCCACGGCAAACTGGCTGACACTGACGGCGGCGGTGTACAAATGCTGCGCAGCTAGCGCCATTCGACGGCCAACACCGCGGTTCCTGGTGTGTCCGCTGTGCCGTGCGTGTGATCATTGCTTGTACAGCCTTCTCGCAGTGTCCGGAGCAAGTATGGTGGGTCTGACACACCGGTGTCAATGTGTTCTTTTTTCCATTTCCAGGAGTGTATAACAAAACAAACGTACATGATATTTGAAGAATAGCGTTTGTGATCTTATTGCTTAGGCATAAGTAAAATATTATAATACAACCAATTATTACACACAAACACACACAGCACAACTTTGCTTCCGCCGCCTTTTTCCCAACATTTGAGGCTTTAATGAAACAAATTGGTTACTCATGTATCATTCAATGTATTTTCCAACGCTGGGCACTAATTTCTCCCATCTTTCGGGCAGTGTGCGAATCCCGCGTCGAAAAAATTGTTCATATTTTGAAGCGATCCACGAATCGACCCAATTTATGACTTCTTCATGAGATCGCAAGTGTTGGTCAGACAGGCAACGCGCGATTGATCTAAACAGGTGATAGTCAGAGGGAGAAATGACTGGAGAATATGGCGGGTGGGGTAGGACTTCCCATTTTAACGTCTCCAAGTACGTTATGACCTCTTTTGCAACGTGGGGTCGAGCGTTGTCATGCTGCAAAATCACTTATCTTGTCTCTCGCTGAACTGCGGTCGTTTGTCTTTTACTGCTCTGATCAAACGCATTAATTGTGTTCGATAACGATCACCTGCGATTGTTTCACTTGGTTTTGAAACCTCACAGTACACGACGCCGAGCTGGTCCCACCAAATTCAGAGCACGATCTTGGAGCCGTGAATATTCGGTTTAGCCGTCGACGCGGAAGCACGGCCGGGATATCCCCATGATTTTTTGCGTTTAGGGTTATCGTATTAACCCATTTTTAGTCTCCTGTCACAATACGATGCAGAAATCCCTTCCGTTATTGCCTCTGAAGCAACTGTACACAAACACACAAACGCCGTTTAACGTCTCTAGGTTGCAGCTCACACGGGACCCACGTTTCTTCTTTCTGAATCATGCCCATAGCCTTGAAGCGTTTCCAAATGGCCTGCTGTGTCACTCCCAACAATCGTACCAATTCTTGAGTTTGACGCAAGCCTTCACTCAGCAATGTCCCCAATACTGCATCTTTGAAAACATTCTGTCTTCCACCACTATGCTGGTCTACGACGTTAAAATCAGCGTTCTTCAAGCGTGGAAACCACTCACGACACGTTCTTTTACCAATAGCGTCCTTACCATACATACTTGGTAGCATTCGATGAGACTCAGCCGCTGTTTTCTTCATATTGAAGCAAAACAGTAACACTGCAGCAAATGACGAGAATTAGGCTCGTAAACTGACATGTTAAATTAAGATGCGATCTGTTTCTTTCGACCGCTACTTGCCGTTGTCGCCACCTATCGGCAAACGGCGGAAGCAAAGTTGTACACCTTGTATATTCCAACGTCGCCCGCCAAGAGACAGCGCAGTGGCATATCTACCACAACATAACCAGTGTCTACTCTTTAATAGGGAAATCTCGCAGCCAGAAGGCTCGGTGTAGTGCAAACGCTTAAAATAAGGAGGCAGTTGTGCTACGGTGATCCACTCGTGCCTCCTACAGCCTAGCGAGTTTGAAAGGTCAAATTTTAGTCTTCCAAGTGGCGGGATGGTCCGTTCGGAGAAATGCCACACACGCTGGATGTGCTGCTTCAATTGTGCAACGATGCTGTTATCTGTGGTTACGTGAACATTCTCACACCTGTAGATGGGATTCTGGACGTCCACTAGCACACACACCCACCAAGATGGTCGTATTGTAAGGGCAGCATTTACAGATCGCACAGGTACCATAGCACAGGTAAGAGGACTTGTGAGCCCAGGCGTGTCAACACGAACTGCTGCGAACCAGTTATTAGCAGTGGAACTATGGGCACGCACAACTCTAGCCCGTCTGCCACTGACGCCCAAGCACCGAAGTGCACGGTTCGACTGGTGCCGTCGGAGGATCACTTGAAAGATGGAATGGTTCGCCGTGTTTTTCAGTGATGAACGCAGATTCTGCCTCCATGCAAGTGATGCTTATACGACGTAGAACTGGATAGTGCTGTCGCATGAAGTGCATTCGTTCAAGACGCACTGGCCCCACCCACGACTTATGATCTGGAGTGCGATAAGCTACAACTCCCGTTCGTCTTCGTGGAGTTTCTGTAGGGTACGCTAATCCGCTCTCAGTAGGTGCAGAATGTTGTTAGACCAGTCTTTTTGACGTTTTTGCAACAGGAAGGTGATGTTTCCAGAATGAGGTTTTCACTCTGCAGCAGAGTGTGCGCTGATATGAAACTTCCTGGCGGATTAAAACTGTGTACCGGACCGAGACTCGAACTCGGGATCTTCCACCAGGAAGTTTCATATCAGCGCACACTCCGCTGCAGAGTGAAAATCTCATTCTGGAAACATCCCCCAGGCAGTGGCTAAGCCATGTCTCCGTAATATCTTTTCTTTCAGGAGTGATAGTTCTGCAGGGTTCGCAGGAGAGCTTCTGTAAAGTTTGGAAGGTAGGAGACGAGATACTGGCAGAAGTAAAGCTGTGAGGGCGGGGCGTGCGTCGTGCTTGGGTAGCTCAGTTGGTAGAGCACTTGGCCGCGGAATGCAAAGGTCCCGAGTTCGAGTCTCGGTCCGGGACACAGTTTTAATCCGCCAGGAAGTTTCAGGAAGGTGATGTGTTGTTCGAACAGTATAATGCTTCTGAAACTCAACATGGTCTGCAAGACATGCGGAAAATTCCCTGACCATCAAGATCTCTGGACTTGTCTCGAACCGAGCACATGTGGTATTTGATGCGACGACAAGTGACTAAGTGACTCGTGCGAGTCTTCAACCAACGGGTCTTACAGAACTACATGAACAGGTGAAGCACGCATAGCATAACGTATTCCAGGACAGTATTCGTCATCTGTACGACCGACGAGATGCCAGAGTCAACACGTGCATGGCCGCCCGTGGAGGCTACACCACGTACTAATATCTGTATTTCAGCTTGGTTCGATATCTGGTACCTCAAAACCACTTGTGCTGTCGATCTGTAAAAGTAATCATTTCATGTACTCCTTAAGCACTTTTTCAACAATAAATCTTGAGTGATAATTATTTTCAGCCATAGTGGCTATGTTTGCGAACCGTGACTGTGTGGGATAATTATTTATTTCATGTTTCTGCTACCAGACACTTTTTATCTTATGCTTAATCTAACATAATACAACGCGTTTCGAACATGTTCTGTTTCTCTTCAAGCGTTTATAATACATAGAGAAATGTTACAGTCTTAAACTAGATTGATCTAGAACACTTTGTCCATTGTTTTCACTGTAGATGCTGGTGTAGCACTTGGGGGAAAGGAGGGGGGCAGTGTACATCTAGAAATCGAAATCAGTGATGTCTTCTGCTGGTTTTCTTCTTTGTTGTTGAATATGTATATCACAGCCTGTATCCGATGCGGATAGATTTGCATCAGTTATGTGTTACGAAAATAGTGTGCAAGGCTTTTATATGACAGCTGATCACTTACAATTTCATCTTCTTGCTGCTTCACTTGCATCACTGGTGTAATGGCGGAGCTGTTGATTGACATTACACTATTGCACATTACATTTTGTCACTGATTGCCACTGCACAAATTGCTTCGATTTTATACACACAACACAATATGGCGGACTGTAGCATGTGTCTGTATCGATTATCGAGGTTTTGTATCGATATTCTTGGTTCTAGTCAATTATTTACATTGACATGTCTTGAATTGGAAGAGATCAACTTAGTGAAATAACTGTACTCAAAAACTCAAAATTCTTCAATAATCTTGAGCCAGTTCTAACACAATACATTCAAGAAATGTCAATACTGGACGGCAGTTTCCCATCACGCTGTTGACCCTGATATGCAACAGTGCTGCTTTAATCCGCAGCCACATGTTCGTGATGCCTTTCTATCTCGCAGTATTCCATGACAGGGATTGTAATTAAAGTTAATTATCGGGTAGTTATCTGTAGTAAGACAAGTAATGGACTGCCACGTATGACATCACAAGAGCACCTCTTATGAACACATGTTCATATGTCATATGTCAGAACGTATGCCTTGTAGGACCCATGATCATCAGACATTTTTGTCTTCTTTTGATACATACTGCCATCCCCTGTGAGCCGTGGTGCCATTGAATTAGTAGACTGTTCTGTCTGACGCCACTGGCTCAGGTGTAGTATCGACTATCCCCCTTGCGGCCCCATTGCCAACATCTCTGAGGAAGAGTTGGTATGTCTGGGTTGTGCCTGATTAGATTAGATTAGATTATTTTTTTCGTTCCATAGATCCATGCTGAGGAGATCCTCGTGGATGTGGAACATGTCAATTTTTTTAAGCTGAGATAACAATACTAATAGTATGAATATATACAATACATCATTTGTTTCTATTAAAAAAATCGTCAATCGAGTAGAAGGAGTTGGCCACTAGTAATTCTTTCAGGCTCCTTTCAAACTGATCTTTATTTGTAACTAAATTTTTTATGTTTGTTGGCAAATTATTGAAGATGAGTGTTCCTGAGTAGTGGACCCCTTTTTGAACTAAAGCAAGTGCTTTTAAGTCCTTGTGCAGATCATTTTTGTTCTTGGTATTGTATATATGAACTGAGCTGTTTGTTGGAAAACGAGATATATTATTTAGGACAAATTTCATTAAGGAGTAAATATACTGAGAGGCAGTAGTTGGTATACCCAGTTCATTGAAGAGGTTTCTACAGGACGTCCGTGAATTTACTCCACAAATAATACGTATTACATGCTTTTGGACTCTGAAAACTTTTGTTTGACTTTAAGAGTTACCCCAAAATATTATACCATATGACATTATGGAATGAAAGTAGGCAAAGTATGCAAGCTTCTTCATTTTTATGTCGCCTATGTCTGCTAACACTCGAATTGCAAATACAGATTTGTTAAGGCGCTTCTGCAGTTCTGTGGTGTGCTCCTCCCAACTGAATTTATTATCAAGTTGCAAACCCAGGAATTTAAGACTGTCAACCTCTTCTATCTGCTCTTCTTCATACTTTATGATGCTGGGTGGAAACCTCTTACAGGTTCTGAATTGCATAGAGTAAATCTTTTCGAAGTTTAATGTCAGTGAGTTGGCTTTAAACCATTTATTAACATCCATCAAAATATCATTAGCTGATCTTTCTAGAACTACACTCGACGTACTATTTATTGCAATACTTGTGTCATCTGCAAACAAAACGAACTCGGCTTCTGGCAGTGTAACTGATGAGAGATCATTAATGTACGAGGGCAGTTCAATAAGTAATGCAACACATTTTTTTTCTGAAACAGGGGTTGTTTTATTCAGCATTGAAATACACCAGGTTATTCCCCAATCTTTTAGCTACACAACACTATTTTTCAACGTAATCTCCATTCAATGCTACGGCCTTACGCCACCTTGAAATGAGGGCCTGTATGCCTGCACGGTACCATTCCACTGGTCGATGTCGGAGCCAACGTCGTACTGCATCAATAACTTCTTCATCATCCGCGTAGTGCCTCCCACGGATTGCGTCCTTCATTGGGCCAAACATATGGAAATCCGACGGTGCGAGATCGGGGCTGTAGGGTGCATGAGGAAGAACAGTCCACTAAAGTTTTGTGAGCTCCTCTCGGGTGCGAAGACTTGTGTGAGGTCTTGCGTTGTCATGAAGAAGGAGAAGTTCGTTCTGATTTTTGTGCCTACGAACACGCTGAAGTCGTTTCTTCAATTTCTGAAGAGTAGCACAATACACTTCAGAGTTGATCGTTTGACCATGGGGAAGGACATCGAACAGAATAACCCCTTCAGCGTCCCAGAAGACTGTAACCATGACTTTACCGGCTGAGGGTATGGCTTTAAACTTTTTCTTGGTAGGGGAGTGGGTGTGGCGCCACTCCATTGATTGCCGTTTTGTTTCAGGTTCGAAGTGATGAACCCATGTTTCATCGCCTGTAACAATCTTTGACAAGAAATTGTCACCCTCAGCCTCATGTCGAGCAAGCAATTCCGCACAGATGGTTCTCCTTTGCTCTTTATGGTGTTCGGTTAGACAACGAGGGACCCAGCGGGAACAAACCTTTGAATATCCCAACTGGTGAACAATTGTGACAGCGCTACCAACAGAGATGTCAAGTTGAGCACTGAGTTGTTTCATGGTGATCCGTCGATCATCTCGAACGAGTGTGTACGCACGCTCAGCCATTGCAGGAGTCACAGCTGTGCACGACCGGCCCGCACGCGGGAGATCAGACAGTCTTGCTTGACCATGCGGCGATGATGACACACGCTTTGCCCAACGACTCACCGTGCTTTTGTCCACTGCCAGATCACCGTAGACATTCTGCAAGCGCCTATGAATGTCTGAGATGCCCTGGTTTTCCGCCAAAAGAAACTCGATTACTGCCCGTTGTTTGTAGCGCACATCCGTTACAGACGCCATTTTAACAGCTCCGTACAGCGCTGCCACCTGTCGGAAGTCAATGAAACTATACGAGACGAAGCAGGAATGTTTGAAAATATTCCACAAGATATTTCCGGTTTTTCAACCAAAATTGGCCGAGAAAAAAAATGTGTTGCATTACTTATTGAACTGCCCTCGTACACAAGAAAAATCAATGACCCTAAGATAAATCCTTGTAGGACACCACGTGTAATTTCTTCTCATTCTGATGATGACTGATGATTTAATTCACTAGTCCCTTGCACTGACACCCTTTGTTTCCTGTTAGCGAGGTATGACTTGAACGATTTTGCAGCATTGTCCGTGACTCCATAGAATTCTAATTTATTTAAAAGGATGTTGTGGTTCACACAGTCGAATGCCTTTGACAAATCACAGAAAATACCTCAGAAAATACCTCCTGTTTCTAACTTGTTATTTAATGAATTAAGTACATTTTCACTGTAGGTGTAAATAGCCTTCTCGATATCAGAACCGTTCAGAAATCCAAACTGTGTTCTTGATAATATGTTATTTGTGGTCAGATGGTTGAGAAGCTGCCTGTACCTTACTTTTTCTAAAATTTTTGAGAGTGCTGGCAAAAGTGAAATCGGCCTGCATATTTTAGCCAGTCAGGAAATGTCCCAGTTATAATTGACTGGTTGCACAAGTAACTTAGAATTGTAGTTAACTCACAAGAACATGCCTTAATTAACTTTGTTGATATTTCATCATAACCACTAGACTTCTTTGTTTTTAAAGATTTTATTATGGAAGTTATTTCTATTGGTAAAGTGAGTGACATATTCATGTACTTGAAGCTATTTGTAAAGGCTAGTTTCAGATATTCAAGGGCATTATTTACTGTTCCTGACAATCCCATTCTATCAGTAACGGATATAAAGTACTTGTTAAACAGATTTACCACACTATGCTCATCGGTTACTAATGTGTCATCTACCCTTAGTGCTATTTGCTCCTGTTCCTTTCTGGTTCTACCTGTCTCCTCTTTCACTATATCCCACACTGTTTTCATTTTGTTCCTTGACATTGCTATCTTCTTCTCGTATTGCATTTGTTTAGATGTCTGAATTACTTTTTTTAATATTTTACAGTATTCCTTGTATTTAGCTAAATCATCAGCATTGGAGCTATTCTTGGTCGACAGATACATTTTCCTTTTTGTCTTACAGGAAATCTTTATTCCTTGTGTAATCTATGGCTTCTGTTTAATATGGGTAACTTTTAGAGGAAAACAGTTTTCAGACATGGTACTGACATTGTTCATGAATGTGTTATATTTTTCATTCATGTCATGAGCACTATAAACATCTTTCCAGTTCATATCTTTAAGCAGTTTTCTAAAATGCTCAATTTTTGGTTGATTGACCACTCTCCTATACTCATATTTAGCACTCTTGATAATCTGCATAGAATTTACATCTAAAACAAGGAGCTGCCTGTCATGATCTGATAGTACATTTATAACAGGTTTTATGATATGATTTTGTTCCTTTGATTTGTCTATAAAAATGTTATCGATGGCTGTCCTTGAGGATTTAGTGATCCTAGTTGGAAAGTTTACACTGTGAGTTAGACTGAAAGACAACATTACTAACTGCAGTAAATGTTTACTGGAAGATTGCATTAGAAAGTCTGTATTAAAGTCACCAGCAACCAAAATTTCTTTGTTTCTTCCTGTTAAATAACCCAAAAGAGCTTCTAGATGATTTATGAATAGATTATAATTTCCTGCAGGTGCTCGGTAAATAGTTACTATTGTATGGGATCTGTTATGGAACTCTACTTCTGTTGCACATGCTTCTAGATGCTGCTCTAAACAGAATTTATTAATGTCAATATTCTTAAATTTATGGCAGTTTTTAATAAATGTAGCAACTCCTCATCCATTCATATCTACTCTGCAGAAGTAGGAAGCTATCTTAAATCCTGAAATGTCTAACATATCTATACCAGTGGTCACTTGATGTTCAGAGAGGCAGATTATGTCAGTTTGGTTAGATGAATTCATTTCATCGATACAAATGAGTATTTCATCAATTTTATTTCTGAGTCCCGGAATGTTCTGGTCTAATAAAGGTAACTGATGCTGCATAGTAATGGGATTATAACTGCTTTGGCGAAGATGAACTGCCAGTTTCTGATTACTTTATGTTAAACATTGTTTAAATGGAGGCTGTATGCCAAAATCTGACTCCTGTTCATATGTTTTCTCAAACTGAGTGTGTTTGCCAATCTCTCTTAAAACTCGTTTCCTTTCCCCCTTCCCTATCCTAAAAAAAGGCATCACTCTGACACCTGTGACCACTGGTATTTTACCTCTTGTGACAGTGTCCCCCCTTAAGTTTTCTGCAATCAACGCAGACAGTTTTCCCTTCCCTTCCCTATTGAGGTGAAGACTATGCCTAGTGTAGTCCCACCTATCGATAACATCCATAGGAATCAAACAAATATGAGACCCTATATCCGTCCTAAGCAGCCACTCCAACTCCAAGTTCACCCTCCCTGCGGAAGAGTTGAAATGAGGCCGATCATGGCGTCTCAACACAGATACAAATCTCACACTCGTATGCTTCGTTGCTGATGCTATCTTCACCAGGTCACTCTCTACGGAATATTCAGAGTCTCTGTCAATGCTATTTCCCAGACCGTCCACTATAACCACGTCATCCTCTTTTGTGAAATCCTTGCATAAAGAACCTACATCCTGTGTTACCTGACCCACATCTGCACTAGGCTTGAAAAAGTTTGTGACCTGGTACTCAGGACCTAGATTTTCCTGCAGTAGTTGGCCAACACCTCCACCATGGGAAATACCTAACAACAGAACTTTCTTTCTCTTTACAAATTTCCCTACCTTTTTCAAGTCGTTGAAAGCTTGTTGTGCCCTTTCTACAGCTTCAGCTACATGAGGCTCATCCGATTCTGACTGAGGCAACAGGTCAAATCTATTTTCGACAAAGCTGTCTGATGCTCTCCTTTGCCTGTACTCCCTATTCCCTGTTGCCGCTTCCCACCTCTGTTCACCCTTCTCCCTCTTTAACCTGTCCAGATCCTCCCTTGCCTTGTCTAGGTCAGCTTGAAGAGCTGCAATTTTCCCTTCCTGTTCCAGTATTTTCCTATTTCTACTGCAGATCCTACAATACCACTGGTGAGCCTCATTTATGTCCCCATTTACCACGCCACTACATTCGCCCCAATGAAAGAAACTGCAGCACCCATCACACCATACCGCGAAACTAACGATCGTACGGCATCTCACACACTTCTCACTCATGGTAAAAATAGAAATCGTATAAACTGATTTATGTACTGACTAAAACGTAAACAAAGGACCCTAGAAACTATTCAGGCAGATATAAATAAATTGAAAGAGTACTGAATAAAGAAACTGGTGATTACATATAAGTTTAGTTTAAGTCACTGTTTACTTACGATACGCGCGCGCGAAATTAAGCCTAAAATCCGTGCTGTAGGCGCGAGAAGGAAAATAAACTTCTTACCCCGTTTAATCTTCTTTAACACTTCACTGACACTTCCCCTAATGTAACAACACTTACAATATATTTATACCAACTGGAAACCTTTACCTATAAGTTTAATTGACTGCTTACTTACGATTCGCGCGCGTGAAATTAGGCCTAGGATTCGTGCTACAGGCGCGAGAAGAAAAATACGCTTCTTACCCCCTTTAATCTTATTTTATACTTCACTAACACTTCCACTAATTTAACAACACTTACATTATATTTATAACACCTGTACACGTTTAAAAATAGCTTAATAACAACGCTTTTTATAATTATTTATTGCAGCAAATACTCGAAGAGTCCGCGTCGGCGCAGTGTTGCCAACCAATCAACCCTTAGAAGTCTTTGCTTGCCGATATTTATAGGGGGTTCGGAGGCCCGAGATGGAGGCACGAAGTTTGGGGATTGGCAGTAGCATCGTGATAAGAGATGGTCGCGAGGTCCGAGCGGCCGAAGCCACGAGCTGTGCAAGGAGGGCCTGCGCAGAGCGAAGATACCGGAGTACTTCATGGGGGTCAGTGACGACTGCAAGCAGCAGGCCGACATCCCTTCGGTTGGTTGGCAACATTCGTGTCGGACGACCGCTCGTGGCCTAAAGTGCGCGTCATTTATGTTGGCGGCCGAGTTTAGGTTCGTTCTGCGCCTCTGACGTCACAAAACACAGTCAGCCAATGAACAGAGAACGATGTTGCCAGATCTCGACTGCAGAGCAGAATACGGACGAGTGTCTTCAGTTTTAGAAACGTTCAGTCATAAATAAAGTAATTGAACAAAAGCAATGTATTGGTAGCAGACTTCCTTTTATAGAAACTTTGGAAAAAGCATTCTTTATACCAATTGCTTCATATTCTGTTAATTAATTAAACAAAACAAGCAATAAGACTCCTAATTCAGGCGATAGCAAGGAAAGGTGTTTGCATCAATCTCACGAACCGCTTTTCCGCAATAAAGAACAGCGGTAATTGTTTATTTCCTATTGTACTTCGACGAAGTGTGAGTAATTCATAGTCATACCAACAGTGCTCGTCAGTATTTTGCTTGACGTGTTAGAGTCATCATGGAGTTATAATGCAGTACGAGCTGCGTTAGTGTAACGCTTAAGGCGTACCGGCACGGTAGCTCAGCGTATTCGGTCAGAGGGTTAGCACCCCCTTTGTAATAAAAAAACTGAGCTAATCGATCAAGAAAGAACTTACACGGATGTCTTACGACGTCCGCCCCGAGCGGATGCAACGAACAAAATGAGATTTAAAAAAAAAGGCGTTGGGCTAGTAAGTGAAAGGTTAAGAGTTCAAGCCTTGTGCAATGCTAAATATTTTCTTTATTTAAAAATAATATCGAATTGTCTTACTTCACGAATTTTATTCGTTTGAATGCAATTTTTTTTAAATTTCTAGTGCTTTGTCTCTTCATTAACCCTTTCGCTGCTGCAGACATGTGCTCCCCGCATTCCGCGCTGTGCGCGATTTTGTCATCACTGCACTGCTCGCCTGTGCAGACACATGGTGTTTCGACTTCTTTGACACACTTTATCATTCGATTTCACAAAAATCTGATTTTTACACATCTTCGTGACTGATACCTTCCCCCCATAAATGACTTCATTTTATTTCGATGGTCAACGCAGTTATTGTGCAGCATTAAAAGTAGTAAACCATTGCACGAAATTTTGAAGAGTTTGCAGAGGTAAAAGTCTATAGCGTATACTTTCCGTATGGTCGATTTTAGTTGCCACAATGTTGAGAATGAAATGTGGACAAGATACCTAAATTTCATATAAAATTTACTGAACAACAATATCTCATTTAATTTAAGTACCACATAGGTGTCGTATGTAATATTAAGAAATATTCCGTCTTTCGCGACTGTAATAAAAGTTTTATTTACACCGGGCGCGTTTGGCTTTATTTTATAGCACTTCAGTCAATGAAAGGTATGGCACATACACAATGGTACTCATGTTGTCTTTCTTGTTTTTGTTCCACAGTCGCAGTTTTACCAATGGTATTTCAATACCATTGGTAAAACTATTCCTCTTCTGCAACTGTAATAAAGCGACTTATTTAGACCAGATGCGTGTCTCTCTTTTGAAGCATCTTCAGTTGACAATATTTTGTCTCCTCCATTGCCAAGTCACCTTTCATAGTTTTGTGCTGCGGTAACACAATATTCAACGTTTGTGTCGGCTGATCAGTGTTTTAGCAAATAAATGTTGTTTGTGTGCGCCACACACAAAAATTATATTTGACATAGCTCAGACCACTTCACTGATAGACGGTATATTCAAGTCCCAATGTTTTTGTAAGTCCACAGTTTTGTTTAATTTATTTTGCCTACTTCCTTTTGATTGATTGAAGTGCTTTAAAATAAAGCCAAACGTGCCCGGTGTAAATAAAACTTTTGTTACAGTCGCGAAAGACGGAATATTTCTTAATATTACATATGACACCTATGTGGTAATTAAATTAAATGAGATATTGCTATACAGTAAATTTTATATGAAATTTAGGTATCTTGTCCACATTTCATTCTCAACATTGTGGCAACTAAAATCGACCATACGGAAAATATACTCTATGGACTTTTTCCTCTGCAAACTCTTCAAAATTTTGTGCAAAGGTTTACTATATTTAATGCTGCATAATAACTGCGTTGAACATCGAAACAAAATTAAGTCATTTATGGGGGGAAGATATCAGTCAAGAAGATGTGTAAAAAACAAATTTTTGGGCCAAATAGTTTTTGTGAAATCGAATGATAAGAGTGTCAAAGCAGCCGGAACACCATGTGTCTACACAGGCGAGCAGTGCAGTGACAAAATCGCGCACAGCGCGGAATGCAGGGTGCACGTCTTTGTAGCAGCGATAGGGTTAATGCGGCCGTGGAGGCTTTACTTCCTGAACTGCGCGCTCCCCCCTAAACCTAAGTTTGCGAACTATGCTACACTATGGCGCTGCTTCTCTTGGCGCGTGCGTCGTGTGCAACTGGCAACGCAGCAATCTCCCGCGTTTGGGCGGGCATGCGCGAGCCGCCAAGATAAAAGAATTCAACTATAGTTACCCTCTTCTACATGGCTTTCATCGGCTCCACTCAGTAACCGCTGCGACGCACCGTGGATCCATGCTGACAAAGGGGAGTAACATTCTGCAATCCTCGTGGTGATTTGTTTCATTGTCTACCTGCCCTCCTTATTATTTTCTGGTTTGTACCCAACTCTCAGAATTTTACTCGGTTGGATCATTTGGTCGTAAATATAGGCGTAGTATTTTACTAAGACACTAGTTGTCGTTTGAAAATTTGTCCTGCTGTTACATTGCCTTTCCTTTCTGGTTTGTACCCGATCATTAATGTTCTAATTAATCAGCTCTTGGTCGTAAAAACAGCCGGAACAGTTGTACTAAGGCACAGGTTTCTGTTAAACAAAAGAGGGAACTTGTGGTTATATTTAGCTGTTAACCGTTTCAATTCTTTGATTGTAATTGCATTTCTCAGTCATTAGTTGTAATCTGAACAACCTGTTGTACTAAGCTGTTGGTTACCGTGTTTGAAAGACCGGGTCATTATTGATGTATTTTAGCTGGATCTTGCGGTTCCGTCTAGTGAGTTCTCTTTTAATAAGTGTTCACAAGCAATGTTTTAAGACGTTCCTTCAGAGCTGTCTTAATAACTGACAATCAGTTTAACTTTGAAAATATTAACAGCGAACTGTCATCAGAGCTTTAGTCAGAATAAAATTGTCAGGAGGGACGGGTTGGGATCCAGCAGCACCTTGGTTGCCGATTGAAATTATGAGATTGGTTGCTTTTAAGTAAGCCTTATCATTGTCATATTGTTTGCTAATCTGTTTAACCTTTAAGCACAGGTGCGTATCTTAACCCCGAACCTTTCGACATGCAGCTTGAAAATTAAAAGTTAAGTCATCTGTTTTGAGTAATTGAATCACTCTTGTCATCAATTGTGCTTATATAGTTTTCATGTGTTGCAGAAGGGCATTTAATAAGACAGAGTGTGTCCAGCGCGGTAGTAAACACCGCTGTTTCACCCGAAACGGGTGGGCTGCAAGTCCGGCCGTCTTGTAATCTTTGTCATATTGTTTGCAGTTTTCCAATACTTCAGATTTCTTTGCAAAGATTCAAAGCCTATTTAACGTCAAAAGAATTTTGCAAGTTTGGTCATTTTGTTAAAGAAAATTTTATGGGTAATGCTTCGATTATTTGTAAAACACAGTTTATATATTGTTAAATAAACAGGCTGTGTTAAAAGAAAGTTATATTGTTAACCTTCCACGTTTTCCCTCAATTCCAGTAAGTACCACGTATCACCCTGACATATTGAATAGCTTTTTTTAACACCCTGCATACAGAGTTATTCCGTTACGAAGTTACAAACTTTCTAGGATGATGGAGAACAGAAAAATGCATCAGTTTGAGGTAAGGGTCCTTGCACCGGAATCGAACGAATCGGAAGTTATAAGCGACTTTGACAGTAAAACACATGCACTGGGAGTGCCGTTGCCAATATTGTAGGGTAGGTAACTTTCAGAGGTGGTAGTATGAGCCGAAATAAGAAAAAAGTCCAGTAAACATGGGCTCTAAAATGCGTACCTGAAGAGCTATGAGTACTTTTTCATCTTCGCTACTGTGAAATGCAGCCTCTATTGAACAAATGCCCATCGCTCCACAGGTATTCATTTTTGAGCCCTTGTTTACTGAACATTTTTTCTTGTTTCGGTTCATACTACCACTTGCGGAAGTTATCTACCCTACAATCTTAACTCGTAACTTTTGAGCAGCGAGGAAGATAATAGTTACATGTGTTATGGTTCCAAAAAGGGAAGAAATTTGGCACATTCGACCTAATGAGAGAACTGAATGTGTATCCTGAAATTTTACTGCATTTTTACAGAATGTCTCAAAAGTATTTCTCTATTGTATTAGACAAAGTGAAGGAGAACATTCAGAGAGATGCGATAAGAAATATTCATATGATTTTCTTTCGAACATAAGCTCAACTATTGCTAATTTTGTGAGAGATGTTCAAAACATTACGACACTTTTCCAAAATCTGATTATCCGTAAATATTTCACTGCTGTAGACAAGTAACTCCTCGTTACAGCGCATAGTTCCCTTCCACATGGTAGAGATTTTGCTCTTATCGAGAGAAACAAAACATACTTTCACCCTGAAAACTGGATTCCAGTCGTTGCCACCTCCAGGGCCAATGGGTCGTTCTGTGCAAAACAAGAGAACTAGAGTAAGTCTGCTGCAGAAGAGTTGTTTTAAAATAACAGAGTGTATCTGACCACACATTCCGTCTGACAGCCGTACTTTACCAAGGATGGGGAAGCGTCATAACATCCATCAGGCGTACACTTGTCAAAGCATTGCAAAGAATCCGAGAGGTACTGGGAAAAGAAATGTGCTGCTAGATAACGCTACAGTTTCCCCTTTATTATGTTATAAAATTCTGCCAGTAGAAAGTGCGAAGAATAAAGCCTTATTTGACTTGTGTCTTTAAATCCCAGCTGAAAAACGGAATTTTTGTGGGCAAGTACCAAGCGAATAGTGAATTTGCACGTATGTCTGGGAAAACTCATTCACTGAGGACAGAAATTATAATGCTGACTGTACATGTTTAGTATAATTGCAACAGGAATAGTATTAAATTTTTCCGTCTCTTCTGTTGCTCCTTTCACAGATTTGTATTGCAGTAAACATAACATGTTTTGACCTTCGTTGTTGTACCTTCTCAAAATAACGTTCCTATTTCTGCAAAAAGTAATACAGAAAAAACTGTTTCAGCAGCACAGGTTCAACATTGCCGACTAGGAAAATAAAGAAATAGTGTTCTTTTTTAAAATATACGTAATATATATTATACTGTATATGTAACAACTGTTACAAAAATATGCAAGACGTCGTTTTGCCCCATATAGAGTGCTTACATCAAGAAAGCCCAAATAGGTAAACACAAAAATTGGTAAGCATAAAATATTCAGAACAGAGAATACTCCAGTTATCTTCATATCAATAACAAAGTCACATATCTCGTTCACTGCTCGCACGCCATTTGTTCGACAATATGTGAACGAAAACACTCAATGTTTCATGAATGAAACTGTTAGTGGAGAGAAGAAAAACTTACGTGTATAGCTAACTCTGCCACTGGATCTGCGATTGCCTACCTCTAGTTATAAAATTAAACTAACTCTTAATGCAATACTAACTTAAAATGTGATGACTTCATATGAAAGAGAAACACGAATCCCAAAGCCTCATAGACGCTGCCAAAAAGGCGAGTGGCGGCCAAATATCAAAATATATCATTTATTTACTCAGCACTGGAGACATGTACCTCCTTCCGTCGTTAAAAGCAATTTTCAAATGTTAGCTATACTGCACACGCTGCAAACTATGTCCTAAGCCCCAACAAACGTCAACTGGTCCGCAACTACACTCTTCAATGCAGGTTTTTCAAAATAGGCCCGGTGGTTTAGTTACTTTGGAAGCATCACAATAATAACGGACAATAACGAAAATAAAATCAGTTCACTCTCAAACTATGTTAGACTACAAGACGCCGAATTTTTTTCCGAAAAGTTTCCTCAAAATCGAATGAGAAAGACTACAAAGTATAGTGCAGAAAGCTGCACTTAGTAATTCAAGCAATAAAGTCCAGGGACATAATCCTGACAGGAAAGATATCATGTATGGGGTTCCCCAAGGTTCAGTCTTAGGACCACTATTGTCTCTCATACATGTAAACGATCTTCTTAGTATAAAACAAGCAGAAATAGTTCTTTTTGCAGATGACCCTAGTATTGCAATCAGTCCAAGCTAACACACAGAAACAGAACAAATGGTAAACAAAGCTCTTAAAAGAATCGTTGACTGGTTTACTGCGAATGGTCTCACCCTCAGTTTTAAAAAGACACAACGTGTTCAGTTCTGCTCGTCTAGAGGTACAAGACCAATGATAAGTGCAACACATGGTAAGGAAATAACAAACGCGGTAGAAACTTTAAAATTCTTAAAGGTCCATACTGATGAGAATTTAAATCGGAAAAAAGACACTTTTGACCTCCAAAGACAACTTAATTCTGCCACATTTCCACTTAGAATTATTGCAAATCTTGTGGAGAGACAAATCACTAAGTATATGTATTTTGAATATTTTCATTCAATAATGTCATATGGAGTAATGTTCTGGGGTAACTCGTCTTTAAGAAAGAAGGTATTCATTGTGCAAAAACGTGCTGTAAGAATAATATGTGGTGCACACCCACGATCATCTTGTAGACATCTGTTTAAAGAGTTTGGCATTCTGACTACTGCTTCAGAGTATATTTATTCCCTCGTGCAGTTTGTTCTCAACAATCTACTCCAATTCAAAAGAAACAATGGGGTACATAATTACAACACCAGAAGGAGAAAAGACATTCATTACTCCACGTTGAAGTTGTCTTTAGCACAAAGAAGAGTGCACAATGCTGCAACAAAAATTTTTGATCCCTTACCCAGTGATACAGAATGTCTGACAGACAGCAAAGTAAAATTTGATAACAAACTGAGAAAGTTTCTCCTTGACAACTCCTTCTATACCGTAGGAGAATTTCTGTTACTGAAATGTGTGAAAGGTGGTGGGCAGTAATTACTAAGTTACATACTGCATGTCTTTTCTCTTTAAAAAAAAAGCATCAATTTGCAATGTGAATATAAAATAACTCGTTGCACGTCATTATGATCTATCGTGCAAAATGATCTATGGAACATCTGACTAACTAGGAAACCTGGAAACTAATGGTTGTGTACCAATGTTAAGAATATTAAATAAATAATTTAAATTATATCAATGCATTCATCTCGGCCACATTCAACATTGATTCAACGTATGTACGGTTTGGAAACAGCGTTGCATTATGCAGGAAAGACACATACCTCATTGTCGAAATCCCATGGGACGAAGGAGAACTGTATGGCGGGCATGAAGACGTTGGCCTGCAGCCATCGTATGAAGAGCTCCTTGGTGAGGACGTCATCGTTATAGCCGTTGCCACCTACCATGTCGGGCAGTACGAAAGGGTAGCCGACCATGTTCATCTGCAGCAGTGTCGTCACCAGCGTGGGCAGGCCGTTCTGGAAACTCCACTTTGAGTCTTTGTCCAGCATCCGCACAAACACCGGCACGTGCTGCGTGCGATACCCGACGCGGACCTCCACCATGTCTCTGAACTCCTCGTACGCCCACTCGGCGTACATGCTGGTGAACTGGTTGGGGTTGACGTCCTCTTTCACGGATAGGACCGGCAGCTGTGGCAGCCAGCTGGTCTCGCCGGCGTCGAACTTATAGGAGTCGATGCCGGCAGCGGCCTGCAGCGCGTGGAGACGGTCGAACCACGCTCTGAAGGCCTCGCTCTTGGTGAAGTCGACGTGGCCGCCGTCGCCGTTCCACCAGTGCGTGGCAGGGTCGCCGTCCGTATTGAGCACCAGGTGACCTGCCGCCAGCGCCTCGGAGAAGTAGGGTTCGCAGTCGAAATTTACGAACGGATGCACCCACATTGTCACTCGGAAACCCTTCTGTTTCAGCGAATCGGTGAGGTTCTTCATGTCGGGGAACTTGGTGGTGTTGATCGAGAGGCTGCCGTAACAGGTCTCCCAGAAGTCGTCAATCTCCAGCTGGCTGTTGTTGAAGCCGTTCTGGAGGATCTCTTCCGCAAACGCGCTGACGGTGTTCTCGTCGATGTCGCGCTTGTATCGGGCCCACGTCGACCAGATCGGGTGGCGGACCATGCGCTCGTCGGGGACCGCAGAGGGTTTCCAGAGGAACTTCTGCACCGCCTGGAGGTGCGCTTGCTTGGCGTCTTCGCCTCTGCACACGTAATATCCTAAGTGCAGCGTCTGTCTTGTGGGCGGGTACGGGTCGGCGTTCTCCGCTACAAGACAAAAAGTTCCGTTTCCCTGATTCAGAAACAGTGGCACGTTGATATCCACGTATATGTACAGCCCGTTGGAGAGGAGCCAGTAAGACTCGACGACCGCCATGGAGTCCTTCTCCTTGGTAACATACGAGTACTCGGTGAAGTTCAGCTTTTCGAACGGCCAGTGCTGCACCTTCTGCTCCGGACCGCCGTACCAGTGGAGATCGCCCTGGTCGAAGCAAGTCTCCCAGCGCCCTGTTGTCGAGTATGGGGGCCACGTGTAGTGGTCGCACGTGTCGTCGGTGAAGAGTAGCGTCAGCTTCTGCTCCTGCCCCCACTGTAGACACAGCGCCGACTCCTGTGCTTCGCAAAGCTCGACTTCAGACCCCACAGCTGCGTCGGTCCAACTGTGCAGCGCCACAGATCCGTCTGAAACAGTTCGCACCAGCACAAACTTAAAATGTGGTACTTGTATACAGCTTCTTATTACTCCTAGAGATACTCAAATTTGACAAAAGTCTTTACTATTTTCTTCAAAATTTTTTTCGTTTGTGGGTCCACAGTTCCAAAAAAATTTAAGAAAGATAACAAATTCCCTAGTAGACTGTCCAACTATAGCCTTTACTCGCTGTGTGATTGCCCAATTTCGACATTAAGTAATTTTCAAACTCCTACAGAAGAATACATCAACATGCAAGAGTAATGTAGTTAATACAGGGAGCCAATTAATGAACTACATGAAATAAAATCGTCGTAACTTCTCAACGGTTTGCGTTAGAAGATTCAAACTGCACGGTTGGCCGCAGGGCGTGATGGGAATTACTATGCGCATGCGCATAGTTTGGTTTAGCAACAAAGCCCACTTTCATATGAATGGGTTCGTCAATGAGAAAAATTGAGATATCTGGGGAACTGAGAATCCACCTTTCGCGATCGAGAAGTCTCTTCACCCCCATCCGGTGACTGCGTGGCATGCAGTGTCCAGTCACGGAATAATCGGTGCGAAATTCCTTGGTGGCACGGTGACTGTTGAACGGTACTTGAAGGTTTTGGAAAATGATTCCATCCTCATTATCCAAAGTGGTTCATACGAAACGGAGGTCAACCCCATCGAAGCAGGAGAGTGTTGGATGTCCTGGAGCAGCACTTTGGGGACCGCATTCCGTCTCTGGGACACCTGGAGGCCTCCATTGGCCGCCATATTCTCCTGACCTGAACAAAAAAATGGCTCTGAGCACTAGGGGACTTCTCAGGTCATCAGTCCCCTAGAACTTCTTAAACTTAACTAATCTAAGGACATCACACACACCCGTGGCCGAGGCAGGAGTCGAACCTGCGACCGTAGCGGTCGCGCGGTTCCAGACATTAGCGACTAGAACCGCTCGGCCACCCCGGCCGGCGACCTGAACAAATGCTACTCTTTTTGGTGAGCCTATATTAAAGAAAAGGTGTGCAGCAATAATCCCAGAACCATTTCTGAGCTGAAAACAGCCATTGAGGAGGTCATCGACAGCATCGATTTTTCGGCATTTCAGCGGGTCATGAAAAATTTCGGTATTAGTCTGCTCCACAACATCGCCAATGATGGCAAGCATATCGAACATGTCATAACCCAAATCCGAATATCTGTAGTGATGGTTACATGTTGAATAAAGTGTTTGCACGCTGTAGTTTGTAGCTAATTGATGTTTTCTTTCATATAGTTCAATAATTATCACCCTGTATACACACTGTGGAAAACCTTAAACATAACAGCAACCGCGTTTAAATTCAATAGAAGCAGTCTTACTTATATATCAGCTTTATACAATATGTCGTACGTGATAGGTGAAGCCGTACGTGTAATAATTCATCTACAGTACAATCTAGTAACGAAAACATCGTGCTACAACCGTAAAATCACGTCATATCATGCGTGAACCACGACAGTTCCACCTACAGACTGAAACTGAAATCAGCTTTCTAATGTCTTTGCAAAGATACAACCAAAGATAATACAGCTGACTATTGATAACGTTCAACTTTGTATACTACATGCTTCGCTGACACCTCAGCAAGTGCAAGTTAATCTTACGTGCAAAAAGAGAGTATATTAACTGTATCTCGCAGCAAAAGAATTTCGCAACACTAAAGTGAAAATAGACTTTCAAACTCACAGTGAGTTGAATAGAATACACCAACATTATACACAAACAATTCAGTTATAAAACAATCAGGCATTTATAAAATTAAATGTGATGTTAATAAATTTTACATAGGGCAAACGAGCAGCAATTTTGGTACAAAAGTTAAGGGAGCACTTTAATGCCAGTACAAATGCGAGTAATAAATCTTCTTTCAACAGTCACTTATGCAACGGCAAACATCAAATATACAGCTAAAAAAAGGAAAAAAAATTGACGTGTCACACATTATTAATAAAGGAATCCTTATGAACATTTACGAAGAAATTGAAACCTGCACTGTGTTTATCAAACACTCAGAGTGTGTGCTCAATAAACGAACCGATTTAAAACATAAAAATTGTTTAGAAAACATCAAACAGATGTCCGCCCCCATAGCTGCGTGGCCGACGTGACGGATTGCCGTCCTACGGGCCCGGGTTCCATTCCTGGCTGTGTCGGAGATTTTCTCCGCTCTGGGACTGGGTGTTGTGTTGTCTTCATCATCAATTCATCCCCATCCGGCGCGTAGGTTGCCCAATGTGGTGTCGAATGTAATAAGACCTGCACCAAGGCGGCCGGACCTGCCCCTCAAGGAGCCTCCCGACCAATGACGCCAAACGATCATTTCCATTTCCATCAAGCAGATAATACAGGATGAGCGTTAATAAGACAAGCTGCAGGGACGGATTCCTGACTGGCAATGGAGGAAAAAAGTTCCTGTGCACATGTGTCCGGTTCAAATGGTTCAAATGGCTCTGAGCACTATGGGACTTAACATCTATGGTCATCAGTCCCCTAGAACTTAGAACTACTTAAACCGAACTAACCTAAGGACAGCACACAACACCCAGTCATCACGAGGCAGAGAAAATCCCTGACCCCGCCGAGAATCGAACCCGGGAACCCGGGCGCGGGAAGCGAGAACGCTACCGCACGACCACGAGCTGCGGACACATGTGTCCGGAAAATGACGGTATGCGTGCGCGTACAACAAATCGATACGGAACACAGTACAGAACTTCATCACACCACGTCACAACAAATGTTCGAAGTAGCCTCCATGGAGCTGCAGGTGACAGGTACAGTAACGGTTGACATGCAGGGTACACATAATCATGCTTTGGCTCCACCATGTTGGCGGGCCACTTTCCTGGAGCTTGAGCTACGGTTGGTCTCAATAGGTGCAAAACCCGCTCCTCCAGATTGATGCACGCACAGTCTGCCTCCTCGCTGCTCGTTCGTCAGTCTGAAAGAACCCATGATCACACAAACGCCCACAAAGAGATTATAATATTCTGTGGTGTCTTCGAGGGTACTTCTTTTTGTATAGCTGTGCTGCATCACGACCGTTTCTCTCCGCTTGACCGTACACAAACAGCATCTCGGCTTGTTCCCTACCACTCCATTCTGCTGCTTTCACTACGGTACATCAATCACACAGCCGGCAGCTCTCAAGGAACATACGGTACGAGGTCAGAGGGAGTAGCATTTGACAGAGGCATCTTCCGCGGCAGCGGTGCAGTTTTGGACCCATGTTCATGGGACTTTTCTTCCCCCATTTTCCAGTCATGAATCCGTCCCTGTAATTTCTTATTAATGTTCACCCTGTATGTTCAAAACTAAAACGTAGGTAATGGGTTCTTCTTAATGTTTTTGACCCCTACCCCATTTATTCTTCCCACCCTTATTTCTCATGTTTCCTCTTCAGATACAAATGTATGTACAAGTGCGGGTAACTACACTTCTGGCCATTAAAATTGCTACACCACGAAGATGACGTGCTACAGACGCGAAATTTAACAGACAGGAAGAAGACGCTGTGATATGCAAATGAGTAGCTCTTTAGAGGATTCACACAAGGTTGGCGCCAGTGGTAACACCTACAACGTACTGACATGAAGAAAGTTTTCAACTGATTTCTCATACACAAACAGCAGTTGACCGGCGTTGCCTGGTGAAACGTTGTTGTGATGCCTCGTGTAAGGAGGAGAAATGCGTACCATCACGTTTCCGACTTTGATAAAGGTCCGATTGCAGCCTATCGCGATTGCGGTTTATCATTTCCCGACGTTGCTGCTCACGTTGGTCGAGATCCAATGACTGTTAGCAGAATATGGAATCGGTGGTTTCAGGAGGGTAATACGAAACGCCGTGCTGGATCCCAACGGCCTCGTATCACTAGCAGTCGAGATGACAGACATCTTATCCGCATGGCTGTGACGGTTCGTGCAGCCACGTCTCGATCCCTGAGTCAACAAATGGGGTCGTTTGCAAGACAACAACCATCTGCACAAACAGTTCGACGACGTTTGCAGCAGCATGGACTATCAGCTCGGAGGCCATGGCTGCGGTTACCCTTGACGCTGCATCGCAGACAGGAGCGCCTGCAATGGTGTACTCATCGAGAAACCTGGGTGCACGAATGGCAAAACGTCATTCTTTCGGATGAATCCAGGTTCTGTTTACAGCATCATTATGGTCGTATCCGATGAACGCACATTGGAAGCGTGTATTCGTCATCGCCATACTGGCGTATCACCCGGCGTGATGGTAGGGCACTTTGAACAGTGGACGTTACACTTCAGATATATTACGACCCGTGGCTCTACCCTTCATTCGATCTCTGCGAAACCCTACATTTCAGCAGGGTAATGCGCGACCGCATGTTGCAGGTCCTGTGCGGGCATTTCTGGATATAGCAAATGTTCGACTGCTGCCCTGGCCAGCACATCCTCCATATCTCTCACCAACTGAAGGGTCTGGTCAATGATGGCCGAGCAACTGGCTCGTCACAATACGCCAGTCACTACTCTTCATGAACTGTGGTATTGTGTTGAAGGTGCATGGGCAGCTGTACCTGTACACGCCATCCAAGCTCTGTTTGACTCATTGCCCAGGCGTATCAAGGCCGTTATTACGGCCAGAGTTAGTTGTTCTGGGTACTGATTTCTCAGGATCTATGCACCCAAATTGCGTGAAAATGTAATCACATGTGAGTTCTAGTATAACATATTTGTCCAATGAATACCCGTTTATCATCTGCATTTCTTCTTCGTGTAGCAATTTTAATGCCCAGTAGTGTATTTAGGTCCCTACTAACATGTTATGGATTTACCGTCATCACATACCAGCCGCATATACAATTTTATATGATGAAATTTAGATGAAGTTTACGGCTTGTACATGCTAAACTGGAATGTTAATTTGTTTTTCAGATAACTATAGGTTCAATTTAAGTCCATAACTGAAGTAATCTGGATGTTTTATTCGCTACTCAATTATATTATGAATAACACTTCACGTATTGAGGTTTATGTTTTATTAATGAGTTAAACATGTTTTATATCAGCTTTTATTATAACTTAGCTACAGTATGTATCACGTATCTCAGTATACTAAACAGGGGATATCTACCGAGGTGGCAAAACTCGTGGAATGCCTCCTAACACATTGTCAGGCCTCCTTTTGCCAAACGTAGTGCAAGAACTCGACGTGTCATGAACCCAACAAGTCATTGGAGGTCCCCTGTAGAAGTATTGAGCCATGCTTCCTCTATAGCCGTCCATAATTTGAAAGTGTTCCCAGTGCAGGATTTCCTGTACGAACGGACGTCTCGATTACGACTCATAACTGTTCAATGGGATTCATGTCGGGTGCTCCCGTTGGCCAAATTTTTCGGTCGAACTGTCCAGAATGTTCTTCAGAGATATCACGAACAATTGTGGCCGGCGACATGACATGGTTGTTTTGGAATATGAATTTCATGAATGGCTGTAAATGGTCTCCAAGTAGCCGAACATAACCCTTTCCAGTCAATGATCGGTTCAGCTGGACCAGAGGACCCAGTGGATTTCATGTAAACACAGGCCACACCATTACGGAGCCGCCACCAGCATGCTCAGTGCCTTGTTGACAACTTGGGTGCATGGCTTCGTGGGGATGCGCTACAACTTTACCATCAGCTCTTACCAACTGAAATCGGAAAACATCTGACCAGGCTACGGTTTTCCATTCGTCTAGGGTCCAACCGATATGATAATGAGCCCAGGACAGGCGCTGCGGGCTATGTCGTGCAGTTAGCAGAGGAACTCGAGTCGGGCGTCGTCTGCTGCAGCCCATTAACGCCAAATTTCGCCGCACTGCCCTAATGGATACGTTTGTCGTACCTCTCACATTGATTTCTGCTACTATTTCAGCGTTGCTTGTCTGTTAGCACTAACAACTGTACGCAAACGCCACTGCTCCCCATTGCTAAGTAAAGGCAGTCTCCCACTGCATTGTCCGTCGTCAGGCGTAATGCCTGAAATTTGGTAATCTCGGCACACTCTTGAAACTGTGTTCGCGATACTACTGCCATCTGTATATGTACATATCGCTATCGCATGACTTTTTATCACCTGAGTAAAGTTGCCTTCGTACATGTTACCTATTATTTCTGCAATCCTTCATAACATATAATTCGGTTTCTGTTTCGTGCTACATGAAAAACGCACTATTATATCGTTAACACAAATTCCATAGACAGTTAAACGCTTAATACACTACTGGCCGTTAAAATTGCTACACCACGAAGATGACGTGCTACAGACGCGAAATTTAACCGACAGGAAGAAGATGCTGTGATATCCAAATGATAAGCTTTTCAGAGCATTCACACAAGGTTGGCGCCGGTGGCAACACCTGCAACGTGCTGACATGAGGAAAGTAGCCAACCGATTTCTCATACACAAACAGCAGTTGACCAGCATTGCCTGGTAAAACGTTGTTGTAATGCCTCGTGTAAGGTGGAGAAATGGGAACCATCAAGTTTCCGACTTTGATAAAGGTCGGATTTTAGCCTATCGTGATTGCGGTTTATCGTTTCACGACATTGCTGCTCGCGTTGGTCGACATCCAATGACTGTTAGCAGAATATGGAATCTGTGTATTCAGGAGGGTATTACGGAACGCCGTGCTGGATCCCAACGGCCTCGTATCACTAGC
The DNA here is from genome assembly GCF_023864275.1 of Schistocerca cancellata. NCBI lineage: Eukaryota > Metazoa > Arthropoda > Insecta > Orthoptera > Acrididae > Schistocerca > Schistocerca cancellata. The sequence continues at coordinate 97,075,440 of NC_064633.1, forward strand.
AGTCGAGATGACAGGCATCTTATCCGAATGGCTGCAACGGATCGTGCAGCCACGTCCCGATCCCTGAGTCAACAGATGGGGACATTTGCGAGACAACAACCATCTGCACGAACAGTTCGATGACGTTTGCAGCAGCATGGACTATCAGCTCGGATACCAGGGCTGCGGTTACCCTTGACGCTGCATCACAGACAGGAGCGCCTGCGATGGTGTACTCAACGACGAAACTGGGTGCACGAATGGCAAAACGTCATTTTTTCGGATGAATCCAGGTTCTGTGTACAGCATCATGATGGTCGTATCCGTGTTTGGCGACATCGCGGTGAACGCACATTGGAAGCGTGTATTCGTCATCGCCATACTGGCGTATCACCCGGCGTCATGGTATGGGGTGCCATTGGTTACACGTCTCGGTCACCTCTTGTTCGCATTGACGGCCCTTTGAACAGTGGACGTTACATTTCAGATGTGTACGACCCCTGGCTCTACCTTTCATTCTTCTATCCCTGCGAGCCGGCCGCGGTGGTCTAGCGGATCTAGGCGCTCAGTCCGGAACCGCGCGACTGCTACGGTCGCAGGTTCGAATCCTGCCTCGGGCATGGATGTGTGTGATAACCTTAGGTTAGTTCACAGCATCATTATGGTCGCACCTGTGTTTGGCGACATCGCGGTGAACGCACATTGGACGCGTGTATTCGTCATCGCCATGCTGGCGTATCACCAGGCGTGTTGGTATGGGGTGCCATTTGTTACATGTCTCGGTCACCTCTTGTTCGCATTGACGGCACTTTGAACAGTGGACGTTACATTTCAGATGTGTTACGACCCGTGGCTCTACCCTTCATTAGATCCCTGCGAAACCATACAAGTCAGCACGATAATGCATGACCACATGTTGCAGGTCCTGTACGGGCCTTCCTGGATACAGAAAATGTTCGACTGCTGCCCTGGCCAGCACATTCTCCATATCTCTGACCAATTGAAAACGTCTGGTCAATGGTGGCTGAGCAACTGGCTCGTCACAATACGCCAGTCACTACTTTTGATGAATTGTGATATCGTGTTGAAGCTGCGTGGGCAGCTGTAGCTGTACACGCCATCCGAGCTCCGTTTGACTCAATGCCCCGGCGTATCAAGGCCGTTATTGCGGTCAGAGGTGGTTGTTCTGGGTACTGATTTCTCAGGATCTATGCACCCAAATTGCGCGAAAATGTAATCACATGTCAGTTCTAGTATAATATATTTATCATCTGCATTTCTTCTTGGTGTAGCAATTTTAATGACTAGTAGTGCAGTTTAGTTTTGTACGGCACTCTTGTGACATTAATATAATACGTAATATTTGAACAGAGAGAAGATATAATGATTAGAGTGCGGAGTCACAGATTCCGAGTGATTCATTGACAATGAAATACAGTTAATAAGTCTTCACACGTGACATCATGAGTAAGAGATAGTCACTAGAAAGCGACTCAGTTTGGGAATAGCCGGTTAAATGTCGAATTTAGCCCGTAATGAGGCTCAAAATTTGTTATTTCATAAAATTCCACGTACATTTTTCCGAGGACAGCAGCCTAGTGCAACAGACTCACCTGTGTTCGTGTAGTCAAAGCTGAGTCTCCCACCGGAGTCCGCGCTGACAGTGAGCCGTTCGTTCTGGAAGAGCACCTCCGCCGAACAGGCAGCAGACAGCAACAACAGACACAGGACTGCGAAAAATGTTTACAATAAGGTAACGTACTATTATGCGCTACGACATTAAATTATATCGTAACATGATTCCACCTGCTTCAATTGAGATCTAACTTATTTTAATCTGCAGACATCTTCAGGTCATTGCTTGATTATTTACTATTGTAATTATTTGAAATTTGTTACAGCTACACTGCATTAAGACTCTAATCATGTATAAATTTTCTCATCTCGTTTAGCATCAAAACTCATTGCACTGTTACAAGGAACGCCATTAATTTTCTCATGTACGAGATAACAAGATGGCTTCGAGTACAATCATGCGTGTAAAAATAAATGCGAGTTCCAACGACGACGGATTTATCTGCCGCTTAAAGATAGCAGTTGTGAGAAAACGCAATAAAATTATCAAGACATCATAAATAACTTAGTGACGCATTTGTGCATTACAAAACAACTTAGTAATCGTAAGAAATATAGGACAAAACTTCGGAAGCACCACTGTGAATTTCAATGTGTTTTTCAGCTGTCTTTATAACAGTATACGTAGATATTCTGAAGCTGTCTCAGATTCCTTTTGTTTATCTGTTCTTCTGACTATCACTCACTCAGCGTCGCCTACAATGAACACGACCAGTCATTTTGGTCAATGAATGAACGCGACCCGTCTGTTGCTCCGGAAAAGCAACATTTAAATGACTGGACGTTCTCGGGCTTCAGAAAGCTGAAAGTGCACGCATAATCTAACAAACGAAGGAACTTGCACACTAACAGTGGAAATCTATTTTGTAGTAAGATTACACATTTAATAAGTCTCCTTTAATTTACGTCTATGGTCACAATCTTTTCTGTTTAACAGATTACCGGTCTCATAAAATCAAAGTCCTAATGCACTGCAGCCGTAGTGCCATAGTCAACTGTTAAATGCGGAATCAGCACCAGCATCGTCAAATACATATAAATCACATCACATGCACGAGTAATGTTGTCAGTAAAACTACTTGTGAGATTACACATTTATTACCTTGCGATAGGTTAGAGTTCAAAATGGTTCAAATGGCTCTGAGCACTATGGGACTTAACTTCTGAGGTCATCAGTCCCATAGACTTAGAACTACTTAAACCTAACTAACCTAAGGACATCACAGAGATCCATGCCCGAGGCAGGATTCAAAACTGCGACCGTAGCGGTCGCGCGGTGCCAGACTGTAGCGCCTAGAACCGCTCGTCCACCCCGGCTGGCGGTTAGGGAAACAACTGTTCACGTTAAGTGACGTTCCGTTAGCGTTTAAACAGAAGTTAGTACATTTCGAGCATACGAGCTGCCTAAAATTTTGAGGACTCTGCAAGTGGCAGATGTCTCTGCTTCTTCGATTTGCCCTTATTATCTATGGGTGCAATTCCTTCGAACCCAAGGCAGGAGAGGAAGTCTCACACGCCATCAATCTGTGATTCATACATTCTCTGTTTTCTATGGTTACCAGTTTCTATCTCTAGTATATTTTGTAACTGAAGTATAAATGCACATGTCTAAAAGCATTTGCAAACCATCTAAAATCTACAGTGACGTTGACTAGTGTGCGAGACCATCGATGCTGTCCACAGCACCCGGCTGCCATACGTGTTGGTTCATATGACTGCTCAACCATCGTTCTACGCACAGTGCACTACGGTCGGGACCGAAAAATGGAAAAAAGATTCGAATCTACACTCCTGGAAATGGAAAAAAGAACACATTGACACCGGTGTGTCAGACCCACCATACTTGCTCCGGACACTGCGAGAGGGCTGTACAAGCAATGATCACACGCACGGCACAGCGGACACACCAGGAACCGCGGTGTTGGCCGTCGAATGGCGCTAGCTGCGCAGCATTTGTGCACCGCCGCCGTCAGTGTCAGCCAGTTTGCCGTGGCATACGGAGCTCCATCGCAGTCTTTAACACTGGTAGCATGCCGCGACAGCGTGGACGTGAACCGTATGTGCAGTTGACGGACTTTGAGCGAGGGCGTATAGTGGGCATGCGGGAGGCCGGGTGGACGTACTGCCGAATTGCTCAACACGTGGGGCGTGAGGTCTCCACAGTACATCGATGTTGTCGCCAGTGGTCGGCGGAAGGTGCACGTGCCCGTCGACCTGGGACTGGACCGCAGCGACGCACGGATGCACGCCAAGACCGTAGGATCCTACGCAGTGCCGTAGGGGACCGCACCGCCACTTCCCAGCAAATTAGGGACACTGTTGCTCCTGGGGTATCGGCGAGGACCATTCGCAACCGTCTCCATGAAGCTGGGCTACGGTCCCGCACACCGTTAGGCCGTCTTCCGCTCACGCCCCAACATCGTGCAGCCCGCCTCCAGTGGTGTCGCGACAGGCGTGAATGGAGGGACGAATGGAGACGTGTCGTCTTCAGCGATGAGAGTCGCTTCTGCCTTGGTGCCAATGATGGTCGTATGCGTGTTTGGCGCCGTGCAGGTGAGCGCCACAATCAGGACTGCATACGACCGAGGCACACAGGGCCAACACCCGGCATCATGGTGTGGGGAGCGATCTCCTACACTGGCCATACACCACTGGTGATCGTCGAGGGGACACTGAATAGTGCACGGTACATCCAAACCGTCATCGAACCCATCGTTCTACCATTCCTAGACCGGCAAGGGAACTTGCTGTTCCAACAGGACAATGCACGTCCGCATGTATCCCGTGCCACCCAACGTGCTCTAGAAGGTGTAAGTCAACTACCCTGGCCAGCAAGATCTCCGGATCTGTCCCCCATTGAGCATGTTTGGGACTGGATGAAGCGTCGTCTCACGCGGTCTGCACGTCCAGCACGAACGCTGGTCCAACTGAGGCGCCAGGTGGAAATGGCATGGAAAGCCGTTCCACAGGACTACATCCAGCATCTCTACGATCGTCTCCATGGGAGAATAGCAGCCTGCATTGCTGCGAAAGGTGGATATACACTGTACTAGTGCCGACATTGTGCATGCTCTGTTGCCTGTGTCTATGTGCCTGTGGTTCTGTCAGTGTGATCATGTGATGTATCTGACCCCAGGAATGTGTCAATAAAGTTTCCCCTTCCTGGGACAATGAATTCACGGTGTTCTTATTTCAATTTCCAGGAGTGTACTTTCTCACGTGAGTATCCCTTTCACTTTCTCCGCTATTCATCATTCTTCCCTTACACTATACTGAAAATAATAAAAAGAGTTACGATTCGGGCAGCAATTGTACAAATTTTTAATATCTGTATTGGCCCGAACGTCTGTCTGGAGTTCGGAAACTACTGTAATTTTTTAGAACGTATCTCGAGCAGAAATAGAGGATATACTGTGTATAAGTGCAGATACTTCTGGTGGTAGCTAACGACGGTATACTTAATATCATCACGTCAGAATTCCTATAATTTTCAGACTAATAATTATAGCCTTTACGAGGCACATGTTTTTGGGTTGGTTAGTACTTTGAAGTACGTGTGGTGAGTGCAAGGCGTTAATGTCTATTTTCTCCAGGGCAGTAGATCAGGTGTTGATACGTGGACTCGTGGACCCAAAACGGTTAGTCTATACTAAAAGGCATAGTCTACTTAGTGGTGCAGTATGACAATGCAGAAAACGTCAGTTCGTAAAGGTTGTGACGTGTTTGTGTGAAGACTGTTCGACATAGGGAAAAAACAACCAATACAATAACGTGTCTACGTATTAAGGTACCACACAAAGCCGGTCGTTGTGGCCGAGCGGTTCTAGGTGCTTCAGTCTGGAACCGCGCTGCTGCTACGGTCGCAGGTTTGAATCCTCGGGCATGGATGTGTGTGATGTCCTTAGCCTAGTTAGGTTTAAGTAGTTCTAAGGGACTGGTGACCTCCGATGTTAAGTCCCATAGTGCTTAGAGCCATTTGAACCATTTTGTACCACACATAAAAATATCTGTACTTACACCCGTCACTCCCTGTTCCTTAATACACCGATGAGCCATAGCATTATGAATGCCGCATGGTAACGTTGAGAGCACGTGATGCGGTAAGGAAAGTATGTCATTGCGAAGTAGAAACGAATGCTGAATCACTCTAGCGACGATACAGAACAGAACTGGGAAATCCACTGCCATAAACGAGCTGCACCAAGGGCGGATTCTTACGGTCCGGCCTTGAGAACGAGCGAATCTTTTGCCACTGCTCGCGTGTTACTGTCATGAGAGTCAGTCGTGAACAGGACGTGGAGGTTGAAGGCCTGGCAGCTCTCTAAAGGAGGAGGGCGGGAGGAGATCTGCGGAAGACGTGACACCAGAGTACAGTATTGGTGCAGGCACAAGCGTCTCAGAGCACACAGTTCAGCGCTTCAAAGCACATCGATGAACATAGGGGACCACAGCAAACTGCCCCTAGGTATAAAAAGACATGGTTACCCAACAGTATCGTCAATTAAGATTGCAGTGGACGTACTACACTACGTGATCAAGAGTACCCGGTCACCTGGCTGAAGATGACTTACAAGTTCGTGGCGCCCTCCATCGGTACTACTGGAATTCAATATGGTGTTGGACCACCCTTAGCCTTGATGACAGCTTCCACTCTCGCAGGCATTCGTTCAGTCTGGTGCTGGAAGGTTTCTTGGGGAATGGCAGCCCGTTCTTCACGGAGTGCTGCACTGAGGAGATGTATCGCTGTCGGTCGGTGAGACTTGGCACGAAAACGGCGTTCCAAAACATCCCAAAGGTGTTCTATAGGATTCAGGTCAGGGCTCTGTGCAGGTCAGTACATTACATGTGAGTCGTGTGCGGCTCGCATTGATGCCGTCCATAGCTTGGGATCTTGTAATAGCGATAGTGGCATCTCGTTTTCTTAGTCTGTTCACTGGCGCCACTAAGTTTGCTCGCCTTGTCTGTCTGTGAGTGGCAGTTGCAGCGGCTATCGACAGCACGTACAGTGATAACATCTTTGTAGCGGCCTCTAGTTTTTCCGGGTCGTCGTGTGTCGAGCGAGTGGAGTTGGCACGGAGCAGTAATAAGGTCCAGACAGCCAGTATTCGCCCGACCGCTGGCGACACACATGCACTGTCCGACGGAAGGATGTGGCCGCGAGAGTGCACGACAGCGTCAAGGACCGGATTCAGCGAGTTTTAGTTGAATGGACCGTGATATTCGAGTAGTGCATCTTTCACTTGTGTGTGTATGTGTTCGCTGGCCAAAGTGTCCTCATGGCAATAAGTTGCCAGTCCTTCCCATACCTGACTTAAATGGGGACGACCTTTGGTTGGTTGTTCGATGGATCGTCGCAGCTGGCGACGTGCATTTGGTCTTCCGACCGCTTCTGGCTATTCCGTGTTTGTGCCGACTTACAATTCCCCTGTGTTGTTTCACAGTGACTGGTTTTAGTATTGTGAGTTGTTGGTGGAATTGTGTTCCCAGATCCGTGTGTATCTTGTGGTTTTGAATGAGCAGTTATTTTAATGCTGTCTGCATACTGGATTTGGTGAGGGGTGGCGAACAGACATCAGTTTGGGTGGGGCGCAACAGCGAGCAGGTCCGTGCAGCACGAGGGCTAGCAGGGGCCGCTGGCGACGTGCTGCCACTGTCGGATCGAGGAGGGGTGGGTGCTATAGAGCGACGAATTCGTTTCAAATCGAACCTTGCACGTTTCAGTTGAGTGAAGAGTCAACCTCGACTATTCTGAGATCTCGGCGGGCTGTTGCTCCCAGGGCTGCTGAGCCTGGCGACAACGAATGAAGTGTTTCGTGGCGGTGAAATATTGCAATGTCTATTTGTTATTCATCATTGAATTTACTATTATTCTTATTAGTGAAGTGCAACCAGCGGTATTTTCTGCCTTGTGGCCGCTAACGCCCCAGTTACCTGCCCTCGAGGTTAGCGTACTTTTCTGGCAGTGTAGCTTTCCTCGTTGTGTTGATGCTGTCCGTCACAGCGTGGAGTTCGGCAGCCTCTTTTATTGTACTGTGCATATTTTTTTGGGAGGTCTACCTTGGTTCTAGTGTTTCCTTCGGCCTTTGGTGTGTTCTGAAGACATAGTGCTGTCTGTCTCTTCGCCCTTGCTTAAGTTCAAGTTGTGTGTGGCCTTCAGCCGAGCAATAATTTCACTCCCTTTATAATAAGGCCTTCAGCCGTGTTACAGTTTTTTTTTAAACGAAGTATGTATCTTAATATGTGCTATTTAGAATTGTTCTTCTGACTTCCAATTCAGGTCTACCGCCGTTTGTTGTTTGAGGTTATTGTTTGTGGCCTTCAGCCCTAAAATTGTGGAACTTTTTTTTGTGATAAGGCCTTCAGCCGCCGTACAGTCAATTGCGTTTCTTTAAGACATTGTTTTAAAATTTTAATTTCTTTAAATAAAGTTTACTTATTGTTGTGTAACCGAGAGTAACTGATTACGGCCCCATCCACAATCGTAACCTTATCCTGCCCCATTCTGAGAAATCTGCTCTCAACAGGGACGTTATTGTCGTGTAACCACTCCGCCTCAGGCCGTGCATTATGAATAGGTGGTAGATCGTGTTGAAAGATCCAATCGCCACATACGAACTGCTCTTCAACAGTGGGAAGAAAGAAGGTACTTAAAACATCAATGCAGGCCTGTACTGTGATAGTGCCACGACAAAACAACAAGGGGTGCATGCCCCCTCAATGAAAAACACGACCACACCATAACACCACCGCCTCCGAAATGTATTGTTGGCACTACAGACGCTGGTAGATGACGGTGACCGGACATTCGCCATACCCACATCCTGCCATCGGATCACCACATTGTGTACGTGATTCGTCACTCCACACAACGTTTTCCCACAGCTCAACAGTCCAACGTTTGCGTTCCTTACACCTAGCGAGATGTCGTTTGGCATTTACCGGCGTGATGTGTGACTTATGAGCAGCTGCTCGATCATGAAATCTAAGTTTTCTCACCTCCCGCCTAACTGTCATAGCACTTTCAGTGGGTCCTGATGCAGTTTGGAATTCCTGTGTGATGGTCTGGATAGATGTCTGCCTATTACATATTACGACCCTCTTCTACAGTCGGCGGTCTCTGTCAGTCAACAGACGAAGTCGGTTGTACGCTTTTGTGCTGCATATGTCCCTTCACCTTTCCACTTCACTACCACATCGTTGCCAAAACATCCCGAAGGTTCAGGCCAGTCCGTTACAGGGATGTTACTGTAACGTAACCACTCCGCCACAGGACGTGCATTATGAACAGGTGCTCGATCGTGTGAAAGATGCAATCGCCACATACGAATTGCTCTTCAACAGTGGGAAGAAAGAAGATACTTAAAACATCAATGTAGGCCTGTGCAGTGATACTGCCACGACAAAACAACAAGGGGCGCAAGCCCCCTCAATGGAAAACACCAGCGCCTCCGAATTTTACTGTTGGCACTATACACGCTGGCAGACGACGTACAGCGGGCATTCGCCATACCCACACCCTGCCATCGGATCGTCACATTGTCTACAGCGATTCGTCACTTCACACAACGTTTTTCCACTTCTCAATCGTCCAATGTTTACGCTCGTTACACCAAGCGAGGCGTCGTGTGGCATTTACCGGCGTGATGTGTGTCTTATAACCAGTCGCTGGATCATGAGATCTATGTTTTCTCACCGTCAGCCTAACTGCCATAGCACTTGCAGTAGATCCTGATGCAGTTTGGAATTCCTGTATGATGGTCTGGATAGATGTCTGCCTATTACACATTACGACCCTCCAACTGTCGGCGGTCTCTGTCAGTCAGCAGACGAGGTCGGACTGTACGCTTTTGTGTTGTGCGTGTCCCTTCACGTTTCCACTTCACTATCGCGTCGGAAACAGTGAACCTAGGAATGTTCAGGAGTGTGGAAATCTCGCGTACAGACGAATGACACAAGTGGCACCCAACAACCTGACCAAGTTCGAAGTCTGTAAGTTCCGCGGAGCGCCCCATTCTGCTCTCTCACGATGTCTAATGACTACCGACATCGCTGAAACGGAGTACCTGGCAGTCGGTGGCAGCACAATGCACCTAATATGAAAAACGTATGTTTTTGGGAGTGTCTGGATACTTTTGATCACATAGTGTATCATCGAGAACGGACCGCAGGTCAATGTAAACATGCCGTTTGGCAGGATGAATCGGTTTTTTGTTAAATCATGTCGATGGTTGTGTCCGAATACGCAGTCAGCCACGCGAACGGCTGCTGGAAACGTGTACACGTGCAGTTGGGGACTGTACTGTGCTGTAGGGAACACCCACATAGGATCCAAGGCGACGGCTATGGCATCTACCTGAAGGATAACTGTCCATCTCACAAGGCCAGAATCGTGCTGCAGTGGTTTTAGGAGCATGGCAGGTAACTCACTTTGTGTCTTGGTCGCCGAAGTCCTCTGATCGGAACACATAAGGGACGGTTTAGAGCGTCAACACCGCAGCCGTAAACCATCGATCTGCAGATTCACGGAAACTGCGTGACCTGTGCGTGGACCACATACCTACGAAGACCTACCAAGAACTTTTCTAATCGATTTCATGCCAAAATAGTTGCTATATTACGTTGCCAAAGTGGTCCAACACACTACTAAACATTAGGTCAAAGTGCTTTGCATCATTAGTGTACGTTCTGTATGTTGCGTCCTCTTTTATGTAGCCAAGGTCGCTGTAATTCAACTTACAAAGGTTGGGCAAAAACTGAAAACATTGTGAGAAACGAATACCTGAACATTAATGCATATTCTCGTCAGACTTCAGGTTGCACTGTTTGTTTTGACCACGAACGACACCTGTGCAATGTCGTCAATACGGTGCAATGGTCATTTGCTATCAGAACAGTGTTCTGTGTAGTTGCGAGTGCATCATGTCGGAGCTAAGTGAATTCGAAAGTGGAAAAGTCGATAGCGCTCATACGATGCGTGCTTCGGTAACCGAGGTAGTTAGTGTTTGGTGTTTCAAAAGGCACCATATCGAAGGTTTATACCGCATACATGGAAAGCGGAAAAACATCAGCCGATAAGTCACAACGCTGATGAAAGTGGGTACTGAATGATCGGGACGATAGTCATTGAAGAGGATTGTGACTAAAAATAGCCGTCCGCGGTGGCCGAGTGGTTCTAGGTGTTTCAGTCTGGAACCGCGCGACCGCTACGGTCGCAAGTTAGAATCCTGCATCGGGCATGGATGTGTGTGATGTCCTTAGGTTAGTTAGGTTTAAGTAGTTCTAAGTTCTAGGGGACTGATGACCTCCGATGTTAAGTCCCATAGTGCTCAGAGCCATTTGACTAAAAATAAGAGGACGAAAGCTACAAACCAAACCGACATGTCGATACCCGTCTAGGATTTTTTTGTATAGAGGAAGAACACACCGAAAGAAACATAGTGTCAAAATTTAGCTTCTAAGACATATTGCAAATACATTTTTAAAAACAAATATTGAAAATTGCCGAATTCGTAGCTCGCAAGGCGGCCTCAGACATGCACACCTCTGTCCTTGGTTGACAGCACATCGGTAGACAGGTAATATGGCACAACGTGATCGTAATTTGCAAAGCAAATTTCAGTTTCTGTCGATAGTTTCTCTGACACCGTTGTTCACAGCTACTATTCGCTCGAATCTGCAACTTATTTAATTTCTATAAAAATTAACACTTGCCTTTATCGTATCTCTAAGTGTTAACAACGGAGTTAAAACTGAATTAATTTTCTGTGACTTTCTTGGTATATAGCATCTGTATTTGAGCAGCTTCTACAGTTCCACAGTAATGTGGCATCCAATTCACGTTTTCAACCTTGCAAAGATGAAATATGAAGGACTTGGTACCAGCATGCAATCAAAATCACTTCCTTCTCCTGAAGACCTATACACGAGGCAATCAGAGTACAAGTGACGTAAGGCCACAAAAATTGTGCTTCGAGAACAGAGGCGTCGCACAGACTGCATAACGGAATCTTTTCCGAAGGCTAGTGAATGACATCCCTAGTTGAGCTGTGTGGTGCCAGATGGCACCAATTAACTTGGCAGCTGAAACAGTTGTTTACTATTTCAGTCAAGTGAAGCAAGTCCACACCTCATGCTGTGTTTCAAAGTTTTGTACCAGGTGTGGCAAATAAAAGTGGCCGGGAGAGCAGAGTTCCAGGGCACAAAGAAACCAGCACAGGCAAGGAAGTACAGTACTAACACGACTACAGACATGTTGAAAATGTCCGCCATTCATCTCTTGACGTTTTTGGGCTCTGTCCAGAAAGGTGCTGAAGATGAATCGAAGCCGGATTCCTGCAATTGCTGCAGTCTCATCTGAAATGATCTGCTGCATTTCTTGAGGACTTTGGAAGTTGTTGTGATACACCTTAGACTTGAGGACTCCCCACACAAAGTCATCGCACAGTGAGAGATCAGGTGGCCAGCTAGGGCAGCGATCACATTGACCTCTGCTAACAATTCTTTCAGGTGTGAAGTGTAAATGTGTTCCAAGGTTCGGCTGGCTGTATGGGCAGTTGCTCCATCCTGTTGGAAGTAACTGCCAGTCTTTTCCGCCTCCGTTAATGCTGCCACAAATGGTTTCAAAATATTTCCATCGTTACGCGCCGAAGTCAGTGTCTGATCAAAGAAAATGGGACCAATAATCAGGCGCGCATATACTGCGGAATAAACTTGAAGCTTCTGATCATGCAATGGTAATTCGTGGAAGCTACCACTACGACCAAGGTAGTCCAAAAAAACAAAATATCCGAACCACAATCAAGGAGGCTGTCGAACTACACGCCTTACCAGACAGCAGTGGCAAGGCAAGGAAAAATACGCTAACCTCCAGGGCTGATAACTGGGGCGTTAGCGGCCTCTAGGCAGAAAAATACCGCTGGTTGAACTTCAAGAATAAACACAAGGCATTCAGTGATTAATAATGAACACTCCGCTCGCTGCTCTTCGTCTCAGCAACGCTGCGAGCAGCAATGCATGAACAAACGGCTTGATTTCAAAATAGTGGAGGTTGCACTACTGGGTTAATGTTCACTCAACTCAAATGTCCTGGGTCCAGTGGAGAACGAGGTTGTGGCCCTCGCAACTACAGCCTCTCGATCTGGCAATGCCTGCGTGCCGCCAGTGGTCCCAGCATGTCCTTGCGCTCCCGGACCTCCGTCCAGCTCCGTCCCAACCGAACTACCGGCACACCCGATCCGGAAAACACTTGGTGTCCTTCCAAAGCCTGTACCACGGTACCAGATATCGATAAACGCTGCTGCTGCCACTCCTGGACAGACAACACTAGCAAAATTAGTGGCGCCAGAAAACACAAGAAGAAAACGACACGCCACTATCCCTATTACACGATGCCAACCTACCTACGGCACCAACGCGAGCCGCATATGGCCCAGCCTTGTTGTTGGATTTCTGTGTGAATTGACGTGACACTTAACCGATGTTGTAGTTGACGTACAAGGTGCTTCCGGAAGAACGAGCAGAAATGTAACGGAACACAGAGAATGCTCCATTGAGCAATTTGAGGTACGGAACCTGGGGTCGGAGAAACCAGCTTAAGGAGATGTGGCAGTAAACTGTCGACCGCTTTGTCTACCATTGTCGTTTTGCAGCTTATTTACAACTAACATGCGTACAATTTTACGCATACTGTGCTGTTTATTTATATGTACATTCTTTATTTCCTGCAAGCAAACAAGAAGGTTCAAAATGGTTCAAATGGCTCTGAGCACTATGGGACTTAACATCTGAGGTCATCAGTCCCCCATAACTTAGAACTACTTAAACCTAACTAACCTAAGGACATCACACACACCCATGCCCGAGGCACGATTCGAACCTGCGACCACAGCGGTTCCATACTGAGGTGCCTAGAACCTCTAGGCCACTCCGGCCGGCAAACAAGAAGAAAGAGCATGATTACAAGGAAGTCATAATGCAGGTTTTGCATACTTAACTTGTCCAAAAGGTGGATCTGTTGTATCGTATTTACATTGCCCCATGTCAGAACGTGGTGTGGATCAACGACAGGCCCATTCATTACTAGGTCGTATTCAGAGACGTACAGCACAATACGATGGAGCAGTACCAGTACAATTTCGCAAAACTCACTGATATGCACCTTGTATATAGTGAAGTACGTTGCAGTGCTTTCGCTGCTGAAAGGCTCATCCGTCACGATGAGTGCTTATTTCTCTAGATCGTCGAATGCGGGAGAATGGTTCATTGGAAAAAAGAAACGAGGGACCTGGCAGCATGAAGACCACTCACACCCCCGATTTTGAAGAGGATATGCTGGAGCGGGTTGCAGCCGACCCCACTACAAGTACTCGTCGTATTGCACGTGAAATGGGTGCTGCACGTACTAGCGTGTGGCGAGCACACGACGAACAATTACACCCAAATCTCCCACAACGAGTCCATGCAATGCTTGTGACTGACCAAGGGTCGCATTTTGTGTGTGGTTGCTCCAACTGTGGATTGATCGACCAGATTTCCTCCAAATCGCACTGTTTACTGTTGAGGTCTCATTTGATAGTGACGGTATTTCGAACAGCAGGAACAGTTATGTGTCGTAGGAGGAAACCCTCGCGCTGTAGTAGAGTCACACCATAAAGTGCGTCTGCTGTGAATTTATGGGCAGGTATTGTAGGCGACAATCTCACTGGGCCATATTTCTACCTGGCCGTCTGAGTAGCCACCTGTACTTGAGGTTCGTGCGAAGAGTTGCACCTGAGTTGAAGAACGTACCCTTGGCTGCTCGTCAGAGGATATGGATACGACATGACGGTGCACTGCCGGATGCCCGCAGTCATCCCATTGCTGTATCTCGTGGTCCCCTTGATTATTTCCTATGGGTATATGTAAAGTCACTTGTGTATGAGACCCCAGTGGCCCGCCTGTGATGCGATTCGAAACACATCATTGATATTTGTCAGTGTGCGTTAGAAATCTTGTTCGCCGACGTCCTGATTGCATTAATGCTGATGGTCATCAGTTTCAGCACATTTAGAAAGATGCAGTACAAATGGTACGTTCATTGTGTCATTAATAGTACACTAATGGCCATTAAAATTGATACACCACGAAGATGACGTGCTACAGACGCGAAATTTAAGGGACAGGAAGAAGATGCTGTGATATGCAAATGATTAGCTTTTCAGAGCACTCACACAAGGTTGGCGTCGGTGGCGACACCTACAACGTGCTGACATGAGGAAAGTTTCCAACCGATTTCTCATACACAAACAGCAGTTGACCGGCGTTGCCTGGTGAAACGTTGCTGTGATGCCTCGTGTAAGGAGGAGAAATGCATAGCATCACGTTTCCGACTTTGTAGCCTATCGCGATTGCGGTTAATCGTATCGCGACACTGCTGCTCGCATTGGTCGAGATCCAATGACTGTTAGCAGAATGTGGAGTCGGTGGGTTCAGGAGGGTAATACGGTACGCCGTGCTGGATCCCAACGGCCTCGTAACACTAGCAGTCGAGATGACAGGCATCTTATCCGCATGGCTGTAACGGATCCCTGAGTCAACAGATGGGGAGGATTGCAAGACAACAGCCATCTGCACGTACAGTTCGACGGCGTTTGCAGCAGCATGGACTATCAGCTCGGAGACCATGGCTGCGTGTTACCCTTCACGCTGCATCACAGACAGGAGCGCCTGCGATGGTGTACTCAACGGCGAACCTGGGTGCACGAATGGCAAAACGTCATTTTTACGGATGAATCCAGGTTCTGTTTACAGCTTCATGATGGTCGCATCTGTGTTTAGCGACATCGCAGTGAACGCACATTGGAAGCGTGTATTCGTCATTGCCATACTGGCGTATCACCCGGCGTGATGGTATGGGGTGCCATTGGTTACACGTCTCAGTCACCTCTTGTTCGCACTAACGGCACTTTGAACAGTGGACGTTACATTTCAGATCTGTTACGACCCGTGGCTCTACCCTTCATTCGATCCCTGCGAAACCCTACATTTCAGCAGGATAATGCACGACCACATGTTGCAGGTCCTGTACGGGCCTTTCTGGATACAGAAAATGTTCGACCGCTGCCCTGGCCAGCACATTCTCCAAATCTCTCAATGATTGGAAACGTCTGGTCAATGGTGGCCGAGCAACTGGCTCGTCACAATACGCCAGTCAGTACTCTTGATGAACTGTGGTATCGTGTTGGAGCTGCATGGGCAGCTGTACCTGTACACGCCATCGAAGCTCTATTTGACTCAATGCCCAGGCGTATCAAGGCCGTTATTACGGCCAGAGGTGGTTGTTCTGGGTACTGATTTCTCAGGATCTATGCACCCAAATTGCGTGAAAATGTAATCACATGTCAGTTCTAGTATAATACACTCCTGGAAATTGAAATAAGAACACCGTGAATTCATTGTCCCAGGAAGGGGAAACTTTATTGACACATTCCTGGGGTCAGATACATCACATGATCACACTGACAGAACCACAGGCACATAGACACAGGCAACAGAGCATGCACAATGTCGGCACTAGTACAGTGTATATCCACCTTTCGCAGCAATGCAGGCTGCTATTCTCCCATGGAGACGATCGTAGAGATGCTGGATGTAGTCCTGTGGAACGGCTTGCCATGCCATTTCCACCTCGCGCCTCAGTTGGACCAGCGTTCGTGCTGGACGTGCAGACCGCGTGAGACGACGCTTCATCCAGTCCCAAACATGCTCAATGGGGGACAGATCCGGAGATCTTGCTGGCCAGGGTAGTTGACTTACACCTTCTAGAGCACGTTGGGTGGCACGGGATACATGCGGACGTGCATTGTCCTGTTGGAATAGCAAGTTCCCTTGCCGGTCTAGGAATGGTAGAACGATGAGTTCGATGACGGTTTGGATGTACCGTGCACTATTCAGTGTCCCCTCGACGATCACCAGTGGTGTACGGCCAGTGTAGGAGATCGCTCCCCACACCATGATGCCGGGTGTTGGCCCTGTGTGCCTCGGTCGTATGCAGTCCAGATTGTGGCGCTCACCTGCACGGCGCCAAACACGCATACGACCATCATTGGCACCAAGGCAGAAGCGACTCTCATCGCTGAAGACGACACGTCTCCATTCGTCCCTCCATTCACGCCTGTCGCGACACCACTGGAGGCGGGCTGCACGATGTTGGGGCGTGAGCGGAAGACGGCCTAACGGTGTGCGGGACCGTAGCCCAGCTTCATGGAGACGGTTGCGAATGGTCCTCACCGATACCCCAGGAGCAACAGTGTCCCTAATTTGCTGGGAAGTGGCGGTGCGGTCCCCTACGGCACTGCGTAGGATCCTACGGTCTTGGCGTGCATCCGTGCGTCGCTGCGGTCCGGTCCCAGGTCGACGGGCACGTGTACCTTCCGCCGACCACTGGCGACAACATCGATGTACTGTGGAGACCTCACGCCCCACGTGTTGAGCAATTCGGCGGTACGTCCACCCGGCCTCCCGCATGCCCACTATACGCCCTCGCTCAAAGTCCGTCAACTGCACATACGGTTCACGTCCAAGCTGTCGCGGCATGCTACCAGTGTTAAAGACTGCTATGGAGCTCCGTATGCCACGGCAAACTGGCTGACACTGACGGCGGCGGTGCACAAATGCTGCGCAGCTAGCGCCATTCGACGGCCAACACCGCGGTTCCTGGTGTGTGCGCTGTGCCGTGCGTGTGATCATTGCTTGTACAGCCCTCTCGCAGTGTCCGGAGCAAGTATGGTGGGTCTGACACACCGGTGTCAATGTGTTGTTTTTTCCATTTCCAGGAGTGTATATTTGTCCAATGAATACCCGTTTATCATCTGCATTTCTTCTTGTTGTTGCAATTTTAATGGCCAGTAGTGTATTTGCAGTTAACTGTAACTAACGTAAATAAGAAAGAACACATTAATGCGATTTTATTCTTATTATCTCCTTAAGCTGACGTCTCCGACTCCAGTTTCCCTGCCTCAAATTGTTTAGTGAAGCATCCTCTATATCCTGTTAAATTTTTGCGTTCTCTTACGGGAACACCCTGTAGATATGTTCTCTGGATTCAGATCACAATGTTTAGCGACCTGGTCCAGCATTGTAACCTAATTTTCTTCGAACTACATTACAATTACTCTTATTTTGTATTCTGCAGCTTTATCGTGCTGGCACAGAAAGTCTTCGATTCCCAGCTGTGAGGATGATCAAAATGTAAAATATTTTTTGAACATAAGCATTCGCTCAGTCATCGACCAGAAACAGTAGTCCGAGCTCAAGCCGCGAATCATAGTGATCGATCATCAAACCACCTCAGCTGATTTCCACCTTTCCTCTTCCCTGTAAGATAAGAGATGTTCGCCAATCCCCTTGTCCGTACGTGTCTGTCACGTATCGTCAACCATCAATTCACATAATGTTATTTCACTTTCCTGGACTTAAAAGGAAGGCATATAAAGCATGGAGAGAAGAGTAGAAAGTGGCAGAAAGTAAAGTTCTACAGTAATCTGCAACCCGCTGCCCCCAGAAATGTTGTGGCTGACCGGCGAAACACGCGGCAGGTAATACGTGACATCCACCACCGGGACTTGTTTGATCCAGAAATCTCCGCGGACTCCTCCACATACAAAAGTCGCAGAGTCCCCAGTTTGGCCACGCGACTTATCATCAGAAGGCAATTTAATTCAAATATTCTTCTCGTATGAGTGATCTCGAAGTAACTTCGTTTAACAACTAAGTATAGTGAAACACCATATTCCCTCTAGCACTGCCGCCCGCAACTCGTGGTCTGGCTAGCGATGCTGTCTCTGGATCACGGGGTGCCAGGTTCGATTCCCCGCCGGTTTGGGGATTTCCTCTGCCCGGGGACTGGGTGTTTGTGTTGTCCCCATCATTTCATCATCGTCATCATTCGTGGATGTGGCTATAATTGAACTGTGTAATGATTGGGGCATTGTACAGGCGCTGATGACCGCGCAATTGAGCGCCCCACAAACCAAACATCATCATCATCATCCTCTAGCACTGTCACTATATTCGCACGTGAAAACACGTCAAAAACGTCACAGCTTACATAATCATCACAGGGTTTTTAAGAGATCTCAACCTGCACATGGAACTGTTGAAACGCATGGAACGTTTCGCTACCATGCCAAGAATTGTTTATTTAGGCAACAGTACGCTGTCCACCTGTCAAAAGCCGAAATAACCACGTCTCGCAGCACGGAAGTTACGAGACATGCAGAAAGAGAGTCAGTGAGGTTCTGAAAGGTACCGACAAGAATGTTGAGCCATGCCCAGCTTCACTGAGTTTTTCAATTGAGATTCCATGGCGTGAACAGCCCGATCGAGGTGGTCCCACAGAGTATCGATTCGGTTGAAATAAGGGCAGTTTGAAACTTCCTGGCAGATTAAAACTTTGTGTCCGACCGAGACTCGAACTCGGGACCTTTGCCTTTCGCGGGCAAGTGCTCTACCAACTTTTTTTATTTTTTTTTATTTCATTTTGTTCGCTTGCGTTCGTTGAATCTGCTCGGGGTGGACGTCGTAAGACATCCATCTAAGTTCGTTGTTGATCAATTAACTCAGTTTTTTTATTACAGAGGGCAGCTAACCCTCTGACCAGACACGCTGAGCTACCGTGCCGGCTATACCAACTGAGCTACCGAAGCACGACTCACGCCCGGTACTCACAGCCTTACTTCTGCCAGTACCTCGTCTTCTACCTTCCAAACTTTACAGAAGCTCTCCTGCGAAAGGCAAAGGTCCCGAGTTCGAGTCTCGGTCGGGCACACAGTTTTAATCTGCCAGGAAGTTTCATATCAGCGCACACTCCGCTGCAGAGTGAAAATCTCATTCTGGAAACATCCCCCAGGCTGTGGCTAAGCCATGTCTCCGCAATATCCTTTCTTTCAGGAGTGCTAGTTCCGCAAGGTTCGCAGGAGAGCTTCTGTAAAGTTTGGAAGGTAGGAGACGAGGTACTGGCAGAAGTAAGGCTGTGAGTACCGGGCGTGAGTCGTGCTTCGGTAGCTCGGTTGGTAGAGCACTTGCCCGCGAAAGGCAAAGGTCCCGAGTTCGAGTCTCGGACGGGCACACAGTTTTAATCTGCCAGGAAGTTTCATATCAGCGCACACTCCGCTGCAGAGTGAAAATCTCATTCTGGAAACATCCCCCAGGCTGTGGCTAAGCCATGTCTCCGCAATATCCTTTCTTTCAGGAGTGCTAGTTCTGCATGGTTCGCAGGAGAGCTTCTGTAAAGTTTGGAAGGTAGGAGACGAGGTACTGGCAGAAGTAAGGCTGTGAGTACCGGGAGTGAGTCGTGCTTCGGTAGCTCAGTTGGTAGAGCACTTGCCCACGAAAGGCAAAAGTCCCGAGTTCGAGTCTCGGTCGGGCACACAGTTTTAATCTGCCAGGAAGTTTCATATCAGCGCACACTCCGCTGCAGAGTGAAAATCTCATTCTGGAAGGGCAGTTTGGTCGGCACAGGAGTACGATATAATCATCCTGATACTCTTTGAACCACGGACGTACACTGCGAGCTGTGTGACACGTTGCGTCGTCCTACTGGAAGATACCATTGTTCTGAGGAAAAATAAACTACATTACGGATGGTCAGTCCCCAAGGATAAATGCATGCTTTAGTTGATCCAATATGCGTTCTAGAATGACGGGAAACCCCAGGGAATGCCATAAAAGCATTCCCCACACCATAAAACTACCTCCTGTAGCAGGGTATTTCCTTTCAGATATTTCACGCCGTACATGACAATGTCCATCTGGCCGACTGAGCATAAAACGTGATTCATCTGCAAAGGCCACCTGTCGCCACTCAGTAGACGTCCCGTTACGATACTGTCATGCAAATTTCAGCCTTCGTGCCATTGAACAGCAGTAGACATGGGTATACGAAACAGGTACGTGCCACGGAGTCCCATACGGAGCGACGTTTGCTGAACGGTCGTTAAGGAGACATTGTTCGTAGCCCCTTGGTTCATCTGGGCAGTCAGTTACTCAACAGCAGCACGTCGTTTACAAATTTTGTCATTTCGAAATTGCTTCAACCCTTGGTCCAAAAGCCAATGATCATGTCCTTTTGGGTTTTCAGATAAATCGCTCCGTTTTCATATTACAACAATGACTATACATTTTTCCGCATGCCCTGACGTGCATTATATTCTGCTCGTTCTGCCACCTACCGTCTGTGAATGGTTACTGATGTCGAACACCACCAGTGGTTACATTAATGTGACTGGACCGTCTATCATATCTAAGAGGTATTTAATATTCACATGGCTGAAGCTTTGTGGCCAGACGAAACTACTTTCATCCCGTCACAATTGTGAGTTCTTTGATTGCTGTGGGAGAAGAATCTTCAAAGCAGAACACATGAATTATTAGTTCACTTATGTAAATGAATAAGATATTTACTTAAATTTTACACACTTGTTTGCCATAGAACTACTGGAGAATTTATACTGTCATTGACTACGAAATCATCACTTGATACTCTAATTAACAAACTGTTCTCTTGAGGTTCTATGTTGAACCTTCACTAAAGTACATCAGAAACTTTGTCCGCCTCAGTAGCCGAGTGGTCAGCGTGACGGAATGCCAAGGGGGCCCAGATTCGATTCCCGGCTGGGTCGGATATTTTCTCCGCTCAGGGACTGGGTGTTGTGTTGTCTTTATCATCATTATCATCTCATCCCCATCGACAAGCAAGTCGCCGAAGTGGCGTCAACTCAAAAGACTTGCACCAGGCAACCGGTATACCCGACGGGAGGCCCTAGCCACACGCCGTTTCGTTTTTATCACAAAACTTTCTTTGGTCCTACACTATGATGGTGACTCCTTCAGATGAGGTCAGGAACTGGGGCTAGCTCTTGCATGCTCGATACTATATTGATCTCAGTGTGAGGGCGGTGCAGTGTCGGGTAAGAGCACTTTCCATATATCGTGGCAGATTGCAGGGAGCCCTGTGGACTAAAGGTAGCGTCTTTGATTACCAATCAAATCGTCATCAGTCCCAGTTTAGAAACCACTTAAATTTTGATCAGTAATCAACATTGGCGGCCAAAGACTTCTGGCATAAGGAGTCATCCTCATTCTGCCAACGGCCTTGTCAAATAGGGTGGAGGAGTAGACACAGCTTCAGGGCAGTCTCTTGCCTTTGGAGTAGACAACTGCCCCTAAAGGCGGATGAATCAGCAATGATCAACGGCATTAGGATGCAAAAGGTAATGGAAACCACTGAATTAGAGAAACAAAACGTGTATCCACAGGACATTTTGCCTGTAATTGAAAAAAGTGTCATGATGACCTCTCCATTGGCAAAAGATTCCGGAAGAGTCTCCCATTCGGATCTCCAGGAAGGGACTGCCAAGGGGGAGTCGAACATGAGAAAAGGATTGAACAATCAACGAAAAGATAACGTTCTACGAGTCAGGGAGTGGAATGTTAGAAGCTTGAACGTTTCAGGGAAGCTGAAAAAGGAAATGCAAAGACTCAGTCTAGATATAGCAGGGGTCAGTGAAGTGTAATGGAAAGAAGACAAAGATTTATGGTCGGAAGACTATAGGGTAAAATCAACAGCAGCGGAAAATGGTATAACGGGAGTAGGATTCGTTATGAATACGAAGGTAGGGCAGAGAGTGAGTTACAGTGAACAGTTCAGTGAGAGTAATAGTACAGTTATACATACCGGCGTCGCAAGCTGAAGACGAAGAGATAGAAGAAGTTTAAGTGATTAGCCAGGAAGAATCAATACGCAAAGAAGTAGGATACGGATGTGCTAAGGAGTGACGAAATATACTTGACGTTCTCTAAGGCTGTAGATACAGTAGGCAGTGCAGTTGAAAAGAAACTCTAAAAAGGGCAACCACAGAAGTTGGAACAAAAACATAGGTACTAAGAAGGTAATTGCGAAGAAGCCATGGGTAACAGAAGAAATACTTCAATTGATCGATGAAAGAAGGAAGTACAAAAATGCTCAGGAAAATTCAGGAATACGGAAATACAAATCGCTGAGGAATAAAATAAATAAGAAGTGTAGGAAAGCTAAGGCGAAATGGCTGCATGAAAAATGTGAAGAAATTGAAAAATAAATGATTCTCGGAAGGCCTGATTCATCGTATAGGAAAGTCAAAAGAACCTTCGATGCCGGCCGCGGTGGTCTAGCGGTTCTAGGCGCTTAGTCCGGAACCGCGCGACTGCTACGGTCACAGGTTCGAATCCTGCCTCGGGCATGGATGTGTGTGATGTCCTTAGGTTAGTTAGGTTTAATTAGTTCTAAGTTCTAGGGGACTGATGACCACAGATGTTAAGTCCCATAGTGCTCAGAGCCATTTGAACCTTCGATGAAATTGAAAGCAAATGTGGTAACATTAAGAGTGCAACAGGAAGTCCACTGTTAAATGTAGAGGAGAGAGTGGGTAGGTGAAAAGAGTACATCGAAGGCCTCTATGAGAGGGAAGATATGTCGGATGTGATAGAAGAAGAAACAGGAGAGGATTTAGAACCGATGGGGGATCCAGTATTAGAATCAGAACTTAAGAGGGCATTAGAAGACTTAAGGTCAAATAAGGCAGAAGAGATAGATAACATTCCACCAAAATTTCTAAAATCATTGGAGGAAGTGGCTTCAGGAAAGGTAAAGGCGCCAGAGAGGCAATTCCGACATTGCAGTTGATAACTGAAGCAAGACTAAAGAAAAATCAAGACACGTTCATAGGCTTTGTCGACCTGGAAAAAGCGTTCGACATTGTAAAATGGTGCAAGACTTTCGAAATTCTGAGCAAAATAGGGGTAAGCTATAGGGAGAAAAGGGTAATATACAATATGTACAAGAGCCAAGAGGGAGCACTAATAGTGGACGACCAAGTACGAAATGCTCGAATTAAATAAGTTGTAAGACAGACATGTAGTCTTTCGCCCCTACTCTTCGATATTTGCATTTATGGAAATAAAAAAAAGGTTCAGGAGTGGAATTAAAATTCAAGGTGAAAGGATATCAGTGATAAGATTCGCTGATGACATTGCTGTCCTGAGTGAAAGTGAAGAAGAATTACATGGTCTGCTGCTTCGAATGAACAGTCGAATGAGTACAGAATATGGATTGAGAGTAAATCGAAGGAAGGAACGAGATGTGGCAGAAACGAGAACAGCAAGAAACTTAACATCAGGATTGATAGTCACGACGTAGATGAAGTTAAAGAATACCCGATGACGGACGGAGCAAGGGGGACATCAAAAGCAGACTAGCACTAGCAAAAAGTGCTTTCCTGGACAAGAGAAGTTTACCTGTGAAACTTTCCTGGCAGATTAAAACTGTGTGCAGGACCGAGACTCGAACTCCAGAACTTCGCCTCTCGCCGGCAAGTGCTCTACCATCTGAGCTACCCAAGCACGACTCACGCCCCCTCCTCACAGCCTCACTTCCGCCAGTGCCTTGCCTCCTACCTTCAAACTTCACAGAAGCTCTTTTGCGAATCTTGCAGAACAAGCACTCCTGGAAGAAAGGATACCACGGAGGCATGACTTAGCCACAGCCTGAGGCATATTTCCGGAATGAGAATTTCACTCTGCAGCAGAGTGAAAATCTTATTCTTCAAGTCTACTTGTATCTAAGACAGGCCTTAATTTGAGGAATAAATTTCTGAGAATGTACGTTTGGACTGTGGTAAAGCCCGAATAGAAGAAAATCGAAGCATTTGAGATTTGCTGATACAGACCAATGTTGAAAATTACGTAGATTGATAAGGTAAGGAATGAGGAGGTTCCGCGCAGAATCGGAGATGAAAGGAATATCTGGAAAACACTGATAAGGAGAAGGGACAGGATGATAGGACATCTGTTTAGACAAGAGGGAATGACTTCCATGGTACTAGAGAGAGATGTGGAGGGAGAAAACTGTAGAGGAAGAGAGAGAGTGGAACACATCCAGCAAATAATTGAGAACATAGGTTGCAAGTGCTACTCTGAAACGAAGAGGTTGACATAGAAAGGCATTCGTGGGGGGTCGCATCAAAATAGTCAGAAGACTGATGACTCAAAGAAGAAAAATGATTTCTGAGGATACTGCTGAAATTATCTTTAGACAAAAGTATAACATCAGAATAAAATGTAAGAATGAACTCTTGTATTTGTACAATACTTCTTTACATTGTTCCTCAATAATGGGAAAAAATACTTTTGTTGTCTGTTACCATGATATGTTACTATGGTCCGTTGTTAGGTACTAAGTGTTGTGCACATTCTTGCACAAAACTGTTACAATCGTCAGATGTACTAAACTGTAATATACCTACAGTTTTCATTCGTACCTTCCAACCGACAGAAACGGAAAACGAGAACTATCGCCTCTGTACAGTTCGTGTTGGCGTTGTCACTTACTGGAATAATGATTAGCAACTGAGTTTCACTGAAGTTTCCAGTTCACAAGTGCACTAACAGCGCTCCTTTGGAACGTATAACTGTTGTGAAATTTGTATTGTGGAACACAATAAACTGTGAACCACAATTGATGTGCACATAATGAAGCTCCCTCAAGTGTATAAGCATTCGTGTGAAGTTAGAGCTATCTGCTGTGTCGCAGAGAGAGCTGCCCCGACACCACGGCGGAAGGAATGGTTGGACTGCCACGTGAGTGGAACACCATCAGAGCTTGAGCTGGTCCTCACAGTGGGAGGTGAGTGCAGGTGGTCCAGTTGCGCTGCGGTCAGCCGGCGAGTGTGCAGAGCGTGCGACACACCTTGTCCAGAGCTGGTCTGCAATCCTGACGAGGCCGTAACGTCAGTATCTCGATTCGGGACAAACGCCGCCGACAGAGTGAGGCGACAAGAGCAAAATCTTGTTGAAGATGAGAGTGGCTGTCAACTCTAATCCACCACTTCCCGTGAGATCGCCGAAGCTAGGCGCTGTCGGGCGTGGTCGGCACTTGGATGGGTGACAACCCAGGCCGCCATGCGCTGTTGCCATTTTTCGGGGTGCACTCAGCCTCGTGATGCCCATTGAGGAGCTACTCGACCGAATAGTAGCGGCTTCGGTCAAGAATACCATCATAACGACCGGGAGGAGGTATGCTGAACCCACTCCCCTCCTATCTGCATCCTCCCCAGAGGATGACACGGCGGTCGGATGGTCCCGATGGGCCACTTGTAGACGGAGTGGTTGTCACCTCTAAAGGATTTTAACAGCGTGAAAGCGGGATCTACTGCGACCGGTATGTGGAGTCCAGTGACACGGAATGGGAATATCTGAGAGGCCGCACAGTCGAGAACCTGCTTCCTCGCTGTCCGGTACATTTAGAGGCCGCTGGTCGACACATCCGTCTCTGTTCTGCGCGTCTCACAGCGCCACAGGCCGCTCGGAGCAGGAGTGAAGGTCGCCTCCGCGTTGGTACTCGCTGATGGCTGAGTACGAGTACGTCGGAAACCACATGGGGCGACGCGTGTCACTTACCAAAAGGTAGCTGTCCAACTTGGGTGCAGGTGCTCTCGTGTGAGGACGAGATGCAGTGGGGCGCCTTGTAGTGTGCCGTTGCCTCTCGTGCTCCAGATGTACTTCGTGAGTTTCTGGCTGCCGCGAAACAATGCGGCTTGGCTTCTGACACCTCCGATATCTCTCTCGTGGAAGTGTCAATACGTCGAGTGTGCAAGTGACCCACCCAGAAAATTGCATGAAGCAGTACTTTTCTATCTGCCCATGCATCGCAGGTTGATGTTTCCCACAACAGTATTCCTGCATCTCCCTTCCCGCCTGAGATGTTGTATTTTCACATCGCCACATCAAGTCACATAAAACACTGATTTGAGTAATGAAACAGGCCAAGAGCCATTTATTTGCCAATGTATAATATTTAACTACGCATTGTAATGACGTATTTTGACGATTTACGAGGAGAAATGAATCCAGCGCCACTGACGCGCCTAAGAATCTATGGACTAATTCAGCGCACATGTAAAACCATCGATATTGAAGACAGACTCTGAAGAAATTTGAATATTACAAAAAAAACAAGCGCGTAACCCACCGTCCACTGCCGGACGATATCACTCTCTATTTATCTCCTGTATAATACGGACGCACCATTACATAGGCGTCATTATAAGATTTGTAATTTGTTTAAATCTATTGATAAATACTGTTATTTTGTTGCGTGTGAGGCTAGTATGTGTGAAAAACACAGAGTGGTTAATAAATGGGCATTTATACGTGATTTATAAACTATTATGGACATAAGAAACCACTCATGCTCCGTCATTGTTATTGACGTAAGTGTCAACATGTTATGTGTGTTTCAAATCCAAGCTCGTAATTATAGTGTCAGTTACCCTAAATTTGTGTTTGCTTTAGTTGTTGGGCAACCTTAATCATTTACTTTCTATGTGCCAAGGTTTTTTCACAGAGTCAACCGTGTCCGACGTGTCATTGTGTGGACAGAACAGACGAGGTCGACGTTAACATACTACTTTTATCTCCCCCCCCCCCTTGTAATATTCTTCAAACTCTGTTGTAAACTGGCCCTTAGGTACATTTTCAGTGCGAGTGACTTCCAGGAATTTCTCAGCTAAATTCACTTTCTAAACGGGAAAGGGAGCCACGCAAGTATATGTTGCTTCCCCTTCCCAATATGATGCTTAATAATATTTCCATTCATCATACGCCCCCTGCTCCTCTGCGTAACTCATCGTTTGCTGCAGTAATGTTAGAGAACTCTCCTCTTACAGCAGGTGCTGCAGAAACCGATAGCACTAACGCTACTCTGATTCAGATGCGGTCGACACGGTGCATAAACTACGTTCACGCTTGTACATCCATAGATACATTGATTTAAAGTGCATCAGAGATCAGTTACGTATGTCTACTGTAGATTACTACAGCTATAGATGTAGATGTGAAATAAATGCGTTTCAGTTCTGTTTGTAATCCACGCGGAACATTTACTTGCTGGGAAGTGATTAGACACGCAGGGTGTAGATTTCAGTAAAACACTGCGTTAGCTCCCTCTGGCTGGTGAGAAATTTGGTGATATTCCAGGCCATTTCCTCTGTACAAAGCAACGTGGGTCCCAGAATAACATCTCGCCGTGTTCGTCCACAGAAGGTTGCAGAAACCGGCGCCCATATAATTGCCGTGCTCCTTGACTTCCCTAAGACATTCCGTAAAGTTCCGCACTGCCGCTTAACGAACGAAATACGGGCGTACAAAATATCAGACCAGATATGTGATTGGGCTGAAGAGTTTCTAGCAAACAGAACGCAGCATGTCGTTCTCAATGGAGAAAAGTCTTCAGACGTAAAAGCGACTTCTGGCATACCCCAAGGGAGTGTTACAATTCCATTATCTTTCATAGAATTGATTAATGACATAATAAACAACGTCGAAAGAGCCATGAATCTTTTCGCGGGTGATGCTTTTGCACACAGAGAAATCGCAAAGCTAGAAAATTGTAGCGAAATGCAGGAAGACCTGCAGAGCATCGACGCTTGGTGAATAGACGGGCAATTGACTCAGCATAAACAACTGTAACGTATTGCGTATACGTAGCGAGAAAGATCCATTAATGTACGAGCAGGCTTTAGCAGGACATACGCTAGAAGCAATTACTTTCATTAAATATCTAGGAGCACGCGTTCGAAGCGATTTAAAGAGGAACGGCTACATAAAAGTAACCGCAGGAAAGTCACACTTGAGACTGAGATTCATTGGAAGAATCCTCAGGGAATGTAGTCCATCAACAAATAAGCACTCCGTCGTCAGACCACAAGTGGCCCATGGGGACCATCCGACCGCCGTATCATCCTCAGCTGAGGGAGGTGTGATAGGAGGGGCGTGTGGTCAGCACACCGCTCTCCCGGTCGTTATGACGGTTTTCTTTGACCGGTGCCGCTACAATTCGGTAGAGTAGCTCCTCAATTGGCATCCCGAGGCTGAGTGTACCCCAAAAAATGGCAACAGCGCATGCCGGCATTTGGATGGTCACCCATCCAAATGCCGGCCATGCCCGACAGCGCTTAACTTCGGTGATTTGACGAGAACTGGTGTATCCACTGCGGCAAGGCCGTTGGCATCAACAAATAAGACAGCTTACAAAACCCTCGTTTGAGCTGTACTTGAATACTGCTCGACACTATAGGATCCTCGTCAAACAGGGTTGATAGAGGAAACAGAGAAGATCTGCAAAAGAACAATGCGTTTCGTTACAGAATTATTTAAGGAATCACGCAAGTATCATAGAGTCGATAAAACATCTCCAGAAACAGACGCAGCAAGAAAGGCGTTGTGCGCCACTTCTGTGGTGTAAGCCGGCCGCGGTGGCCGAGCGGTTCTAGGCGCTTCAGTCCGGAACCGCACGACTGCTACGGTCGCAGGTTCGAATCCTGCATCGGGCATGGATGTGTGTGATGTCCTTAGGCTAGTTAGGTTTAAGTAGTTCTAAGTTCTAGGGGACTGATGACTTCAGATGTTAAGTCCCATATTGCTCAGAGCCATTTGAACCATTTTTTTCTGTGGTGTAACGTTGAAGATCCGAGAGTGTACGCTCCTAGAATAGTCAACAAAAGCATTGCTTCCTCCCACGCGTATCTCGCGAAAAGACCATGAAGGTAAAATTAGAGATTTGAAAAATATGTAAAAATCTGCCAACTGGTTGCATAGGTTTTCTATATACCTTGACCAGGTTTCGTCACCTCTAAGGGTGACTTCATCAGAAGGTAAGGTAATCACATGAAGTACATACCTTACCTTCTGATGAAGTCACCCTTAGAGGTGACGAAACCTGATCAAGGTATATAGAAAACCTATGCAACCGGTTGGCAGATTTTTACTTATTTTTCAACGTCAGCCATGTTCAAAGTTGTAAAATTAGAGAGATTCGACGCGACACAGATACTTATCGACAATAGTTCCTCCCAAGAACTATTTGTGGCTGGAACAGGAAAAGGGGCAGGTGACGACCGTACACAAAATAACCTCCGCCACACACCAGGTGGTGGCGTGTGGAGTGTAGATATAGGCGTAGACATTCATTGTACCATCAGATTCGTCACACTCGTAGAGTTTTATCCTCACCGATTTCTTTTATTTATTATTATTGTCAATAGTAATAGTAGTAATAAAGGAAATAAGACTATTTTATAATTGATAAGTAATTTACTTTATTTGCAACAATATATTGTTGGTGTTGTTGTTGTTGATGGTACTGTTCTATTTGTATTTAGTTCAGTAGTTATTTATTATGTTACACTGCATTAAGTAGCGATTACCACGAGTTGTTACCCTGATACTGCATACACTGTGACACACTATGACGCACTAATGGAAAGAGATGGTCAGTCTAGACAGCACCCGGCAACAGAATACAATTACAAATTCAAATTCATTACATGTGGTAGCCGAAGTCGTTTCGTACGCGCTTAGTTACTGAAACGTTTTACACTCAAAGAACGTACGTCTCCGCCTTGCCCGACGTATGTTACACAAGTTCTTCGCTAACATCAAAATACGTAGTGGTCTCGGCAGGAACAGGCCCTTTTCCACGCTTCATAGTCGGCATGCAGCTCCCAATGTTCCGCTGCTTAGGAAATGTGAATTGCCTTTAATTCAGTTGTTGTGAAAACCTAACGTCACTTCCTGGCGTAGCTCTGGACAACATTGTAAGGTTATGAAAACTGACGTGTTTCTCTCGTTGGCTGTTTCTCCGTTGGAATTCAAGAGGCGCTGACTGCACTGCCGTCACCTACACACCCGCTTTTGCATTTGACTTCTGATTTTCAGATTCTTTACAGTCTGAACACATGTAACAATGGATCCGCTAAGTCTTTTGTATGCGGTATTTTCTACGTAACATAAATTCAGCACAAAAATATAAAAAGAAAGGAATCAAAAGCATGGATGTTTTCACAATGGAATTAAAAGTGTTAGAAATTGGTTAATCATTTTTGGTTTCATGTAAGTGTTCTGCTACTATCATTACTGTAGGATCAATCACGAAAGTAAAAAAATTTCTTCCAAAGCATTACAGTACATCATATACAGAGAAACAAATAAAATCAGATAAATAAAAATCAAACAAATATAATTTTAGAATAAAATAGTAAAGACAATAGTAAACATTTTATGGCTATACTACAATAATAAACGTCTAAGAATTCAGCACATTCTGTTTCAGCTCTTTAATTGTGTTCTTGCATTATTGCATTGTTGTGGTAATGCACTGTGCTGTAGAAAATGTTTAGACCCATTAACGGCAGGCATTAGTGAGTGAAAATAGAAAAAATAAGTCAACTTTTGACATTTCCATCTTCATAATGTGACATTATCTGTAATGCAAAAGCTCCATACCTTAGACGTTTAAGATGATATATAACATGGACGTCCATTTCAGTTTCTTATAAACATAAACACTTAAGGTTTCAGAATATTCTGTTTCATTTATTCATTTATCCTCTTGCATTGTCTTTAATGATGCTGAAACGCCTCGTGTAACCCTGAATCCCATATTTTGTGTTTTATTTAACTTCAGTGAGGGACACTCGTTGGCCGAAGAACTCGAGACAAAAAACTAACAGCCAATATTTCAACAAGATGCCACAAAAGCCTCAACAGTTTTTTTAAGCCTTTGTTGTTCTGAAGATGGTTTCCCGGTTTGGCTTGGCAGCATTTCTTCTTCTTCTTCTTCTTTTCCACTTATCTCTTTTCCCTGCTGATCTCTTCATTTCCTCACATGAGCTGGATCCCGGTTTCGGATCATATCTCCCCCCCTCCCCCCCCCCCCTGGAGTACTCGTATTTCAGTCTGCATCTTCTTCTTTCACTCTGCCCTGAATCATTCCTTCCATTACATTCCGTAGGACTGATCTTTCTTCTTTCTTTTGTTTTACCCATTTTGGAGCACAATGAATCAGTAATTTCTTTCCGTGTTATTCCTTCCTTTGTGCCCAGTATTTCTTCATTCTCTCTGACCTTCTTCTTGTCTCCTCTTCCGAGATGGTGGATTTCGACCTTATTTTAAATTTGTCTTATAACCTTATTTTCCTGTCTTTATTACTCATCTGAGCTGTTCTGCCGAGAAATCATTTTACTGTAATTTTCAGTTTTCTTTAATAGTCAACGTTAGATGTAAATCATCAAGTTCTCCTGAGGCTAAGGATTGTATCAAGTTAAGTAAATCTTTGATTCATTCATGTAATTGCGTTCACAAATATTTCTTATGCTGTAGTTATGATTAGCCACCTCCCTGAGTAATTAAAGAACCCACAGCTACGTCGGACGATTCTACTTTCATAACATTCTATTAGAGTTCATTCTGGGAAGATGACCATAAAAAAATTCTCCTTTTTAGCACAGTACCTCATCTTTTTTTTTTTTTTGTAGAGTTTCATTCTGGATGTATACTATTTTACGTACACCAGATCGATTGACTGATCCCTTTTTTCCGTACTGCTGGTGGCAGAGATCTTTTTATCGCCTATTTTTCGAAAAATTTCTTCATTTGTGAGGTTTGCTGTCAACGGAGATCTTTTCCAGCCTTATCCAGCACCACATTTCGACTGCCTCCAGACGGCCCCCGTCGTACGCATCCGCAGTCTCCGTTGCGAGCCATCCATTCAGGTTTCTCGGTGTAAGCAGCAACTTTTTTCTTCTAATAGACTGCCCTTGCTCTTTTTACCGGCAAAACGTATTCTCTTCTGAGGTGATTTTCCTTCCTAAATAGTTGAAGGTATTTACTTGTCTGAGTGTTACATCATTAACTGCGATATATTGCTGGCTGCGTACCATAACTTCGATCTTCTTTGTATTAATTTTCATGTCACAATTCTCTTTCAAGTTACTGTTCATTCTTTCTGACTTTTCTGAGATTCTCTTAGTTCCTCTCAATGACAACTATACCGTCATGAGAGATTACTATTTTGATTTCCAAACATTAATTTCCATCCTTTTCATACACTCCTTATATTTATCAATGCCTTTCTCAGTATGCAGGTTTAATAAATTTCGTGACTAGATACATTCCTGACGTATTCCTTTTGTATCTAAACCTCTTTTATTTTCATTTTTCTGTATGATGTCTCTTTTTTATATAAAATTCATACAGGGTGCTACGAAAGGGTACGGCCAAACTTTCAGGAAACATTCCTCACACACAAAGAAAGAAAATATGTTATGTGGACATGTGTCCGGAAACGCTTACTTTCCATGTTAGAGCTCATTTTATTACTTCTCTTCAAATGACATTAATCATGGAATGGAAACACACAGCAACAGAACGTACCAGCGTGACTTCAAACACTTTGTTACAGGAAATGTTCAAAATGTCCTCCGTTAGCGAGGATACATGCATCCACCCTCCGTCGCATGGAATCCCTGATGCGCTGATGCAGCCCTGGAGAATGGCGTATTGTATCACAGCCGTCCACAATACAAGCACGAAGAGTCTCTACTGTACATTTGGTACCGGGGTTGCGTAGACAAGAGCTTTCAAATGCCCCCATAAATGAAAGTCAAGAGGGTTGAGGTCAGGAGAGCGTGGAAGGCCATGGAATTGGTCCGCCTCTACCAATCCATCGGTCACCGAATCTGTTGTTGAGAAGCGTACGAACACTTCGACTGAAATGTGCAGGAGCTCCATCGTGCATGAACCACATGTTATGTCGTACTTGTAAAGGCACATGTTCTAGCAACACGTAGAGTATCCCGTATGAAATCATGATAACGTACTCCATTGAGCGTAGGTGGAAGAACATGGGGCCCAATCAAGAGATCACCAACAATGCCTGACCAAACGTTCACAGAAAATCTGTGTTGTTGACGTGATTGCACAATTGCGTGCGGAGTCTCGTCAGCCCACACATGTTGATTGTGAAAATTTACAATTTGATCACGTTGGAATGAAGCCTCATCCGTAAAGAGAACATTTGCACTGAAATGAGGATTGACGCATTGTTGGATGAACCATTCGCAGAAGTGTACCCGTGGAGGCCAATCAGCTGCTGATAGTGCCTGCACACGCTGTACATCGTACGGGAACAACTGGTTCTCCCGTAGCACTCTCCATACAGTGACGTGGTCAACGTTACCTTGTACAGCAGCAGCTTCTCTGACGCTGACATTAGGGTTATCGTCAACTGCACGAAGAATTGCCTCGTCCATTGCAGGTGTCCTCGTCGTTCTAGGTCTTCCCCAGTCGCGAGTCATAGGCTGGAATGTTCCGTGCTCCCTAAGACGCCGATCAATTGCTTCGAACGTCTTCCTGTCGGGACATATTCGTTCTGGAAATCTGTCTCGATACAAACGTACCGCGCCACGGCTATTGCCCCGTGCTAATCCATACATCAAATGGGCATCTGCCAACTCCGCATTTGTAAACCTTGCACTGACTGCAAAACCACGTTCGTGATGAACACTAACCTGTTGATGCTACGTACTGATGTGCTTGATGCTAGTACTGTAGAGCAATGAGTCACATGTCAACACAGGCACCGAAGTCAACATTACCTTCCTTCAATTGGGCCAACTGGCGGTGAATCGAGGAAGTACAGTACATACTGACGAAACTAAAATGAGCTCTAACATGGAAATTAAGCGTTTCCGGACACATGTTCACATAACCTCTTTCCTTTATTTCTGTGTGAGGAATGTTTCCTGAAAGTTTGGCTGTACCTTTTTGTAACAACCTGTATACTACTCGCTTGTGTTTGAAATTTAAGGTCAGTACATCCAAACTGATCTTCGGCTAAATCTGCTTCAGTTCTTTTGATTATCCAGTTCTTTGTTATTCTTGTCGATGTTTTAGACTTGCGTGGCAACAGACTGAAGGAGCGATGTTCTCACATTTTAGAGTTTTATATTTCTTTGTTACTTGATTATGAAACACTTTTTAAACATATTCTGGAATTTCTCCAGTTTTCTGTGATCAGTTTAAAAATATAGACGTATATATCACCACCAAATCCCTGTAATCATTTCTCCAGTCCCTTTACCGCATCGTGGTGCTTTGTAAATTTTAATTTCTTCTGCAGTATTAAGAGAATTTTCCATTGTGAAAGAAGATTGCAGCTGATCACTAGCTATGCTATTTTCATTTTCTATGCCCTTTGTCACTGGTGAATTTTTGTATAATTTTTCTGTGTATCGCTTACTTCTCGCTCGCTCGCTAGCTCTCTCTCTCTCTCTCTCTCTCTCTCTCTCTCTCTCTCTCTCTCTCACACACACACACACACACACACACACACACACACACACACTCTTTTGCTTTCCTCCAATACCAGTTTACGCCTTTGTGCAATATAGTGCGACTACGTGCATTGTTTCTTCTGAACTATTTTGTAATGGGTACGTAAGTTGTTTCCATGTTTCTTTCCTTCATCCTTTATATTCAGTGCACTGTCGTTTGACCTTCTTGTCTTGTCTATTATCTATATTTCCGCGTCTCTTATAATTTCTAAACCCTCGTCCGCTCTTTCAGTTTTTGAATTTCCTTTATTCTTTCAGGCGTTCAAAGTACGTGTTTCGTAATCCTTAGTTCTTGTTTATGCTCGCCGATTTTATTTTTCTTATTCCTTGATCCATGACTTCTAAAACGAACTCTTTAAAATGCACACATACATTTGACCATTGTATATTTCTCTAAACTTCTGTTGTATCAATTTTTTATGATTTTTTTTTTACTTTTCTCTTTATAGTTTTCTGACATTACATCAGCAACATTTTTCAAAAAATGGTTCAAATGGCTCTGAGCACTATGGGACTTAACATCTATGGTCATCAGTCCCCTAGAACTTAGAACTACTTAAACCTAACTAACGTAAGGACAGCACACAACACCCAGCCATCACGAGGCAGAGAAAACCCCTGACCCCACCGGGAATCGAACCCGGGAACCCGGGCGTGGGAAGCGAGAACGCTACCGCACGACCACGAGAGCAACATTTTTCAATGTTCTCCCTAACCCTTCTTAGTCTTAAGTTAGATTTTCAACAGTCCTCGTTACATCTGCCGCTGGATAACGTTTGTATTTCCTGACCTGAGGTATGTAATGTGGTGTCACCGCCAGACACCACACTTGCTAGGTGGTAGCTTTAAATCGGCCGCGGTCCATTAGTACATGTCGGACCCGCGTGTCGCCACTGTCAGTGATCGCAGACCGAGCGCCACCACACGGCAGGTCTAAAGAGACTTACTAGCACTCGCCCCAGTTGTACGGACGACTTTGCTAGCGACTACACGTACGAAGCCTTTCTCTCATTTGCCGAGAGATAGTTAGAATAGCCTTCAGCTAAGTCCATGGCTACGACCTAGCAAGGCGCCATTAACCATATCTAGAGAGAGTCTCACTTGTATCATCAAGAATGCTGTATACAAATGATGGATTAAAGTTAAGTATTACAGAAGCTACGTACTTTTCTGTATAGCATTCATTACGTATCCTGTTCCAGACCTCACGCCCATCTGCGTGAGCTTAACGCGTGCATTTCGGCTACTTCCGAGTGGCGTGGCTGTCTTGATACGCGACAACATGTACCCCTTACCACAGTGAGTATAATCTATTTGGCATTATGATTTATTTTTGTAACTACTAGCCCGTTACATTCTCCCCAATGCTATTTTTACTCTGACATCAAGACCATAATGACCGAATGTACACCCATCTTTACTCCACCTACAGAAGCGTTCCAACTTCCGAAAATAATAAGGTTACCGTTGGCTTCAGTCATTAGTATCACTTTTCCTATTTGATCATACACTGACGAGACAAAAGCCATGGGATGCCTCCTAATATCGAGTCGGATCCCCTTTTCTTAGGCATAGTGCTGCTACTTCACGTGACATGGTCTCAGCAAGTCGTTGGAAGTCCCCTTGAGAAATATTAATCCGTGCTGTCTCTATAACCGTCCATAACTGCGCAATTGCCGGTGTAGGATTTTGTGTACGAACTGACTTCTTAACCAAGTCTCATAAATATGCTATGGTACTCATGTTAGGCGATCTGGGTGGCCGAATCGTTCGCTCGAAACGTCTAGAATGTTCTTCAGACCGAGAGCGAACAGTTGTGGTTCAGTGACGTCGCGCATTGTCATCCATAAAAATTTCATCGTTGTTTGGAACGTGAAGCGCATGAACGGCTGCAACTGGCCTTCAAGTAGCCGAACATAGCCGAGGATTCAGTCCGCTTCATGTACACACAGCCCACACGATTATGGAACCACCACCAGCTTGCACGGTGCCTCGTTGACAACTTGGTTCCGTGACTTTGTGGGGTCTGTGTCTCACTCGAACCCATCTTTCCTACTTTGAAACACAACTCTTCTAATGATCAAGTGCTCGTTACTTTTAAGGTATACGTTTTAGAACAAATGTTTGCTGGACATTTTTATCCTTATGTTGGTCCATACTGCCACTTCCCAAAATATGGAAAGCAAAGAACTTGCAGTAGAAGATGAAAAATTGCTCATAGATCTTAAGGTATGCATTTTCGACCCTACGTTTACTGACACTTTTTTGCTTCTAGTATCGTGTACTTCCTTCCCCGTATGAACCATGGACCTTGTCGTTGGTGGGGAGACTTGCGTGCCTCAGCGGTACAGATAGCCGTACCGTAGGTGCAGCCACAGCGGAGGGGTATCTGTTGAGAGGCCAGACGAACGTGTGGTTCCTGAAGAGGGTCAGCAGCCTTTTCAGTAGTTGCAGGGACAACAGTCTGGATGATTGACTGCTCTGGCCTTGTAAGACTAACCAAATCGGCCTTGCTGTGCTGGTACTGCGAACGGCTGAAAGCAAGGGGAAACTACAGCCGTATTTTTTCCGAGCGCATGCAGCTTTACTGTATGGTTAAATGATGATGGCGTCCTCTTGGGTAAAATATTCAGGAAGTAAAATAGTCCCCCATTCGGATCTCCGGGCGGGGACTACTCAAGAGGACGTCGTTATCAGGAGAAAGAAAACTGGCGTTCTACGGATCGGAGCGTGGAATGTCAGATCCCTTAATCGGGCAGGTAGGTTAGAAAATTTAAAAAGGGGAATGGATAGGTTAAAGTTAGATATAGTGGGAATTAGTGAAGTTCGTTGGCATGAGGAACAAGACTTTTGGTCAGGCGAATACAGGGTTATAAATACAAAATCAAATAGGGGTAATGCAGGAGTAGGTTTAATAATGAACAAAAAAATAGGAGTGCGGGTAAGTTACTACAAACAGCATAGTGAACGCATTACTGTGGCCAAGATATACACAAAGCCCACGCCTACTGCAGTAGTGCAAGTTCATATGCCAAGTAGCTCTGCAGATGATGAAGAAATTGAATAAATGTATGATGAAATAAAAGAAATTATTCAGATAGTGAAGGGAGACGAAAATTTAATAGTCATGGGTGACTGGAATTCAGTAGTAGGAAAAGGGAGAGAAGGAAACGTAGTAGGTCAATATGGATTGGGGGGAAGAAATGAAAGAGGAAGCCGCCTGGTAGAATTTTGCACAGAGGACAACTTAATCATAGCTAACACTTGGTTCGAGAATCATAAAAGAAGTCTGTATACATGGAAGAAGCCTGGAGATACTGACAGGTTTCAGATAGATTATATAATGGTAATACAGAGATTTAGGAACCAGGTATTAAATTGTGAGACGTTTCCAGGAGAAGATGTGGACTCCGATCACAATCTATTGGTTATGAACTGTAGATTAAAACTGAAGAAACTGCAAAAAGATGGGAATTTAAGGAGATGGGATCTGGATAAACTGAAAGAACCAGAGGTTGTACAGAGTTTCAGGGAGAGCATAAGGGAACAATTGACAGGAATGGGGAGAAGAAAAACAGTAGAAGAAAAATGGTTAGCTTTGAGGGATGAGGTAGTGAAGGCAGCAGAGGATCACGTAAGTAAAAAGACGAGGGCTACTAGAAATCCTAGGGTAACAGAAGAAATATTGAATTTAATTGATGAAAGGAGAAAAAATAAAAATGCAGTAAATGAAGCAGGCAAAAAGGAATACAAACGTCTCAAAAATGAGATCGACAGGAAGTGCAAAATGGACAAATGTAAGGATGTAGAGGCTTATCTCACGTGGGGTAAGATAGATACTGCCTACAGGGAAATGAAAGAGACCTTTGGAGAAAAGAGAACCACTTGCATGAATATCAGGAGCTCAGATGGAAACCCAGGCCTAAGCAAAGAAGGGAAAGCAGAAAGGTGGAAGGAGTATATAGAGGGTCCATATAAGGGCGATGTACTTGGGGACAATATTACGGAAATGGAAGAGGATGTAGATGAAGATGAAATGGGAGATATGATACTGCGTGAAGAGTTTGACAGAACACTGAAAGACCTGAGTCCAAACAAGGCCCCGGGAGTAGACAACATTCCATTAGAACTACTGACAGCCTTGGGAGAGCCAATCCTGACAAAACTCTACCATCTGGTGAGCAAGACATATGAGACAGGCGAAATACCCTCAGACTTCAAGAAGAATATAATAATTCCAATCCCAAAGAAAGCAGGTTTTGACAGATGAGAAAATTACCGAACTATCAGTTTAATAAGTCACAGCTGCAAAATACTAACGCGACTTCTTTACAGACGGATGGAAAAACTAGTAGAAACTGACCTCGGGGAAGATCAATATGGATTCCGTAGAAATATTGGAACACGTGAGACAATACTGACCCTACGACTCATCTTAGAAGAAAGATTAAGGAAAGGCAAAACTACGTTTCTAGCATTTGTAGACTTAGAGAAAGCTTTTGACAATGTTGACTGGAATACTCTCTTTCAAATTCTGAGGGTGGCAGGGGTAAAATATAGGGAGCGAAAGGCTATTTACAATTTGTACAGAAACCAGAGGGCAGTTATCAGAGTCGAGGGACACGAAAGGGAAGCAGTGGTTGGTAAGGGAGTGAGACAGGGTTGTAGCCTCTTCCCGACGTTATTCAATCTGTATATTGATAAAGCAGTGAATGAAACAAAAGAAAAATTTGGAGTAGGTATTAAAATCCATGGAGATTTTGCTTGAACAGGATAGAGTAGCATGGAGAGCTGCATCAAACCAGTCTCAGGACTGAAGACCACAACAACAATAACAACAACAACAAAAATCGTGTACTTTCAACTGTATTCGTTTACGCCTTTAATTATGATACATCCTGTATACATACACTACTGGCCATTAAAATTGCTACAACAAGAAGAAATGCAGATGATAAACGGGTATTCATTGGACAGATATATTATACTAGAACTAACATGTGATTACATTTTCACGCAATTTGGGTGCATAGATCCTGAGAAATCAGTACCCAGAACAACCACCTCTAGCCGGAATAACGGCCTTTATACGCCTGGGCATTGAGTCAAACACAGCTTGTATGGCGTGTACAGTTACAGCTGCCCATGCAGCTTCAACACGATATCACAGTTCATCAAGAGTACTGACTGGCGTATTGTGACGAGCCAGTTGCTCGGCCACCATTGACCACACGTGTTCAATTAGAGATCTGGAGAATGTGCTGGCCAGGGCAGCAGTCGAACATTTTCTGTATCCAGAAAGGCCCGTACAGGACCTGAAACATGCGGTTGTGCATTATCCTGCTGAAATGTAAAGTTTCGCAGGCATCGAATGAAGGCTACAGCCACGGGTCGTAACACATCTGAAATGTAACGTCCACTGTTCAAAGTGCCATCAATGTGAACAAGAGGTGATCGAGACGTGTAACCAATGGCATCCCGTACCATCACGCCGGGTGATACGCCAGTATGGCGATGACGAATACACGCTTCCTATGTGCGTTCACCGCGATGTCGCCAAACACGGATGCTATAAAGGGAACCTGCATTCATCCGAAAAAATAACGTTTTGCCATTCGTGCACCCAGGTTCGTCGTTGAGTACACCATCGCAGGCGCTCCTGTCTGTGATGCAGCGTGAAGGGTAACCGTAGCCATGGTCTCAGAGCTGATAGTCCATGCTGCTTCAAACGTCGTCGAACTGTTCGTGCAGATGGTTCTTGTCTTGCAAACGTCCCCATCTGTTGACTCAGGGATCTAAAGGTGGCTGCACGATCCGTTACAGCCATGCGGATAAGATGCCTGTCATCTCGACTGCTAGTGATACGAGGCCTCTGGGATCCAGCACGGCGTTCCGTACTACCCTCCTGAACCCACCGATTCCATATTCTGCTAACAGTCATTGGATCTCGACCATCGCGAGCAGCAATGTCGCGATACGATAAACCGGAATCGCGATAGGCTACAATGCGACCTTTATCGAAGCCGGTAACGTGATGATACGCATTTCTCCTCCTTACACGAGGCATCACACCAACGTTTCACCAGGCAACGCCGGTCAACTGCTGTTTATGTATGAGGAATCGGCTAGAAACTTTCCTCCTATCAGCACGTTGTAGGTGTCTCCACCGGCGCCAACCTTGTGTGAATGCTCTGAAAAGCTAATGATTTCCATATCACAGCATCTTCTTCCTGTCGGTTAAATTTAGCGTCTGTAGTACGTCATCTTAGTGGTGCAGCAATTTTAATGGCCAGTAGTGTATTTCTATCCCATGACTTTAGTCACTTCTGTATACACATGGTCCACTTCTTCATCTGCGTGACTAGCTACTGAAATGTACATCAGTATTATTACTGAGTCAACTGGTTCATTCTGTGTTCTCACAATAACTACTCCATCACTGTGTTGCACGTAGCTCTTGGCTTATATGCCTAGGATTTGACTTTGTACTTAACTCGTGAGCCAACTTCCCCTGTATCTCCGTAAGTTCTCTTTTCTTCAGAATGTATAATACTGCAGCTTTTGCTCCGAAAGTACCATTTCTCAGCCCACTTTATTTCACTTACTCTGGTATGTTTATGTCATGTTTAACCATCTCTTTCTTTTTTACATTCTCTAGTTTTCCGAAAATGTTGAGAGTTTTTACGTTCCAGGTTAGTACCTTAAAATGCCTTATACATGCCTCCACACCAGCTGGAGATACACATTTGGGTCTGTTTTAACTCCGGATTGTTTATTTAAATAAGCAATCATCACTGATCCGAAGAGGGAAGTGACCGTAAGTAATTAACAACCTCGTCGCCTAGCAACTCTACCTTTTTCAGAAACAAGAGCGAGAGACATCAAATTCATAAATGGAGCGCGTCAGGTCACGCCAGTCTAATGGTTTAGAATACGTTGCCAGCTGTCAAACTGAAGATGATACGTGCGGGGAAAACTAGGGCAATTATCTGATAAAGTTCGTCTTAAGTGTAAAAAATACTCAAGAGAATCTCATCCGTAACTACATGTCAGGTGATGGGAGTATGGTATCAGTCAGCGGAGATACCGTAAGTGTTATGTAAGGTAACGTAATCAATCTACTCCTTAGACGAGCACGGATGGAAAATTACAATAAAACATCCTGTCAGCAAGGAACACGTGGATAATTTTTTGTCTCAAACACCAGTCCTGTGTAAATGATATGTTTCTTCATATATTTCATCTTCTTTTAATCTTTTAAATTAGGCCATTTTTAGAACAATAACATTAAAAGTAATGTTAAACACTGAAATATTATGTTGTTTCTGCATCGGGAGAGTAGCGTACTTCTATAATGATGAATAAGTGCATTGTGCTATACATTTATTGAAGGTGACACTTTTATATTTGAAGCAAGGAAATACTTCGTTGGAAAAAGTGGCTCTGGTTTG
Organism: Schistocerca cancellata; assembly: GCF_023864275.1. NCBI lineage: Eukaryota > Metazoa > Arthropoda > Insecta > Orthoptera > Acrididae > Schistocerca > Schistocerca cancellata. The sequence continues at coordinate 97,117,750 of NC_064633.1, forward strand.
TGCGGATTCAAAGGTGGCCGAACTAAGAGTTATGGTTGCTGCACGGTTAGTGTTCAACTGTACGTACAATGCATCTCTCCAGCTAGATGTGGAAGGCAGTGCCGTCCAGCTGCTAACCTTAGGTGTTAGGCCAGAGTCCCGAGTAAAGCCGCAGGCTCATCTGAAATGTACTGTGGACTCGTGCTATAATACACTTCCGCTGGTTACTCGTCGCCAGTGGTGGAAAGCTGCTCTGGGAATGCTCATTCACAGAGGCAGGGAACAGACTGACTGAATTATTTCTTAGCTCCCCATTATTATGTCTCGGCGTCATACTGTCCCACGCTCGCAACTATGTTACACAATGTGCTTATTCGTAGATGAAGAAATACAAGTATCACGGTTGCCCTTTCTTCTGGATAGCAACCAAGCCAAGCAAACAATTGATGATAATAATGATTTTGATACCATATTTACACAGATTAGAAGAAAGTAGGATGACTGTAAGGACTTATGCACCAAATGGTCAATAAAAGTAATAAAACCGAGTATAATACAACAGCGCCGGCCTACAAGACACCCAGACATCTTCCGGAAGAAGTGTGACAATTTTGTGTTTCAAAGTCATCCACACTAGCATGACAAAGCAAATGTTCGGCTGCTATTTCACTACGCGATTATTTTCTTAAGTTGGGAAATGGAAGCAGTCTGAGGAATAGAAAGTATAGCAGACGCAAACAAAACCTATGTACAAAACAAATTGGAGAAAGTATTGAAGCTCAAGAAAAAACTTTGAGCAGGCAGAACAAGTGACTTAGTATTTTAAAAGATAGAAAAGTATTATGATTGTGCACACCTACAATTCCTTCGTATTTCAGTTCTTTTTTTCTGAGTTGTGAATAAAGAATCAAAGTCAAAGGAAGATCACCTTCTATACAGATCGTCTGTGAACATCATTTATCACCCGAATTTTCTGTCACCGAAAGCATAATTGCAACCACAAGTTGTGAGGTGATCATTGCAGCCTTACAGGCAAGACAAACGATCCATATAGAAATAATCGCACGATTTCGTATCATTTCTTCATGAAGATATAACCTGGTTCAAGCGAACTTTGACATTATGCCAATCAGCACATTCTTAAGACTCTCTAGAGACTTCCTTTATTTCAGCAATAACCGTGAGTCATCAAGAGTATCCGGACACCCCCAAAAACATACGTTTTTCATTTTAGGTGTATTGTGCTGCTACCTATTGCCACGTACTCAATATCAGCGGGCTCAGTAGTCACTAGACATCTTGAGAGAGCAGAATGGGGCGCCCCGCGAAACTCACGGGCTTCGATCGTGGTCAGGTGATTGGGTGTCACTTATGTCATACGTCTGTACGCGAGATTTCCACACTCCTAAACATCCCTAGGTCCACTGTTTCCGATGTGATAGTAAAGTACAAACGTGAAGGGACACGTACAGCACAAAAGCGTACAGGCCGACCTCGTCTGTTGACTGACAGAGACCGCCGACAGTTGAAGAGGGTCGTGATGTGTAATAGGCAGACATCTATCCAGACCATCACACAGGAATTTCAAATTGCATCAGGATCCACTGCAAGTACTATGATAGTTAGGCAGGAGGTGGGAAAACTTGGATTTCATGATCGAGCAGCTGCTCATAAGCCACACATCACGCCGGTAAATGCCAAACGACGTCTCGCTAGGTGTAAGGAATGCAAACATTGGACGATTGAACAGTGGAAAAACATTGTGTTGAGTGACGAATCACGTACACAATGTGGATATCCGATGGCAGGGTATGGGTATGGCGAATGTCCGGTGAAAGTAATCTGCCAGCTTGTGTAGTGCCAACAGTAAAATTCGGAGGCGTTGGTGCTATGGTGTGGTCATGTTTCTCATGGAGGTGGCTTGCACCCCTTGTTGTTTTGCGTGGCACCATCACAGCACTGGCATACATTGATGTTTTAAGCACATTCTTGCTTCCCAGTGTTGAAGAACATTTCGAGCATCTTTCAGCACGATTTACCATCTGTTCATAACGCCCGGCCTGTGGCGGAGTGGTTACACGAAAATAACGTCGCTGTAATGGACTGGCCTGCACAGGGTCCTGACCTGAATCCTATAGAACACCTTTGGGATGTTTTGGAAGGCCGACTTTGTCCCAAGCCTGACCGAATGACATCGATAGGTCTCCTCGGTGCAGCAGTCCGTGAAGAATGGGCTGCCATTCCCCAAGAAACCTTCCAGCACCTGACTGAACATATGCCTGCGAGAGTGGAATCTGTCATCAAGGCTGAGGGTGGGCTAACACCATACTGAATTCCAATATTACCGATAGAGGGTACCACGAAGTTGTAAGTCATCTTCAGCCAGGCGTCTGGATACTTTTGATCACATAGTGTATGAATGTCCACAGGATCCGCGCTGTCCACGACCCAAGTAACGCAACGTGTCAAGTAATGAAATGACCATGCTCAATGGGGTTCACATCTGTAGTATCTGAGGTCCACTCAGTACCATGAAACGTAAACCAGTCGAGTGTTTCTTAAGGCGCACCAAACAATCCAAGTTTTCCCGCATGCAACATCGGCCACTGACATAAATATGCACGCTTCCGCAGTCAGCGTCAGTTTCTTTAAATTCGTTCTGAGTGTACTGCCATGCCATCTTATAAAATGCATAAAATAACAAAATAAACCGACGTTTCGGCTAAGTTGCAACGGTCTTCCTCAGGAAAAAGACTACCCTAAGGAAGGTTGCTGCAGCTCGGCCGAAACTTCGGTTTGTTTTAATGTTTTATAAGAATACACAGCTGCACACACCAAGAAGGGTTTTACTGAGATGAATCGCTGCTCTATGATGTGAAAACTGCGCTTGATAGATCCTAATTTCATCTAGATAACGCCGAAAATACTCAAACACATCAGGTGAGTGGAGTAAAACCGAGTTCGCGATTTACCAAACGGCAGCCCTCCCAACCTGCATCTTTTTAGTGGAAGGCAAATTATTTGCTTTTTTGATCAGCAAAGACTAAAATTCGACTTCTAGAACAGTATACTAGTGCGAGTCCGTGCCGCCTAATACTTTTTGTGGCATGTTTTCCTTGCAGTGGTATTTGGGAATCATTATACTCGGCGCTGATCTCCAGAGCTGTTGTGCCTGAGGTTCACGTCCTCCCTCGATACCAAATTTGTTGTGACAAACGTCGTGTCAAACAGATGCAGACATTGATACATTTTTCATTGCTGTTATTTGTGGGATATCAGAAAAATTCTTTTACTATAACACTTGAAAGGTGGCGACCCTTTGTTCACGCCATCATTCACCTCTCCTTAATAACATGGTCCATGCAGAGGCATTGCAGCCATCTCGGCTGCGAAGCGAGCCATCAGGACGAGTAATTATAGGTATGGCATAGAATGACAGAGTTTTTTTGCCGCTGGCAATAATAGTTGTGACATTAGATGTTTTTCTGTATCGATGAGAACGGCAGGTAGATGTGACCAGGGCGACAAAAGTGACAGAAACATCCGTAGACTCTTCCAAGAAAGCATCCAGGCTTCTATAAGAGCGTGACCGCTTTGCTTGCGAGCCCAGGCTGTGGCATCTCGTCATGAACTCGGACGACGAAGGCGGCGCGGCCTCCATCAGGACTATGGCCAGCCAACGGATTGCATTCCGCAGGCATATTTTCCACCGAGAGTGTGCGACCGACAGAGCTGTATGGTTTGTTCTCGAGAGGAGTACATTACGTGTACGTGAGAACAAAATCAATATCATTCCATCTGACTCAGAACACCTCCAAGCCTATAAACTGTCTTTTCCATTTTAGTACTCATCGAGTACTGATTACTCCATTAAAACCTGAGAGCTTGCGAGATGAGATTCAGTTAATTAAATCTATAGCCACTAATAACGGCTATAATCCCTCAGTAGTTGACAACATTTTGGATGAGAAAACCTTTAAGAAATGTGCCACAAAGGTGATAGTAAACGAGAAGATGTGGATGGGAAAATATGCTTTATTTCCATACCGTTTCCAGATAATATTTCTTATAAAATTAGAGGACTTCTTGCTAAGAAATACAGCTGCAATATGTCTTTTTCAAGTAATAACGTCTTTGGAGGAAATTTGATAGACAACTTAGGAGGTAAAGAAGATCCATTTTCACAATCGGGAGTTTATAAGATAAAATGTATTGAATGCCCACTTTTTGATATACGTCAGACGGGGAGGGTAATTAAAATTAGGTACAAGGGACATTTAGTAGGCAAAGAGGGTATTAACATTCATGGCTCCACACACGTTGAACGTCTCGTTCAATGTGGACATTCCCCTAGTAATTTGGAAGATACAGTTATTTTACGTAGAGAGAAGGGATAAAGGTTGGATTTATTGGAAGAACTTCAAATTTTTAAACGCAGTTTCAACAATGAGGATTCAATTTTCAACGACCAACTGTAATTAAAACAAATCCTTCGATAGTTTTCGTCCTGCGCTCGAATTAACATAATTATTACATCGGGCTACTATACTGTTTCCTGAATGCCAAACTCTTCATAAGCATTCCCAATAATATGCACACGTCTGCATAATCACGTCATTTCTCATGTAATTTCCATAAGCCTAGTAACAATTTTTGATGCTTTCTGTCACTCACTGTCTTCATAATTTCTGTCATAAAAATGTTTCGGTTTTAGCATGTGGTATAATTACATCAGGTATTTTCTGCGGCTATAGACCGTTGGGCCCTCGGGAGAGCCTGTAACTCCTAGAGGGCGCGTCCCCAGGTGGCGGATCGGGGAACGCCTCCCAGATATGGGTGGTAGGAGGGAAATCAAATACCTCCCGCGGACCAACAGGCCGGACAGAGCAAGTTCGTTAGCTGAAGTGAAAGCAACTGCTCTAGGGGTAGGCATCCCCGAAATCAAGACCCTGGTCCTCCAGGTTGGGGGTTGTGCTTAGGGCCAGCGACCCTATCACAGGATCCTGTAGGAGAAAATGGATTGCTACGAATCAGAATGACAAGAATGCTGGGCCACCAAACTTGATGACGAACTTGCAAAATTTAAAGGTTATGAATATGGGAACATGGAATGTATTAAGTCTCTATAGATCAGGATCACTGATAAATGTCATATAGGAACTTGAAAGGTATAAAATGGATTTAGTTGCAGTACAAGAAATCAGATGGACGGGTAATGGAAGTATAAACAAAAATAAGTATACAATAATGTATGGGGGAAATGATACACAAATACATGCACTAGGGACAGGATTTATAATAAACAACAAATTGTTACCTTTTATTAGGAAATTTGAGGCAGTGAATGAAAGGATATCTCACATTACGACTCAATGCAAATATAAGACTTTAAATGTTATAAATTGCCATGCTCCAACAGAGGATAAAGAGGACAATATTAAAGAAGAATTTTACAACAAATTGGAACAGGTATATGATACATTCTCGAAAAATTCAATTAAAATAATTCTAGGAGATTTCAATGCCAAGTTAGGACATGAAAATCATTATAAACCTACAATTGGACCTCATAGTCTACATCAGCAGAGTAATGAAAACGGAACAAAACTTATTAGCTTTGCCACTTCCAAAAACATGTTGATCAAAAGTACATATTTTGCACATAAAGATATACATAAACAAACATGGGCCTCAAGAGATGGCATCACAAAAAATCAAATTGATCATGTATTAATCGAAAAACAACATCATAAATGCATACATGATATCAGAAGTCAAAGGGGAGCAGACTGCGATTCGGATCACTTTCTTGTAAAAGCCAAGTTCAAGATCTCACTCTCAAGACATAAATGGTCTAAATTAAATGGTGTTCCTAGGTTTAATACAATGAAACTGAAAAACCCAAACATTCTCAACCAGTACATTAGAGAATTAGAAACACACAAACCTGAAGTGGAAAGTAAAATTAACAATGATGATACTAATCAAGCCTGGAACGCTCTGAAAGAAAATATCACACGAGCAACTACCTCAGTTTTGGGACATTTTACTACAACTAAGAACCCCTGGTTTGATGCCGAGTGCTCGAACGCTATCGAAGATAGAAAATTAGCAAGGGAAAAATTCCTACAAAAACCAATAACACAAAACAAACTTATTTTTGAAGAGAAACAGAAACATGCCAGGAAACTCATTAGGAAAAAGAAAAGGGATTTTATGAATTACAAATTAAAAAGAGCTGAGAATGACCGTACCACAGACTCCAGAGGATTTTTCAAGAGCATAAATATGTTTAAAAGTGGGAATATAAAAAATTATGGACAGTTCATAACAGACCCAGATGGCTCCTTGCTAACAGAAAGAAGTGACATTGCTAACAGATGGAAGGAATATTTTAATGAGTTACTAAATGCTCCAACTATAAGCGTCTCTCAGGAAGATGACAATGAATATCTTACTGCTGACCCATCGGACGAAGAGCCCAGCTTAGCAGAAATTAAAGAAAGCATCAAGAAGCTGAAGAGACATAAAGCTCCTGGAAGTGATGGTATAGACACAGATATATGGAAGCTCAGTAAATTTCCTTTTGTAAACTGCTTACACAAAATCATCACCAACATCTGGAAGCAGGAACAGGTCCCACATGATTGGAAAGAAGTAGTTGTATGCCCTATATACAAGAAGGGGGACCCAACAAATTGTTCAAACTACAGAGGAATTGCGTTACTAAACACAACATATAAAATTCTGACAAATATACTGTTAGCAAGGATAAGCCCTTACGTTGAAGACTCCCTAGATGATGCCCAATGTGGATTTAGACCTAACAGATCGACTATTGACAATATATATGTCCTAAGGATGTTGGGTGAAAAGAAATATGAATTCAATCAAAATGTACATATGCTTTTCATTGATTTTAAAAAAGCTTTTGACAGTATCAACAGGGAATATTTATGGAAGTGCATGAGGCAGATTGGCATCCCTAACAAATTGATAAATTTAATAAAAGCTTGCACTTTAAACTCAAAATACAAAATAAAAGTAGCTGGCAAACTTTCTGAAGACTTTGAGGTTAAAACTGGAGTCAAACAAGGGGATTCACTCTCACCAGTTCTTTTTAACATAGTAATCAATAGAATAATCCAAAAAGTAAAGCTACTACAAATTGGAGCACAACTGGAAAGCAAAATTAACATTGTAGCATACGCCGATGACATTGCATTATTATCTGACAGTGAGAATGATTTGAAGCTTCTTACAGCACAATTAATTAAAGCCACAAATGGCACAGGCCTCCAGCTGAATACAGACAAAACAATGTACTTTATCTTATCCCGCTATCCATCAAATAATAATGTACTGCAAATTAATAACACAGCTTTCACAAAGACAAATGAATTTAATTACCTTGGTACAATAGTAACCTCTGACAACTCCATGAAAATTGAAATAGAATCACGAATTCAGAAGGCTAACAAATGCTACTATAGTCTCTTGACAGTTTTCAAAAGTAAGTTAATATCTAGGAACACCAAACTACAAGTATACAAATCATTGATTATACCAGTACTCACCTATGGATCTGAAACCTGGACTCTCACAAAAAAAGAGGAAAACAGATTAAGAGTATTTGAACGAAAAATTTTGAGAAAAATATTTGGACCCATAAGAGATAGGATCAGTGATGAATGGAGATTGCTAAATAACAATGAAATTTACAAATTATATAAAGACTCCGATATAGTGGCCAAAATTAAAGCCAAAAGACTGAAATGGATAGGGCATGTCATCAGAGCACCACCAAACAGGACCATCAAGAAAGTGACTGAAGAGATTCCCACCGGAAGACGACCTCTTGGACGCCCACGCATGAGATACTTGGACAATATTCAAGACGATCTCAGAAAACTAGGACATGACAGACAGTGGCAAATTACTTGTAAAGACAGAGCAAAGTGGTTCAACATTGTCCATTCTGCAGCAAAAAGCCTTCATGGATTGTAATGCTTAATAATAATAATAATAATAATAATAGACCGTTGGGTGTATCAGCGACATCTAGGCGCAGTATTCTCAATTTCTGTTCACGCACGAATGTTGCTCCGTCAGCTGTTTGTTTATCCGTTACTGATCACACACGCCATATCTAATATGTGTATTATTTTACGCATGACAAAGCAGACGGCTGTTTTTACGATTGTCAATTTTCCCTATGACTAAGCCTATTGGCAGCACATCGTGATAAGCATGTTCAAGGAAAGTTGTTGCTTATTTCAGTAATTAGTAGCGTTTGGTCTTTTTGAAACATATCAGTGCCCATGTTAGACACTTTGCCAGTCGACCACTGTGCTGTGTTTTTGCAGGTGGCCATTTAGTATGCATTTATGATAACAAGCGGACATATTTTCACTGCGTGTTGTCATAACCACTACTATATGTATGTTGTGTTTTTATAAAATCCTAATTTTTTGAACGTTGCATTTTTCTGTACATACATATTTCTCTGTAATAACACTTCTTCAGAAGGCCAATTACCTTCCACAATTGGTGGCTGTTTCTATTCCATATGTTACATTTGTGCAGTTGCTGCTGCAACCACGCTTAAGATTCAAAAGGAAGAACCCATGAAATAGATTAACACAAGGGTGGAAACTCCCAAAGTCCTGCTGTGGCCTGAATAATATAAAAGATTGTGGAGTTGGTTAGTATAAGAATATTGACTACTGAGCAACAGAGGCAAAAATATTATAAGTACCGAAAACTGACTACCTTAAATGAGCAAGAATGATAAATAAGAAATAATATAAACATGAAAGTAAGTGTAACAGAGAAATGAGAACAAAAGGAACTGTAGTAGTGCGGACATGTAATGAAGGAAGAGCATTGGCAAAAATGTGTTCATGGCAACCCCACGTTAGCTCTTTTGAGGTAGTCTTGGCGTTCTTTATGATATCAGCGCTATTCATAAAACTGAACGAACAATGCGTCTACTTCGTTGTAGACTTCGCCTTGCAATCATTCCACAGGTTAAATATAGAGCGGTAAGTCCTTGGACATTGGTGGACCAAGAAATATGACCATTTCTGGCGATTCACCATCTGGGGAATTTTATCGTTGGATTATGTCACGTGACGCCTATAATGTATAGGGTCGCCTTCAAGGTGGCAGAACAACATGAACAGCAAGACTCCCAACAGACTTTCTTGAGGAAAAGCTAAAGTTACTTCCGCATATGTGGCGCGATTCTTCATCCAAGATAACGTTTTCTTCCTCCTTACCAACAAATACTCGATCCAGTCATAGTCGTTGGCCTTAAACAGCTTTTCAGATCATACTGTAAAAGTATACGTCTGAAGACGACGTGGGTAACGGAGGTGAAAGGAGTAATATTAAATGTGATTTGATCATCTTTTAAATAAATTACTTGTGACAGTCTACATCGACATCTACATCCATACTACGCAAGCCACCTGACGGTGTGTGGCGGAGGGTACCTTGAGTACCTCTATCGGTTCTCCCTTCTATTCCAGTCTCGTATTGTTCGTGGAAAGAAGGATTGTCGGTATGCCTCTGTGTGGGCTCTAATCTGTCTGCTTTTATCCTCATGGTCTCTTCGCGAGATATACGTAGGAGGGAACAATATACTGCTTGACTCCTCGGTGAAGGTATGTTCTCGAAACTTCAACAAAAGACCGTACCGAGCTACTGAGCGTGTATCCTGCAGAGTCTTCCACTGGAGTTTATCTATCATCTCCGTAACGCTTTAGCGATTACTAAATGATCCTCTAACGAAGTGCGCTGCTCTCCGTTGGATCTCCTCTATCTCTTCTATCAACCCTATCTGGTACGGATCCCACACTGCTGAGCAGTATTCAAGCAGTGGGCGAACAAGCGTATTGTAACCTACTTTCTTTGTTTTCGGATTGCATTTCCTTAAGATTCTTCCAATGAATCTCAGTCTGGCATCTGCTTTACCAACGATCGACTTTATATGCTCATACCATTATAAATCACTTCTAATGCGTACTCCCAGATAATTTATGGAATTAACTGCTTGCAGTTGCTGACCTGCTATATTGTAGCTAAAAGATAAGGGATCTTTCTTTCTATGTATTCGCAGCATATTACACTTGTCTACAATGAGATTCAATTGCCATTCGCTGCACCATGCATCAATTCGCTGCAGACCCTCCTGCATTTCAATACAATTTTCCATTGTTACAACCTCAGCATCATCCGCAAAAAGCCTCAGTGAACTTCCGATGCCCGCATCTCGTGGTCGTGCGGTAGCGTTCTCGCTTCCCACGCCCGGGTTCCCGGGTTCGATTCCCGGCGGGGTCAGGGATTTTCTCTGCCTCGTGATGGCTGGGTGTTGTGTGCTGTCCTTAGGTTAGTTAGGTTTAAGTAGTTCTAAGTTCTAGGGGACTTATGACCACAGCAGTTGAGTCCCATAGTACTCAGAGCCATTTGAACCATTTTTGAACTTCCGATGTCATCCACAAGGTCATTTCTGTATATTGTGAATAGTAACGATCCTACGACGCTCCCCTGCGGCACACCTGAAATCAGTCTTACTTCGGAAGACTTCTCTCCATTGAGAATGACATGCTGCATTCTGTTATCTAGGAACTCTTCAATCCAATCACACAATTGGTCTGATAGTCCATATGGTCTTACTTTGTTCATTAAATGACTGTGGGGAACTGTATCGAACGCCTTCCGGAAGTCAAGAAACACGGCATCTACCTGGGAACCCGTATCTATGGTCCTCTGAGTCTCGTGGACGAATAGCGCGAGCTGGGTTTCACACGATCGTCTTTTTCGAAACCCATGCTGATTCCTACAGAGTAGATTTCTAGTCTCCAGAAAAGTCATTATACTCGAACATAATACGTGTTCCAAAGTTCTACAAGTGATCGACGTTAGAGATATAGGTCTATAGTTCTGCACATCTGTTCGACGTCCCTTCTTGAAAACGGGGATGACCTGTGCCCTTTTCCAATCGTTTGGAGCGCTACGCTCTTCTAGAGACCTACGGTACACCGCTGCAAGAAGGGGGGCAAGTTCCTTCGCGTACTCTGTGTAAAATCGAATTGAGAGAGCAATCTTATCTCGAAGGAGCTGATAGTGGCGTAGCGAGCGGTGCGCTCGACTAGAAGGCTGCGGCCGGTACTCACCTGCTGGTTCCATCATGGCGGCCACCGCACAGTAGTTCCCGCAGCGCTCACCGTCCGCCTTTATACCGGGCGACAGACGCGCGCCGGCGCTGGCGTGACGCGACAACACGAGCCTGGCTGCGCCGCGGCGACGCTCGCTGCTTCAACACAGCGACCGTGTGCATGTCGTTGTAACAAGCCGAGACACGGGGTCGATCCGCGGAATGTAACCTCCCTCAGGCTGCAATTTAAGTACCACAGCACTGTGGGCAAACACACTGAGGTGACAAAAGTCATTGAATACCTCCTAATGTGGTGTCGGACCTCTTTTTGCCTGGTGTAGCAACTCGACGTGGTATGAACTCAACAAGTCGCTGGAAGTACCCCGGCAGAAACATTGAGCTATTCTGCCTACGTAGCCGTCCATAACTGCGAAAGTGACGCCGGTGCAAAATTTCGTGCACGAACTGCTCTCTCGGTTACGTCCCGTAAGTGTTATATGAGATACATCTCGGGCGATCTGGTTGACCATATCATTCGTTCGAATTGTGCGGAATGTTCTTCAGACCAGTCGCGAACAATTGCGGCCCGGTGACTTGGTGCATTCTTATCCATAAAGTTTCCATCATTGTTCGGAAAGTCATGTCCATGAATGGCTGCAAATTGTGGTGCGCGTACTGTAAGACCTTCCGTACACACACCATCAGATTATTTCACTTGTCACTCTAATGAAGTAGGCGCTGTGTTGAAGCAGCGAGCGTCGCCAGAGCGCAGCCAGGTTCGTGCTGTCGCGTCACCGCCAGCGCCAGCGCGCATCTGTCGCCCGGTATAAAAGCGGACGGTGAGCTCTGCGGGAACTACTGTGCGGATGATATGGCCCTGTTTGCTGAAACAATGGAAGAAGCACAGGAGCAAATCCTTGAACTAAAGAAACAAGCAGCTAAAATTGGTCTTCACATCTCCTCTGAAAAAAACTAAGATATTGACAAACATCAAGCACTCATGTAAATACCTCAAAGTCCAAGAACAGAAGATTGAAATAGTAAAAGAATTCAAATATCTCGGAGAATGGATTAGTTGGAATGCTAGGGAAAGCAAAGCAATGGAATCGAGAAAAAAATAAACTTGAATTGGCCTTCCAACTAACAAAAAATACATAGAACAAAAAATCTCTTTCATGGGGGTCCAAAATTACACATTACAGGACAGTGATTAAGCCAGAAGCACTGTATGCAGCAGAAACACTTAACATGAATTTCAAAGGCCAAATGGAGAAACTTGAGGTAAAGGAAAGAAAAATTTTAAGAAAAATCATTGGGCCAAAATTTCAAGACAATAACATTATATACATCAAAACTGAAACTCTCTACAAGAAAATTGAAAAACTCTCAGATTCTATGCGAAAAAGGAGAATAAATTTTTATGGTCATCTTCTCAGAATGAATTCCAACACATTAACTAAACAAATCTTTGACTTCTTCCATAACCGAAAAAGGAAGCCCAACTGGTTTAAAGAAACTGAGAAAGACCTAGTGGAATTAAATATTTCAGAAAATTCACTCATTGATCGAACTGCTAAATTAATTACTAAAGATGAAAACATAAGGTTCCAAGACAAATCCGTACAAAAGTCCAAATCACTCATCTCGGAAGAAGAGAGCAGAAGAAGATCAGAAAGAATGAAGAAATACTGGGCCCTAAGAAAAGAACAACGCACAAAGAAATGATTGATCCAGCGTACCCCAAAGAGGGTGAAACGAAAGAAGAAGAAAGAAGTAGGCGAGTTGTCAGCAATATGTCTCGTGGTCTTATCGTGGCGTGTTTATCTTCTGCCGTTAGGTCAGACGATAGAAACGCCACTTGCACGCTTAGAGTAGCAGATTGACGGTGACCAACTTTAAACAGAACTTGATTAATTTTCACACACATTTATTAAAATAATAAAAAACATAAATTACTTAACTTGGTTCTGGATGCTATTTACAATTGACAGTCTGAAGTTCCTTTGGTCTTGGTACGTTAATCTTATTCTCACATATCTCTGATACTTGACAAAGTGTCTATACATTTATCTTCATGGCTATGTACAGGAATATGATAATCTTATTAGGCGCAGACTGAAACTTGACTATAGACTGGTACAGACAAATGCAGACTAATGCAGACTGATGCAGAATAATGCAAACTGACTAATCGAGGTCTGTACACACGTTATAATAACTCGAGCTTTCAGGTATCACTGCGCGAGTGTAATCGGTGAGGAGAAAAGGTTCTACGTTAGCAGCAACCTCATTGGCTTGTGTTACATATTAATACGCGGATAGGCGGAAGCAGAATTTGGTCCTTCTCTGAGACAGCGCCATCTCGTAGTGCGGAGACGTACGAGCGCTGCGCCTGCGCTGTTGTGCATAGTGGGTCGCGCTCTATTGGGAAAGTTGTGTACGTGCTGACTACGCGGAACTATGTACACAACACAAATGGTCTCCAAGTAGCCGCACACAACCTTTTCCAGTGAATGGTCAGCTCAGGTGGACCAGAGGACCCAGCTCATTCCATGTAAACACAGACCACACCACTCTCCACACTATAATGGAGCCACAGCCAGTTTGCACGGTTGTTGACAACTAGGCTCCACAGTGTCACACTCGGACCCTACCATCAGCTCTTACCAACTGAAATCGTGATTCAGTTGACCAGGCCGCTGTTATCTAGTCGTGTAGAACCCAACCGATATGTTGACGAGCCCAGGAGGGTCGCTAAAAGCGATGTCGTGCTGTTATCATAGGTGCTGGCGCCGGTCGTCTTCTCCTAAAACCCACTAATGCTTTTGACACTGTACCACACAAGCGGCTCTTAGTGAAATTGCGTGCTTATGAAATATCGTCTCAGTTATGTGACTGGATTTGCGATTTCCTGTCAGAGAGGTCACCATTCGTAGTAATTGACGGAAAGTCATTGAGATTTCGGGCGTTCCCCAAGGTAGTGTTACAAGCCCTTTGCTGTTCCTTATCTATATAAACGATTTGGGAGACAATCTGAGCAGCCGTCTTCGGTTGTTTGCAGATGACGTTGTCGTTTATCGACTAATAAAGTCATCATAAGATCAAAACAAACTGCAAGACGATTTAGAAAAGATATCTGAATGGTGCGAAAAGTGGCTGTTGACCCTAAATAACGAAAAGTGTGAGGTCATCCACATGAGTGCTGAAAGGAACTCGTTAAACTTCGGTTACACGATAAATCAGTCTAATCTAAAAGCCGCAAATTCAACTCAGTACCTAGGTATTACAATTACGGACCACTTCAATTGAAAGGAACACATAGAAAATGTTGTGGGGAAGGCTAACCAAAGACTGCGTTTTATTGTCAGGACACTTAGAAAATGTAACAGACCTACTAAGGAGAACGCCTACGCTACGCTTGTCCGTCCTCTTTTAGAAAACTGCTGCGCGGTGTGGAATCCTTACCAGATAGGTCTGGCGGAGTACATCGAAAAAGTTCAAAAGAAGGCAGCACGTTTTGTATTATCGCGAAATATGGGAGAGAGTGCCACAGAAATGATAAAGGATTTGGGCTGGACATCATTAAAAGAAAGACGTTCTTCGTTGTGACGGAATCTTGTCACGAAATTCCAATCACCAACTTTCTCCTCCGAATGCGAAAATACACTCCTGGAAATTGAAATAAGACCACCGTGAATTCATTGTCCCAGGAAGGGGAAACTTTATTGACACATTCCTGGGGTCAGATACATCACATGATCACACTGACAGAACCACAGGCACATAGACACAGGCAACAGAGCATGCACAATGTCGGCACTAGTACAGTGTATATCCATCTTTCGCAGCAATGCAGGCTGCTATTCTCCCATGGAGACGATCGTAGAGATGCTGGATGTAGTCCTGTGGAACGGCTTGCCATGCCATTTCCATCTGGAGCCTCAGTTGGACCAGCGTTCGTGCTGGACGTGCAGACCGCGTGAGACGACGCTTCATCCAGTCCCAAACATGCTCAATGGGGGACAGATCCGGAGATCTTGCTGGCCAGGGTAGTTGACTTACACCTTCTAGAGCACGTTGGGTGGCACGGGATACATGCGGACGTGCATTGTCCTGTTGGAACAGCAAGTTCCCTTGCCAGTCTAGGAATGGTAGAACGATGGGTTCGATGACGGTTTGGATGTACCGTGCACTATTCAGTGTCCCCTCGACGATCACCAGTGGTGTACGGCCAGTGTAGGAGATCGCTCCCCACACCATGATGCCGGGTGTTGGCCCTGTGTGCCTCGGTCGTATGCAGTCCTGATTGTGGCGCTCACCTGCACGGCGCCAAACACGCATACGACCATTATTGGCACCAAGGCAGAAGCGACTCTCATCGCTGAAGACGACACGTCTCCATTCGTCCCTCCATTCACGCCTGTCGCGACACCACTGGAGGCGGGCTGCACGATGTTGGGGCTTGAGCGGAAGACGGCCTAACGGTGTGCGGGACCGTAGCCCAGCTTCATGGAGACGGTTGCGAATGGTCCTTGCCGATACCCCAGGAGCAACAGTGTCCCTAATTTGCTGGGAAGTGGCGGTGCGGTACCCTACGGCACTGCGTAGGATCCTACGGTCTTGGCGTGCATCCGTGCGTCGCTGCGGTCCGGTCCCAGGTCGACGGGCACGTGCACCTTCCGCCGACCACTGGCGACAACATCGATGTACTGTGGAGACCTCACGCCCCACGTGTTGAGCAATTCGGCGGTACGTCCACCCGGCCTCCCGCATGCCCACTATACACCCTCGCTCAAAGTCCGTCAACTGCACATACGGTTCACGTCCACGCTGTCGTAGCATGCTACCAGTGTTAAAGACTGCGATGGAGCTCCGTATGCCACGGCAAACTGGCTGACACTGACGGCGGCGGTGCACAAATGCTGCGCAGCTAGCGCCATTCGACGGCCAACACCGCGGTTCCTGGTGTGTCCGCTGTGCCGTGCGTGTGATCATTGCTTGTACAGCCCTCTCGCAGTGTCCGGAGCAAGTATGGTGGGTCTGACACACCGGTGTCAATGTGTTCTTTTTTTCCATTTCCAGGAGTGTATTTTGTTGACGCCGACCTACATAGGAAGGAACGATCACCAAGAAAAAATAAGGGAGATCAGAGCTCGTACAGAAAGATACAGGTGTTCATTCTTTCCGCGCGCTATACGAGATTAGAATAATGGAGAATTGTGAAGGTGGTTCGATGAACCCTCTGCCAGGCACTTAAATGTGATTCGCAGCGTATCCATGTAGATGTAGATGTAGAACGCCAAATTTTGCGCATTGTCCTAACGGATACGTTCGTCGTAAGTCCCACACTGACTTCTGTGGTTATTTCATGTAGTGTTAGCACAGACAGCTCTATGCAAACGCCTCTGCACTCCATTGTTATGTGAAGGCGTCGGCCACTGCGTTGTTGTCCGTCGTAAGAGATAACGCCTGAAATGCGGTGTTCTCAGCACACACTTGACACTGTCGATCACGGAATATTGAGTTCCCTAACGACTTCCGAAATGGAACGTCCCATGTGTCTAGCTCCAACTACGATTCCGCGTTGAAAGTCTGTTAATTCCCATCGTGCGGTCATAATCATGTCGGAAACCTTTTCACATGAACCACATGAGAATAAATGACAGCTCCGTCGTTTTTTACCTTGTGTGCGCGATACTACCCTGTACACGTGCGTATTCCCACGAGTTTTATCACCTCGGAGTATATTGGAAAAATCTTAAAACTACGGCTTTCTATTACTTTTCTACATAATCGCTGTCCATATTTAAGTTTTTATCACAACAACAATTGGCACATTCTCTCCGCATGAAACGCTGTCCTAGACATAGCAGCCAATCAAAATGTTGGGAGCGGAGCCACTTTTTCACGTGCAAGTAGAGGAGCCGTGTTCAGGAACGTTTCATTTTAGCTGACACAACAATTCTTGTGTTCGCCGTGCGGGGTGCGACCGAGCACTGTCGTGCAACAACGCGACGCTGGCAGTGGGTTGTTTTGAATGACTCTGCTGAGCTATCTTAATGTCTCATAGTAGGGTAAACCTAGTCTCGCGTAACATCCGTTTTCTTAAACATGTCGCCAGAATAAATTAATGAAACCCAAAATTTTCAGTTTATTGATTGTGTGTGCTTCATATTGAGAGGAAAGCGTATGTGCAATACAAAGTAGTAACTATTACGCAGTACAGGCTCATTAATGTCATACACGTCAACGTGTAATAACCGTTCACAGGTGGCAGGTGACAGCAGTAGCAGTAGAGGGCATATGAAGCAGATATGAGGGAGCCGTGGGAAGGGGGCAGGGGGACGCGGAAAACAGTGCAGCCTTTGTCGTAACGCGGAAAAGGAGAGATTAACCTCAAGTTCAAAACGGTATAATTATTGGCTTTCTGACCTTCCGAAGTGGCTAAATTTCATGTTACTCCGTGGCAACTACTTCCATGATCACATAGTGTGATTAAATGTGTTAATGTTCTTGATGAATCGCTAGTAAATAAAATAAATTTGAAGAATATTCTTTGAAATTAAATCCACCGTTCAGATATGAAACTTATTTTTGATCCTAAACGAAGACCATCATCTAATAGCGGTAGATGAAAGAAACGGTATAATCCTGAACAACATCTTATCACTGAGAACATTGCTCGTCATGTTATGAAAACAGTAGGAGAACCTTACCCCTCGACGCAACATTGCCCTACGTCTTGTATACTTTCTGAAATTGACCGAGTACAAAGTGTACCTTTTACCTTCAAGAAAGTGAAATGGTAGGCTTTCACAGAAGAACTGGATCTCTAAGTTATAATAGCAGACTAGAAAAACTAAAAAAACATTTGTCAAACTTGTAAAGAAACCATCAAGGAGGCATATTCCTCGTGGATGTAGGACCCAGTTTATATAAGGCCTTGACTCAAGCTCACAATACCTCTTGAGCAAGTACAACGCAGATCCTTTGTCATCAGATACAACTGAAGCACGAAAATAACTACTCTGAAACACAGCTGAACACAGAAGAGAGAGGTTGGCTAAATTACTGTCCAATATGGACCTGAAACAAAACAGTCGAAGAGTGTGGAACCTAATAGAAAATCTTAGCAATGATCCTACGAGCCCACCACAGAGTACAAATGCCACTCAGAACCAGATTGCTCACCAGCTGGCAAGACAAAAGGCGACTAGGTTGAATATCAAGGTGAAACATAGAGGAGAGATCTAATCTCTAGAAATTCCATTCTGACAGAGAAGTGAAAGAACTGAAAGAAAATAAAGCAGCAGGCCTTCATCACATATGAACTGCACAGATAAAGCAGTTTGGTCCAAAATGAACGGCTGGTGATGATGACAAACAGATGTTTGAAACATTTCAGATTCCCAAACTATTGAGAAAATCACAAGTAGTAGCATTACTAAAGCCTGGCAAAGAGCTGATGGAGCCAAAAAATTATAGTCCTGCCACCTACTTGAGTTATTTGAAAGAATGTTTCTGTCAAGAATAGCAACCAAAATCGATACTGTTCTGGCGTAACGACAAGCGCCGACACGAAGATCAAGAACGATACAGCAGAGAGGGCTGGGAGACGCTGCGTAGGACGTCAGGACGACTGGAGTGACATCTACACGAATAGAATAAAAGCGACACGCCGCCTAGCCTCTCGGCTCCACCAACTCCGCCTCCCTGATGATGCCCTCATCCCATCTACCCCTCCTACCAACTTTGATCCTCCCATCCCCTGTGTTTTTTCCCGAGTGCACCCTCTCTCCCTTCTATCCCTACTTCCTTCCTCCCTTCCTCCTCCCCCCCCCAGGCTTCCCCTACCCCCTACCTTCATTCCTCCCCCTCCCATCTCCTCTGCTACTGGTATCTCCACCCTCCCCTCTCCCTTCTCTCCCACCTTTTCCCCTTTTGGCAGATCCCCGGACTCGTACACGTACAGTGAACATTCGCGCACCAGAGATCGTCTCCAGTGTTTGTGTGTGCCATCGTGTTAGTGATTCAGTGTTTCGTCAATTGTGCTCCTTCGTTCACGTGTATTATTTCTCTCGCCTCTGTTAGTATCCGAGTGCTGAACGTTTTTATTTGGACGCTGCACCTATGAACGACTTCATGTATTTTAAATTTGTGTGTCTACGTTTGTCTATCCACCGTGTTGTTTCGTTTTTCGATGTCTCCACTTGTACTGCATGTATTATCCGTGGCCGAAGAGCGACGTAGTTTTGCCGCTGCCGGCCTACCTTGTATATGATGTTAAAATCACAATAAAGAAAAAATACTAGCCTTGGCTGCACTAGTAGACCGAAGTAGAAGAGACGCACTAGTAGAGACGCACTAGAACAGCCGTGACTTGTGAGCTATATGAACTTGTGTGATTAAGTTGCATGGAGATTGTATATAGCAAGGACAATGATTACTTGCATATCGCCAATTGCTTGTGACAACTCGTTGTAAATACAAAAATATTGTCAATTCGGGTACTGTAATAAACTCCATTAATATGATTTGCTTCTATGTTGTCTAGCTAGCCCAGAAATCAGCTTCCTAGGCACCCTATAAGAGACAAATGAACAGGATCCCACAGATTCAAAGCTGAACTAGCTGGATTCAGACGACGGAGAGCATATTGTAATCAAGTACTAAATCTGACTGAATACACTGAAGACGGTTTTGAAAGGAAATTGATAACTGCTACTTGATGACTTTTCTGCTGCGTATGATACAATAAACCACCAACGACTCCTCACGAACGTCTACAAAACAAAAAAAATGGTTCAAATGGCTCTGAGCACTATGGGACTTAACTTCTAAGGTCATCAGTCCCCTAGAACTTAGAACTACTTAAACCTAACTAACCTAAGGACATCACACACATCCATGCCCGAGGCAGGATTCGAACCCGCGGCCGTAGCGGCCGCGCGGTTCCAGACTGTAGCGCCTTTAACCGCTTGGCCACCACGGCCGGCCGTCTACAAAACAACAAAGGACTTTCTACTGACTTACATGTTAAGTGGCGTCCTTCAGAATTCTACGTAACCCTACAAGGGAAGAAAAGTAGTTGGAGAAACCAAAAGAATGGATTACCACAATGGAGTGTTCTTTCCCCTATTTCGTATAATATGTACATAAATTACTAGCTGCACCATACGAAAATAAAGAGATACGTTTATGCTGACGACACTGCCACTACTGTTCAAGGGAGAACATTTGAAGAGGTTGAAAGAAAACTGACAGAGGCTTTACATACCTTGGGGAACTACTATGAAGAAAATCGCCTGTTATGTAATCCAGAAAAAAACGCAAGTATGCGCAGTGCAGCTGTGTAATAGAGAATTCTCCAAGACAGTTGAAAGCAGAGGGAGGGGTTACACTAAAACAGTGCACCAAACCAAAATACTTGGAAGTTGCCCTAGACTGTACGCTGTCATTTGAAAAAACACCATACTGATCGAAAAGAGAAACTATGTACAAGAAACAATATTATACGTAAAATATTATACGTAAAATGACTGGTTGCACATGAGGAACACAATCTGAAGTTCTTTGACCAGTGGGATTGCGTTTAGTAGCAGGAGAATTTGCGGCACCACTAAGGGACACGTCTGGCCGCTCTAAACAAGTAGATGTCATTTTAAATGAGACTGTCAGGCTTGTCATCGGATGCCTAAGGCCTACACCTGTCCACAAAATTAACCCACTTGTGGCCATAGCACCACCAAGTATCAGACGCAAAGTAGCCAGAAATGAAAAAGCAGCAGATCGACCAAACAGTTCCAGCTCGTCTTAAGGAAGAGCTTTGTACAACGGACAGTGCTTTCTAGCCTACCTGAGACCCACCGCCTGTCTTTACGATTGGACTCTGCAAAACACAAACCTGCACCCCAGATAGGAAATCACACAAGAGCAGAAATTAAGTATAGCACGTGGAGAGCACCGAATAGATTAAAAACAGGAATCTTTATATGCAAAGTAAACATGGCTAAGAGGGGCTACTCTTAAGATAACCAGCGTGAATGTGGAGAAACATAGACGACAGTACCATGTACCCATGGGTGGAGTTTGTCTGCATAACGGAATATCTGTTTTTGTGTAGTGACAAGGCCATTAAGGCTGCAGATTTGTGGAGAGCATGGAAAGTAAAGAATAGTAAGTATAATACACCAGGTAGATCAGAGGTAGGCTGGCTCATTGTTTAAATATAACCAACGAATTCTCGTGAAAATGTGCAATAGGTAGAACAGGTGCTATGATGCACAAATCTGAAATGCAATAATCGTCACCTGAGAGAGATATACCAAACAATTTAGAAGCTTTTCTCCTCAGCACCAGTGGTGCTTGCGTAACGAGTATAAATATTAAGCAAACAAAGAAGAGAATAGACGCTTGACAGAAGCACAACATCCAGAGATGGCATACATTTCATAATTTTTATCGCTGTCAACAGGACAGCGGCTTTTTTAGATCCTACTCGGTAGCGATCGTGATAGCATTGACAACGAAAGTTCTATGTTCGTTAAGCTTGATGTGCATCTCATCACTGTTTCACTGTTCTTCGATTATTCTGCTATTCGCCTACGTTTTCCTCGGATGAATTATTGCACACAGTTAGTGCGAACTTATAGTATTTTACAGCCGTACTAACTTGAAAATAAGATCACATTTCGGACGAGTTGTTGGATATTGTTACGGACACTGAGTGGTTTAATTTAACCTTGCATTTCACGCCTGCACTCAATATGTTGTCAGGTCTTCGAAGTGAACAGTCCAAAAACGATTTCATGGAATCCAGATATTGAAGGCTCCAGTATGCAAGTATCGACATAACTGATCGTCTGTACATGGAGTGCATAGTGATCTGAAGATGGCATTATTGAGATGCCGAAACTGGTTATCTAAATAAAATAACTTCTCAAAACATACGACTGTTTGGCAATTTTTCTTGGTAAAAATTTTAACTGAAAGTCGCTTGCCCATTGTCGGCAAATAAATACGATACTGCAGTGCCTGTGTTGTTTAGAAGTACGATAGAGGTACCTTCACACATGCATGCAATCGCATTTTCGACATGTTCCAAAGTATCTATACGATTTCAATTTTGAATAAATTGGTACCATGTTCAAAAATATAAAAAATGGCATTAAAATGACTGGTTGGTGGCGAATTAATAATCACAGGATGTTTCTGGACCGTTTATTTTTATGAATAACGTGTTTCGTGCTGTGCTCATCGTCATATGACCTGGTGACAAATATGCTTTTTTACAATCTTGCAAAATCACTCATGCGTGTGAATGGAGCTCCTATAGTAAATCACCAAGTAACAACAATACATTTAAGACGTATTATATAGCCTTTGATACAAAGTGAACAAACAACTTCGACAAAGTTGTCAAGTAACGACAAGAGCAACAAAGGCTTTACAATTCAACACAGAAAATGAGATTTCACCTAAAAGTGCGTGACATTAACAGCCGAGTGAAGTGGGTTGCAGCCGTTCCGGTTTAAGACAATTACAAAATTAATACAATTTTTTAGTGAATAGTAAATAACTTTTTATAAGAGTTAAGGCCAAGTTGAATTAATGGCACCATGTGTACAGAGACAACTTTAAAGCGACATACTTCTTCATTATCCATATTTATGTAAAAGTTATATGATAAAAAGTACGATCAGACTAAACCTTGTGTCGTGAGGTAAAAAATACATAACGAACCAAAATGCAAACAAATGACCACAAACTAACTGAAAGATGCATGAAAATGCCAATTTTTGTGTGTACTTTTAACCTCTATCTGTTCAGCAACAACTCGTCAAAAACGCTAAAGAATCGTTGTCTACTGCTGGTAACCTGTTCGTTAATTATTGAATCTGGGATTAAACGACGGTTAGTATAAATTTCAATCTCTTAGAGGATATCCAGTGTTCTACCTTTTTGTTCCGAATGCAAGACGCTTAGGCTATTTTCGATTGACTGCAATCAGTGATTTCGTTCTCAAGGAGGTGACAACCAAGGGCGCTGTTGAAGCTGGTATTCGTGTGTTCCCCAAACCTTGTGTTAAATTCTCTACCTGTCTTGCCAATATAAAAACTATCACAAGGTCCGCACTTTATTTTATAATCATCTGTGTTACTATATTTGTCTGTAGCCTAACCAAGGTTGTGGCGCAAAAATTTGTCGGAAACCTACTTATATATTAGATTTTCTGAAAGCATCAGCTTTTTTTCGGAACATGAGACGAAATAGGAAAGAGAAATACGGGCGACTGCATTTTTAACGTTGACTTTTTGCTTGTCCATCTTTTTAAATATTTTTGTACTTAACTTCCAAATTTGTTTTTCGGTAAAGCTATTTAATACCCCCATTTTAACCATTGTGTCAATTTCCCTATCAGCTGTATCACTATAGAATGTAAGTTTTGCTATCCGATAAAACACTGAAGTGAAGTATACGTGATGAGATAAAAGAAATTATTCAGATAGTTAAAAGAGACAAAAATTTAATTGTAACACGGTACTGGAATTCGACTGCGGAAAAATAAAAAGAATGAGAAACAGTAGAATATCATGGACTGGAGGAAAAGAATGAAAGGAGAAGCCACGTGGCAGAATTTCGCACAGAGCATAATTTAATCTGAATCAAGACTCATGAAGGAAGCCTGTACAAGTGTGAAGATCTGGAGACGTAAGTAACATAGAAAGGTACTCTTTGGTACACTTTAGTTACTAGTCAAAAAGTTTTAATTCATCCATGTCACTTGACCCACTGCATTCACCTTTTCATGAGCCACATCTCATTATCTATAACGTCCTTTTTCGATGACATTAAGTAGAAGGGAAACTTAAAATTCTAAGATGTTTGAAAAATTAGTGGAAAATTTAAAAAAAGAAATTAAAGATAGTGGTGGATGGTAAATTTAAACACACTCGCACATACTGCATAATGTAACCACTTCCGCCCCATTTCCTCCAATCAGAGCCTAGTATTTTAACCACCACTAAAATGAAAGGGTTAATTACAATGTACTCTCATCTGGACTGTGCTCTAAAGTATCTGAATAACCAGAATTACTTGTCAAAAAATACACCAAATACTCAAAAAAGTATTCTAATAGCATAGAATGACGGAAACAGTTATGTTTTCAGTACAGACCAAAAAATCGTTTATGAAATGGCTCACCTTTCAGACGGGGTAATTTAATTCAAGGCTGTATATTATTCCCTATGGAATTTTACATTTGCTTGTAAGAAGTGAATCACTCAGACCCAATGGTCTGCAACACGCCACGATAAGAGGACCTGTAGAACAGCAAAACCGTATAAGTGATTTAGCGGAGAGGTGGCGTGCATACAGGGCCAGCGGCGCCCTCTTTTGTGTAATCCGACAAGACAGTGTTATGCAATGTTCATTTGGTGCAGAGCTGTCTCACGAAGTGGAAAAATGTAACCAAGTACCACTACGCCTCAGCAGCATCGCAGGGTAGAATATCAGTATGTGAGTGCGTGGGAATGAGGCAGAATAGTTGGTCTCCAGGAGGGGGCTCTGTCGTTACGGTTCATACAGGGCACGCTGCTTCAACAGTGAAGTGTATGTGCAACCAGTGGAGGGAAGAAGGCCGTACAGAGAGTCATGTCCTGAGACAGGATAGAGGGGAGACAGGGGCATTAAGGTCAGTCTGCAATTTCCGAACAGTGAGGGGCGAATGCAGAAATATAAATTCCAAGTGAAGGCAGGTTGATGACTTGGATCAGGACCAAACACTGTCACAGGGCATCTACGAGAGATGAGGATTTTGGGACTCGATAGGATACTTCAACAGGAGACTCATGGAATTCAGGGGTCTGATTAGCACTATTAATTTGCGATCAGACTAACTACTACACTGGAGGTTATTTCTAAACCTTATAAAAAGCAAAGGAGGCAATTGGCTGCACAACAGAAGTCAGTGTCTGAAGCGGATGCAAACAGAAGTAGCGAACACCATACCATCTTAAGTACAAACTTGCGGGCAGCACTCCAAATGAGAAAAACAGACATGTCGAAACTTACCGAGGCCACGAGTGACACGTAATCGGCGTTAGCGATATAACTGAGAACTCTCTCTGAATACAACAACATGGGTTTTTAAAGAATGGTGACGGTGCTCCATTTCTCCCCTCCTATATTCGGCTCAGCAATCCACCGGCGCTTATCGATCTTAGGCCAATCTGTCGAGTCGTTCTGCACCTCAGGGCTACTCCGGCTAACCACATTTAGATTTCTCCCCTGGTGTCAACAGCTTTCAGCTAAAGGCTTAAACGTTACTGCCACTCCTATTATGGCCAGCAACAACAGTGTTTTATATTATAATGAAATTTTCACTCCGCAGCTGAGTGTGGGCTGATATGAAACTTCCTGGCACTTTGCTTCTGTGAAGTTTGGAAGGTAGGAGACATGGTACTGGAGGAATTAAAGCTGTGAGGACGGGGCGTGAGTTGTGCTTGGGTAGCTCAGTCGGTAGAGCACTTGCCCGCGGAAGGCAAAGGTCCCGAGTTCGAGTCTCGGTCCGGCACATAGTTTTAATCTGCCAGGAAGTTTCATATCAGCGCACACTCCGCTGAAGAGTGAAAATTTCATCCTAGAAACATCCCCCAGGCTGTGGCTAAGCCATGTCTCCGCAATATCCTTTCTTCCAGGAGTGCTAGTGCTGCAAGGTTCGCAGGAGAGCTTCTGTGAAGTTTGGAAGGTAGGAGACGAGGAAGTGGCGGAATTTAAGCTGTGAGGACGGGGCGTGAGTCGTGCTTGGGTAGCTCAGTAGGCGAAGGTCCCGGGTTCGAGTCTCGGTCCGGCACATAGTTTAATCTGCCAGGAAGTTTCAGTGTTTTATATTACTTGACCCCCACCTCCGCCCTTCTGTGGCTGGGAACTGATGCAGTAACACTCTAGTCTGCGTAAACCCACTGACATTGCAGTTCGCAGGAGCAAGTACCAATCCTGTTGCCTCTGCTAAGACGTCCCCTTTCGTGGCCATCTTCTACAGTGACTCCTTACGACAGCGTCTAACTGGGGGATGGAATAACCAGTTAACTCTCAAAAGTGAAACTTCTCCCCTTGGACAGTTGCCCAGGGCGTATGCAATTTCCAAAGTTCTAGTGTTATTATTTATCTCTGGTAACCTAAATGCTACCACTTTTGCCTGCTTTCTGCATTGTGTCTCTGATTTCCTACCTTGGAGTGCAATCGATGGCTCCAAATAGTCTTAAGCGTAACAACGTAAAAGTCATTATGTCGTCAATATACACTACTGGCCATTAAAATTGCTACACACGAAGATGACGTGCTACAGACGCGAAATTTAACCAACAGGAAGAAGATGCTGTGATATGCAAATCATTAGCTTTTCAAAGTATTCACACAAGGCTGGCGCCGGTGACGACACCTACAACGTGCTGACGTGAGGAAGCCAGCCGGTGTGGCCGTGCGGTTCTAGGCGCTACAGTCTGGAACCGCGTGACCGCTACGGTCGCAGGTTCGAATCCTGCTTCGGGCATGGATGTGTGTGGTGTCCTTAGGTTAGTTAGGTTTAAGTAGTTCTAAGTTCTAGGGGACTGATGACCACAGATGTTCCATAGTGCTCAGAGCCATTTGAACCATTGGACATGAGGAAAGTTTCCAACCGATTTCTCATACACAAACAGCAGTTGACCGGCGTTGCTGGTGAAACGTTGTTGTGATGTCTCGTGTAAGGAGGAGAAATGCGTACCATCACGTTTCCGACTTGTATAAAGGTCGGATTGTAGCCTATCGCGACTGCGGTTTATCGTATCACGACATTGCTGCTCGCGTTCGTCGAGATCCAATGACTGTTAGCATAATATGGAATCGGTGGGTTCAGTAGGGTAATACGGAACGCCGTGCTGGATCCCAACGGTCCCGTATCACTAGCAGTTGAGATGACAGGCATCTTATCCGCATGGCTGTAACGGATCGTGCAGCCACGTCTCGATCCCTGAGTCAACAGATGGGGACGTTTGCAAGACAACAACCATCTGCACGAACAGTTGGACGACGTTTGCAGCAGCACGGACTATTAGCTCGGATACCATGGCTGCGGTTACCCTTGACGCTACATCGCAGACAGGAGCGCCTGCGATGGTGTACTCAACGACGAACCTGGGTGCACGAATGGCAAAACGTCATTTTTTCGGATGAATACAGGTTCTGTGTACAGCTTCATGATGGTCGCATCCGTGTTTGGCGACGTCGTGGTGAACGCACATTGGAAGCGTGTATTCGTCATCGGCATACTGGCGTATCACTCGGCGTGATGGTATGGGATGCCATTGGTTACACGTCTCGGTCACCTCTTGTTCGCATTGACGGCACTTTGAACAGTGGACGTTACATTTCAGATGTGTTACGACCCATGGCTCTACACGTCATTCGATCCCTGCGAAACCCTAAATTTCAGCAGGATAATGCACGACCGCATGTTGCAGGTCCAGTACGGTACTTTCTGGATACAGAAAATGTTCGACTGCTACCCTGGCCAGCACATTCTCCAGATCTCTCACCAATTGAAAAGGTCTGGTCAATGGTGGCCGAGCAACTGGCTCGTCACAATACGCCAGTCACTACCCTTGATGAACTGCGGTATCGTGTTGAACCTGCATGGGCAGCTGTACCTGTACACGCCAACCAAGCTCTGGCTCAACGCCCTGGCGTATCGAGGCCGTTATTACGGCCAGAGGTGGTTGTTCTGGACACTGATTTCTCAGGATCTACGCACCCAAATTGCGTGAAAATGTAATCACTTGTCAGTCCTAGTATAATATATTTGTCCAATGAATACCCATTTATCATATGCATTTCTTGTTGGTGTAGCAATTTTAATGGCCAATAGTGTATGACGACAGTACAACAATACTGACAGTGTACTGGATGACACAATGTGACCACACCGTGAGATGACCACCATCTAGTCTGTTTGGCTGTAACGAACAGAAAATATTCGTCCAGAGTGTTGATGTGACGTTGGAGCACTGCAGTCGGTGATGTGTGTCGACGGCTCGACACTGTCTTCTGGGGGCAGGACGGGTGGCATGCAGCCCCTGCATTGACTGGAACCCATCAACGTCACAGTGGGCATGTGAATGCTGACACTGGTGCTCTGAGTGGCAAAATACAATGGTTCTGGACGAGTTCCACTTCAACTTGTCCTATAGTGACGGCGGCATCAGCGTTCGACGCCACCATGGGGAATCGGGCGACGTGTATCGTTGAGCAGCATAGCAGGCAAACGTCAAGTGTGATGGACACATGCAGTCTCGTCTCCTATGTCTCGAGGGCAATCTGAACAGCTACCGCTACGTCGGGGAGATTTTACAGCCCAAGCCACTGTCCATCTGGCACGATGTTCCACGTGCCATATTTCAACAGAACAACGCCTGGCCGCATGTGGCGAGGAATGTGCAAGCCTACTTCGAAGAACGACAGGTATCACTGCTTCCCTGGCCTGCCTGTCCACCTGACCTGTCACCCAATGAGCATGTCTGGGACATGGTCAGTCAGCAGCTTGTTCATTCAGATCCTCCTGCAGCCGCAATTTATGGTTTGTGGATGCGCCTAAACACTGCAGAGTAATCCCCAGCAGCATATTCAGGCACTCTTTCATTCCATACTCCAACGTCTAGTGGCTCTGACTGCAGCAAGTAGTGGCATTAATCCATACTGAATTTCCACTGTCACTGTACATATGCAGGTCTGTAATGATTTTCATTTGTCCGTAATCGGTGGAAAAAATTTCGTCGTGATCACATCTTTCAGCCTGATGTTTAATTTTTTTCAAACAGTGGTGTACAATGAATATACAAATGAATAGTTAAAAATCGACATCTGGTTATCCAGTATAATTAATGAATTAGTAATACATAGTTATTGAATATGACTGCTACTTTAAATACTATTCCGCCTAACATCGAAGTATAGGAAATAAAATCAACTGCTGCTTTTATGCTCATGTTGCTTGTCTTCATCAACAGATGGCTGCACTGGTAAAACGTTCAAAGTTCGGTAGGTATACTGTAGTATAAGACACAACAGAGCCTCAAATTAATTATTTGCCACATCTATGATGTCTGTCAAATTTCACACTATTTTTTTCAAGTCTGCAACAGTGCATCAATAAGGCAAAACAGTGCAATGTTTCCGTCAAACTGCTGTCGAAAACATGGTTACAAACTCTATATAAATTATTCCAAAGACTAAACGCATATGGCCTGCTAAATAGGCAGGTAAACTTCTAATGTTACATGAAAACAAATATAAAATATACTCTTCATAAGTAGTTAAAACCCAACGTTTGCTTATGCAGAGTGGTATGAGATTGAGTGTAAAACATGTTTTGCATAAAAAGTTAAGAACCAAACTTTGATTATACAATTAAACTAACAAATTAGTAATATATAATTTTCAAAGATGAGTCTTGCTTTGAATACTATTCTGCAAATCTTCAAAAACGCACAATAAATAAGTTATTGTAATCGATCATTTAAAAAAATCTGTGTGGAATAAATATGGCAAGTAGTGGCAAAGATTAATTTATTTGCATGAAACAGGCGTAGATAATTTTTGTTTCTCAAACAAAAAAAACTGTAGTAATTATTATTCTTCTGTTAAAGTTTGGAGAGGATGGTATTACCTACCATAATGTAACAGACGGCGTACATTTTTTTTAGATTGTGTTTTATTTAAAATGGCTGTATTCCGACTCTATGTGCTTCTGCCGTGACGTTGTGTTTGTATATTAATATTTCCCAGCAATCAACCAAGATCATTGATCTAGCATTATGGCGCTTAACTAACATTTCATCTGTGGTCTCGTATTGCAGTATGTGCCCTTTCAGATCAGCAACCAGTATGTTCTAAATGTCTAAGTCTGATGTTTCTTCCGGCGACCGTAGAGATTGTAATTTGTGACACCGCAACTCAAAACTGTAATAAGTATAATCATGTCATTTTATCAATAGGCTAACTTTTATTATGGCTTTAAGCTTTGTCATCACCAACATTGTTCGATCTGAGTAACATGCTTGGTTTAAGACACAACACAGCATCAAATTAATTAGTATTCCACGTCTATGATACTTGTCAAATGTAACGATGTTCTTTCCAAGTGTAAAATGACAGTAAAAATACGTCTACAATGAACCCAAATTCCAATGTTTACTCACAGTATCTCGGTATTACTTTTCACATATTCACACATTCGTCAAATTAGCGCCTAAAATGTGATTGTTAACTCTAAAGTAAGAACTCCAATACTATTTCCATGGCTAAATAGTTACAAGTAACATGATAAACTAACAGTGAAGAGTAGGAATGAGGCCTAAGGGATAGATGTCGTAAAACAAACATGATAAAGGTTATAACTGCGAAAAAAAATATTAGCCTAAGTATTAAGCTAAGCAGATAAGCACACAAACAAAAAGACAGTCTGACTTACTGGAAGAAATTAATTAATTAGGCCTACTCTTGGTGTAAATCACAATATACTCTCATTAAATTTAAATTTAAATTAATTGAAGTTGTTCTCAAGTATCATTTCAGGAGGAACAGAGATAATGAATGATGTTATACCACACACTAGAAAAATGTAATCGATGATACTGATTGACAGTTATTGCTCTTATTACATATTACTCAGGTCTACTAGAGATTATGTATAACAGCAACTTTCGACGAAGTTTGCAGAATTTACCAACCGGAACTACGGTCCCAAAGCTCTTTAAGCTTTTATAGACTTTATTTCTTATAAACAACTATTAAATAACCTCCACAACTAGTAGAAGAAAACGTTCAAATGTGTGTGAAATGTTATGGGACTTAACTGCTAAGGTCATCAGTCCCTAAGCTTACACACTACTTAACCTAAATTATCCTAAGGACAAACACACACACCCATGCCCAAGGGAGGACTCGAACCTCCGCCGGGATCAGCCGCACAGTCCATGACTGCAGCGCCTGAGACCGCTCGGCTAATCCCGCGCGGCGAAACCTAGTAGAAATGTGTGATGAGATAACGTACACTCACGCACATAACATAGCCAAAAGACAAATAAACTGAGTAAACACAATATTAGGGAGGAAGGAAGAAGGAGTTTTGACATTTTAATTGTGATGTAGCACGTAAATTACGTATTTTTTTCCGTAATGCTACAGAGATCCGCTCCCAAACTCCTACAGTCATCATGAGAAAGCTGGGTGGATGTGGTGATAAGGCCCTAATCACTCTCGAAAGCACCAGGAAAACATCATTGTCAGTGAAACATTTTGCTGAGCAGTAACACAGGACTGTTTCCAAAGTGCCTCACCATGGCTGCGGCAGAGAAGCAAAGCCGGTGTGCACTCGAAGCAATATGGACAGATCAGCAAAGCATTCGGCAACAACTGCTATGTCACATGCAGCAGTTGACTGGTGAATACAGCGGCCTCGAGCTCTGTGTATCGATCTGAAAAGTGCTCTCATGGACATCGAAGATTTGCACTCAGGTGTCTCAACACAGCTTCACCTGAAGTATTCACTGACTCACAGGGGTCGCATCTCAGCCCCCATGTTGGAGACAGGAGCAAGCAGCACAGGATCGGAGTGAGCAGCAGAGGCGTCCCCACCTGCTCGAAGACACATATTGGACAGTGTCCAGGTCACACAGGTCAAGCCTCCAGCAGACCTGTAGGATGATGGTGTGCTCTGTGCCCTATCAGTGTGGCCTCAGAACTTGGCGGTGCAACTGGGAGCAGCAGCGTCCTTCCAGCCAGACTCATGGATCCATAGAGACACATAGGTGAACTGAGGATCAACCTCCATAACCTCACCTCTCACTGGTTAGCTGGTACTGACACAACGGCTATGCACAGTGCCTGTAAATCAGCACACATCAACCCTACGCTTATTGAAAGGGTGGGGTGTCTATGTTCACGATTCCTGTGTGCTATGTGGTGATAGGGATGGCGGTGACACCATGTGTCCTGGTTTTCTGTCACTGTCAGCTGTCTTAGTGACTTCAGACTTTCGCATCTTCTCTTTTCAGTCTTTCCTGCTGGCTCGACACCTCAATACTTGAAGCTGCATAGTACCTGGCCTTTCTCACAAAATTCTGCTTTGCCGGTAGTACGACGGTATCTTTCGACTTCCATGATGTTATAAAGCTTCTCTTGCAGGCTTGGGCACTCGGTGTTCCCCATGTTGCGACAGATTCCGTGTTTGCCGCAACTCGCTCAAGCATTTCCTCCTAACTGGCAGTCTCCTAGTCGTTGACTCAGGCGCTGATTTACATGGTTTTCAACGGTTGATACATCAAAACGTTAATGTAGGTCATTCAAGAAGCTTTTTCTTACACACTGACGTAATTATTCATATACTTATAGGTTCATCTACGTGATTACACGTAAGTCCCTTACTATGTCTGAGCTTTATTTACAAATCAATCAACGGATATTTGGTACACAGGTAAATCTGAGAGGTGCACTGACTTTCGTTTAAAACAGAAGTAGATTACATAGATCTCACTCAGAACCACTACAGTACTGGCATATGTCACACTTGTAGTCGTGATACTATGATGTTGTCTATCGCGGCATTCCCGTATGTCCTAGAACATTTGTTTGGCGCCGGCCGCGGTGGCCGAGCGATTGTAGGCGCTTCAGTCCGGAACCGCGCAGGTTCGAATCCTGCCTCGAGTATGGATGTGTGCAATGCCCTTAGGTTAGTTAGGTTTAAGCAGTTCTAAGTTCTAGGGGACTGATAACCTCAGATGTTAAGTCCCATAGCGCTCAGACCCCTTTGAACCATTTGTTTGGCTGTATTTCTCCCTTTTCGCATTACTACTAGTTCGTCTAGTGAGTATGAAATATGTTGAATCAGGGTATTATTTAGGAACGGTATGTTTTGGGTCGGCAGTATCTCTATTAGCTTTTCGAGTCAGTATAACATTCATTGTTTCCACTAAAGTGTGGTTACACTAGTGATCGTAGCTGGTAGACGAAACGTCTCACCTGCTAACACACAAGTCGTATCCTTTATTGTTATTCCGCTATCCCGTAATTCCACCTGTTGGTTTACTGTGTTCGTAACAGTTTACTATGACTGCTTCTGGTGAAAAACATTAGTAGACCCAGTGGATGCCTGCTCTCTGGAAATGTGGATACGGTGTTAACACTTCCCTTTGACACCGCCGGCCTGTGTGGCCGTGCGGTTCTAGGCGCTACAGTCTGGAACCGAGCGACCGCTACGGTCGCAGGTTCGAATCCTGCCTCGGGCATTGATGTGTGTGATGTCCTTAGGTTAGTTAGGTTTAATTAGTTCTAAGTTCTAGGCGACTGATGACCTCAGAAGTTAAGTCGCGTAGTGCTCAGAGCCATTTGAACCGTTTGACACTCACTTGCTTCTGCCTTTTCCAGAAACAACTGGACCTCGCCAGTCTGTATCATCCTATTTGGGCAAATCGTAAGACTTTCCCTCTGGTATATCTGTAAGACTACCAACGACATTAGAGTGTAGCCACCTCTTTCCCCTGAAACTATTAATACATCTTTGGTTCACACCTGTACCCATTTCCGTATGTGACTTAAGAGAAGGAACCTTTATCACTATCTCCCCCTGCCTTCAGAAGGCGAGATTACCCGGATGAAACTATACAACACCCATATACAAAAACAAGATTGTATCGGTTCTAGATAATGAAAAATTAAAAAAAAAAAACTTTAAAACGTATTGTAAATAGAACAAAATAAAACTGGATGACTTTCTTATTACCTACACAAGGACAAAATAAGTGCAATATAGACAAAGGGCGTAAGGCACTTTAAACCTACTTTGGCCATCAGTCGTCTGTTTCTTCTTTGTTTCACGAGGCTTCTTATTCTGTACTGCAGATGCTGCTGGTATCTGTGGTAATGCATCGATAGGTTCCTTAAGAAGTTTAATACGTCCCACGTGAATAATAGAAGTCTTCGTAGCCATCTGTATTTTAACATTGACAGTTGACTACTTGGTTGGTCCATGGTGTTTCTTTTTTTTTGCCTCTTGGTGTATATGGGTTCATTACTAATACCCATTGGCCACTCTTGTATTACGGTAACTTCCCTAAGCGATTTCCTATCTGCTCTTGTCGTCCTAAGGTATTTGTATTTGCGTGTTTTACTCGTTATAAAATGTCTTGTAATCTCTTATCAAACTTCTTCACTGATTGGACGTCGGACCCGAGCTACGGCTTAATCACTTTCTCCCATATATTATCTCGTAAAGCGAGAGACGATTAGCCGTAGGGACTTTAGAACTGTACGCAGCAGTTACAAAATTTAAATATACGTCCTGATTTTCAAAATTATTGCTAACTTAATAGCTCAACATCTTCGAAATTCTTCCATGGGCTCGAGGTTGGAAAGGGCCTGTTCGCAGCTCGCGAATTCGGAGCAATCGCCACAACTGTTTCATAACAACGGTCGTGAAATCGGTACCCTGGTCTGTGATTAACGTGTCCGGAATACCAAATGTGAGCAACCAATTATTTACTAACGCTTGAGCACCTGTACTCGCTTTTTGGTGAGGAATTACAACCACTAGTATATAAGGCGAGAAATGGCCAATTATAGTCAATATACATTTATTTCCTGCTGTTATTTTATTAAATGAGCATAAAAGTCTCATTAAGTATTTCGGAAGGTTTTGAAGCTTCCGGTAGACGTTGTAACGGAACCGGAGGGTGGCTAAGATCAGCTCGTTGCGTACAAAGCACGCAGTTTCTGACGTATTGCTCAATGTCTCGTATTCTATTCCCCCATCAAAATTTTTCGGCAATTCCTCCATCAGTTGCTCTCCACCCACCATGGCCTGACAACTTACAGTCATGTGCCCGTGCCAAGACTTCGTTTCAGAAAGCTGCAGGTACCACCACTCGTAATCCTCACTTTGTTGTTCTGTACGGCAAGACGTCGTGCGTCACGAAGTGATGTTGCGACTTGAATCGTTTACAGTCACCATAGCAGTCTGAGCCTTTCGCCATACAGCAACGCTCCAGCCCAGTGTTTCCAGAACTGCAATTTTTCTGCTAAAACTTTTGGCGCTCGCATGCCATTTTCCTGGCTTATATACACTCCTGGAAATGGAACAAAAGAACACATTGACACCGGTGTGTCAGACCCACCATACTTGCTCCGGACACTGCGAGAGGGCTGTACAAACAATGATCACACGCACGGTACAGCGGACACACCAGGAACCGCGGTGTTGGCCGTCGAATGGCGCTAGCTGCGCAGCATTTGTGCACCGCCGCCGTCAGTGTCAGCCAGTTTGCCGTGGCATACGGAGCTCCATCGCAGTCTTTAACACTGGTAGCATGCCGCGACAGCGTAGACGTGAACCGTATGTGCAGTTGACGGACTTTGAGCGAGGGCGTATAGTGGGCATGCGGGAGGCCGGGTGGACGTACCGCCAAATTGCTCAACACGTGGGGCGTGAGGTCTCCACAGTACATCGATGTTGTCGCCAGTGGTCGGCGGAAGGTGCACGTGCCCGTCGACCTGGGACCGGACCGCAGCGACGCACGGATGCACGCCAAGACCGTAGGATCCTACGCAGTGCCGTAGGGGACCGCACCGCCACTTCCCAGCAAATTAGGGACACTGTTGCTCCTGGGGTATCGGCGAGGACCATTCGCAACCGTCTCCATGAAGCTGGGCTACGGTCCCGCACACCGTTAGGCCGTCTTCCGCTCACGCCCCAACATCGTGCAGCCCGCCTCCAGGCGTGAATGGAGGGACGAATGGAGACGTGTCGTCTTCAGCGATGAGAGTCGCTTCTGCCTTGGTGCCAATGATGGTCGTATGCGTGTTTGGCGCCGTGCAGGTGAGCGCCACAATCTGGACTGCATACGACCGAGGCACACAGGGCCAACACCCGGCATCATGGTGTGGGGAGCGATCTCCTACACTGGCCGTACACCACTGGTGGTCGTCGAGGGGACACTGAATAGTGCACGGTACATCCAAACCGTCATCGAACCCATCGTTCTACCATTCCTAGACCGGCAAGGGAACTTGCTGTTCCAACAGGACAATGCACGTCCGCATGTATCCCGTGCCACCCAACGTGCTCTAGAAGGTGTAAGTCAACTACCCTGGCCAGCAAGATCTCCGGATCTGTCCCCCATTGAGCATGTTTGGTACTGGATGAAGCGTCGTCTCACGCGGTCTGCACGTCCAGCACGAACGCTGGTCCAACTGAGGCGCCAGGTGGAAATGGCATGGCAAGCCGTTCCACAGGACTACATCCAGCATCTCTACGATCGTCTCCATGGGAGAATAGCAGCCTGCATTGCTGCGAAAGGTGGATATACACTGTACTAGTGCCGACATTGTGCATGCTCTGTTGCCTGTGTCTATGTGCCTGTGGTTCTGTCAGTGTGATCATGTGATGTATCTGACCCCAGGAATGTGTCAATAAAGTTTCCCCTTCCTGGGACAATGAATTCACGGTGTTCTTATTTCAATTTCCAGGAGTGTATTAACTCAGAGTGCCCACTTGTCAATCTACTGCAAGGATCCTTCAATCCTAATGACAATCTGAGAGCAGCGTCATCCGCCGCTACCTTAAACTTTTGACCACATAAATAACAGCAGAAGTACGTAACACCATAGATTACTGCTAATATCTCCTTATCAGCCTAGAATAATTTTGCTCCGCTTTGTTCAGCTGTCGGGATGCGTTCGCTACAGGACACTCTTTTCCATCTATAGCCTGCCCTAGCCGTATTACTTTCATCACAAAGCAGAATAAATTCTTTTTCAAAATCAGGGAATGCCAGAACTGGTCCGATGTCAGTACTCGCTTTAAAGAACCTAACCCCGTCCCACATTCGGTAGCTCATTCAAATATTGCTCCTTTCCGTCACAAACGGTTCAAACGTCCGGCAATATCAGCGAAGTCCTTTACGAATCGATGATAATAATTACACAGATCAGCTTTAGCCTAAGGGTCACACTGGCTCTTCCATTAAGTTCCAAGAGCCAAGACCTAGCTATAGTCAGCCTAAGTTTTCTTGAGGTCTGATACCTCAGTACTTCTCGGAACTCCTCGGTACAATTGAGACGTTTCCGTGGCGCATACCATTGCTGATAGTTTTTACGGGCCGACAATGAGTGGCGCTGCAGTTGTCATTACGCAGCGAACTGCTTATTTTTTGACCCCGAGCTGGTCGTCTTAATTTCATTTCATAAACCATTCATCAAATATATACCACTCGTGAAGGTTGCTGTAGCGCTCTTTCACGAAACCTTGTTATTTCTGTACGTCATTAACATTACAGCAAGTGGGCAAAACGGAGCGCGAGCTGCATGTGGTATCAGCACTGTGGGATATTTTCTCACCGCAACATCTGTCCCCATGCGGCGGCAACAGTGGTGACCGCTTCGTTTCCTGTGATCACCGCTGCCATGGCCCGAGAAAAGTTGGACAGACTACAGTTCGCCATACCAACATACTGCATTGTTGAATTGTGCACAAATTTTCGTTTCAGAACGAGATGGCAATTGAGGTATTTTTGGCGCAGTGAGCGGGAATTTATTCCACTCCGCAGTTTTTGTTGACACTTACAGGCAAGCGCCCATGTCATTTCGTT
Organism: Schistocerca cancellata; assembly: GCF_023864275.1. Lineage (NCBI taxonomy): Eukaryota > Metazoa > Arthropoda > Insecta > Orthoptera > Acrididae > Schistocerca > Schistocerca cancellata. The sequence goes on from NC_064633.1 coordinate 97,155,571, forward strand.
GCCGCGGTTTACTGATGCGCGTGCTGCGCTTTACATATTGTTACGACTACTTGTGACAACGCTAAATGTACGGTAGTGACATCTTCCAGAGAGTAGAAAGGTAAGTGCAGTATTACAGCACCTTCCTGTGAGAAGTGGCAACATGTGCGATCTGCAAGGCAAAATACAGGGTGTTTCAGAAGTTATGGTCAATATTCAGCGTTATGACTGGATTTATTTTTAAGGCAATTTCGATTAAGTTAAATACTCACTGTTAAACTCACTGTATCTTCACTGAGAAACAGTAGTCTAAAACACACTAGTCCTTCCATACATGGTTTTTCAGAAGTGATGGTCAATATTCAGGAATATGACAAGAATGGTCATTAGAAACAAAAAGGTTAAGGAAACACGGGCTCTAAAACTGATACCTTAAGAGCTATGAGCAATTCTTGATCTTCGATACTGTGAAACAGATCTCTTCTACTGCAAGCTCTTTGCTTTCCATATTTCGGGAAGTGGTAGTTTGGAACAAAACAAAAAAATAGTCCAGTAAACATGTGCTTTCAAATGCATGCCTTAAGAGCCAAATGCACTTATTCATTAGAAGAGTTGTGTTTCAAAGTAGCGAAGATGAACAAGTGCATTAGCACGTGTGTACTGGACATTTTTTCTTGTTTTGGTTCAAACTACCACTTCCCAAAATATGGAAAGCAAAGAGCAGTAGAAGAGATTTCTTTCATAGTATCGAAAATCAAGAATTGTTCATAGCTCTTAAGATATGTGTTTTAGAGTCCACGTTCACTTGGCTTTTTTGTTTCGTATGACCATTCCTGTCATATCCCTGAATATTGACCAACACTTCTGAAACACCATATATAGAAGGACTAGTGTGTTTTAGACTACAGTTTATTAGTGAAGATACAGTGAGTTTAACAGTGAGTATTTAACTCAATCGAAATTGCCTTAAAAATAAATCCAGTGCATCTGTTTACTCAAAAACCTTGCTTTTAATAAGATTAATTGGCATCACTTTGATTCACAGCTACATCCATTTTCTGTGGCTTCGTGTAAACATGGAAAGGAAACGAAAAATAGTGAGTGCAGAAATTTTAAAGAGCAATGAGGACATCAATATTTCGTGATTGAGTCAGGTATTAAGGCCAAATGTATAATATGCAATGAAACAATATTATTTCGCAAAGAATACAATACAAAACGTCATTATGAGACTACACATTCTTGGAAATATTTCACATGTATAGAAAGCCAACGGTTAGAAATATATGCGTCTTTAAAGCGTAGTTTGAAATCTCAAAAAAATGGTTCAAATGGCTCTGAGCACTATGGGACTCAACTGCTGTGGTCATAAGTCCCCGAGAACTTAGAACTACTTAAACCTAACTAACCTAAGGACAGCACACAACACCCAGCCATCACGAGGCAGAGAAAATCCCTGACCCAGCCGGGAATCGAACCCGGGAACCCGGGCGTGGGAAGCGAGAACGCTACCGCACGACCACGAGATGCGGGCAGTTTGAAATCTCAGCAAATGTTCTTGAAGAAAGTGCTCGTAAATACTGAACAAGAAGCAGGAACTGGTGATAGTTTCTGCACGTCTCACTCAATAGGAAAACGTGGAAAATCATTTACTGACTGAGATTTAATAAAGGGTTGCATGATTTCAGCAGTTAAAGGATGTCCAGGAAAAGTTAATTTATTTTTAAAAATAAGTTTGTTAGCATTAACTGTGACTTGAAGAGTAAATGAGATTGCCGAAAATATTTTAACTCAATTGTCTGAGAAAACTTGGCACTTAGAGTCGTTCTCTTTTGGCCTGAATGAATCGGCAGATGTTTCTGATCTCGTACATGTGTTAATTTATATTCGAGTGACAAACAAATATTATGAAGTATTTGAAGAGCTTGTTGATTGACGTTCATAGCAACCACGGCACGGCCACGGGAAAAGAAATTTTTAAAGGAATACAAAATGCTGTTCATAAAAACAATCTTCAGTTAACAAATTAAGGTGTATCGCAACAGATGGTAGCAACAACATGTGTGGAAGAAATAAAGATGTCGTTGTTTCTGTGTCAAAGACGGTAGAAAATGAGGGTGGGTCAAAAACCATTTATCGTACATTGCTTCATACATCAACAGTCTTTGTGTGGAAAACGCTTGGATATGTTAGAAGTTTGAAACCCAGTCATGTCAGCTGTTAGTTATATACGATCACATGTTCGCAATAATTTCAATTCGCGGGTTTATTGAAGACACTGAAGAAAATAACTTAGCATATTAGACAATAGCACAGTAGCTTAGAAATGGAAAAACTCTGACGCAATTTTTTGAGCTCTAAACACCAATCCAAAACAATAAAATTAGCTGCTGCCTGATCTATACACTCATACTATATTCTTTAGACAAAAAATTGTTTCAGTCTCAAACGCACAAAAAATGTTTCGCGCGTTTTAATAAATATCACACATTCCATCAGAAATGAGAAACTGATTTTCCGGTAGATTTTGTAATTGAAACTTTTAGTGGCTTAAAAATAAATTTTGAGTCTCGTTTTTCAGATTCTGATGCAATCGCAAACGATATGAAATTTTGTAAAAATCCTTTTCACGTAGATATAGAAACTATTGAAGCAGAACTTCAAACGTAAATGGTTGATCTGCAATGCAGCGATTAAAAAATAAAGATGAAGATAAGATTAACGATAAATATTTAAATTCATCATTGCTGGAATTTTATAAATTTCTTCCACTTACGCAGTTTGATCAGTTGCATAAGTTCGGTCGTGGCTTTTTTTTTTTCTTTTCGCTTTTGCCATTTCTTACCTCCGTGAAAAAAAATATCCAAAATGGAATATACAAAAAATATTCACAGATCTAAACTAACAGATGGGCATTTGAAACGGCTGCTGTTAATTTGCACTAGTAAACATGATCCACAACTGCAAACAAGTGTGAGATGTTACAGTTACATAAATCTCATTAATCATAATTACAATTATTCATTTCATTATGTGAATCGTCTATGTACGCATGTAACTTAAGTACGGTAAATTTTCGGGAAATCCCCATAATATATTACAGTTAAAATGTTCAATTACATGGTACATGTATGTTAGTTAATGTCTATCTTAACTGGCCATAAAACAGAAACTGGTTATTCTACGTTCTTTGATTTAATTGCGTTGCAAATTTTACACTGTACAGTGGTACTTCACTTAATGAGCATGATTCGTTCCTAAATCTTACTCGTAATTAAAGCTCGTTAAGTAAACACTTTTTCCGTTCCCAAAAAAATAGGTACTCAAACAGATTTATAACAGAGTGCTGAATTTTTATTTACAGTACAGTACACCCTATTTTAGAAGAAAGTTGTCTAAAGGTGTTTGTTTATGCCTGTGGTTCAAAAAACTGTCGAAAACTTTACATTGCATTATCGCTAATTAAAGTCGTAGGGCGTATAGCTACTGCATTTATAATGAATTTGTGTTGGATCAGAACTAAAATTCATGAAAAGATACTCCAAGGGAAAGGGTTATCATGCACCAACGAGGAAAAAATCTTCCAGAGAATTTGTAACATCGGATCGAGGTGTATTGCGATCAGTAACACGGCTGACTGAATACAGCACTGTTGGAGCTTCTAGTTTACAGAGCCGTAGTTTATAGGATAATGCATGACTTGGTGATCATTTATAGTAGCCAAAGAGACCAGCCCAGGTCAGAATGTGATTTCTGAAATGGTTATTAAAGACTGAAAAAATAACATTAAACAGGCTCTTCAAGTGAAAGATAGTGCGTTAAGTGAGCCAGTTTCTTACACATTTTCTCTACTCGCCCAAATCGTTATTGGAGGTGTTCGATAAGCAAGGTTCGACTATAATAAAGTAATTGCAGTGTGCCGGTTACCATGCATGTCTGACCCGTTACTACAGCCTGAACTGATGGTGTTCGCAGGCCGGTTTTGGCCAGCAGGCCTTAGCTTGGAGACCACTGACTCAGATCGATGAAGCTCTTCAGCTGTTTAACTGTCTCTGGTGGCGAAAACTCCTGAACTGCTGAGACCAAGCGAGAACCTGTTCTCACACTTTCATTGCCAATTATGTCCCCAAGATAAATGCCGGCCGCAGTGGCCGAGCGGTCCTAGGCGCTTCAGTCTGGATCCGCGCGACCGCTACGGTCGCAGGTTCGAATCCTACATCTACATCTACATATATACTCCGCAATCCACCATACGGTTCATGGTGGAGGGTACCTCGTACCACAACTAGTATCTTCTTTCCCTGTTCCACTCCCAAACAGAACGATGGAAAGATGACTGCCTATATGCCTCTGTACGAGCCCTAATCTCTCTTCTCTTATCTTCGTGGTCTTTCCGCGAAATATAAGTTGGTGGCAGTAAAATTGTACTGCAGTCAGCCTCAAGTGCTGGTTCTCTACATTTCCTCTATAGCGATTCACGAAAAGAACGCCTCCTTTCCTCCAGAGACTCCCAACCGAGTTCCTGAAGCATTTCCATAACACTCGTGTGATGATCAAACCTACCAGTAACAAATCTAGCAGCCCGCCTCTTAATTGCTTCTATGTCCTCCCTCAATCCGACCTGACAGGGATACCAAACGCTCGAGCAGTACTCAAGAATAGGTCGTATTAGTGTTTTATAAGCGGTCTCCTTTACAGATGAACCACATCTTCCCATAATTCTACCAATGAACCGAAGACGACTATCCGCCTTCCCCACAATTGCCATTACATGCTTGTCCCACTTCATATCGCTCTGCAATGTTATGCCCAAATATTTAATCGACGTGACTGTTTCAAGAGCTACACTACTAATGGAGTATTCAAACATTACGGGATTCTTTTTCCTATTCATGTGCATTAATTTACATTTATCTATATTTAGAGTTAGCTGCCATTCTTTACACCAGTCACATCCTGTCCAAGTCATCTTGTATCCTCCTACAGTCACTCAACGACGACACCTTCCCGTACACCACAGCATCATCAGCAAACAGCCGCACATTGCTATCCACCCTACCCAAAAGATCATTTATGTAGATAGAAAACAATAGCGGACCTACCACACTTCCCTGGGGCACTCCAGATGATACCCTCACCTCCGATGAACATTCACCATCGAGGACAACGTACTGGGTTCTATTACTTAAGAAGTCTTCGAGCCACTCACATATTTGGGAACCAATCCCATATGTTCGTACCTTAGTTTGTAGTGGGGCACCGAGTCAAGCACTTTCCGGAAGTCAAGGAATATGGCATCCGTCTGATACCCTTCATCCATGGTTCGCAAGATATGTGAAAAAAGGGCGAGTGGCGTTTCGCAGGAGCGGTGCTTTCTAAAGACGTGCTGATGAATGGACAGCAACTTCTCTGTCTCAAGGAAATTCATTATATTCGTACTGATAATATGTTCGAGAATCCTGCAACAAACCGATGTTTAGGATCTTGGTCTGTAATTTTGAGGATCCGTCCTTCTACCCTTCTTATATATAGGCGTCACCTGCGCATTTTTCCAGTCGTTCGGGATTTTACGTTGGGCAAGAGATTCGGGATAAATGCAAGCTAAGTAAGGAGTCAATGCAGTAGAGTACTCTCTGTAAAACCGAATTGAAATCCCATCAAGACCTGGCGATTTATTTATTTTCAACCCATTCAGCTGCTTCACAACCCCAGGGATGTCTATCACTACGTCCTCCATACGAGAATCTGTACGAGACTCAAACGGTGGTATGTTTGTACGATCCTCCCGCGTGAAAGATTTTTCAAATGCTAAATTTAAAATTTCAGCTTCCGTTGCTAGGCCAGACTGATCAGTGAGTGACTGGGTGGAAGCCTTCGACCCGCTTACCGATTTTACGTAAGACCAGAATTTCCTTAGGTTTTCAGCAAGATCTTTTGCTTGGGTATGACGGTGGTAGTGGTTGTATGCTTCGGGCATCGCTCTTTTTACAACAGCACGAATCTCTACTAACTTTTGCCTGTCCTCATTCTCTCGATCTTTCTTGTACCGCGAGTGCAACTGTCTTTGCTTCCTGAGCATTCTCCCAATTGCGCTGTTAAACCACGGTCGGGTCTTTTCCGTCCGTAACCCACTTTTTCGGCACATACTTCCCCTGTGGTGTAACCGCCAGACACCACACTTGCTAGGTGGTAGCTTTTAAATCGGCCGCGGTCCGCTGGTATACGACGGACCCGCGTGTCGCCACTGTCAGTTATGGCAGACCGAGCGCCGCCACACGGCAGGTCTAGAGAGACGTACTAGCACTCGCCCCAGTTGTACAGCCGACTTTGCTAGCGATGCTACACTGACAAATACGCTCTCATTTGCCGAGACGATAGTTAGCATAGCCTTCAGCTACGTCATTTGCTACGACCTAGCAAGGCGCCATTACCAGTATATTGAGATTGCACTTATGTATCATCAAGACCGATGTTCTCCAATTATGGAACAAAGTTAAATATTACATCAACTATGTACGAGGGAAGTTCAATAAGTAATGCAACACATTTTTTTCTGAAACAGGGGTTGTTTTATTCAGCATTGAAATACACCAGGTTATTCCCCAATCTTTTAGCTACACAGCACTATTTTTCAACGTAATCTCCATTCAATGCTACGGCCTTACGCCACCTTGAAACGAGGGCCTGTGTGCCTGCACGGTACCATTCCACTGGTCGATGTCGGAGCCAACGTCGTACTGCATCAATAACTTCTTCATCATCCGCGTAGTGCCTCCCACGGATTGCGTCCTTCATTTTGCCAAACATATGGAAATCCGACGGTGCGAGATCGGGGCTGTAGGGTGCATGAGGAAGAACAGTCCAATGAAGTTTTGTGAGCTCCTCTCGGGTGCGAAGACTTGTGTGAGGTCTTGCGTTGTCATGAAGAAGGAGAAGTTCGTTCAGATTTTTGTGCCTACGAACACGCTGAAGTCGTTTCTTCAATTTCTGAAGAGTAGCACAATACACTTCAGAGTTGATCGTTTGACCATGGGGAAGGACATCGAACAGAATAACCCCTTCAGCGTCCCAGAAGACTGTAACCATGACTTTACCGGCTGAGGGTATAGCTTCAAACTTTTTCTTGGTAGGGGAGTGGGTGTGGCGCCACTCCATTGATTGCCGTTTTGTTTCAGGTTCGAAGTGATGAACCCATGTTTCATCGCCTGTAACAATCTTTGACTAGAAATTGTCACCCTCAGCCACATGACGAGCAAGCAATTCCACACAGATGGTTCTCCTTTGCTCTTTATGGTGTTCGGTTAGACAACGAGGGACCCAGCGGGAACAAACCTTTGAATATCCCAACTGGTGAACAATTGTGACAGCACTACCAACAGAGATGTCAATTTGAGCACTGAGTTGTTTGATGGTGATCCGTCGATCATCTCGAACGAGTGTGTTCGCACGTTCTGCCATTGCAGGAGTCACAGCTGTGCACGGCCGGCCCACACGCGGGAGATCAGACAGTCTTGCTTGACCTTGCGGCGATGATGACACACGCTTTGCCCAACGACTCACCGTGCTTTTGTCCACTGCCAGATCACCGTAGACATTCTGCAAGCGCCTATGAATATCTGAGATGCCTTGGTTTTCCGCCAAAAGAAACTCGATCACTGCCCATTTTTTGCAACGCACATCCGTTACAGACGCCATTTTAACAGCTCCGTACAGCGCTGCCACCTGTTGGAAGTCAATGAAACTATACGAGACGAAGCGGGAATGTTTGAAAATATTCCACAAGAAATTTCCGGTTTTTTCAACCAAAATTGGCCGAGAAAAAAAATGTGTTGCATTACTTATTGAACTGCCCTCGTACTTTATTTGCTATATTAACTACTTTAACTGTTCCAGACCTCACGCCAGTCTGCGTGAGCTTAAACGCGTGCATTTCGGCTTCCTCCAAACCCCGTGAATTGGCTCCTGCCAATTCACTACATCCCCAATGCGTGATTTACAATGTGTTTAAAATTTTCCCATAATTCTTCCATCGTACCGGAAGTAAATGAAGTCGATTCATTTACTAACTGGGATGCTAACAACTGCTTATCTGCTCTTTCTAGTAAGAATACTCTCCTAGCCTTCTTGACCGACTTTTTAACTTTCGTAACCATAGTCGTAATGACAACATCATGATCACTAATCCCTGTCTCAACACTGACACCGTCGGTGAGGTCTGGTCTGTTTGTGGCTACCGGATCTAAAATATTTCCATTACGTGTTGGCTGTCGATTTAGCTGCTCAAGACAATTTTCGGATAATGTGTTCAAAATTAATTCACACGACGGCTTGTCTGTACCACCTGTAATGAATCCATAGACATCCCAGTCTATACTAGGTAGGTTAAAGTCACCTCCGACTAATATAGCATGATCCGGGTACTTCTGCGACACAGAGTATAGACTCCCTTTGAGTGATTCTAGAACTGTCACGGTGGAACCTGGTGGCCGGTAATAACACCCAACTTTAACTCCTAGCCCTGTTAAACGTATCCAGATAACTTCACAATCACACTCTACTTCGGCCTCAGTAGACACAATATTTTTGTCAACTGCAATGAAGACACCACCTCCTACGGTGTCTAATTTGTCTTTCCGATACACGTTCCAACCCTCACTAAATATTTCAGAACTTCCTATCTCAGGGTTCAGCCAGGTCTCAGTCCCGAGAATAATTTGCGCGCCACACGCTTCCTGGAAGGCAGTAAATTCAGGAACTTAATTCCGAATACTCTGAAAATTTACTGCTAATATCTTGATAGCTGAAGAGTTTTTACACTGAGCGCGTCCTGATTTCCCTGCCTGCACGTCGATTGGTGAGTGTTAATCAGGACACCTCGCACTACTGCCTAGCCTAAAAAACTCCCATGTGCACGCCACAAGTACTCTGATACCCGAATAGCCGCTTCCTTTGTGTAGTGCACCCCTGACTTTTCAAGGGGCGTCCTACAATTCCCCACCCAATAGTGCAAGTCTAGAAATCTGCAGTCAAGACCGTCACAGAGTCGACGAAGCTTCTGGTTGAGACCCTCCACTCGGCTCCAAACCAAAGGACCCATATCCACTCTGGGAACGATGCTGCAAATAGAGAGCTCTGCTTGCACCCCGCGTGCGAGGCCAGCGGTCTTCACCAAATCCGCCAGCCGCCTGTACGAACTGCGGATCGCCTCAGAACCCAAGCGACGGGCATCATTGGTGCCGACGTGAGCAACTACTTGCAGATGACTGCACCCCGTACGCTCGATAGCCGCAGGTAAGGCCGCCTCCACATCTTGGATGAGGCCCCCCGGCAGACAAACCGGGTGCACGGTGGAATTCTTTCCAGCCCTGTACGCTATTTCCCTAAGGGGCTCCATCACCCGCCTAACGTTGGAGCTCCCAATAACCAGCAAGCCTTTGCCCCGTGTGCCTGCTCGGGCCCTGCTGAAGGAGCGGCCACCTGCCCACTCACAGGATGAACGGGCGAGGCCAGCCGGCCAGCCTCCACATTGACCCTCCGCCTCGAGCGACGCGAACGCGTTGCATTCCGCCACTCACCCTGAGGTGAGGCCGGCCCCAACGCGCCGGGCACACTAGAAGGTGCCTCGGCGGCTGTCAGCGGACGCAGCAAGCGACACCTGGGGTGTCTCAAGCGACGCGCCAGACCCTCCACCGTCGCTGCACCTCGAGGCAGCAGAGCCGGCCGGAGTGGCTGAGCGGTTAAAGGCGCTACAGTCTGGAACCGCACGACCGCTACGGTCGCAGGTTCGAATCCTGCCTCGGGCGTGGATGTGTGTGATGTCCTTAGGTTAGTTAGGTTTAAGTAGTTCTAAGTTCTAGGGGACTGATGACCTCAGCAGTTGAGTCCCATAGTGCTCAGAGCCATCACCTCGAGGCAGCTTGACCGTGGCCAACAGCACGCTCAGCTGGTGGCGAAGCGCGGCCAGTTCCTCCTGCGCCCGCAGACAGCACGCACACACCCTATCCATCCCACTGCTAATATCTGGACGTATAGAGTTGCGACAAATGAAACAGCAATATGCGACTGCACAGTTGCGTCACCAGCGCCAGATTGAGCTGCTATATATGAACAATTACTTACGAACTAAGCAATCAAATGACCACGACTACGCCACTATACAGATATTACAATGCTATCCTACCCCTGTCTTAGTACAAATGACAACCGCCTACGCGATGTTACACTCTACCGTTATTAAAACTTGAAACTACCCCTTTCTAATTCGAAAATACGCAAAGATCCGTAAAATTTCACCGCGCAATCACACAAACACAAAAAGTAATTTGAATTAAACCTGCGGAAGTAACACGAAAAACTGAGTATACGAGTAGTTTCTGCTACTGCTGCTCGCACACGTCACTCTGCAAGCACATATGAAACTGCACTGGCCTCTGTCTGCTGCTAACTGACTCTACGAAATAAACAGAAAGCACTGGCTGTACAAAACAAACAACTGACTAACGACTCCGCGAATACATACTTTACAGCTATCAATAAGCAATATAACTCCTCTCAAATACGAGAATACGCAAGGATTTTATGTAATTAAATATGCAAGCGCACAGACACTCGGAAAGAAATTAAGAATCAAACTACAAAACAAATATGAATGCTGAATATACGACTCGCTACTGCACTGAAGCTGCACTGTTACTTCACCAGCGACTGCTCAAGGCTCACTGCGCTGTGTCAAAAGCGCACTGGCTGTCCAAAACCATGCCTCGGGCATGGATGTGTGTGATGTCCTTAGGTTAGTTAGGTTCAAGCAGTTCTAAGTTCTAGAGGACTGATGACCTCAGATGTTAAGTCCCATAGCGCTCAGAGCAATTTGAACCATCTGAACCCAAGACAATTTACTTCCGTTGCTGCAAAACGACATTTATCGATTTGTTGTGTTAGTCGTACTGTTCTCAGTCGCTTGAATACTTCCTCTAACTGTTTTACATGCTCTTCCATGTCCTTTGAAAACACTAGTATGTCATCCAGATAGATCAAATATTATTCTGGTTTCAGTCCCCTAACTACACCATCCAATAATCTCTGAAAGATGGCGGGTGCATACTAGAGCCCGAATGGCATTCGACTATATTGGAAATGATCCCTCGGAACGGAAAAAGCTGTCTTTGGTCGCTCCTCTGGTGCTGCTTCTACTTGATTAAACCCGCTCATTAAATCCATTGTGCAGAGGTAGTTATACTGAGCCAAGTTGTCGAGAGTCTCTGTTATGTTTGGTATCGGATATACATTGGTTATCGCTCTTGCATTGAGGTATCGGTAGTCACAGCAATGCCTGCATTTTTTAGTGCCATCTGGTGACATTTTCGGGACCAAAATTACCGATTCCACCTCCCCCAGGCTGTCACTACACTCGATAACATCGTCAGCTAGGTGCTGGTAGAGAAATTCTTCCAGTATCAGTTGCATACACTTCGGAACTCTTGTATACTGGAGCACTATTATCTGTTGGTATACTGTATCATGCGAGTGGCGTTACTGGTAACGGACCACTCGGATTAAACAAGTCTATGAACTACACTAACAAAGCTTTCTTTGCTTTTCTATCATTTACCTGTAAATGTTTGACTTTCTCATGTAATTCAAATGCATTGGTGGTTTGCTTGTGGCAGAGATCCTTACTTGACCTATCTATGTCATCTTCCTCCAAAACATCCAAATTATCAATCACTAAACTCTTTGGCAGACTCACTTTGTCCTTGTCAAAATTATCAAGGCTGAGCAAAACCACAAACCTCTGTCCACGTCAGTGATGTGTACTATACTTCTGCGTACAAAACAGTGTTACTTATCCATTCGCCCTTACTTTCCAATGCCTCTACAACATATAATAAATCCTGATCTATGTTCACCCATATCAACTTCCCTGTAGCTCGTAGTGTCGTATCACGCGGACTGATCTTTAGTGATTGTGTCTGCGTTTTATTCGGTACACGTTCATGACTGGTGAACTTTGCCTCACTGTAACACTTGAAGCTGTTGCCCCCAACAGAAACAATGTCCCACCAAGTTCAATTGTACTCTGCAAAAGGTCAGTTTTTGCGTGATGTTTAGCAAGGAGGTCGAATACCAGAATAGCACAATACCCCTCAATGCTTCTACATGCTCCCTAATACACTTATTTCTCATGATAAAACTGAACAGTGTTATCCCACGTCATTATTACACACTCCACAGAACGTACACTGTGGCGACCGCTCAGAGGCGCTCCCATTCCTGTTTATCCCGTTTAACGACAGGTCACTAGGACGTTGCTTGTCCCGTGCTTTCTTCAGACAATCACACGCTTTATGGCCTATCTCCCCACATTCATAACATTCGGACTGACGACAATGTTTCTTGATGCGGACCGCGTGCCCACGTGTAAAAAACGGCATTTCAGAAGAAAAAGCACTGCGATAACTCTGCCTTCGTATAGCAATGTTGGTCTTATCCAACTGCGCAGCAATCCTAATGTCAGCAGATCAGTTGCTTCGGTTCTCTATTCTGACCCTCCCTGACATATCAGCAGAAATACAGTACCTCTTCAAAACACATCCAGAACCCTATTCTCTGACTCGCGCAGAGTCACCCTATGGCCTCTGCGTTAACTCATACGATTGCGAGTTCAGTTTCCTAAACCTGTCAGAGAAGGATTCAGCTGATTCGCAGTTCTGCGGTAACCCATTGAGTTTTCCCTAAAGAAGCTCGCACTGTTCTGCTTCTGACAGCGCTGTGTTACACCATTACCCAATTCATCAACTGTTAGGCTTACTGAGGGTCTTGTGGTACATTACGTGCATTTTCGCTTCACCCACTAATCGTAATCTAGCCATATTCAAGGACGTTTCTTCCAGCCATTTTTCCAGTTTGGCGGCAGCCTTTACATCACTAATAAAAGTAGATACATGCTCGGTTACTTTTACAGAAAATAGCGCTATGACGGTATCTACTGCAGGATCGATGGAATACGTGGATACACTCAACGTGGTTCTATTTTCTCCTGAATCAAGGAGTGCTTGGCCTCCAACGGCTTCCCATTGCTCTACGCTCCTACGCAATGATTCATTGTCTGGCCCCTGTTGCGCTGTAGTTTGTAACAACGCGGCTATCTGCCCCTTTAAAGTTTCCACCGTTTCATTCAGAGTCGCTGCTCGTGTGTCCATCATTCGTGTAAACTCCATCTCTCACTGTACCAGAAAAGAGAGAAACTGAGCCGTGCACGGCTTGCGTTTATCCCATATTGATTTTTTATCTTCTATTACGGTACTGCCGCCTCGTTTTCTTATTCCATTTACTGGCGTCACTAACTTCCTGCCTTACTTGCCCTTGAGCGGCAGCAGCAGCGCGTATCGATAAGTGCACTGTCGTACCACCTCTGGAGCGACGGATAGTATTTCCGGATCGTCGTGTACCTGGCGGTCAGTTCGGGACGGACCAGCAGTGCAGTCGGGACGCAGCAGCAGTGAAGTCGGGGACGGAGCGCCGGTGAGTCGCCGACAGCCAGTGCTCGCCGACCGCTGGCGACACACGTGAACTGTCCGACGGAGGGAGATTGGAGCGGGACGACCGTTGGTCGTCTCATCGGCCGACGCATATTTGGTCCTTTCACCGTTTCCGGGTCTGGAAAGTTGATCTGTTGGAGTGGAGCAGCGGGGAAGTCTCCGTGGTGCGTGTCTGGCCGTGGGCCGCAGGCGGCGTCCACGCGTGGCGGAGTGTGAGGAGCTGTTCCCATTGCTACGAGGTCCGTGGCTCACTGATCCCGGACACGAAAGTTGAGTCTTTACTTAAGGTGCTCCGGGAAGGCTCAAAATCATGAAAAGTTCAATTTTTACTTTTTTGCGTTTTCTGAATCTGCAGACTATTACCTTTTAATAGATATATAATTTATTCAATTCCGAAGACTACAACTATTTTTAAATTTTTTTTGAAATGTGTTCTACATGAGCGTGACCCACTGTGGCGCTGTTAAACTGCTGTCAAATGGTGTTATTATTAACGTCCGTGTTCATCAGGTACATTTTAGTGATGTGAGATAAAGTATGTGTTGTGGCTAACCTGTGATGGTTCAATATATATCGCTGGTGTGATTGTCGATTGTTTCATGTTTATTTACTCTGTCGTTATCTCGAAAATATTCGTAATTAATTCTGTTTCTTGAGTCTCTGTTTTGTTGAAGTATAATAATGAATAAAAGTAAAGTTGCTGTTGCGACTTTCAATGATGGCAACATTGTAAGGTGCAAGGTATTTAGAAATATGGGAATGAAATTGTTCAAATGGCTCTGAGCACTATGGGACTTAACTGCTACGGTCATCAGTCCCCTAGAACTTAGAACTACTTAAATCTAACTAACCTAAGGACAGCACACAACACCCAGCCATCACGAGGCAGAGAAAATCCCTGACCCCGCCGGGAATCGAACCCGGGAACCCGGGCGTGGGAAGCGAGAACGCTACCGCACGACCACGAGATGCGGGCTAATATGGGAATGAAGATAGGTTCTAACATGGTACGAGCGATGCTTGCTTTAGAGAAGGAACGCCTTCGGGCTGCAGGCAGGGCTGTAAAGAGTCTAGAAATACAAGCAAGAGTAAACAGGAGGAGGAACAAGAGGAAGCTGGAGGAGGAGTTTGCAGAGGATGAAGATAATCCATCCTATGGACCTGGAATGCACTAAAAAGTTAATCCAATCTTTGTCGCTCGAGTCCCAAAACTTTTATTTTCTCATACTAATTACATGTTTTCTAAGGATCTTCCCAACATATTTGTTTCAAACTTTCAGTAAATGTTACACATTACCTTCTGCATAATTTAACACAGCCTTTTTCCAAAAAATTGTATATTTTTGAATATATAAATAAAAAATTGCAAAAAAAGGTTGTGAATTTTCATTACAATTGAAAAAAATCATCTTTAATAACTGAACTAAAATTTTGTAAAATCCTTGTGTTAAGTTGTAGCCCATATTCCAATAAATAATCTGTAAAAAGTTCAACTTCCTACCTCAAATACTTTGTGAGGAAAGATGTAATTTATAAGTGTTATTTTAACATTGCAAGTATAGGGCATTCCGGAGCCCCTTAATCCACCAGCCAGCCCCAACTGTTCACATTGTCTCGTTTGAATTTCGTTATGGGCTGTTGGGACATTCCCGCGAGCAACAACGTGTGTTTTCAAGTTGGCGAAATTCTGGCCGCCCTTCCTGTGGAGTTTAATTTAACTTGATTATTTTTGAATTCAAGTGCACCAACGGAATCTTCTACCTTGTGGCCGTTAACGTTCCGGTTACCTGCCCTGGCCGTTGACGTAAATTTTCCTCGTCGTGTTGTGGCTCTCCAGCGCGGCATGTAATTTGACAGCTGAATGTGTAATTCGTTGTGGGCGCCGTTACCATTGAACTCTATGTTGAGTGCTGGTCGGGTGGAGTGGAAGTTATCCTGTCGCTTGGTCAGCTGACCGTCTGTCGGTTGGGTTGCCGTCGGATTGAGAATTGTTGGGTCGACTGCCTGTCTCACCTAAGTGAGCGAAAGTGTTTGAATTCCAGGCCGGCCCTTGGAAACTTCTGAGCGCCGTTTGATATGCTGTCTTTTCTTATTTGGCCTTGCTGTTTGTTTATATATGGCTTCTAGCTGATTTTAATTAAAGTTGTTTAGCCCTTAAGGCATGAGATTATTTGGGCATTCAGCCTGATTTAAAGAAATTTTAGGATAATGCTTTCTGCCTTTTAAATTCAAATTCCAGTTTTTCAGTCTTAAGTTATTGCCCTTCTGCCGATTTTAAATTTGTTTTGCCCTTAAGGCGTGATATTGTTTGGGCCTGCAGCCTAATTTAGAGAAATGCTTTAAGATGAGGCCTTCTGCCTTTTAAAATCCAAATTCTTCTTTTTGAGTCTTAAGTGATTGGCCTTCAGCCGGTTTTAAATTAAAGTTGTTTTGCCCTTGAGACGTGAGATTGAATGTCACATTTAGCCGGGAATTAAGTTCTAAAATTAATGTTTGGCTTGCTCTGTTTTTAATGTTTTCTTTACTCTTGTAATATGCGTCAAATGAATAAAGTAGTACGTTCGAGGGCAACTGACAGCCACTCATTTCGGCCCCTTTCTACAAATTAAACTATCTGTCCTATCCTGCGGGTATAGCAGGGGATCTCAGAAACTGCACACACAATAAGCAAAACCAGGTATTAAACCACACTTAATCTTTATGCCGAATCACAGCGCTTCGTGACCAATTCTTCTACACATACTACAGATAGCTGCCACAGCTTGATCACATGGCAAGTCATGCTCAGATAAATTACAGTACAGACACCTCACTAGCTGCAGTTAAACTTCTCTGGTATTCACACGGAGCTGTGACAAGTCTGTAGGTTGCTGCCGTCTAACAAACGACACTTAAACGTACTGTGAAGGGCCTACGACTCAACATGGCCTTACGAAAACATACAACGAGAAAGAAAATAAATATCAGTCACTTACGACACCACAATGTTCCGAACTTCAAATGGTTCAAATGGCTCTGAGCACTATGGGACTTAACAGCTGAGGTCATCAGTCCCCTAGAACTAAGAACTACTTAAACCTAACTAACCTAAGGACATCACACACATCCATGCCCGAGGCAGGATTCGAACCCGCGACCGTAGCGGTCTCGCGGTTCCAGACTGACGCGCCTAGAACCGCACGGCCACAGCGGCCGGCTCCGAACTTCAAGTCGTAGCTGTTAATCCCTCACTGGAGCCACTGTAGTTCTAGGTACGTGGGTGTGACAACATTCATAGACGTCTTTACCATTGGAAACCACTAGCTGACACCAGATATAAGGGTCCGGTACCGGACTTCCACAGCCGTCAGGAGAGAGCCGGGAGAGATGTGATGGTGGGGTTCAAATTAGGCTCAAAAACGCCAAAAAACATCATTGTCAATAAAACATTTATTGAGCAGTAACACAGGATTGTCTTCCAAACTAGACCATCAGCGTCATCAGAGGAGGAAAGCCGGCGTGCGCTCGACTCTCAGCAATACGGCCAATGCATAAAAGTGTCAGGTAGCAGCTGCTACACCACAGGCAGTCGCCGACCGTGGAATCCAGAGGCCTCGACCTCCGCGTATCGGTTCCCAAAATGTCCTCGTGGACATCAAAGATTTTCCCTCAGGAGTCTCGACCCAAGTCCACCTGTCTTACAGAGGTTGGCTCTCAGGCCTTGTCTAAGGGACGGGAGCCAGCAGCATCGGAGTCTACCACAGGAACAGAATGAGCAGCAGAGGCGGCCACGCACTGGCGGGCAGATGACAGCATCCAGGTCACACAGGTCAAGCCTCCAGCAGGCGTGCAGGATGATGATGGTCTGCGTGCCCCATCAGTGTGGCCTTGCATGTTGGCAGTGCAGCTGGCAGCAGCAGCGCTTTCCAGTCAGACTCGTGGTTCGACAGACAGTCTGCTAGACACGCCGAGGGTCGACCTCCGTAGCCTCTCCTCTCACTGGATATCAGCAACTGACACAAGGCCTGAGTTTACACACTGGGCAGTCGGCAATCAGACGTTTGTTAAGGAGGCTGATTTGCCGTTAGTATGATGGCACGTCTCAGCCTCCATGATGTCATTATGCTTTGCTTGGAGACTTGGGGGCTTGGTAACTCCCTGGTGTTGCGATAGCTTCCGTGTTGCTCAGCATTCATCTACATCTACATCTACATCCATACTCCGCAAGCCACCTGACGGTGTGTGGCGGAGGCTACCTTGAGTACCTCTATCGGTTCTCCCTTCTATTCCAGTCTCGTATTGTTCGTGGTAAGAAGGATTGTCGGTATGCCTCTGTGTGGGCTCTAATCTCTCTGATTTTATCCTCGTGGTCTCTTCGGGAGATATACGTAGGAGGGAACAATATACTGCTTGACTCCTCGGTGAAGGTATGTTCTCGAAACTTCAACAAAAGCTACTGAGCTACTGAGCGTCTCACCTGCAGAGTCTTCCACTGGAGTTTATCTATCATCTCCGTAACGCTTTCGCGATTACTAAATGATCCTGTAACGAAGCGCGCTGCTCTCCATTGGATCTTCTCTATCTCTTCTATCAAACCTATTTGGTACGGATCCCACACTGCTGAGCAGTATTCAAGCATTGGGCGAACAAGCGTACTGTAACCTACTTCCTTTGTTTTCGGATTGCATTTCCTTAGGCTTCTTCAAATGAATCTCAGTCTGGCATCTGCTTTACCGACGATCAACTTCATACGATCATTCGATTTTAAATCAATCCTAATGCGTACTCCCAGATAATTTATGGAATTAAGTGCTTCCAGTTGCTGACCTGCTATATTGTAGCTAAATGATAAGGGATCTATCTTTCTATGTATTCGCAGCACATTACACTTGTCTACATTGAGATTCAATTGCCATTCCTGCACCATTCGTCAATTCGCTGCAGATCCTCGTGCATTTCAGTACAATTTTCCATTATTACAACCTCTCGATATACCACAGCATCATCAGCAAAAAGCCTTAGTGAATTTCCGATGTCATCCACAAGGTCATTTATGTATATTGTGAATAGCAACGGTCCTACGACACTCCCCTGCGTCACACCTGAAATCACTCTTACTTCGGAAGACTTCTCTCCATTGAGAATGACATGCTGCGTTCTGTTATCTAGGAACTCTTCAATCCAATCACACAATTGGTCTGATAGTCCATATGCTCTTACTTTGTTCATTAAACGACTGTGGGGAACTGTATCGAACGCCTTGCGGGAGTCAAGAAACACGGCATCTACCTGCGAACCCGTGTCTATGGCCCTCTGAGTCTCGTGGACGAATAGCGCGAGCTTGCTTTCACACGATCATCTTTTTCGAAACCCATGCTGATTCGTACAGAATAGATTTCTAGTCTCCAGAAAAGTCATTATACTCGAACATAATACGTGTTCCAAAATTCGACAACTGATCGACGTTAGATATAGGTCTATAGTTCTGCACAGCTGTTCGAAGTCCCTTCTTGAAAACGGGACATTCCCTCAGCTGGCAGCCTGCTAGTCATTGACAACAGACGGTTCGCCTTCTGTGAGCTTCCAAGGTGGACTTGGACGACTTTTTAGTGTCAACTGGGGATATTATCCTGTGATACAACACTAACTTCCCTTGTGTTTACACACATATCACAAACAAAGATGATGACAGAGCTGAATCATCTTTAAAGAAGATGGCGCAGCAAGATATATTCGATATCTCGAAAGTAAATGCTTTGATAAAATTGTTTATCACTAATCAAACGCCCCCCCCCCCCACACACACACACACACACACACACACACACAAGACTCGCATGCAGTCTTATTGTAATTTGCATCTGTAATTAGAGATCTCTGCAAACATTCAAGCAAAATACATTTACGTCATTTCTCGAAAAATGTAAGATTTTGCACATTTTGCAAGCTCTATGGAATCTAAAATTAAATATTTCCACATCTAAATTATCTGCATTATTTATTAAAATGATCGCTCATTGATTACTTAAATATATTGTAGGTTAGTAGTCAACTGTAGTGCAATTCATTTTATACATCAAAATGCTTGCAAAGACAAACACAGATCTCTGTAGATATAACTTAGAGCTTAAAATACATCAAGAATTATAGGTGATAGTCTCACATGTCTAAAACCGAAAGTTCAATATTTCTACCAAATTTGCAAGCGCAATGGACCTACAGTGTTTAAGAGGTGAAGGAGAGAAGAGAGAATGGAACCTTGGGGCACCCTAGAAGAGGGGTGAAAGATACAGGAATTGGTTTTGTTTACAATGATATAATATGGATGACTGGATAGGAAGAACGCAATAAGACAGACATAGTTGACGGAACTGCATAAATCTGGATTTTGAAAAAGAGACTAGAATGCCATATGTGGTGATATGCTTTCTCTACATCAAGGGAAACAATGATGGCGGATTTACGGTTGTTGAGTTGTTGGAACAGGAGACGGATGAGGTTCAGGAGTTGGCCATCAGCAGATAAGGAGGGATGAAACCCACACAGAGTGGTAGGAAGCAGATGGTGTTGGTGCAGATGTCGGGGGATGTAGTGGGAGAGGATGAGTTCAAGGGTCTTGCTAAACAGTGTGGTCAGGCAGATTTGGTAGTATGAGGAGGTGTCAGTAAGTGGGGTTATTCGATTTGAGAAAAAGTTGGCTTTTAGAGGTTTTCAACAGGTCGGGATAGAAGCCTGTGGAGAGGATAGTGGTATATAGGATTGCAAAGGTGATAAGAAACGAGAAAAGACTTTTTCATGGGGAATACAGTCGCTACAAGGTAATGTGTTGCATTTTCTGTGAAGTACTTCTTTCAGGTCCTGTGATGTGATTAGACTGTTTAATTCTGTTTGTGACGTGCTGTTCAAGTACCAGAGGCTGCGATCCAGAGGTGGGACTGCAGTATCTGTGCATTTTTGGATAGCAGGGGATTGGGAGTAGTCCAAGTGAGGATCGTCAGGGATAGAGAACATGTCAGAAAGATATGAGGCGAAGTGATTGGCTTTGCTCAAGTCGTTAGGTAAGGTATGGTTGTTGTGAGGACTGGGTAGTGAGGGATGGGATGGGTGTAAGTAAGTCGGTGGAATGCTTTCCATTACTTGGATGAGTTAACAGGGAATGTACTATAAGGCCTGGTGCATTTCTGACGGCAGTTCTGGCGTTTTTCGTCTTTGAGTAAATTTCTAATGTGTAGTTGTATTTGCAGGTGGCGTGTGAGTGTATCCCTGTCATGAGCCCATAAGAAGGAGAAATTTGAGTGAAAGGATTCACAGAAAAAGAAGTACAACTTGTGATGGGAGAGTGAAGTGATGAGAATATATAGTTTTAGTAGGTATGTGGGCAGAGACAGCATCTGACAAGGACTGCTGCAAGAAGGGCATCTGGCAAGGACTGCTGCGGGAAGGCTGTGGCATGAGGGATATCATTGGGTTGCTGCAAGGTTACAGGATGGCTTCCTGTCTGGATATCTATGGATTCCCAGGGCATTCCTGATGACATGGGAGTAGTCATGGACAACTTTTGGATGGAGATTCAGATGGGGTGTGTGGGGTGCATGGGATGGTGTGTAGGATATGGTGACGAGAACAGGTAGGTGGTCACTTCCAATTGCATCGAGGACGTCTACAGTAAGGCAACCAAGGAGGTTGGATGATGCTAGAAAGACATTGGGGGTGATGTTACTTTCTTTACATGTGTGCTATGGTAAGGAGATAATTTCACCTTGCAAAGAGTTCCTAAACTGATGCCAGCACTGGATTTTTGTAGGGCATCTACTATAGATATCAAGGTTGGTGGCAAAAATAGAGTTGGAAGGCATAGGGTATGGGACTGGTGGACTGGATGTATAGCACAGGTGGTGGTTAGGGTTTTGAAGACATGACAGAATAAGATGTTCTGTGAGATTATTGACTAGAGATTCCTGTGATGGCCAACTGCTACTCCACCTCTAGCGAGGTGAAGAGGGTTATGAGTGCAGTGGAGGATATAGGGAGAGGTGGAACATTTCATTGAGAATGAAGGTATCAGTGTTGTTTTGGGACAGAGTATACATGAAAAGATGTTTGTTGGTGGGAAGGGAGCAAATATTTCTATATAGGACGCAGTAGTGTTGTCACGCCATGATGAGGGGCTAGGAAGCAAGTTGTGCAGCATTAGGAGTGGAGACATTTATATGAGGGTGTTGAGATGTTTGAAGACAAAGTGGACATTGCTTTGGGAGTATGTTGCTTGGGTGTTGAGGTGAAATATGGAGCGAACTGCAAGGGATGTTTGCTGAAGGGTTTGTGGTCTCTGGATGGGGTATATATTTTAAAGGACAATGGTAAGGAAACAGTTGATGTCCTCAAGAGTGGGGGTCAATAGAAGGAGTTGTTCGGATAATCCATAGGATGGACAGGCACAGTTATTTCAGGTTTGATGGATAGTGGTTTCGTCTTGCTTCTGGCAGAATAGGTAGGATGAGCGTCATTCCAGCTGTTGCAGGTGGGGGGAAGGACGACCTAGGATGGGTGATCGCTTATGGAAGTGGGACTGCTTAAGTGAGGGTAGGGGGGGGGGGAGCAGGTTGGAGGACTCTAACAATCAGTAATGTGGTTGTTATATAGGAGGCATTTTTGGCATCTGTACGACTGAGGCAGGAATTTGGAGGGTTCACCTTTGTGATGGGCCGGCTGAAGTGGCCATGCAATTAAAGGCGCTGCAGTCTGGAACCGCAAGACCACTACGGTTGCAGGTTCGAATCCTGCCTCGGGCATGGATGTTTGTGATGTCCTTAGGTTAGTTAGGTTTAATTGGTTCTAAGTTCTAGGGGACTAATGACCTCAGCAGTTGAGTCCCATAGTGCTCAGAGCCATTTGAACCTTTGTGATGGTGGTTGCAGATGTGGACTCATTGCTTGAGGAATCGATCAGTGATGGTGGTATGCTCTGTGAATAAGTGCATGAGCAGAGTGATGATGAAGATACAGTGGGCAGTGCAGATTTATATGGAAGAATTGGAATTGAGTTCAGCAACCACCTTCACTGCAATGATCTCAGGGCCAAAATTCATGATCACCTCAGTGAGAGTGGGACGGTAGCAGGGAGGCTGGACTGTTTCAACTGGGGTGGGGGGCTGGTGTTCAAGGGAGTGAGAGAGGCATGAGGACCAAAGATATTGTGGGGGAGTTTGTGGAGAACGCCTTTGTTGAAGTTGCAATTGGTTGACATGATGAGGACAGATTCTTTGCAGGGGACAATTTGGGTGATAAGGATGTGGGGGAAGTACTCTCTGATTTCGAGGGTGAAGGGTTTGAAGATCAGAAATTGAGGGTCAGGGCAGGATAGGATGAAGGTGTGGAGAGCTGGGGGAGAAGGTGCAAGGGTGGGAGCAGTGTCCATGTGTTCAGTGGAGTCTGAATTGGATTGTGGTCTTTTGGTGGTACTGCTGGCTGGCTGTGTTGGGTCGCTTCTGAGATTTTTTGGTGACTGTTGGATGGGGTGGGAATTGAAGAAGTTGGGACATAGCACTGGGCAGGTCCTTCCATTGGTCTGGAGTCAGTGTAGCTGCCAGTGGATGGTACTGTGACATCTGGTGTAGTAATGGTGGCATAGTGGGATGTATTTCAAGCAAGTTTTGTAGTGTCTGTGATGAGTGTGGGAAAGACTGGAAGTGGAGGATAGGCAAATGAAAATATGGAGGGTGGCCAATGTCAATGTGGATGGGTAAGGAATTGTGGGAAAGGGGAGAGTGGAAATATGGTAGTGGACTCGAGTAGTAATCATGGGAGCAGGGCAGGGTGTGGAGTAAATGATGGAGGTTGTTGGAGTTCCATCATGCATTGAGGGGTCCGGTATATGGGTTGATATGTACTGGTGACACAACATCGCCAAGATGGTGGAGGATGGCCCATTCAGTGTCCGAGATGATATGATGACCGCAGTGGCGGCGGTGGCGACGTAGATGAAGACAGTGAGTAGGCTGCGGCGGTGATGACGCGGCGATGATGACGAACACTAGGATGCCGGAAGGCAGTAGTTGGTGGCAACGGCAGGCAGGGGCTGGCAAAGATGACAGCGACGGCAACGGCAGTTGTACAGCAAGATGGAGGCGGTGACAATAAAACAGTGATACGCAAGGAGATGATTATGAACCCACACAGAAGAAAGTCCCGGCGACACAAGCAAAACTATACAGACGAACAGATACCGACGCAAAACATCTGGGAGTGGCCCCTACCTGTTGCGAAACCAAGAGTAGCAACAAACGAACTAGTGCAGGAGACAGACGTCTAGTCGATTCCAACCTCTAGCGGACGTCGCCGCCACGGGCTGACACGGTTTACCGCTTATATACACGCGTTTGCAGCCCCCAGCATCAGTCAGAGAGGGCCCTAACGACGCGTGCGCAGAAGGTGAGTTGGACAGCTCATAGCAGCTCCGGCTCTGCAGCGGGACCATGTGACGTCAAGTGCCGCTCCAGCCATACTACAAGCGTGGAGACGGCCCCACACGCGACTTGGCGTCACACGGTCCCGTTGCAGAGCCGGAGCTGCTGTGAGCTGTCCAACTCACTTCCGCGCAGGGTGTCGTTTCGGCCCTCTCTGACTAATGGAATCGTGCCTCTACAAGCGCAAAACCATGCCAGCCCCGGATCACCTAGCATCACCGTTACACCAAGGCATCATTCGTTTTCATCACTTACTATATTTTAAATGTAATCTAAAATCGTCAAACGAGTTTTAAAAACCATGAGTATTTTCCATCTTCGTGTATTGTCACTTGTTTTTGTGAAATCGTACATATCGTCCACCAATGTAGTCTTTTTTTTTTTTTTTTTTTTACAAAATCATCTGTTATTATAATCTTTTATTGTATCTCACCTGGAAGGCGGCGCGTGGGTCTCCTTCTGAAAACTGAAAGGTTGGCCGAATGAAGGAAGCGAGTAGAAGCAGGTGAGGTAAGATTCTCGGTACAGCTTTTTTTACTGAAAGTTCATCTAATTATTAGTCAAAGACATACGTAACTTTACACTGAAGAGCCCGTAGGTGCGACAGGTATAGGTATCAACGGTGAGGACTACTAGTAGTGAGACAAACTATCATTGATAACAAAATCAGTAATGGCCCCCTATGAAGAAGAAACAATGTTGCTAGGTCATCTCCTCGGCATCAAATGGGCAGAATCCACAGCGGTGCTCGTAGAGCGGAACAGCGCCAGAACTTGCCCCTACGCCGTGGTATCTTAGCTATCGATACCACACTTTTTATACATTTTAACCATCTTTTAAATACAGTTTATGTAACCTTTGGCTGAAGAGCGTTTTTATTCGCTGCCACCCCGTGGAGGATAAAAAAAAACAGCCCTGATAGTCAATTGTTTCTATTCCTAATAACAACTGCAGAGATAGCGATCGAAAACGAGAATTTTATTCGAATTGACGGGGCTTGAAAACTGTGATTTTATTCAGACATGCTGCCGCAAAACGACTCACAAGACAAAAATATTAGTTACCACTCAAAAAAAAAAAAAAAAAACACTGGTTGTTTAGGAGCAATGTAGATTATGCAGAACTAATATCATGCAGTCATATGACATCCACCACTGACATAAGTCATTGCAGTGAAGATTGGTGGTTGTGCCAGTTGACTGCATGGAATGACCACGGTAAGAATAGTCAACGTTTAGTGACAGCATGGCACAAACAAGTTATCGTATTAGGATAGGCGCTTGACCACTTCATTTTTCCCGATTTGTTACCGGTAGTGTATCATTGTGGACGGCCCGGTGTGTCTACAAGGAATAGTGTATCAATTGTAGCCACGTAATAAGATGTAAGAACACTCGTATTAAAAAGATACTACCCGAAAGGAACGAGTGACGCGTGTCACGCATTGTCAACAAAAATCGTTTTCCGATCGAACGAGCAATTGCTGCGGACAGTGAATGCAGGTCCCTCTCAACCAGAGGAAAGTGCTTGCAATGGGCACATCACAAAATATCGCTCACTCACACTGGCACATAAAGGTGCCCGTCTTAAATGGATCGAAGGACACAGAAACTCGACAGTAGCTGAACGGAAGCGTGTAGCAGGGTCCGGCGAATCGAGTTGTTACTACTTTTCAAACGATGCGAGGCGTTGAACGCACCCACAGCCCAATAGGTGTTTAAGCCAGCGTTAGTGGAGGCAGTACTGCACAGCAGAGGAGATCCGTGATGTTTTGGGAGTGACATGCTTTGTGGTAGGAACGAGAAAGGAGAAAGACTGAGTTCTGCAATAAATTTCAGCTAATAATAGCGAATACTCTGTTCAAGAATGTTAAGAGCACGAAGTATACTTCGAAAGGGCCGGGATATATGGGTAGATTTCAGTCAGATTACATCATGGTCTGGTAGAGATTATGAAATCAGATATTGGATTGCCAGAAGGACTGACTCAGCATACTGAAACGTCAAAACAGCCTTTGGTGAAATCAAGTAAGGGTGTTAGCATTAAGAGTGCAATTAGAATTGCTTTGTTAAATGCAGAGGAGAGAGCGGATGTGTGGAAACAGTACGTTGAAGGCCTGTGTACAGGAGAATAGAAAACAAAGTTGAGCATTTGTTAGATGACGATCAGTTTGGCTTTAGGAAAGGTAAAGATACCAGAGAGGCAGTTCTGACGTTGGAATTGACAATGGAAGCAATAGTGAAAAAAATCAAGACACATTCATAGGAGTTCTCGATCTGTAAAAAGTGTTCGACAATGTAAAATGACGCAAGATGTTCGAAATTCTGAGAAACATTGGGGTAAGCTATAGGGAAAGACGGGTAAGGTACAATATGTACAATAACCAGTAAACAATAAGACCAAAAGACCAAGAACGAAGTGCTCGGATTAAAAAGGATGTAAGATAAGGAAATAGTCTTCGCCACTATTGTGCAATCTGTAAATTGAAGAAGCAATGACGGAAATAAAGGAAAGGTTCAAGAGTGGGATTAAAATTTAAGGTGAAGGAATATCAGCGTTAAGATTCGCTGATGATATTGCTATCCTCAGGGGAAGTGAAGAAGAATAACGGGAGCTATTGGATGGAATGTGCAGACTAATGAGTACAAAATGTTGATTGAAAGTAAATCGAAGAAAGATAAAAGTAATGAGAAGTAGCAGAAATGAGAACAGCGAGAAACAGACTTGGGGATCGCGAAGTACACTCCTGGAAATTGAAATAAGAACACCGTGAATTCATTGTCCCAGGAAGGGGAAACTTTATTGACACATTCCTGGGGTCAGATACATCACATGATCACACTGACAGAGCCACAGGCACATAGACACAGGCAACAGTGCATGCACAATGTCGGCACTAGTACAGTGTATATCCACCTTTCGCAGCAATGCAGGCTGCTAGTCTCCCATGGAGACGATCGTAGAGATGCTGGATGTAGTCCTGTGGAACGGCTTGCCATGCCATTTCCACCTGGCGCCTCAGTTGGACCAGCGTTCGTGCTGGACGTGCAGACCGCGTGAGACGACGCTTCATCCAGTCCCAAACATGCTCAATGGGGGACAGATCCGGAGATCTTGCTGGCCAGGGTAGTTGACTTACACCTTCTAGAGCACGTTGGGTGTCACGGGATACATGCGGACGTGCATTGTCCTGTTGGAACAGCAAGTTCCCTTGCCAGTCTAGGAATGGTAGAACGATGGGTTCGATGACGGTTTGGATGTACCGTGCACTATTCAGTGTCCCCTCGACGATCACCAGTGGTGTACGGCCAGTGTAGGAGATCGCTCCCCACACCATGATGCCGGGTGTTGGCCCTGTGTGCCTCGGTCGTATGCAGTCCTGATTGTGGCGCTCACCTGCACGGCGCCAAACACGCATACGACCATCATTGGCACCAAGGCAGAAGCGACTCTCATCGCTGAAGACGACACGTCTCCATTCGTCCCTCCATTCACGCCTGTCGCGACACCACTGGAGGCGGGCTGCACGATGTTGGGGCGTGAGCGGAAGACGGCCTAACGGTGTGCGGGACCGTAGCCCAGCTTCATGGAGACGGTTGCGAATGGTCCTCGCCGATACCCCAGGAGCAACAGTGTCCCTAATTTGCTGGGAAGTGGCAGTGCCGTCCCCTACGGCACTGCGTAGGATCCTACGGTCTTGGCGTGCATCCGTGCGTCGCTGCGGTCCGGTCCCAGGTCGACGGGCACGTGCACCTTCCGCCGACCACTGGCGACAACATCGATGTACTGTGGAGACCTCACGCCCCACGTGTTGAGCAATTCGGCGGTACGTCTACCCGTCCTCCCGCATGCCCACTATACGCCCTCGCTCAAAGTCCGTCAACTGCACATACGGTTCACGTCCACGCTGTCGCGGCATGCTACCAGTGTTAAAGACTGCGATGGAGCTCCGTATGCCACGGCAAACTGGCTGACACTGACAGCGGCGGTGCACAAATGCTGCGCAGCTAGCGCCATTCGACGGCCAACACCGTGGTTCCTGGTGTGTCCGCTGTGCCGTGCGTGTGATCATTGCTTGTACAGCCCTCTCGCAGTGTCCGGAGCAAGTATGGTGGGTCTGACACACCGGTGTCAATGTGTTCTTTTTTCCATTTCCAGGAGTGTAGATGGAGTTAAGGAATTCCGCTATACAGACAGCAAAATGAGCCATGATGTAGGGAGCAAGGACATAAAAAGCAGACTAGCACTAGCAAAAAGAGCAGTCATGGCCTAGAGAAGCCTATTAGTATCAAACATAAGCCTTAATTTGAGGAAGACATTTCTAAGAATGTGCGTTTGGAGCACAGTATTGCATGGTAGCGAGACATGGACCGTGGTAAAACTGCCACAGAGGAAAATCGAAGCATTTGAGATGTGGTGCTACAGACGAATGTTGAAAATTAGGTGAACTGATAAGGAACGAGGAGGTTCTCCGCAGGATCGGCGAGGAAAGAAATATAAATTACAGCGATAGGATGATAGTCAATCTGTTAAGACGCCAGGAATTAACTGTACTAGATGGAGCTATAGAGGCTAAAATCTATTAAGGAAGACAGATAATTAAGGACATATGTTGCAATTGCTACTCTGACATGAAAAGGTTGGCACAGGAGAGGAATTCGTGCCTAGCAGCATCAAACCGCTCAGAAGACTGGTGATTCAAAAAAAAAACCGTTTTAGGTTACCTAAGAAATGAACTAGTATGTTTATTCCAACATTCTCGATGACGTTCCTTCTGTACCTTCATGATGAAGCTGCTGTGGACACTCCTGTCTTCCAAGATGACGACAGCCGTGTTTACAGAATAGCACGCGTACGTTTCTGGTATGACGGGCGCGCAGGCACCATATTAAACCACGACTGCTCGCTAAATTACACGATCTTAATCCCACCGAAAAAGTCTGGAACTATTAGGAACATTTGTTGAAACGTAAGAATAAACATTCCTCTCATATGATAGCTCCACAGATTCTAATTATCAGTTAGTTTCTTCAGATGAATATGTCACACCTGAAGAATCTTGTGCACTCTCT
This sequence comes from Schistocerca cancellata, assembly GCF_023864275.1. NCBI lineage: Eukaryota > Metazoa > Arthropoda > Insecta > Orthoptera > Acrididae > Schistocerca > Schistocerca cancellata. Next base: position 97,184,604 of record NC_064633.1, read on the forward strand.
TGCTCAGCGAATTGAGACCTTTGTCAAACCTAGAGGTGGTGTTACACGATATTAGCTTGATGGCTCTATGGGATGACAAAGTTTTTATCCACTGTGTTTATTTCGTCCAACGTACTAGAACACTAAATATTAGGCTAGTTTCGACTCCTAACTAACCACAAAATCCCATTTCCTAATTGCCCAAGAAGAACTTTACAACAGACTCAAACTACAAACAGGCCAAACGTGGACATTATAATCTTCACCTGTCAATGACAGGTATGAAAACTTTACCTGTCCAATCCCTACATTTTCCAACGTTGTTTGAATTTTTAGTCCACCCAAATTTTGTTATTGCTCGCCAGTCCTCGAATGACATGCTTTCTGCCCCACATTCTGTATTCTCCTGGTCTCTCGTAAGCGCATCCTCAACCGACTAATTAATTTCGATGTCTCCTCAAATTCCTAGATCTTGCAAATCCTCGAACAATATGCACACCAGACTCTTGTTATCTGTGTTGCCTCCCTTCTCATTACCTACTCATCGACCAAGTCCCATTTACCAGCAGCGCATTTTCATTGAATTGTGGCCATTCCCATATTCACCAACACATATATTTGAGCTTTTTTTTCAATGTTTTGAAATTGTTGTGTAAGCTACAAAAATGCATATAGACGAAGAGCGAAAAGACTACAACAATAAAAATACATAAATTTAGAGACGAGCAAACATAATCATTATTTTCTCCTGACTCTGCATTTGAGAGCAATAGGAAAGTACCTAACTGGTATACTATGCAGTAGACACTCTCTTTTCATCATAATTTGTAGCTCGTTAAGTGTCACAGTACAGATGGTTGCATCATCAAGGAAATAAGACGTTCTCCGAATGTAACTTTCTCTAATGACTCAAGTTATCGGACAAATCACTTTGACAATCGAAACACGGTTACTTTGATACACTGACAAGAGCATAATAAATTCTCGCGATGTTACATCCACTTAAGTCAAATAATCCCACCACCGAATGTGATATCGATGATAAAGATTCATCAGTTAAGTAATCTATTTTGGGTTAATTTCTGTGTCAAAATGTCGAGATAAGCGCTCACTTTCTCATGTGTCATTTTATCTCCGTATCTACTACTACTATTACTATAGCGCTGTAGGCGGCTCTTACTTCGATAGCTTGCTCTGATTAAATGTAATCCACGTTCGGTGTCAGGTTGTTGCACCGTTTAATAGCACAGATATATCAAGTGGCGCACTTAAAAACAAAAGTAAATTTTTGTGTAAAAAAACCTTTCCCACGTACAACGAAGTACTGTCACCGCATTTCACGTCTTCCGATGTGCTGAAGAAAGTTTTTACACGTTGCTGATAATGTGAGAGATTTCCGCTTGGTGCAGTGCAGAGAGCTGACGCTCGTAAAACCATCTGCGTTCCAGAGTGAAAGAGGTTGAAGATTTATTGTCAGGCTGTACTCATTTGATCACCTGTCAGCACTACTTGAGTTTCCGTAAATATGTATCCCACAGTCAGTTCTTTTTATGTATAGTTCTTTCAGTCTCTGTCTGGGCTGTCACACAGCTCCTAAATGACTGTTCTTCAACCATACAGGTATTACATAAAACTAAGTGGAAAATACAAATACAAAATGATGAAAAATGCAGATTTCATTAATAAAAATTGATGATTCAGTTGCTCTGGTTAGATTGGAGGTGATCCACTCGTGGTTTGGTAATGAGTCCCAGGTAAACAAAGGGATGGAATAGAATAGCGGGAAGGAAAATGGTGTGGGATATGCGCACACAAATACTTGGCATCTAACAACATGGTCACAATCACTTTCTTCAGCTATCCTGATATTGAAAAACGTACGTGTTTTTTCCCTCAGATACATCATGGTGTGGGTTCCTGTTGTCATGTCCTAGTTCATGAACCACGGGCAACGTATGAGTGGCCAAGTAAGTGGTCCTGACAGTTGGGATACCAGTTACTTTGGAATAAGGCTGGGCATCTGCCACTTACACAGTTTGTTAAGTATGAACACCGGAGACGTCGACGATATGCTAAATGGTTCAAATGGCTCTGAGCACTATGGGACTTAACATCTGAGGTAATCAGTCCCCTAGAACTTAGAACTACTTAAACCTAACCAACCTAAGGACACCACACACATCCATGACCGAGGCAGGATTCGAACCTGCGACCGTAGCGGTCGCGCGGTTCCAGACTGAAGCGCCTAGAACCACTCGGCCACTCCGGCCGGAAACGAGATGCTATACAGCGCCAGATTTTCACATGGTGGCCAACACTAGAACTTACTTTTTGCAGCGTAAATCGGTTCCGCGTTAACGCATCAGCTTATCTACCAAGTTTTGCTGCCATACGGTAATTACAGCTCACACTAGACTTCGATGGGTAGCTTCACCTTAATTATAACCGCCTGGTAATTACGCGATTATCCTGTTTGGATTTTCCGTGGGTTTTCGAAACCTTCAGGCGAATTTGTGAATGGTGCCTACAAAAAGGCTACAACCAATTTATCTAGCTCTCAATCTCTGGTCACCTTAATGTAAATGGACTTTGAGTAGTGACCGTCTTCCCTTCTGCCTAATGTTGAGAATTCATTTGCTCCAAAATCTGAGCAAAACTCAAACAATGAGAGGAACTGATGCCGTTAGCCATTATATTACTGAGACCGCTTCACAGTGCAAGTGTTAAGTGCGATCTGGTATGTAATGCGAGCTTGGACGTATTCGAATAGCCAAGTGTTTCTATGCTGAGTGACTTAAAGTGTCCGCTATTTCAGACCATTCCTAGTACATTTTGTAATCTGATGGACAGTAGAACCAAACTGCGAACTGTGTAGGCAGTCTGTAAAGGCTATGAGCTGCCTGCCTCTTGTTTGTGTCTTTATTCCTTAAACCGACCTTGGTATATAATTAATGCCTTTCTTCCTTTCATAATAAGCTGCAACTGTATGATCACGCGATAACTAAACCTACGTCTCTGGTGCAGTAAATTATCCTGCCACGTCTGAAAAGCCACTGAATTCATTCACTGCCCAGAGGTCTCGGCTGGCAGCCGCCAACCCATCTGCCACGCCACATTTCTATTTGGCATGCCCAGATAAGTGGGACTGCATTTGGAGTGTACATCCTTTGCGTAGTTTCACATGGGGATGTATCGGCTACCAATATTTCAAGCCAGTCAACTGCCAGCGGCATGGGTAGATTGCTGATGGATTCTAAGATCTATTTCTTTCAGTAAATGTACCCCTTCATGTAAGTTAAGAATAGCACAGTTTGAAAGTAGTTACACAGTAATGCCACCGATTGCTAATGTGTCCTTAGTCTTGAAGAAAATGGAAGACATATTTAAAAGAGTTTTATATTCAAAGAGTTCTGCGGAGACCTCCTAACTCAATTAAAAGGCTATACAGTGATACTATGATGATAAAAATAAAGGCGTCCCGTTAAATTCCAAAGAAAACTTCTCGGAGACAATCAATTACCGTTGAACTGCACAACATATTCAACTGCAGTGAAACTGTTGTGTCAAGCAATGACTTAAGTGCCTAACACAGCTCGTTGAGGTTTGACCTCAAATTCAGTCTTACAAGAGAAAATCAACTTGTGAGAAAAGTGGCGTGGATTCTCAGCAATCGACTCACGCTGCACATAACAGCAGTTGGAGTCAACTGTTCAAATCAACATTCGATAGGGAACAAGTACTACCCGGCCTAAGACCCAGGAGCTGCGAGTCAAGAGAAGAATATCTTGCCCGGCTGGTGCAAGCGTCTTTTAAGCTAAGTAACAATCTCGGCGTCATTCTTTTCTTCCCAACGACGTTAAGTCTCCAAGTCTCAATACAGATGTGCCATTCTTTTCTTCGCAAGACATCAGTCTCCAAGTCGCAATACAGATTCCGGCCGTCGATCCTTTGATTTATACGAACAACCGTGTTTGATAATGGAAGACAGGAAGTCGTTATATAGGTCTGTGACTATGGTGATTACAAAAATTGTAGGCCCAGATCGCAATTTATATTTTCAAATGGATAAGGCGTTTCGGCAGACTGCCATCATCACATCGAAAACTTCTTCTCCAATTTATCACCCCCACCCCAATAGCAAGGCAGTGGTTCTTACCCCCACAGCATTTCTTTCCAGATAGTAATTAACAACTTCACCAAACACGGCTGAAATCGATCCATTGGTTTAAGACGAGCTTTCTGTCCGCTGCCTTACCAAAGTATGCACAACTGGGACATATTTCACATATATTTTGCATAGTTCACACATATTTCATCTGTATCTGTAACGAATTTCGCCCTGCAGCTTTGTTTTCACACACATTAAAATTTATGACACTATATCTTCTGAAATATGTCTCATATAAAAATATAATTTTACAGGGACATTCAGCAATATACTTGGATACTGCCTGCAGTATTTGTTGCGAATAGTGTCAGAGTAACGACGTAATAAATTAAAATGCCGTGCATGATGCATCTTTTTTTCGCGTATCTCATTGTTTGTGGCGTCATATCTCTTGACCTATGTGTCGTACCATGATATATATATATACGTGTAGGCATATTCACCGGATACATCGGAGAAATATGTTGCGAAAAGAGTTAGTTACTAAGAAGTAATAAATTTAAACGTCATGCATGATGCGGCAGTTCTTCACGCATCTCAGTGTTTATTACGTTATATGTCCTGAACTATGTGTGATGCCATGATATACTTTCGTAAGTGCATTTAGAGGCATATGTGGACACTGTCTACGAAATTTATTGCGAATAGTGTCATTAGCACAGAAGTAATAAATTTAAACGTTATGCCTGATGAGGCAGTTTTTTACGCATCTCATTCTTTTTTATGTCATATCTCCTGAACTATGATAGGTGAGTGGTTCCTTCCCCGACAGCGATTGTTGCCTAACAGTAAGTGATATGTGTACAAAATTTGGTTGATATCGGTTCAGGGTTTCAGTAGAAGACGACGAACATACACTATTTGATCAAAAGTATCCGGACACCTGGCTGAAAACAACTTACAAGTTCGTGGCGCCCTCATGGGTAATGCTGGAATTCAGTATGGTGTTGGCCCACCCTTGATGACAGCTTCCACTCTCGCAGGCATACGTTCAATCAGGTGCTGGAAGGTATCTTGGGGAATGGCGGCCCATTCTTCACCGAGTGCTGCACTGAGAGTGAGGAGAGGTATCGAAGTCGTTCGCTGAGGCATGGCACGAAGTCGGCGTTGCCAAAACATCCCAAAGGTTTTCTACAGGATTCAGGTCAGGACTCTGTGCAGGCCAGTCCATTACAGGGATGTTATTGTCGTGTAACCACTCCGCCACAGGCCGTACATTATGAACAGATGCTCGATCGTGCTGAAAGAAGCGATCGACATCCCCGAATTGCTCTTCAACAGTGGGAAGCAAGAAGGTGCATAAAACAACAATGTAGGCTTGTGCTGTGATAGTGCCACCCAAAACAACAAGGGGTGCAAGCCCCCTCCATGAAAAACACGACCACGCCATAACACCACCACCTCCAAATTTTACTGTTGGCACTACTCATGCTAGCAGATGACGTTCACCAGGCATTCGCCATACCCACACCCTGTCATTGGATCGCATTGTGTACCGTGATTCGTCACTTCACACAACGTTTTTCCACAGTTTAATCGTCCAATGTTTACGCTCATTACACCAAGCGAGGCGTTGTTTGGCGTTTGCCGGCGTGGTGTGTGGCTAATGAGCAGCCACTCGACCATGAAATCCAAGTTTTCTCACCTCCCGCCTTACTGTCATAGTACTTTCAGTAGATCCTAATGCAGTATGGAATTTCTGTGTGATTGTCTGGATAGACGTCTGCCTATTACACATTACGACCTTCTTCAACTGTCGGCGGTCTCTGTCAGTCAACAGAGGCGGTCGGCCTGTACGCTTTTGTGCTGTACGTGTCCCTTCACGTTTCCACTTCACTATCACATCGGAAACAGTGGACCTAGGGATGTTTAGGACTGTGGAAATCTCGCGTACAGACGTCTGACACATGTGACACCCAACCATCTGACCAACTTGGAAGTCCGTGAGTTTCGCGGAGCATCCCATTCTATTCTCTCACGATGTCTAATGACTACTGAGTTCGCTGATATGGAGTGCGTGGCAGCACAGTGCATGCACCTAATACGAAAAACGTATGTTTTTTTTTGGGGGGGGGGGGGGAAGGGCCCGGTTACTTTCGATCACATGGTGTATACACATGTATAAATCCATTTTTATAGTATGTACGGTTGTCACAACAGTAGAATCGCGCAGAATGAGGTCGCTTTAAGCTCTGGAGCAAACTGATGAGGCTCATAAGCACGAGGCACAAACATTAGTCATCCCCGAGAGACATGACGCTAATGCTGTATGACACCGCCTTTAGTCTCGAAAATGACCTCAATTCGGAAGCAAGAGAGTACATAGTCTTCAGGTACGGCATATATACACTCCTGGAAATTGAAATAAGAACACCGTGAATTCATTGTCCCAGGAAGGGGAAACTTTATTGACACATTCCTGGGGTCAGATACATCACATGATCACACTGACAGAACCACAGGCACATAGACACACGCAACAGAGCATGCACAATGTCGGCACTAGTACAGTGTATATCCACCAATCGCAGCAATACAGGCTGCTATTCTCCCATGGAGACGATCGTAGAGATGCTGGATGTAGTCCTGTGGAACGGCTTGCCATGCCATTTCCACCTGGCGCCTCAGTTGGACCAGCGTTCGTGCTGGACGTGCAGACCGCGTGAGACGACGCTTCATCCAGTCCCAAACATGCTCAATGGGGGACAGATCCGGAGATCTTGCTGGCCAGGGTAGTTGACTTACACCTTCTAGAGCACGTTGGGCGGCACGGGATACATGCGGACGTGCATTGTCCTGTTGGAACAGCAAGTTCCCTTGCCGGTCTAGGAATGGTAGAACGATGGGTTCGATGACGGTTTGGATGTACCGTGCACTATTCAGTGTCCCCTCGACGATCACCAGTGGTGTACGGCCAGTGTAGGAGATCGCTCCCCACACCATGATGCCGGGTGTTGGCCCTGTGTGCCTCGGTCGTATGCAGTCCTGATTGTGGCGCTCACCTGCACGGCGCCAAACACGCATACGACCATCATTGGCACCAAGGCAGAAGCGACTCTCATCGCTGAAGACGACACGTCTCCATTCGTCCCTCCATTCACGCCTGTCGCGACACCACTGGAGGCGGGCTGCACGATGTTGGGGCGTGAGCGGAAGACGGCCTAACGGTGTGCGGGACCGTAGCCCAGCTTCATGGAGACGGTTGCGAATGGTCCTCGCCGATACCCCAGGAGCAACAGTGTCCCTAATTTGCTGGGAAGTGGCAGTGCGGTCCCCTACGGCACTGCGTAGGATCCTACGGTCTTGGCGTGCATCCGTGCGTCGCTGCGGTCCGGTCCCAGGTCGACGGGCACGTGCACCTTACGCCGACCACTGGCGACAACATCGATGTACTGTGGAGACCTCACGCCCCACGTGTTGAGCAATTCGGCGGTACGTCCACCCGGCCTCCCGCATGCCCACTATACGCCCTCGCTCAAAGTCCGTCAACTGCACATACGGTTCACGTCCACGCTGTCGCGGCATGCTACCAGTGTTAAAGACTGCGATGGAGCTCCGTATACCACGGCAAACTGGCTGACACTGACGGCGGCGGTGCACAAATGCTGCGCAGCTAGCGCCATTCGACGGCCAACACCGCGGTTCCTGGTGTGTCCGCTGTGCCGTGCGTGTGATCATTGCTTGTACAGCCCTCTCGCAGTGTCCGGAGCAAGTATGGTGGGTCTGACACAACGGTGTCAATGTGTTCTTTTTTCCATTTCCAGGAGTGTAGCTGAAGCCTCTCGTTGATGATCCGACGCCATAGAGCAACCAGACTGGGAGGATGCTGACTGCTGCGTTTTACCCGCTGTACTGAGCTGTTTCAGTGACTGAGATCAGCTGACTGTTCTAAGGATCGTCATCTTCAGTTGTCCACGGACATACAAACTGGACAGTAGGTGACTCGAAGGTATTTGTACTGTGATCGGACGAGATGCGGTTTTGCCCGTTTTCAAATGATGCAGGGAGTCGTTGTACCACAAACTGAAGATGGCCTAAGACCAGGCCGAAAAGGGTCATTTTAATAAAATAACCATCCCTATATAGACTGTTTTTTCACTGATTTTATATAACTTAAAAGATCACTGTTCCCCAAAAACGTTACCAAAAATTTTGCATCGAGTTGTGGCTAGATACCTGAGTGTTCTCGAAACCAGGAATATATGACAGTTGCTTTGTGAACTTAGTCACGCCATACTCATTATGGAGATTTTGAAGAAAGGGCAACACTTAGTCACTGGGGAGGTTATTTAAAATAAATATCCTGGTTCATTGTAATCTGAATTAGTGGTCCCAAACACTAAAAACAGTAAAGAACCGGCACTGGAATGCACGTCACCTTAACTGCTGATTAAACGTTCGTCGGGCTACTGGTACAACGACTCCCCGCATCATTTGAAAACGGGCAAAACCGCATCTCGTCCGATCACAGAACAAATACCTTCGAGTCACCTACTGTCCAGTTTGTATGTCCGTGGACCAACTGATGACGTGCAGATTCACGTGCCAATGTGAACAGTGTTCTTTTGCAAGTACGACTGCAAATGTCCGCTGCATACAGTTCCCCTAGCCAGTTTCGCACGGAAACTGGTTGAGATGGACCTGAATTCACTGTCAGCAACAATTCCTGACCGGTGTCAAACCGATTGTCGTTGAGGAGGTGTGACACTCGTCTCCGATCCCTGTCGTATCTTCCTACGACCAGTGCTCGTGTGCTTTGTTACACGAGCATCATTTCTTGTAGAAACGTTGGAGAGTCCCCGTTGACATATCAACAAATTGGTCAGCTACATTCACAGTGTGGACACGGGCACGTCCGTACATAACTGCTCTTTCCTTGCATTCTGTCATCTCTCTACACCGATCCATCTTACTGCACTAATTCCATAAGTTCCACTGGTACATGTACACGACTTCACTGCCGTGTTTTACGACAGCTTGCAGGGTCACATGACCACGCGTTGCCAGTTGTAAACAGTCCATAGCGACCAGTGTGCTCTTTTAAGAATGTTGCTAATATTTTGTCTAGTGAGCTCACCTAATTAAACTGTAGAATTCCCAGTCGTGATTGCATCATATATTTTGACAGACAAACAGTTTCGGCAGTACACCCGTCATCAGACCTTCAAAAAAGCTGTGGCCAAAAGTGAGTATTCCGATGGGTAACAGTGGAATCACGTCGCTATTTGCTAGTTGTGCTATACGGTACCCTTACCAGATTAATCGATACAGTCTGTATGCGCTGCCAGTAAGGCTGTGTCACAGTGGCTCCGATAATGGTGGATTCGGCCGACGACCGACTTCTGCCGGAAACGGCCGATCTTTTCAAATCAATATGTCAGTACGTATGCGGTCACTCTATAGCCAATCTTATCAGCCGAACGTGCAGACTTTGGATGACAATCTGTGAAATTCAAATCAGTTTGTTTTCTTCCGTCAAATCGGCCGACGTTCTAGCACACAATATATAAAGCATGAGAAACTAATAATTTTAGTCCAAGAAATAGTGTGTTTGTGGCACCCTAAGGATGAAAATACTGTAACTGGGATATAGTTCGGAATCTATGGACTGAAATCGCAGGTTATTGTGAAACCTCAAATAGCCAAAATCTTTATTGGAAATTTTTGGCATAGATTATAACATCAGAAATTAATTTGTTGGGGTGAAAAGGATGGCGTATGTGCTTATACTAGACTGGTATTTTATGACAGTAGTGTAGCGATTCTGTTAATATGAAGTGGTTTGCAAATGTGGTGTACTGTATGGATTTCCACTTCCAAGTGCTTTAGGTTTTCAGAGGATCTTACGCTAGTCCGCAGCTCGTGGTCGTGCGGTAGCGTTCTCGCTTCCCACGCCCGGCTTTCCGGGTTCGATTCCCGACGGGGTCAGGGATTTTCTCTGCCTCGTGATGACTGGGTGTTGTGTGCGGTCCTTAGGTTAGTTAGGTTTAAGTAGTTCTAAGTTCTAGGGAACTGATGACCATAGATACTAACTCCCATAGTGCTCAGAGCCATTTGAATCATTTTTGATTTTACGCTACATTTTATGCCTGCCTTTCACTCATACGCTAAATAACAGTCATTGAAGGTTAACTGACGTACTTCTGCACAACTTTAAATAAGTGATTATAACTTACTTTTCTAGGTCACCACGAATTATCTGGAGTGTGTAACAAATGGTTCAAATGGCTCTAAGCACTATGGGACTTAACACCTGAGGTCATCAGTCCCATAGACTTAGAACTACTTAAACCTAACTAACCTACCGAGCGAGGTGACGCAGTGGTTAGCACACTGGACTCGCATTCGGGAGGACGACGGTTCAATCCTGCGTCCGGCCATCCTGATTTAGGTTTTCCGTGATTTCCCTAAATCATTCCAGGCAAATGCCGGGATGGTTCCTTTGAAAGGGCACGGCCGACTTCCTTCCCCCTCCTTCCCTAATCCGATGAGACCGATGACCTCACCGTTTGGTCTCTTCCCCAAAACAATCCAGTCCAATCCTAACTAACCTAAGGACATCACACGCATCCATGCCCGAGGCAGGATTCGAACCTGCGACCGTAGCAGCACTGCGGTTCCGGACTGATGAGCCTAGAACCGCTCGGCCACGGTGGCCGGCTGAGTGTGTAACAGAACGTTTCTCCCGTCATATCATATATTCGTAAAACCTGTCTGGTAATTCCTATAACAATGTCTATAGTATTCACCGTGTTCTTTACGAGAGGAAAGCTCATTCGCATGTTCAAATGGCTCTGAGCACTATGCGACTTAACTTCTGAGGTCATCAGTCGCCTAGAACTTAGAACTAATTAAACCTAACTAACCTAAGGACATCACACACATCCATGCCTGAGGCAGGATTCGAACCTGCGACCGCAGCGGTCGCTCGGTTCCAGACTGTAGCGCCTAGCACCGCACGGCCACTCCGGCCGGCCATTCGCCACTCTTTAATAGCAGAAGCCACTATGCAGCACTCGCATCCAAGCACAGAGGCGTCGTGGAATGTACATCACGCTAAGAGGTTGAAATCTAACCTACTTCATGCATAGAATAGATTCTAACCCAATCTCTACGACCCTGCAAAAACTGCGAAGGAGATCGGACGCACTATGACCACCCTATCGCCCGATGTCGGTGCCGCTGTGAACGCAGCCTAGGAGAACAGAAATACAGAGGCGCTGATATCCGGACGCGCCGCCAACGTCACAGGCAGTCCGATATAAAAAGGCTGACGCGCTCGGCGACGAAGACAGCTAGCTGCTACAGGCGTCGACATGGCGCGCGCGGGTGAGTAGACGGGCCTGCCGCGCATGGCTCCTCGCTTGCATTACTCCACAATCGGCCGCCAGGGTGTACGCATTTGCACTAAACAGGAGAACACGGCAAGCGCCATAACCTGATCTCCCAGCAACTTCGCTCAGTGGGAGAGGGGCCAAAACAAGCGAAACCGTTTCTCGGCTCATCGGTAGATAAATTTCTGAAAAAAAAAGATGGCTAAAGTTTTCGAGGTATTTTGGAGGCACCTAACGTGCCTTTTACGGCATGATTTCGTGAGATGAAATGATGGCACAGTGGTTAGCGTCGCGGCCTTTTTCTTTTTTTTAATTTTGCACCCCATGTTCGAAACATGATTATTACTTTTTTTGTTTTTCATTTGTATACCAACGTTTGTAGACGATTACTACACGAATATTTTCCAGTGGATATTGATATAACGTTGTCCTTAATAGTCTACAACTTATATAAGAACGTAGGCTTCCGTGGCCGGTGTCATAGTGATTAAAATGCTTCTGGGTATTATGCCGCGTCATTGCTAAAAACTAACAACAATAATAAACTAAAACCGACGTTTCGGCCGAATTTCCCCGGCCTTCCTCAGGGCACGACTAGTTTTGCATAGGGATAGGTGCTTCTATTTATTACAGACTATCGATGTCCGACGTCACGGTTGCCAATTAAAAGTTTTACAACCGTGACGTCAGAAATCGATAGTTTGTAATAAATAGAAGCACCTATCCCCATGCAAAATCAGTCGTGCCCTGAGGAAGGCCGTTGCAATTCGGCCGAAACGTCGGTTTTACTTTATTACTGTTGTTAGTTTTTAGCGATGACGCGGCATAATACCCATAAGAAAGTCTACAACTTGTATGCCAAACGAATGAATTAAAATATTAAAAAAAAGCACGAGAAAATTATTTGAAATTATTTTTGGTGAAATTCCCAGAGCACATAATGATTCATAATCACTTGCAAGCGCCAGTTTTATGATAAGACATCCGTCATGCATGGTTTGTCGCGAAATTATTGCCAACACACGAGATCTTCAGCAGTGTTAACGAAGTTTCTTTCCCAAGTGAGATTCGTATGAAGAAATGTCACTGTGGCAAACCTGCCTTCGCGTAATGGTCGTGATATTCGTAACATCTGTGTTTCGAGTGTTTCTGTGATAGGTATTATCCAAGGGAATGCACCAAATCTTCCTAAAGAACGAAGATGTGAAAGAAATACAAGAATTGATTTGAAAATGAAATTTGAGAATATGAAAAGATTTTAACCCCTCAGCATACCATACACACATATATTATAGGCATGTAATAAATGTATGATACTTATAGTGAAATTCAGTTGTACTTTTACAACTAGAATAACGCACTTGTATCCCTAATTTGATAAGAAACATTCTTGTAGTAACCTTCTACGGTCATGGATACGTAAATGAAAAATATAAATAAAATAAAAACAATAATCGTGTTTCGAACACGGTGCGCAAAATTACGGACTCCCGACGCCAACCACTGAGACACTTTTCCGTCTGAAAATATCGCTCGGTAAAAGGCACATTAAGTATCTCAAAACTACCTCAAAAACTCGTTTTTCAGAAACGGTCAGATGTCTACCGATAATCCGAGACACGCGTCCGCTTAATTTGACTCCTCTTCCACTGAGCGAAGTTTCTGGGAAACTACTGTGTTCCCTCGTAAGGGTAAAAATTAGCGTTACTGTTGATTTATCCTCTCTTTATTAATCGACATCCAGAAGCAAATGCACAACTGCCAACAGATGCATTATGCTTTCCATTGTGTCACTGTTCGAAGCTCCAGTGACAGCCAGTTACTATCCGCTCTTTCACTTTGGGTGTAAGTGTGCGTTGTAGGTGACAACTACAAGAATGTACTGGCTGCACACCATTCGTAAAAGCAACAGTGAAGGTGAAACCTCGTCATTGTTGGTTCAAGGTTGGTACACGATGTTACCTGCACAACGCAACAGGTATCTCTGGCGTTGAGCGGGAACCACTATGGGTAGGCAGGCTCCGATCTCCGGGTACGCTGTGGCTCCCTGATGCAGATTCCGGCAAGCGGCGTATCGGTTTTTGCAGGCTCGTCAGACGAAGCTGTTACAGGAACATCAAGTCTTGGACCAAGTGCAGCTAGACGCTAGAGTGTTACTGCTGGCGGAAATAATGGAAATTTAGTTAGGGTAACGAAATAGTTTCGAAACCAAAAGTTCGTTACTTTATTGGGTACTTTCATTGCATTGCCTTGTGATATAGTTGCCATAATTTGTCTGTTGATTGTGTCGTTGGTTGCTAATATTTTCGTCTCCTCTCATTGTTCCACATATCATATTCCTGTGCTATTTTCGACTCTTTTTCATAGTGAAGGATGGATGTCGAACGAGGATTAAGTTAACTTTGTTAATAAACTTTGTGTTTTAGTAACGAAACATTTGACTTCAAGACTATCCAACTAGCACAGAGTCAAAACTGCAGAATCGAAGCATACAGCAGCGCAAAAACTGTACTGTGCCTCCTTGTACTGTTATGCATATAGGGTGTAATGAAAATGTACGGCACAAATTCCAGGATACATTTCTCACACGTAGAATTAATCACAGGCTTGACTCGTGAAATGGCAGTGTACAGAAATGCAGAGGTGGCGGATGCCCATTCGATGTATGGATTAGCTGACACCAATGGCACTCGCGTTCGACGTTAGTACCGTGAGATACTTCCAGGACGAAGATACCTCGACAGAAATACGTTTGAAGCCATTGATTGTCGTCTTAGGGAACGTGGGGCCTTTAAGCCTGATACTCACGACCTGGGGAGGCCTAGAAGGCTGCGTCGGGATGCGATAATTCTTCATGCAGTTGACGATGACCCTAGTGTCAGTACAAGACGTGTAGTTGCAACACTGGATGTTGGCCACATGGCTGGCTGGCGAGCATTACACAGCTGTACCCATACCCTTTATAGCGTATGCAGACACTATCAGCAGCTGATTTTCCTGCACAGTCACTCTCCTGCAAATAGTTTATTCAACAAAGTGTCAACCCTAATTTTAGTGCGACTGTACTCTTCACAGATGAGGCATCGTTTCAACGATATCGGACTGTCAATGTTCACACTCGCCGTGTACGGACAGACGTCAATCCTCGCGCAACTGTTCAAGGAAATCGTCAACAAAGATACTCTGTCCATGTTTGGGCTGACATTGTTGGTGACTGTTTGGTAGGGCCTCAGTTTCTTCCACCCAAGCTCAACGAACACAGATATCATAATTTCGTAGAGAATTTTCACCTGATCTGTTAGCAGATGTGCCTTTAGCTGTGCCACGAAGCATGTGCTCCATGCACTATAACGCACTTCCTCATTTTGGTGTTAATGTCCGTCATCTTCTAAATAATAGATTCGGTGAGAGATAGATAGGTAGAGATGAACCAATTGCCTGCTCTCCACACTACATATCTAAACCCAATGGACTTTTATTTTTGAGGGCATTTGAAATCTCTTGTGTGTGTAACCCCAGTACGAGATGTGCACACCCTCTGTACCCATATTATGGAAAGGTGGGAAACCATACACAGTATCCAGGGATACATCAATGCATCCAAGATTCACTATGAGGATAACTGAGGCATGTATCAGTGCCGACGGAGGCCATACTGAACATCTCCTGTGAGAAGGAGTTGCATGTGGTATACTGGTGCGTTCTGTTCGTGTGTGTTTCCCGTGATAATGAGTTGTGGAAAATGAGTTATAACATGGAAACAAAGCGTTTCCATTCTCGTGTTCATATAACATAATTTATCCGTCTACGTGTAGGGAAGTGTTGCAATTTGTGCAGTACTTTTTTGTTCTAACCTGTATACACAGTATGAATAACCTAAACTTGCACAGCAAATATTGCAGAAATGGAAAATGGAGTTGACGCGTGATTTTCACAGAATGGATTGGTAGTCAGGGGCTTCTATTGTTAGCCAGCAAACAGACTTTGATAGACTTAGAAAGTGTATTTTTTTGCAAATTTACACTTTTTAAATGGAATAATGCCTACTGACATCAACAAATCAAAATTAGGGTAAATTACAACGCCAATGGTGTCTGTTGCAGGGTTCTGGTGTGAGTCGTTTCCGAGATATAGTGTTCTGAAGAGTTTCCACACCAACACTTGTTTGTGCCATTCAACTGCGTAGTTGCTACGTACAATGTTGTTATCTTTGCTTATAGCGCACTTGTGTGTTTCTTAAGTGCATTGCGATTTGCTAGTCAGTTAGTGTGTGACAGTCCTAGCAGTAGGTCGGGAGTGGACAATGGTTTTTATCAAGGCAGCAAAAGCTGACATACTCGTAGTGTATAGAGAGTGTAGGAAGAATACAGTTAGTCCTTGAACTTGTATGTGGAAATATGTCCAAATACACATCAACCATCTCGACAGTTATTTATCATCTTCCTCAACAAGTTATGTAAAAGACATAGCATAACACCTGGACAACGTAACAGAAGGAAACGAGTGGCCGCAGAAGAGGGAGAAATTAATGTTCTTGCTGTTGTTGCAGCTGATTCGCTCGTTAGATCCCATGCAATTGCACGATGAAGTGATGTGAGTCAGGCAAATGTCCTACGCGTTCTTCATCGACATCCATCCCTCTCACATCTCTCTCATCAAGAGCTGCATGGAAGCGATCATGGGAATTTGTGAGAATCGTATTAACTTCTGCACATTGCATTAAGACACGATAGTCTGCTCCAGATGTATCATATATCTTGTTTAGTCATGAAGCCACATTTACAAATCATGGCCAGGTAAACAGTCGTCAGGTGGAACGTCGGCGACCATGGGGTGTAAACATGTGGTGTGGGATGTGAACAATCAGCTCACAAGCCCGTTTTCCGTAGATGGAACACAGAATGGCACGTAACTATCACAGGATCCTAACAGATCACCTTCCACGAATATTAGAAGACGTTCCTCTGCAGAATAGGAGGAACCTGTGGTACCAACACGATTGCTGTCCGTGCCACAGTGCACAAAGTAATACAACATGTCTTCAGGAATTGTTTCCAAATCGTTGTACTGGACACAGAGGACATGTACCATGGCCAGCACATTCTACAGGTTTAACACCTGTAGACTTTTTGCTGAGGGAAAAGTTGAAAAACGCTGTCTACAAGGACATACTAACTACACCCTATGATCAGCAACGACGTATTACTGCAGCCTGCTCGGACCTCTCTGCTGATATGCCACCACATATGCAGCAGTTATTCTATACCAGACCGGAAGGGTGTATTGCCACTGCCAGGGGTCATTTTGAATACAACCTGTGATGCTCAGTTGTCTCATTACTTGTCAGAATCCGCATAACTAGTGTATGTAAAAGTGTTGGTTTGGGACTTTTCCAAAATACGATATGTCATAAACAACTTGCTCTAGAACCCTGAAAGAAACACCACTGGCATTCTACCAGTAATATACCCTACATCTGGTTTTTTTAATGTCAATAGGCACTGTTCTATTTAAAAATGTGTATTTTTGGACAAAAATACACTTTCTAATTATTATTACACTCTCTTTATTGGATAACAATTCAGGCCCCTGCCTACCAACCCCATTCTGTGAAAACTGCACATCAATACAAATTCCATTTCTGCAGTATTTGCAGTGCAAGTTCTAGGTGATTCACCCTGTACATATAATTCCTTTTGCATGGAGGCCTGTAGCTTTCGCAGTTTTTCAGATGAAATGTTGGTGGCAGCCGCCATTTCCCAAGCTCGGACACAGCCTTCAATAGCTTAGTTGAACAACCAAGCTTCAGTGAATGTTTCATACAAATTTTCATTGCCAAATGTGTGTACATCTATATCTGCTGTGGAAAGGTTGAGTAGAATAAGCATGTTATTAACAAATTAAATAAAATTTTAAAACCATACAAATTTGCCAAGAAGGGTGTAAAATACAAAAGTGTGGGTTTTTGGGACAATGGTCTGTGATAGACAAAAAATAATTACAGATTTGTTATTTTCCATCAGATATATACAAGAAACATGTATTTTCACCTAAGAAGATTTTTCGTATTGTACAGTGCAATTATAGCAGTTATAGACATGCAAATCAGCTTTTTTCAGAAAATATTATACTAGTTTGCTAGCAAACCAAAGCAAGTACAGCTACATCTTCATCAGTAACCACTGTGACATACATTGTAGAAGGTACTTCATATTACATCACATATTAGGTTTCTTTCCATTCTATTCATGTTTGGAACACAGGAAGAATGACATGCTAAATACTTTTGTAGTGTTAAATTTACATTTTGGCTTGGGTATTTCCTTTTTGCTTTATTTCTTTCAGTCATCTTCATACCTGTCTTCTTACCAGCTGTAGCCTCGATGATTAGTCTGCCATCCCAGTTCTCCATGTTGTGAAAGCCAGAACAGTATATGGTATTATTTAAAACCTTTAATGTGTCGCATCTCGTGTTATCATTAAATATGTCTTTGTTAATTTATCTTCTGGTTAAAATTCTTTATCCTTTTTCAATATGACACAAACTTTATAATTTGAAGTAAATCAGGTTTGACTGATGGATTTAAAGTGATAAATAAATGGGAATATTTAAATTTATTGTTAATGGCATTTGCAGAGCAACAATACAATTATAATGCCAGGGCCAATTTGACTGGGCATATATATGACTCAAGATGAAGAGTCCGCTTTATCTCACTATAAACGAAATCTGTAGGATGCAGCATGTTATCTTGCATGGAGAATCATCATCAGATATAGAAGTAATTTCGGGAGTTCTCAAGGGAATTGCTCATGTTGTATATTAACGACCTTGCAGTCAATATTAATAGTACCCTCAGACTTTTTGCTTATCATACAGTTATCTATAGTGAAGTACTATCTGGAAGAAACACCATAAACATTCAGCCAGATCCTGATAAGATTTCAAAGTAGCACGGAGATTGGCTACTTGCTTTAAATTCTAAGAAATATAAAACTGTGCACTACACAGAACGAAAATACGTAGTATTCTATGATTATAACATCAAAGAGTCATAGTTGGAATCAGCTAACTCCTAAAAATACCTAGGTGTAACACTTTTTGGGATATGAAATGGAATGAGCACATAGGCTCATTTGTGGGTAAAGCAGATGGTATATTTCGGCTTATTGGTAGAATACTGGGAAAATGAAAGCAATCTACAAAGGAGATCGCTTAAAAATTACTCATGTGACCTATTCTGGAAAACTGCTGAAGTGTGTGGGTCCTGTACCAGATAGGACTAACAGGTGATATTAAACACACAGAGAATGGTACCATGAATGATCACAATTTTTTTTTGTCCCATGGAAAAGTGTCACAGAGGTGCTCAAGAAACTGAACTGGTAGACTCTTGAAAACTGGCATAAGCTGTCCCAAGAAAGCCAATGTACAAAGTTTCAAGAACCATCTTTAAATGATGATTCCAGGAACATGTTACAACCTGCTACCTATTGCTCACATGGGGATTATGAGGACATGATTAGATTGATTACAGCACACATAGAGGCATTTAAAACATCATTCTTCCCTTGCTAAATATGGGAATGGAATGGGAAGAAACCCTAATAACTGGCACAACGGAATGTGCCCTCTGCCACACATTTCACAGTTGTTTGTAGAAAATAGATGTAGATGTGTGCAACCAATGCCATGTCAGCATGGCGAGTTGATCACCTCTGTTTGTATGTTCGGCTGTGGATTGACAACTTGCAGCATTCATCCCCCACGTCTCCCAACTGTGAAGTGGAAAACCAGGCAGCTCCATTCTGCATCCCTTTTGTGCTCCCAGCCTAATACCTTTTCAGCTAAAGGTCTGCCTGGCAGCCAACGTGGCGTCATTGCCATTGCATATGGCGTCTGTTGTCTGCAATGATTATCTCATAGATGAGGCATCAGTGTAATATTAGCATTTTGCAGTTAGACAAGGAGTACACTGTCATATGCTTAAATACTGAGGTATCAGACTGTCTGAAAGTCCATCCAACATTGAATGGAAAATCAATATATCACAGACTAAAGAAAGACAACAGACTGAAGATAACTGTGTGTAGAGTAGTCCGACGTGCCCCTGCAGACCAAGTTGGAACACTTTATGTGAAGTGACATGTAAAATTACTTGTTCTCAGGCATCTCCTGCTCCTTGTTTCACTAATCGATCATTCATTACCCTCATCTCACACTGTTTCATCTTCTCTTTCTTACCATCCATCCAGTGGTTGCACATGTTTAGCAGTTGTCTTCCTTTTCCTTCCACTCTACCCTCGAGGGTATTGAATTTCCTTTCATGTCATCCTTGTCACTGGTGGGCTCAGTTTGCAGTCTCACCCAATGAAATGTCAACACAGCGTAACCAAGCCTCCTAGTCGTCACATGAAGTGACAAAATTTCCGCCCTTGTGAATCGTGAACCCCTCAGTGACGGCTTGTAGCATGGGTAGGAACTACTGCTTTACTCCCACATTGACTATTTACTGGGACACCTCACAGCATTGGCTGCTGGGTTCCAAGGGATTGCACACTGGATTTTTCTCATGGAGACCATTAGAGTTTGCTCAAGATTGATGGAGAAAAGTAAGTAAACTATTTTTTATCTGAAAGGTAATTGCCTAACTGTTAATATGTCTATCCCACTGAGAGACCAGATGCCTAGATATCTAGTGCCTTCATGGAAAATTTTTCGTGTTTGCCTATGCAACTATTACTATACCCAGGTGTACAACTCATCATCTGAAGCAAATTGATGGCCTTGAATGTACTCATCAAAGCATCAAAAATACAGGAATTGCACAAGGAGAGATTGGTGCTGTATTGAGGATGTCTAAAGTCTTCCTAGCGAAACTTCTGCTGCACAGTCGAAACAAACTTGGCAACAGGAACAGGTGGTCGAGCATTATCCTGCAACCGAATGCTGCCATCTGTCAGCATTCCTGGGCATTTGGTCTTGATGGCACACTTCCAGTTTTACAAAGTGTTCAGCTGGCCGTCACATCACATCATGTCATGGCACCGTCACATCAGGGTATATTCACACTGTCCGTCACATGTCATGTCAGTTCACTCAGCCCACTACTGGATGGGGAAAGTGAGATGATGAGTGATACATAAAGTTTGAGTATACAAGTAGTATTGGAATTGAGTAACTAACAAGATAAGATTTATTAATGGCCAAAGCAAGCTTTATAATGTATATTCTCGATCAATATAACGTGATAAAGTGCTGAGAAGGAAACAACATTTCAAAACATCGACATTTATTTGCTAGTGAACATATATGCATAAAAAACATAAAACAATATTTACAAGGAGATAAACAGAACCTCTTTACCTTGTTTTCTTGTCTTAAATTACTAAGAATATCATAAATAATTGTATTTTTCTCCTTCATTAAAAACTACTATTTCACTTGAAATGTTATTTAATGAAAATTGCTTCATCAGCTCTATTCTATTATTTTCCGCCTTCAGATGTCTGACTTCGCTTGTGGAAGAACACTCAATCAAAACACATTTAAGTCGTCAATGAAGTTGGCAATTTACCACAAGAACAAAGCACAACAGAATAAAGATTAAGAACAAACAAAAGCACGAAATCCACTGCTATGAGGGAGCACGGCGAAAATAAGTTAACTTCTGATGTTAGCAGGCGCCAACGACGTGAAAAATTTCTTCCTGAGAAATTTTGACATGGCGTGATGTGATGTGATGCTCCATTGACAGCCTGTGTGGAAGGTGCAATTTGAAATGCAGTGTGGAATGACGGCCAGTGTGAATTGCCCTCTACTGACTTTGGAAGTTAACCACCTTTACCAGTGGTCACTCATATCATGACAGCGGCTTTCGTGTTTTTGCGTCTTGTTAATCTTTATTTTACCATTTCACTTTTGTGACACATTGCAGTGTTCCATAATGGCTTGGGTTTTTTTCCATGAGTGTTCTTCCACAAGAGAGGTTAGAAACCCGAAGCCAAAACATTCATTGGTTTTACAATACTTGACAGAGGACATACCCATACTGTGTAGAAACAAGAACATGAATTAATGAAACAACCTGAATTCAATAAAATTTCTTGACAGTGGAATAATCACATCTGTTAAGGGCAACAAATGTTTTCGAAACTACCACAATGGATAAGGTAATGGTACTGTATTATAAACATAGTTTGATGTGAAACTTCCTGACAAATTAAAACCGTGTGCTGGATCGAGACTCGAACTCGAGAACTTTGCCTTTCGCAGGCAAGTGCTCTACGCCTCACGACCCCTCCTCCCAGCTTCAATTCCGCCAGTACCTCGTTTCCTACCTTCCAAACTTCAGAGAATCTCTTCTGCAAACCTTGCAGAACCAGCACTCCTGGAAGAAAGGATATTGCAGAGACATCGCTTAGCCACAGCCTGGGGGATGTTTGCAGAATAAGATTTTGACTTTGCATAGGAGTGTGCGCTGATATAAAACTTCTACATCTACATCTACATCCATACTCCGCAAGCCACTTGACAGTGTATGGCGGAAGGTACCTTGAGTACCTCAATCGGTTCTCCCCTCTATTCCAGTCTCGTATTGTTCATAGAAAGAAAGATATTTAGTATGCTTCTGTGTGTGCTCTAATCTCTCTTATTTTATCCTCATGGTGTCTTCGTGAGATATACATAAGAGGGAGCAATATACTGACTCCTCGGTATGTTCTCGAAACTTCAACAAAAGCCCGTACCGAGCTACTGAGCGTCTCTCTTGCACAGTCTTCCATTGGAATTTACCTATCGTCTCTGTAACGCTTTCGCAATTACTAAATGATCCTGTAATGAAGCGCGCTGCTCTCTGTTGGATCTTCTCTATCTCTTCTATCAACTCTATCTGGTACAGATCCCACACTGGTGAGCAGTATTCAAGCCGTGGGCGAACAAGTGTACTGTAACCTACTTCCTTTGTTTTCAGATTGCATTTCCTTAGGATTCTTCCAATGAATCTCAGTCTGGCATCTGCTTTACTGACGATTAATTTTATATGGTCATCTTAAATCACTCCTAATACCTACACCCAGATAATTTATGGAATTAACTGTTTCCAGTTTTTGGCCTGATATATTGTAGCTAAATGATAAATGTTGTGGACTGGCCCGACAGCCAATCCACTATGACTGGTAGCCGAAAGCCACGCGTTTAAGCTCATGCAGGCTGGCGTGAGGTCTGGAACAGTTATAGGAGTTGAGTCTAAGAAAACAGGTACGTAGCTGGTGGAATACTTAACTTTAATCCACAATTGGTGAACATCTCTCTTGACGGTACATGCATCACAAGATAAATATCAAATGATAAAGGCGCCTTGCTAGGTCGTAGCAAATGACGTAGCTGAAGGCTATGCTAACTATCGTCTCGGCAAATGAGAGCGTAATTTGTCAGTTCCATCTCTTGCAAAGTCGGCTCTACAACTGGGCCGAGTGCTAGGACGTCTCTCTAGACCTGCCGCGTGGCGGCGCTCGGTCTGCAATCACTGACAGTGGCGACACGCGGGTCCGTCGTATACTAGAGGACCGCGGCCGATTTAAAGGCTACCACCTAGCAAGTGTGGTGTCTGGCGGTGACACCACAATAAAGAATCTTTTTTTCTAGATATTCGCAGCACATTATACTTGTCTACATTGAGATTCAATTGCAATTCCCTGCACCAGGCGTCAAATCGTTGCAGATTCTCTTGCATTTCAGTACAATTTTCCATTGTTACAACCGTTCGACATACTACAGCATCATCCACAAAAAGCCTCAGAGAACTTCCAATGTTATCCTCAAGGTCATTTATATATATTGTGAATAGCAACAGACTTACGACATTCCCCTGCGGCACACCTGAAATCACTCTTACTTCGGAAGACTTCTCTCCATTGAGAATGACATGCTGCGTTCTGTTATCTAGGAACTCTTCAATCCAATCACACAATTGGTCTGATAGTCCATATGCTCGTACTTTGTTCATTAAACGACTGTGGGGAACCGTATCAAACGTCTTTGAGGAAGTCAAGAAACACAGCATATACCTATGGCCCTCTGAGTCTCGTGGACGTATAGTGCGAGCTGGGTTTCACACGATCGTCTTTTTCGAAACCCATGCTGAATCCGACAGATTTGTAGCCTCCAGAAAAGTCACTATACTCGAACATAATAGGTGTTCAAAAATTCTACAACTGATCGACGTTAGAGATACAGGTCTATAGTTCTGCACATCTGTTCGACGTCCCTTCTTGAAAACAGGGATGACCTGTGCCCTTTTCCAATCCTTTGGAACGCAGCGCTCTTCTAGAGACCTATGGTACACCACTGCAAGAAGGGGGGCAAGTTTCTTCAGGTACTCTGTGTAAAATCGAACTGGTATCCCATCAGGTCCAGCGGCCTTTCCTCTTTTGAGCGCTTTTATTTGTTTTTCTATCCCTCCATCATCTATTTCGATATCTACCATTTTGTCATCTGTGCGACAATCTAGAGAAAGAGCTACAGTGCAGTCTTCCTCAGGAAACAGCTTTGGAAAAAGACGTTTAGTATTTCGGCTTTTAGTCTGTCATCGTCTGTTTCAGTACCATTTTGGTCACAGAGTGTCTGGACATTTTTTTTTTTTTGATCCACCTACCACTTTGACATAAGACCAAAATTTCTTAGGATTTTCTGCCAAGACAGTACATAGAACTTTACTTTCAAATTCGTTGAACGCCTCTCGCATAGCCCTCCTCGCACTAGTTTTCGCTTCGTGTAATTTTTGTTTGTCTGCAAGGCTTTGGCTATGTTTATGTTTGCTGTGAAGTTCCCTTTGCTTTCGTAGCAGTTTTCTAACTCGGTTGTTGTACCATGGTGGCTCTTTTTCATCTCTTACGATCTTGCTTGGCACATACTCATTTAATGCCTATTATACCATGGTTTTGAACTTTGTCCACTGATCATCAACACTATATGTACTTGAGGTAAAACTTTTGTGTTGAGCCGTCAAGTACACTGAAATCTGCTTTTTGTCACTTTTGCTAAACAGAAAAATCTTCCCACCTTTTTTAATATTTCTATTTACAGCTAAAATCACCGATGCTGTAACCGCTTTATGATCTCTGATTCCCTGTTCTGCATTAACTGTTTCAAACAGTTCTGATCTGTTTGTCACCAGAAGGTCTAATATGTCATCGCCACGAGTCGGTTCTCTGTTTAACTGGCAGATTAAAAGTGTGTGCTGAACTTGGAACCTTTGCCTTTCACGGGCAAGTGCTCTGCCATCTGAGCTACCCAAGAACGACTCACGACGTGTCCTCACAGCTTCAGTTCTGCCGGTACCTCGTTTCCTACCTTACAAACTTCACAGAAGCTCTTCTGTGAACTTTGCAGAACTAGCACTCCTAAACCATGTCTCCGCAACATCCTTTCTTCCAGGAGTGCAAGTTCTTCAAGGTTCACAGAAGAGCTTCTGTGAAGTCTGGAAGGTAGGAGGTGAGGTACTGGCAGAATTGAAGCTGTGAGGGTGGGTCATGAGTCATCCTTGGGTAGCTCAGATAGTAGAGCACTTGCCTGTGAAAGGCAAATTTTTCGAGTTCGAGTCTTGGACAAGCAGGAAATTTCATATCAGCGCACACATCGCTGCAGAGTGAAAATCTCTTTCTGGAAACATCCCCAAGGCTGTGGCTAAGCCATGCCTTCGCAATATCCTTTCTCCCAGTAGTGCTAGTTCTGCAAGGTTCGCAGAAGAGCTTCTCTGAGGTTTGGAAGGTAGGAGATGAGGTACTGGCAGAATTGAAGTTATGTGGATGGGTCGTGAGTCGTGCTTGGGTAGCTCAGATGGGTGAGCACTTGCCAGCGAAAGGCAAAGATCCCGAGTTCGAGTCTCGGTCCAGCACACAATTTTAATCTGCCACGAAGTTTCATAGCGCACACACCGCTGCAGAGTGAAGATCTCATTGTGGTTTTATATGTTTGTGTATATGTATTGTCGCTAGCAAATGAATGTATATGTTTAAGACGTTTGGACCACACGTTTCCTATTATTTTACCTCTTAGCATTTTACCTCACAAATTTTATCGAAAACATCCATTATAAAGCTTGTTCTGGCCAGTAAAAAACTTCATCATTGTCATTTCCTGAAATCCGATCCTATATTCCGATTTTTTTATCACAGATGGCATCCAATCACCTCACTTGCACCATTTAGTACTGCTTTAAGCAAAGTGACAATGTATTGACGTTCTGTTTAGTGTGAAACACCACCAGCTGGTGGTGCTGTAGCCTGCTGTTCCATTCCATTGACATGCCCCACTTACTATCGACTACTCCGCTTTTCCTGAAGTTGAAGAATCTGTAACAACTTATTATAATCAATGATACGAAACTGCTGGAAAAATGATTATATGAGAGTGTGGGTTCTAGTAAAAGTAATGCATGCATAATATAGGTATCATTCTAATAACGGTTTCGGTGAGAATTATAAACAAAAGATTTCATAAACACATACCTATAGTTGTACAGAGTCTGTATTTCACTGAGTCCTGAACAATCACATATTAGTCCCTCCACAGTGGTACCGATAAGGTATTTCTCTGTGAAATGCAATGTACATTCAGAATGTGTAGCTCATTGGGTTGGTTGATGACAGAGAAGTTTTGTTGACTGTAACTGGTTGTTTATGTGGAGTATACACGAGTGATCTGAAATCCATACTCTTCAGCAGGAAAGTTAGCTTGAGTCTGCCAATGGAGATGGTCTTCTGACCACCAGGTGTTTCAATAATAAAACGTTTTTTAGGGTGTGAATGTAGCAGGTATGATCCATCATACGTAATCTGTAAAGGTTTTCTCTGTGCATCATGTCTTATGACTATATGTGAAGAGGTCATGTGATCAGGTTGGATGCAGACAGACATTGTAGCACGATGTCGAACTTTAATTGGTTTAACCAACGCTATCTGCTGTTTAAAGTTGAAAATAAAAGTTCTAATGTCACACTCCACTGGTTTCAGATCAAAAAAGTTGACTCGAAGTCTGTTTGTTATGCCATAAGTCATTTCTGCAGTGGTGTTCTACTCAAGAAACACTTCAGTGCAGAAATCCATTAAAATTTGTAGAAAGACATTGGAAAGTCAGGCTCTTAACCTTCGAGTATACGCGCTGTTTCTGGTAATGTACAGTCACATGTGGGGTCTAGAAGTACCCCAATAGTGTTTAGGTTTGCTTACAAGTAATTACTGGAAATAACTTGGAAATTTTTATATTTACATAATAAAAGACAATGTATTTATTATTTAAGTCGTTTATTGTGCTTATATTAATCAGCCTTATCAGAAACTTTAAGCCATTTACAAAAACATGTCATTTTGGTTTTCTCTTTGTACAGCTCAATTAAAATTACATAATAATCAACAAATACTAACTTCTAACTAAACTTTTTTTTATTTTGTACAGAATTGGAGCATAAAATCAAATGAAAATTATAAAACAGAAAAAACTAACAAGACAAAAAAATGACACCACATTACGTGCCTAAAAAATCATTCGTTTCCTTTGGCTTCACAGAACAAACAAAAATTGATTGCCTTTGAATGAGGCTTACAGACACATTGTTTGCAAGTGTGGCAAATATAACACCTTTGCTTTTTAGAAGCACTAGTACCTGGCTCATCTGCATTAGGCTTTGAAAACATTTGTTCTCTCCCAACCGATTTGCATATAATTTCCTGTACGTATTTGGCCAGCTTTGGGTTATTTTCTAATCTCCTGCAAACCTATGGCTTTACAAGACTCATTGCAGTGGACTTTATGTATTCTCCTCTGCTGACATTTTTATTTGGATTAGAACTGACCCAAAGAACATATCTGTTAGCAAGAGAAATATTCAGCATTGCAGCAAAGATTGCATTTGGCCATCTTCTTGTTCTACGTGAGCAAGAGTAATTTGAGCATTTCAATTCCAAGGCATCAACTCCTCCCTTAGTCGCATTGTAAATGTCTATAATTGCAGGTTTCTTCAATTGTTGATTTACAGACACTTTGTGATGCATTGGAGACAGTAAAACTACACTTTTATACTTCTTTGGAACGAATGATACCAAGGTCTTGTCCCGAACAAGTACAAATAATGATGATTCAGTGGGTCTTCTTTTATCAAGCAAAAACTGACGAGGAATTTCTCGTTTGTTTTTTCGTACAGTACCCACGTATGTTAGTCCTCATTTCAATAATTCGTCTACTAACTCAACAGATGTAAACCAACTGTCTCCAGAGATATTCCTATGAGTTCCATACAATGGCTCTGCAAGTTTTAGCACATCTTGTGTTGGCACTGCGAAAGAGACATTTCTTTGGGTAAGCGGTTTTCCAGAGTATATAAACGGATTACGTAAGTAACGAGTTTTCGCATCGCAAATACACTTCATTTTCGGGTCATACTTTCCAGGTTTACTTTTGATAAACATTCTGAATGAGCACCTTCCTCAAAATTTTGCCAACATTTCATCAAATGTCTCTTCCAATAAAATTAGTCGCCCATAGCGATCTAACATTTTCATGATTTGACTTGAATATCGACGTAAACAGAAGTAATCCAAGGTAAGCTCGTAACTCACAGCAATCAATGTTGTTCGCATAATACGGTCTTAATAATGGAGGTGAATACTTGTCCTCAAGTTTTTTTGTTGGAACAGTGCTCGATAGTCTCAATCACATCATTGGTAAATAATAGTTCCCAACTCTCTACAAGCAGCAGGTCCTTTCAGTCCCACATGTTCTCGTACAATATTGTGCTGTCGTACACGAGATGAATGTGGGGCAGATTTACTCCATTTGAATCTGTTCTTACCGTAAAAATAGTTCCCTGAGATTTCTTCGTCTTCTTCACTAGAAGAAGAGCTTTCAATTAGCTCCATCTCTGAACCAGAAAGGTGTTCACTGTGTATCGAATCATGATCACTGATGTGATCAACATCTTTGTCTGGGTCATTTAGTTCTGTGTCTTCACCTTCTGAGTCAGTGCCTTCTTCGAATAGTCGTGCAATATCCTCATCACGAAGAAAGCGAGTCATTGTTGTAACTGTACTGAAATAAGAGGAAATTACTGTATTAGCATATTGTAAATAAATACTACGTAAAAGCATATGTGGGGTCTACAGGTACACCAACAATGAAAAACAGGCACTTACTGTTGCGAGAGCGCCGCGCACGTCCACCTATTGCAAGAGTCAGCGGCACACTGAAAGTACCTACAATGACGAATCTGTAGTGCGCCAACAATGGAAATTATAAACCAAAAATGTAGCGTGGGGTTGTAGTTAAAGGTTAATGTTGTCTTGATGTTGTGATGCCACCTTTCAACTTTGCCGTTTGATACTGAATGGTAAGCAGTGGTTTTGATGTGGTTTATAACTAGGATCTTTGTGAGATGAGTGACCAATTGATACTCAAACTGCCATTCTCTGTCAGTTGTGATGTTTGGGACTCCAAGCTGTGCAACATTTTCTCCAAAGACGTTTTTCAGCGGAACTACCTTTACACAGCATGTAAAACCGCCAATTATTGAAACTTCCTGTCATATTAAAACTGTGTGCAGACCGAAACTCGAACTCGGGACATGGGCACATGCTCCCCTTTCTTCCAGGAATGCTAGTTCTGCAAGTTTCGTGGAAGAGCTTCCGTGAGGTTTGGAAGGTAGAAGATGAGTTAATGCTGGAAATAAAGCTTTGAGGAGCGGTCCTGTGTCGTGCTTGGGTAGCTCACCTGGTAGAGCAGTTGTTGCAGAAGGCAAAAGTACCGAGTTCGAGTCTCTGTCTGGCATAAAATTTTAATCTGCCAGGAAGTTTCATATCACTGTACACTCCACTGCAGAGTGAACATTTCATCCTGTCGATTATTCTTAAGAGACAGGTGAAGCATTGAGGCAAGGTAGTGGTCGAAATAGAACTAGATCAAGATGTGTATGTGAGAAGTGGCTGTCAGCTTCACTGAAAGCAACACAAACACTGGTTGTATGTTTATAAATTTTTGTTCATTGATAGCGAACACATGTTTTCACCTGCAGTTTTGTATGTTGATTCGCCAATAGGCTTGCATAGTGGTAACATTGGTTCCCATCAGATCACTGTAGTTAAGCACTGTTGGGCTTGACTAGCACTGGGATGGGTGACCATTCAGGTCTGCCAAGCACTGTTGGTAAATTGGGTGCACTCAGCCCTTCTGAAGCCAGTTGAAAAGCTACTTGACTGAGAAGTGGCAGCGCCAGTCACAAAAATTGACAGTGGCACGAAGAGCAGTATACTGACCACATGCCCTCGATATCCACATCCAGTGACGCCTATTAGCTGAAGATGACATGGCGTTCAGACAGAACCATCAGACCTTTCGAGACTTGTCGGTCAGAGAGTTTTATACCACTTTTCAATGAAGACCAGATGAAATGTTACCAAATCGAGATTACTGTGTCTTTGATGTCACTGTGAAAAAATCATATAGTGGGAGAAAGACATGTTGTCGATAGGATGGAGGAATGTATGGCCTGACTTTACCTGCAGAATTATCACAGAGTACCTTTGATTCATCAAATAACAATATTGTTACAAACACTAATGGTAAATAAAGCAGCATTTAGTTTCTGAACAAGATCCTGGACATGAGCTTTCCACAACAGCTTACTATCTATCCGAACGCCTAGGAACTTGAACTGTTCTGTCGCCGGCCGCGGTGGTCTAGCGGTTCTGGCGCTGCAGTCCGGAACCGCGGGACTGCTACGGTCGCAGGTTCGATTCCTGCCTCGGGCATGGGTGTGTGTGATGTCCTTAGGTTAGTTAGGTTTAAGTAGTTCTAAGTTCTAGGGGACTTATGACCTAAGATGTTGAGTCCCATAGTGCTCAGAGCCATTTGAACCATTTGAACTGTTCCGTCTCACTTATAATATGCCCATTCTGTCTGATCAAAATATCTGTTCGTGTTGAATTGTGAGTTAGAAACTGTAAAAACTGAGTCTTACTGTGATTTAGCATCAAATTATTTTCCACAAGCCACGAACTTATTTCATGAACTACATTATTTGATACTGTTTCAATATTACACACAAGATCCTTTACTACCTAGCTGGTGTCATCAGCAAACAGAAATATTTTTGAATCACCTGTAATACTAGAAGGCATATCATTTATATAAATAAGAAACAGCAGTGGCCCTAGTACCGACCCTTGGGGAATGCCCCACTTAACAGTGCCCCATTGGGAGTGAACATCACTACCACTCTCAATATTGCGGAGAATTACCTTCTGCTTTCTGTTCTTAAAGTAAGAGACGAACCAATTGTAAGCTACTCCCCTTACTCCATAATGGTCCAACTTCTGCAGTAATATTTTGTGGTCAACACAGTCAAAAGCCTTCGTTAAATCAAAGAAAACACCTAGCGTTCGCAACCTTTTATTTAATCTTTCCAAAACCTCACAGAGAAAAGAGAATATAGCATTTTCAGTTGTTAAACCATTTCTAAAACCAAACTGAACATTTGACAGCAAATTATGTGAATTTAAATGCTCCAGTAACCTTGTATATACAACCTTCTCAATAACTTTAGCAAACACCGATGGCATAGAAACAGGTCTAAAATTGTCAACATTATCCCAGTCTCCCTTTTTATAAAGTGGCTTCGCTACCGAGTACTTTAATCGGTCAGGAAACCGACCACTCCTAAAGGAAAAGTTACAGATATGGCTAAGTACTGGGCTAACATACATAGAACAATACTTCAGTATTCTGCTAGATACCCCATCATATCCATGAGAGTTCTTCGTTTTTAGTGATTTAATTATTAACTCAATCTTCTCGCTCTTGTCAGTGTCATGGAGGAGCATTTCAGTTAACAGTCTCGGAACACTTTTTTCTAAGAGCGCTATATGATTCCCTGTTGGGACTAGGTTTCTATTTAGTTCACCTGCTATATTCAGAAATTGATTATTAAATACTGTACATATATGCAACTTATCAGTAACACGGACATTCCCACTACACACTGATTCTATATGCTCGACCTGTCTCTGCAGACCAGCCACTTCCTTTACGACTGACCATATGGTTTTAATTTTATCCTCAGACTTAGCAATTCTATCTGCATACCACATACTTTCTGCCTTCCTAATAACATTTTTAAGCACCTTACAATACTGTTTGTAATGGGCTGCTGCATTTAGATTTTGACTGTTTCTAACGTTTTGATATAATTGCCACTTTGTTCTACAAGATATTCTTATCCCTCTAGTCAACCACCCAGGCTGCCTGTTTGTGCTACTACCCTGTTTTGAACGTTCTTACGGAAAGGAACTTTCAAAGAGCACGAGAAAAGTCTTGAGAAAAGCATTATATTTATCTACATCTACATCTACATCTACATTTATACTCCGCAAGCCACCCAACGGTGTGTGGCGGAGGGCACTTTACGTGCCACTGTCATTATCTCCCTTTCCTGTTCCAGTCGCGTATGGTTCGCGGGAAGAACGACTGTCTGAAAGCCTCTGTGCGCGCTCTAATCTCTCTAATTTTACATTCGTGATCTCCTCGGGAGGTATAAGTAGGGGGAAGCAATATATTCGATACCTCATCCAGAAACGCACCCTCTCGAAACCTGGCGAGCAAGCTACACCGCGATGCAGAGAGCCTCTCTTGCAGAGTCTGCCACTTGAGTTTGTTAAACATCTCCGTAACGCTATCACGGTTACCAAATAACCCTGTGACGAAAAGCGCCGCTCTTCTTTGGATCTTCTCTATCTCCTCCGTCAACCCGATCTGGTGCGGATCCCACACTGATGAGCAATACTCAAGTATAGGTCGAACGAGTGTTTTGTAAGCCACCTCCTTTGTTGATGGACTACATTTTCTAAGGACTCTCCCAATGAATCTCAACCTGGTACCCGCCTTACCAACAATTAATTTTATATGATCATTCCACTTCAAATCGTTCCGCACGCATACTCCCAGATATTTTACAGAAGTAACTGCTACCAGTGTTTGTTCCGCTATCATATAATCATACAATAAAGGATCCTTCTTTCTATGTATTCGCAATACATTACATTTGTCTATGTTAAGGGTCAGTTGCCACTCCCTGCACCAAGTGCCTATCCGCTGCAGATCTTCCTGCATTTCGCTACAATTTTCTAATGCTGCAACTTCTCTGTATACTACAGCATCATCCGCGAAAAGCCGCATGGAACTTCCGACACTATCTACTAGGTCATTTATATATATTGTGAAAAGCAATGGTCCCATAACACTCCCCTGTGGCACACCAGAGGTTACTTTAACGTCTGTAGACGTCTCTCCATTGATAACAACATGCTGTGTTCTGTTTGCTAAAAACTCTTCAATCCAGCCACACAGCTGGTCTGATATTCCGTAGGCTCTTACTTTGTTTATCAGGCGACAGTGCGGAACTGTATCGAACGCCTTCCGGAAGTCAAGGAAAATGGCATCTACCTGGGAGCCTGTATCTAATATTTTCTGGGTCTCATGAACAAATAAAGCGAGTTGGGTTTCACACGATCGCTGTTTCCGGAATCCATGTTGATTCCTACACAGTAGATTCTGAGTTTCCAAAAACGACATGATACTCGAGCAAAAGACATGTTCTAAAATTCTACAACAGATCGACGTCAGAGAGATAGGTCTATAGTTTTGCGCATCTGCTCGACGACCCTTCTTGAAGACTGGGACTACCTGTGCTCTTTTCCAATCATTTGGAACCTTCTGTTCCTCTAGAGACTTGCGGTACACGGCTGTTAGAAGGGGGGCAAGTTCTTTCGCGTACTCTGTGTAGAATCGAATTGGTATCCCGTCAGGTCCAGTGGACTTTCCTCTGTTGAGTGATTCCAGTTGCTTTTCTATTCCTTGGACACTTATTTCAATGTCAGCCATTTTTTCGTTGGTGCGAGGATTTAGAGAAGGAACTGCAGTGCGGTCTTCCTCTGTGAAACAGCTTTGGAAAAAGGTGTTTAGTATTTCAGCTTTACGCTTGTCATCCTCTGTTTCAATGCCATCATCATCCCGGAGTGTCTGGACATGATGTTTCGAGCCACTTACTGATTTAACGTAAGACCAGAACTTCCTAGGATTTTCTGTCAAGTCGGTACCTAGTATTTTACTTTCGAATTCACTGAACGCTTCACGCATAGCCCTCCTTACGCTAACTTTGACATCGTTTAGCTTCTGTTTGTCTGAGAGGTTTTGGCTGCGTTTAAACTTGGAGTGAAGCTCTCTTTGCTTTCGTAGTAGTTTCCTAACTTTGTTGTTGTACCACGGTGGGTTTTTCCCGTCCCTCACAGTTTTGCTCGGCACGTACCTGTCTAAAACGCATTTTACGATTGCCTTGAACTTTTTCCATAAACACTCAACATTGTCAGTGTCGGAACAGAAATTTTCGTTTTGATCTGTTAGGTAGTCTGAAATCTGCCTTCTATTACTCTTGCTAAACAGATAAACCTTCCTCCCTTTTTTTATATTCCTATTAACTTCCATATTCAGGGATGCTGCAACGGCCTTATGATCACTGATTCCCTGTTCTGCACTTACAGAGTCGAAAAGTTCGGGTCTGTTTGTTATCAGTAGGTCCAAGATGTTATCTCCACGAGTCGGTTCTCTGTTTAATTGCTCGAGGTAATTTTCGGATAGTGCACTCAGTATAATGTCACTCGATGCTCTGTCCCTACCACCCGTCCTAAACATCTGAGTGTCCCAGTCTATATCTGGTAAATTGAAATCTCCACCTAAGACCATAACATGCTGAGAAAATTTATGTGAAATGTATTCCAAATTTTCTCTCAGTTGTTCTGCCACTAATGCTGCTGAGTCGGGGGGTCGGTAAAAGGAGCCAATTATTAACCTAGCTCGGTTGTTGAGTGTAACCTCCACCCATAATAATTCACAGGAACTATCCACTTCTACTTCACTACAGGATAAACTACTACTAACAGCGACGAACACTCCACCACCGGTTGCATGCAATCTATCCTTTCTAAACACCGTCTGTGCCTTTGTAAAAATTTCGGCAGAATTTATCTCTGGCTTCAGCCAGCTTTCTGTACCTATAACGATTTCAGCTTCGGTGCTTTCTATCAGCGCTTGAAGTTCCGGTACTTTACCAACGCAGCTTCGACAGTTTACAATCGTCTAGTGTATCAGCGCTATAATCATCTTGCCACTCTTGTTCCTTGATAAGGTTTACAAAGGTCTCTATAGCAACTGGATCAGCTTTCCTAAACAGTTGATGACTATATTTAACACGTGTTGCAGCACAAAAATCTTTTAGAGTTAAAATTTGTGCATCATGATCTGAAAGGCCATTTACCTTTTCGCTAACAGAATGCCCTTCTAGTAATGAGGAATGAACAAAAACGTTGTCTATGGTTGTTCTACTGTTCCCTTGCACTCTCATTAGAAAGAATACGATTTGCATAAGATTATATGAATTAAGGAGGTCTACCAGCATCCTTTTCCTTGCACAATCACTTATAAAATTAATATTGAAGTCACCACATATAACTAACTTTTTGTATTTCCTATAAAGTGAACCAAGTACCTCCTCTAGCTTTAGCAAAAATGTTGTGAAATCAGAGTCTGGGGATCTATAAATAACAACAGTTAGAAGTTTAGCCCCATTAAATTTAACCACACCTGCACAACATTCAAACACCTTTTCAGTGCAGTACTTTGAAACATCAATTGACCCAAATGGGATGCCGTTTTTCACATACATGGCTACTCCCCCACACCGCAAAGAGCTCCTCGAAAAGCTATCAGCCAACCTGTATCCTGGTAAAGGAAGCCTCTGAATTATCTCCTTATTTAAGAAGTGATCAGATATACCAATAATTTCAGAGTCAACATCTATAAGCAGTTCACTAACAGTTCTCTAATACCTTGTATATTTTGATGAAATATACTAATTCCCTCATTACTAGGATACGTAAGCTTTGTAGAAAGTGGTTACTTTGTTAGAGAGACTTCCCTTAAGCAGGAATACCTATCAGCTGACTTCAGTCTAAAAAAGGTGCAGCTCTAACACCCACTACTGCAGGAATTTTCCCATGAGTGATCCCACCACCCCCACCTATGCTGTCACCTAAATGTTAATGGCTTGAGGTCTGTGAATATTGTGAATTCCCTGGTTTCCAAAGATAACGAAAATGTTTGACTGCTGAACACATAGCGAACAATTCATGGTCATAAGTATTATAGTTACGTTGTGTGTTGGTGACAGATCTGGAGAAAAATACAAGTTGTTTACATGTTCCTTTTCTCATCTGGTGTAAAGAAGCACCTATAGCAAGAAGTATCATCCATCAAAATTAAGGGAATATCTGTTGCAGTATGAGCAAGCTGAGATGCATTAGTTAGATGTTCTTTTAACTTATTGAACGATCTGTCTGCTTCTCTGGTCCGTGTGACATGGCGATTATCATTCCTCATAGTGTTTTTGCACAAGTTAAGCAAAGGTTGTTGGCTTTCTGCAGTATATTCTAGTATACACCTGTAGCAATTCATCAGTCCTAAAAAACTACTAGTTCTGCTACTGTTTCAGGACGAGAGAAGTCCTTGATTATTTCACTTTTTCTTCTAATGATGAAATTCTTTGATGTGGCACATGATAATCCAAGAATGATATGTCTCTCTCCCCAAAATACGTGTTCCCACGTTAATGTTAAGATAATATTTATCCAGCTGTTGAAGAAGCTCTTGTAGATGTATTACGTGTTCTTCATGTTCTTAAAATCAACCAAAAGACCATAATGAGTCAAGAAATCGGCACCAGTCGTTGGCTGGCAAACATCTGCAAGAAGAAATGGCTATGAAAATCTTTGGCGAAGGCCTGTTTAGAGGATCAGTAGTCTTTTACTATACTGTTTTCGTAATAGAGTTGTGGTTTCCGAACGTTTCTGTTATCTAATACTGTTGCTGGCAATACCTAAACGTGTGTTCCGGGGTCGACCATAAACGGAAATGTTTGTTGCGATACACTATGAACTGCCGGCGATATGATACAGTTTCCTCACTCTGTGAGAAAGAATACGATTTGCATAAGATTATATGAATTAAGAAGGTCTACCAGCATCCTTTTCCTTGCACAATCACTTATAAAATTAATATTGAAGTCACCACATATAACTAACTTTTTGTATTTCCTATAAAGTGAACCAAGTACCTCCTCTAGCTTTAGCAAAAATGTTGTGAAATCGGAGTCTGGGGATCTATAAATAACAACAGTTAGAAGTTTAGCCCCATTAAATTTAACCACACCTGCACAACATTCAAACACCTTTTCAGTGCAGTACTTTGAAACATCAATTGACCCAAATGGGATGCCGTTTTTCACATACATGGCTACTCCCCCACACCGCAAAGAGCTCCTCGAAAAGCTATCAGCCAACCTGTATCCTGGTAAAGGAAGCCTCTGAATTATCTCCTTATTTAAGAAGTGATCAGATATACCAATAATTTCAGAGTCAACATCTATAAGCAGTTCACTAACAGTTCTCTAATACCTTGTATATTTTGATGAAATATACTAATTCCCTCATTACTAGGATACGTAAGCTTTGTAGAAAGTGGTTACTTTGTTAGAGAGACTTCCCTTAAGCAGGAATACCTATCAGCTGACTTCAGCAGACTTCAGTCAGGTGAGTAGCGTACTAGTTCTCCGTCTGAGCTTTAGCGGACTGTTGAGAAATAAATAGACATGGCGGTTGTTTTTTCTTCGTATACTGTTTGAGTGTGTAATGATATCAGCGCACGGAATGTTTCTGTGCACGCCGTGGTGATAACGAACTGCTTCTCGATCGTGACCCAGTTCGTAATTTCTGAATCTGGATCGTTAATTCCGAAGGCTGTCTTTCCAGATGGGAAAGTCTATCATCTTGAGACATAGACGAAACATTTTCCGTACTATATACGAACTGACGGAGCGTTGTAACACCCAAGATTTTGTCGGTCACAGAAACCATTGCTTCGAGATTTACGTCTTGACTAGCTGCTAGTAAAGAACGTGCATTGATTGGTAGTCGGTTGAAGAAATATAGTTCTTAAAGAGTCATCGGTTACTCGCGTTTCGACAAGAGCACGCATATCTCAGAGCAAAGTAGATGATTTCTTATCTCCTAGTTCCACTTCGGTTAGCAATTTTTCGATTTTATTTAACTCTGATATTTCAAATTCTGTAATAAGACGTGTAGGATTTGGGAAGCTGATAATGGTTGCGATATAAAACCTGAAATTGGTGCAGCAGTTTCGCTAGCAAGTGATCTCAAACTCTGTGATCACGTTGCTAATATTCAGGTAATAAATTGACTCCATTTGCAACAAACATATCTTTATATCTTTCGTCAGAAAAGTGGTATTTTCAATGCCATCTGCGATATTTCCATACCGGTGTCGTTCTATAATGAGTATGCTATACCAAACATATTAAAATTGCCGCAGTAAAATTGAAATAATATTTTTATTGACAGTCACAATGGGAAAGATAAACAGATAAACAAAAGACTAACTGCTCAAATGCATATACACAATTTTTACAGAGCTTATATCACAGTCTAACATGTTGGACTGTGGTTTATATATTGCAAATTCGGCTTACGAAATCAACTTTGAGGGCCCCAAAACGGGGTGATTGTCCCATATAGCCAGAATGGCATTTGGAAAATAACAAAAAAAAAAAACGAAAACCAATACCCACCTGTTGAAGTTACGTGGTGTAGGTTGACCGTATGAGAGACTTATTTAACGTAATGCATATTACTTAACAAAAGAATCGTTTACTTATTGAACTCAAAATCTAGCAGTCTAATATATTTGTCTGGGATCTCTTCATTCAATCAAACTGAAAACAAAATCCACTGAAAATATTATATATATATCGATAGTCGAGTAGCGTTGACAAGTGAGATATCTTCACGTAAAGGACCTATGTTTGTTGTGTTACGTTTTTTTCGTTATCTGTCAACTTGAATATTAGAAATTTCATAAAGCGAAAGTACTCAATGGACAGCAAATATGAAGCACTGCCAACAGTGCCTTCTGCATCTGTTTTCCACGACAATGGAAGCCTATTTAGGCATAAAAACGCTGGGGCCGTTAGAAAGCAGAAATTGTTGAAATGGATTGGTGGGTCAAGAGGAATTTACTTTTTACACTGATTGTTAGCGTTTTTAGCCCTGTCGTCTTAAACTTAAAATGTGAAGCTTAATGGCTAACGCACCTGCCTAGTAAGTAGGAGACCTGCCTTCGATTCCCGGCCTTGGTACAAAATTTAACTCACCACTTGTCTGTGTGCGTAAAATCTTATCTCTAAGAGACTAGTAAAGTCTCTGAAATTGTATCTTTTCATTTATTATTTTATTAACTATACCGTTTTTTTTCGCACTTTCTGGGGATGCCGACGGTATAGGAAGACTGTTCACACCACACATTTGATACAGTAGAATCTCTTAGGAAAGTCTGCCGAACTCATTTTATGTATCTCAGTTTAACGCTGTACATAGTTGCTGCTGATAATTTTTACGTGTTACCAGAGAATTTCCGTTGTTCGGCTTCTTTACATCCTTACTTTTGTTGATAATCAGTTCTGACGATATCAGGTACTTGAATACACCGTGATCCATGCCAGTCCTAATTGTTCATATGGAATCGGGAACCCGTTTTGTGTATTCTGCCAATAACTAATCCATGTAACAGGTTCAATGGAAATTGCTATGTCTGGAAGGGGGCCAACGATCCATAAAGTACGCCCAGTGGTACAGTTTTTAGTGAAAGTATTTACAGTTGAGATTAATAGAGAAAGTTCCTAGCGTTTTTATTGACAGATAAAGGGGAAGTAATAATAGCCAATATATTATTTGTGACAAACTAAAATTCAGCGGATGACAAATGTACCTTTGCACACATTCTACAGGATATTGTAAATGAAGTGGAAACAGCCTAGTTTTGTAAAAGATACAACGTACATTTTTCAGGTGTTCACTGACTACCAACACTCTGTGCCAGTAAAGAAATGTAAATAACAAGTTGCTCTTAAAATTTTGGATTTAGGCTTGAATAATCTGCAGTGATGCTATGAAAAGTAACATTTATTAGTTTAGGCAGGAACTGTTCAGTGAAATGTGCTACTTACGGTGAGATGCTAATACATTGTCAGTTTCATGTAAGTTCATTCTTATGTACTGTGGTAATTACCCAAAATTTTTAATGAGAGGTATAGTATAGTGTATGACATACTGTTCAGGTACAGTATCAGTATTAGAAAGAAGCAACATTAGAACCATGTTCACCGGAGCAATGTCCTTTGTTTCCATACAGTGTTTCAGGTAAATCCCACCCTTGTTATTTTCACAAGTCTATAGATGATTTCTTCACTCTACATTTCTCTTCAAAACTATTGCTCAGTAAGTGACCAGACATTCCTACCTACCTCACAACCAGTGAATAGCTGAATCTTTCCTTCTGCAAGAACTTGTTGAGTTGAGCTTATGCTCCGTGTTTGATAATTTAAATGTCAGCAGGAACTGATTAGGGAAAGATCTAAGCAGTTTCACGAATGCAAAAAGTCGTCACTGTAAAAGATTTTAGGTATGTTGTAGCAGACAGTTAAAATATCACCAGTCTCAATCACTTCCTTATAATTTGCTTTTGTACATTTTATTCATTAAGATGGGCTATTTCTCAACTTTCATTGGTAGACTGTCAGTAATAACACCAGTCAAGATGCACATGCATCACAATTATCTTCTGAGAAAGAGTTGGTTTTTGCATCTAAACATCATGTGCTTATTCTTTGCCGAAGCAAAGATTTTGTTTGAGATAGTGGAGGAAGGGCTACTTCTAGTACCACAGTGTTCATTTTTTGGTGAAAGCAATGTCCTAAAACTTTTAAATACTTCTCAGACACAGTATGTCACTTCTTTATTAAAATACTTCCAGTTTAGACCATTTTTGGGCATTAGGAGTGACATGAATTACAGGTCATGCAACTGGACACAGTCATTTGTATCAAAATCACTGTTACCCATTAGCTGTATCAAAATTATGAAATATGGGAAAGCAACAAAGTTAAACATGAGGCAACATGCAGTGATTTTGGTAAGGAGGGTTATGCTATGACACTGAATGGGACAGTAAACGGTATCGAAAGGGGTCAGGGCTATAGTGTGGAAAGTGAACTGGTAGAGACAATTTCAATACATTAAATAGCTAATGATGATTTTAATACAAATGATTATGTATGGCCTTTATTAGTGTCATTCTTAGTGTCTGATGATGGTCTGTTGTTGGACATTTCAATAAAGGAGTGATGTATGGCTATAATACAGTATCATAGTTTTTAAACAATGCGCATTGTTCTAGGGGGCCTCATAGTAACAGCTGCATGTGAGAAACTTATGGAGAAGTGCACATACTATTTCAAATATTATTCTTGCACTTTTCTTCCATACTTCCCAGTGTGTAGTGTTTAACAGCTGCTGGTACAGGTCCATACACTCTACTTTCGGAAGTCAAATCACTGAATATTTACTGTATCATCCTTTATGTTTCTGCTTGCCAGTGCTGCATTGGAGTTGAAGGGGACATAATGTGGTTTGATACAATAACATTCTAGTTATCACAGTGGAGCAAGCCAATGGTACATTATTGAAATGTTTCATCATATGTTATGCAGAATGTGTCTGAAATGTTTTGTCGTAGTCTTTCATGTGTTTTGTTAAAAATTTGCCATTTAGTTCTTGTGGGTGGCTTGGTTCGTATTATTTACTAGACATACACTACCTTACAAAAAAAATGAAACACCCAAAAAGGGAAGAGGAAATGAAACTTCATGGACTGAGAGGGTATGTGATGCTATTTCAGTGATGAAAAAATCGAGGCAGATTTACAAAAACTTTGGCTGTATCAGCCCACTTATTAGTATAACATTGCAGCTTCCTCTGGCCTGAATGCGTGCCCTGGTTCAGTTGGTAGCATAAAGCCATTCTATCCTTTCCTGAGGCAAACTGGAAAACAATTATTGTAACTGGTGCTAAATAATGCCACTGGGAAAGAGTTTATGTCCAAACTGGTCCCACATATGTTCTGCCAGGGAGAGATGTGGGTATCTTGCTGGCCATTGTAGTACTTCAGCATCATGCAGACAGTTCACGGAGACACATGACGTATGGGTGAGCATTGTCCTGTTGAAATATGTCACTGCGGTACTGACACATGAGAGATAGTACATGAGGATGCTGGATTTATGTTACATACCCGTTGTGCCATGAGAGTTCCCTCAATCACTATTTGAGTAACACCACTTTGTCTCTCCATAACATTGTAAGAATGAGACCTCTCCCCATGTCTCCTCCATATTTGCCGACAGTGATCATCAGAGGTAGTGCAGAAATGTGATTCATAAAGACAATGCAACACCCTCCATCAGCAGTGCATGCTTTCCCATCACGGCACTATTCCAAACATAGCCATTTGTGTTGTGGTATTAACTACTGTCTATGCATTTTGCGATAGTTTTGTAGTCTTGCTGCTGCTAGACACCCACCAGTGCTGTGGGAAGACATGAACTGTTGCAGTGAGTCTATTACCTGTTCTCAGATGTCAAGCACAGATGTGAAGGAGTGCTTCTGCTTCCTACACAATATGTCAATACTCCCACTGGTGGTAAGATGTGGTCAATTGAAACCTTGACGACACGTATGCCTCCCCTCAAGTTCCCATGCAGTTTGTCAGGCCACTATCGCATTTGAATGCCCCACAGATCTGGATACTGCATATTTCAACCAGCCAGGCAAATGAAGTTCCACAGTGATGTTCTTTTTGAACTCTTTTTCAGGTGCTGATAACACTGTCTCACATTAGTTTGCAGCATCTCCACATATTTCACTGTGATCACCCAACATCTGGCACTGTTTGCACCTCTTATATATCCTACCTGGCAACAAAGCTAAACATGAACAGCACAAGCTCTCTGGTGGCAATTCTAC
The DNA here is from genome assembly GCF_023864275.1 of Schistocerca cancellata. Classification (NCBI taxonomy): domain Eukaryota; kingdom Metazoa; phylum Arthropoda; class Insecta; order Orthoptera; family Acrididae; genus Schistocerca; species Schistocerca cancellata. Next base: position 97,227,114 of record NC_064633.1, read on the forward strand.
CTGTCATAGAGAATTGCAACTATAATAATTTTCACACCTGCCAGTGGTGTGTACGTGTACAGGTTTACATCGACATCTGACCACGTGTTTCGAGTGCCTCACTTTTTTGTGAGGCAGTTTATATAGGTCTAGTGAAGATGGTGAATGTATTCAAGAGCGTGATACCGTTGTCCTTCAATGATTCTTTTTTTTTCCGCATGTACTGTCGATTGTTACCTTACATCCTAGATGAGAATCCCTAATTTCCAACTTAGTCTGATATTTTCAAGTTTTTAATGTGTCTGAAGGCTTGAAAACAAGAACAACCCCAATCAAAACTCTATTCTAGTGGCTGTGCCATTAGTGTGTCTGTTTATGTTTTGCTAACATTTTGTCTTATTAGTGATATCACCCATTGGTCATTTCTTGAGGCTTTAATTTCCACAATATTAATGATGTTATTGGAACATCAGTGCAGTATCACTTTATTTACTAATCCCATGTTGATGAAGTAATGAAATTATTATTCAAATATTTGTGATGTTTATAGGTACTGAATATCTTTCCTGCAAGATTCTTGAAGTTTGGATGTAATGTAATGTATCCACAGTCATGTATGATAGTGTCTAGAATCTTATACATACAAAGAGGTATATATTTGTTAGTTTCCAGCTGCTGGTGTTATCTGACTGCTGTTAAGAATATGCAATGTGTGTAATGTCAAAAGCTTACTTTCTATGTACAGCACATTGTTGAAAAGGGATTCTAAAACTGTGACAAAAGAAGGAAATTAAAAGAGGATAGATGAGTGACAGTAGGAATTCTAGAATGAATGAAGGTAAAAAAATGATGATGATAAATTTGAAAAACAGTCTTAACTCCAAGAAAAAAAAATAGATGTACTGCAATCAAAGATTTCAAATTCAGCATATTTAGGGTTCAACCTACAGACAGTGACAGATGGTTCACTACTTTAAAGGGAGCAGTATGATTAGATATGAATAGAAGGGATGCTCACAGATGAGCACTTAGATCATGGAGCTCTAAAAGAATAAGGAAAATTTTGTGCAGAAACAGAGAAGTGGATGTACAACAGCAAGAGTATGGGTTAAGAAATCTCTCAAATCCCAGAAGTGAAGGAGCTTCTTTTCCATCCCCTTATCAAAGCATTCATCCTCTTATAATTTTTGTCCTCTCCACAAGACTGAACCTGTAGGTCTCAAACCGTTTATTATTATGTGCTTTGATCATGCTAACACCTCTATTCTGCTACATCCATATACATAGCCGTCTTATTAGATATTCTTGTTGATAAAACATCAGTGCAGTTTTTTTTTTTTTTTTTTACAATGCCATTACATACTGAATACATTTCTCTCCCACCACATAGTAACTATCCAATTGTAAATATAGTCATGGAGGCAAGAAAGACCTATCAAGGAGAAATTGTTTCAGTTTGTTTTTAAAGTTGTTTCTGCTCTGTGTAATACCTTTCATTTGGTGCTGAGATTATCAGATATTTTTATGAGAGTGTAATTTCTTATTTTGTGAACTGTTATTCATGTATGATCAAGGTCACTTTTTTTTTTTTTATTTCTAGTATTCCACTTGTGAATGCTAACATTTTCAGATTGTGACCAGTGGTTATGACAATCTTCCTAACCAAGTAAGTCAAACTCAGACATTTGCAAATGTTCGTATTTAATTTGCCGCCTGATGCTCAGTTTCATCTCTCAGAAAGTTTCAATGTGAGATACAGTATTTTAGAATAATAGAAGAGACATATTGGTAGGGCAAGTTAATGAGTTGGAGAACAACCACCTGTGTGAAACACTGCTTTGTTTTTCCACACATGATATCTTGAAAATAGTTGGCATAGGTGGGCAATTAAGTTATGTTTTTCTACATTTCCAAAAGATAATCACCACTTCATCAAATTGTCAACTAATAGCCAACAAAGAAACAAATATGTGATCGGCTCAACAAATTTTTGGCTGATATGGCTTAGTATATATGATAGATCTGGGATTCATCTGCAGGATAGTGAATTTTTTTAGGCTCGTTTGTGTGCCTGTTGACGATGACTAACACCTGTATTATTTGGTGAGTCGTTATTATTACTCCTAATTTATTTACATTGTGCAAGAACTTTCCATACCATATTTAAACTTTCAACTGCTATCACTAGCATCCATGCAGTATTCTGAATGAAGGGTGTGGCAACAGACTGATCTAATCTGTAACAGAGCCCACTGTCTAGATTAGTTTGGATGGTAATAGTTCTGTTCTGGATTGGTAAAGCCAATAAATATGATCAAAAGCAGCATTCCTACAGTCTTGTACAGTTTAGTTAGTGATAAAGTGACAATTAATGCTTAACAAATGAGCTATGCATGTTTCACAGAAAGTTGCTTTGTTAATGATTTCAGCAATCAAAGTAAATGGATGGCCTATACCAGTAACTCCTCTTTATCCAAAGATAATCTATTATTTCCAGTGTTCACATTATGTATTTCGTATACTTACTGTAGGCATAAGATAAAGGAGATTAGGGTGCATACCAAAGCATAAAACTATTTACCCTTCACTTGATGTGAAAATGAGTATGAATGTAAATGGCTGGTATTCAAACAAATTGCCACCCTTCATGCACTGCACTTTGGCTTGTAAAGTACACACATAGGTCTACATGTAAACATTGATTTTGTATTTACTAAATTGTTGAGCTATTTCTTTGAAGCTAAATATGAAATTAGGTCATCATCCATTGTTCAGTGTGCCATATTTTTCTGTGCAAATTGGTAAATGTTACAATTATTAATTTTCCATATTACTTAATAGAAATGTGAAACTGTACTGCCATACGTGTAAAATGATCAGATTTATGGATTGTTTCTGTCATGCATTATCTCTGTTTTTTAATTGTATGCTTTTTTTCTTTGCAGGCATTCTTTTTATTGTGCTGACAGTCTTTGGATGTGCATTTTATCGGATTGTTGCAGAAACCAAGCATTCATCTAATTTACTACAACAAAATGTCTTCCATCTTTTGTCTACAAGGAATTCTGCAAAAATCTATATGTGGGATGTCTCTGGTGGTAATAAATTGTTTTGTTTCACTCATTTTCTTTCTCCAACTTTCATCTTATTTTCGTATCTTCAGGCTTTGTGTCTGATCAAAGTTACTGCCTGTAATGAATAAAGTGGTGTCTGTACCATTATTTGTGCATATTAGTCAATTATTGGGAAAAAGAAAACACGTTCTACGGATTAGAACGTGGAATGTCAGATCCCTTAATCGGGCACGTAGATTAGAAAATTTAAAAAGGGAAATGGATAGGTTAAAGTTAGATATAGTGGGAATTAGTGAAGTTCAGTGGCAGGAGGAACAAGACTCTTGGTCAGGTGAATATAGGGTGATAAATACAAAATCAAATAGGGGTAATGCAGGAGTCGGTTTAATAATGAATAAAAAAATTGGAGTGCGGGTAAGCTACTACAAACAGCATAGTGAACGCATTATTGTGGCCAAGATAGACACGAAACAGTAGTACAAGTTTACATGCCAACTAGCTCTGCAGATGATGAAGAAATTGAAGAAATGTATGATGAAAGAAATTATTCAGATAGTGAAGGGAGATGAAAATTTAATAGTCATGGGTGACTGGAATTCAAGAGTAGGAAAAGGAAGAGAAGGAAACATAGTAGGTGAATATGGATTGGGGCTAAGAAATGAAAGAGGAAGCCGCCTGCTAGAGTTTTGCACAGAGAATAACTTAATCATAGCTAACACTTGGTTCAAGAATCATGAAAGAAAGGTTGCATTAGAAGGTATCAGATAGATTATATAATGGTAAGACAGATATTTAGGAACCAGGTTTTAAATTGTAAGACATTTCCAGGGGCAGATGTGGGCTCTGACCACAATCTATTGGTTATGAACTGTAGATTAAAACTGAAGAAACTGCAAAAAGGTGGGAATTTAAGGAGATGGGACCTGGATAAACTGAAAGAACCAGAGGTTGTACAGAGTTTCAGGGAGAGCATAAGGGAACAATTGACAGGAATGGGGGAAAGAAGTACAGTAGAAGAAGAATGGGTTGCTCTGAGAGATGAAGTAGTGAAGGCAGCAGAGGATCAAGTAGGTAAAAAGACGAGGGCTAGTAGAAATCCTTGGGTAACAGAAGAAATATTGAATATAATTGATGAAAGGAGAAAATATAAAAATGCAGTAAATGAAGCAAGCAAAAAGGAATACAAACGTCTCAAAAATGAGATTGACAGGAAGTGCAAAATGGCTAAGCAGGGATGGCTAGAGGACAAATGTAAGGATGTAGAGGCTTATCTCACGTGGGGTAAGATAGATACTGCCTACAGGAAAATTAAAGAGACCTTTGGAGAAAAGAGAACCACTTGTATGAATATCAGGAGCTCAGGTGGAAACCCAGTTATAAGCAAAGAAGGGAAAGCAGAAAGGTGGAAGGAATATATAGAGGGTCTATACAAGGGCGATATACTTTAGGACAATATTATGGAAATGGAAGAGGATGTAGATGAAGATGAAATGGGAGATACGATACTACGTGAAGAGTTTGACAGAGCATACATGGAAGAATACTGGAGATATTAGAAGGTATCAGATAGATTATATAATGGTAAGACAGATATTTAGGAACCAGGTTTTAAATTGTAAGACATTGGAGTCGAAACAAGGCCCCGGGAGTAGACAACATTCCATTAGAAATACTGACGGCCTTGGGAGAGCCAGTCCTAACAAAACTCTACCATCTGGTGAGCAAGATGTATGAGACAGACGAAATACCCTCAGACTTCAAGAAGAATATAATAATTCCAATCCCAAAGAAAGCAGGTGTTGACAGATGTGAAAATTACCGAACTATCAGTTTAATAAGTCACAGCTGCAAAATACTAACACAAATTCTGTACAGACAAATGGAAAAACTAGTAGAAGCCGACCTCGGGGAAGATCAGTTTGGATTCTGTAGAAATATTGGAACACGTGAGGCAATACTGTCCTTACAACTTATCTTAGAAGAAAGATTAAGGAAAGGCAAACCTACATTTCTAGCATTTGTAGACTTAGAGAAAGCTTTTGACAATTGACTGGAATACTCTCTTTCAAATTCTAAAGGTGGCAGGGGTAAAATACAGAGAGTGAAAGGCTATTTACAATTTGTACAGAAACCAGATGGCAGTTATAAGAGTCGAGGGGCATGAAAGGGAAGCAGTGGTTGGGAAGGGAGTGAGACAGGGTTGTAGCCTCTCCTCGATGTTATTCAATCTGTATATTGAGCAAGCAGTAAAAGAAACAAAAGAAAAATTTGGAGTAGGTATTAAAATCCATGGAGAAGAAATAAAAACTTTGAGGTTTGCTGATGACATTGTAATTCTATCAGAGACAGCAAAGGACTTGGAAGAACAGCTGAACGGAATGGATATAAGATGAACATCAACAAAAGCAAAATGAGGATAATGGAATGTAGTCGAATTAAGTCGGGTGATGCTGAGGGAATTAGATTAGGAAATGAGACGCTTAAAGTAGTAAGTGAGTTTTGCTATTTGGGGAGCAAAATAACTGATGATGGTCGAAGTAGAGAGGATATAAAATGTAGACTGGCAATGGCAAGGAAAGCTTTTCTGAAGAAGAGGAATTTGTTAACATCGAGTGTAGATTTAAGGGTCAGGAAAGTATTTGTATGGAGTGTAGCCGTGTATGGAAGTGAAACATGGACGATAAATAGTTTAGACAAGAAGAGAATAGAAGCTTTCGAAATGTGGTGCTACAGAAGAACGCTGAAGATTAGATGGGTCGATCACATAACTAATGATGAAGTATTGAATAGAATTAGGGAGAAGAGGAGTTTGTGGCACAACTTGACAAAAAGAAGGGACCGGTTAGTAGCACATGTTCTGAGGCATCAAGGGATCACAAATTTAGCATTGGAGGGCAGCGTGGAGGGTAAAAATCGTAGAGGGAGACCAAGAGATGAATACACTAAGCAGATTCAGGAGGATGTAGGTTGCAGTAAGTACTGGGAGTTGAAGCAGCTTCCACAGGATAGGGTAGCACGGAGAGTTGCATCAAACCAGTCTCAGGACTGAAGACCACAACAACAACATTAGTTAATTGGTAAATTGGCTCTACGTGGTGACGTGGGTTATGTCAAAGATAAATAATTCAGAACAACAGTATAAAATGAGCATTATATGCAGTTTTCGGTCGGACAGAGTGACATTCAATATAATGATGTTTTCAGGAGCCACCAGATTCTGAGAGCATATTTGATGCAGCACTTATGGTGTTGGCAATTCTTGCATTGCGTGCCGATGTTGGCAATTCATTGACTCTAGTCATAGCCAGTCAGGTGACAGTATACACAAAGTCAGTGAGAAGTGCTGTATCTAATTCTTTCTTTTGGCAGAATATATGAATTTATCACATTTGTTTTTTATATAGAGAGTACCAGAATAACATTAACTGGTGTGGTTATTCTGAACTTGAAGGTTAGATACTGATTCTTGTATTTATTTGGTGAATGGGAACAACTAGATATGCTAATTGACTGATACTAAACAAACCCTAAGACCTAGGTTAGGTTGGAATGTGACAGATTGCTTGTGAATTGGCTGAGCCAACGATGTCAACACAAAAATGCGATTATCATAATATATTGGTGTGTAGTGTGGTGCATGATATACATTTGCCCTTCCAATGACTTACTTGTACATGTCTCATTTCTGCTTTTGGCCAAAAATTGTGATGATATTAGATTCTAATCTAATAAGGCAAGAAACAATAGAAAATTATGAGTGAGAATTCTGGTTCTGTACCAATAACTGACTGGCAATCTGCTGTATTCATTTAGCATCATTCATCACACAAAAGCTATTAACAACATTGACATGCCACACAACAGGCATGACACCCTAGGTGCACTTTTACCTAGACAGCCAATTCATGTGGTTCAGCAGTTCTGTCTTAATGGCTCAGGGAGCAAATGTAGAAACACATCTATTATTTTGTGACTGTCCTATTTCCTATGTTACTGTACACCTGACAGCACAAAAAGTTTCTGTGGAAAACTGCACCAGAGTGGAAATCCATTTCAGACTGGTGCCAATGAAATGCAACATGCCTTGTCCCAGATAGCAGTGAAAACACACAAAAGATGAGTTATTACTTAAGATATTACACAAAAATGATCCTGTCTATTCTATATCTATTCCAAGAACACACAAAAGCTCTTTTTCAAATAAAAGACACTGTCATTAGCTATAAATACACTACCCTTAATGGGGAAGTATTTCCAGGCTGTTGCTTTAGCTGAATGGCCAATGTAGGCGTTCTGTGCAAAGGGGCAGAGACTTGATTCCATTATAAGCTGCAACAGATTTCCCCCCCCCCCCCCCCCCCCCCCACCCAGTCATAGGGTACATGAACTATATTGAGAAGATATCTCTCAGTGTACTCTTGCCAACTATATGCTATATCCTTTGCTTTTAAATGTGTTGAACTCCTGACCACCAGTCTTCCAATGTTGGTATCCCACGAAGGGATATCACTTTTTACGACTTGATGTGTTAAATTCATAAGCTTGGTGGAGTAATATTGTGAAGCATTCAAGGGCCACCTGGTATTTTCTATGACTTTATCAAGTCAAACCCTGAAATGAGACCCCCCCCCCCCCCTCTCACTGATATCCTCCCCATACCATCCAGTGTCACCTCCTGTCACCCTTCTAACTTCACAAACATTCAATAATCAGACTGTATGACAGTCTGAAACCATTATGCGTATCCCAAAGTTTGTACTCCCGCAAGTGTTCCCGCTGTAAGACTTATCCCTTGCACCCACCCATTACCACATATTGTAGCTTACCATTGGTAAATCCTACAATATTAAAGGCAGAGCAACTTACAAAATGACACATACTGTTCATGAAATATATTGTGTCCACTAAGAGGCTTTCTATATAGGGATGGCCACCAGTTACCCTGGCTGAGCACATGAATGGGCCACAGAACTGTCTGTATCTGCGACAGGGTGTCCTAATACTAGCTTCCCAGAACTCTGAAAATGGAACGTGTCCTCCAACACATCCTTGCACTCTGACGTCATCCTGGACTTAACCTCTGTTAACACATTTATTTCTCTCTTTTTTTCCCCATTACCACTTTTTAATTCTCTTCCTCCCTCCCCCTCGCCCCTCCCCCTTCCCCCCTCCCCACCCTCTTTCTTTCTCTTTCTCTAGGTGTTACTTCTATTATTTCTTTCTCTTTTGTGTAATCCATTTTTTACTTCTCACTCCGACCACATCATCCCTTGATTCCAGCTGGCAGAGTTTTTGCCAAGATACTATCTGTGTCCTCTCTCTCTGACATCCAGTCTCCCCTCATCCTTAGAATAGGTGAGTCTAAGTGATCTGCCCTTCTTCTTATAACCGTCTTGATCTTATCCCTCTCCTCTCCTTGAGTCAAGAACTATTATTTGTGAAAGCTAGGATAGTGTCATGTATGTTAATATGTGTGTATTGACAGTACTGGAATTTTGTATCCTGAAGGTAAATTCTGGCCAGAAATTCTTCGCCATAATTTAATAACTTTTTTTTTAAAGGTGAATTTTATTTTTGATACGATTTACCCCATTACAGGATCACCTTATCTGAAGTGAACCATTATTTTGGAGTAATTCATCATGTTAGATGCATGTGCCAGTAGCAGTCTTCAGCATTTATTGGCAGTCTGACATGGTGCATTATGTCTGTCACTGCACCTTTTGTTAAACACGGTGCGCTTGAAACATAATACTGCATTTCCTGGTTTGAGTGATGGGGCTTGATGCTGACTGCATATGGTTGGACTGTAAAGAAAATGTGGGACTGCCAGGGAGGATCTCTGTAATAATTACTGACTATCAGTTAACATTTATTCAGCAAAATATTTATTCTGAATGGAAGAATGTAATATTTTTCAATGAACCAGTACTTTTCACAGTGAATGATGGTCCAGTATGGATACATAGGCTGCCTGGTCTCTGTTATGACCCACAAAATATACCCTGTAGTCATCTCTCAGTGGTTATACTCGTATGTCTAACAGTTTGGGGCTGGATGTGTTCCCAAATATTTGGGATTCTTCAAAGGATAGATAGCCTACTTGATGCTATCCAATATGTTCATATTATGGATAATGTTACAATCCTATCAGGGTGACAACTATATACTAAATCTGTTTCTGGCAGGATAAATCAGCAATATGCATGTCAGCTGCGGTGCAGAAATGGTTTTCAGAACAGGATGAGATTTCTCATTTTTACTGATATCCTTCTGCAGTCCCATTGAAAATGTGTGTGGAGATGATATGGTCTATGCCAGAAAATTGGCCTGACTCAGTGCTAAGAAGTGACAATGATCTTTAAAATGTTGTCCTCGGTGCTTTGGACAAGGTGACAGCAAATAAGAGATTTGTTACTTGCATCAGACTCACTCAATCTCAGGATGCCAGATGCTCATTGACGTCAAAGACCTTTGGAGAGGATATGAAACGGTAAAGAAACCATGTGCTGTGATCTGAATCCCACCATTGTGCAGTTGCATGTCAGTCACCAAACTACAAAATCACTATGAGGTGTGGTCAGAAAGTAACAGGAAAGTTTTGTTTTTCTTAAAGAATCTTTATTTATTCATCAACATAAACTTCAAAATAATATCTCTGAAATATAACACACTTGTGCCAGCGTTTTTCCCAATCTTAGAAGTGCTTCTGGAACTCACTTTTTGTTATGGTATTTAGCTCCTTCAACAATTCTGTTTTTAGCTCATCAATGCTGGAAAACAATGTCCTTTCATTGTTCTCTTCAGCCACAGAAAGAAGTCATAGGGGGCCATGTTCAATGAATACGGTGGCAGAGGCAACATAACGGTTTTCTTTTTTGCCAAAAAATCATGAATGAGCAGTGAAGTGTGAGTGGGAGAATTATTGTGATACAATTTCAATGAGTGGTTTTGCCAAAATTCTGGTTCTTTTCTTCAGATTGCTTCACACAAATGGCGCATAACTTCCAGATAGTATTGCATATTTGCCATATGACCATAAGGCAGGAACTCGTGATACACCATCCGATTGTAATCAAAGAAAACAGTGAGATGAACCTTCACAAGTGATCAAACTTATCAAATTTTTTTCGGTCGTAGCTGTTCAGGCAGTTTCTATTGGGACAATTCGGCCTTGGTTTGAATTTCATACCGTTATATCCAGTACCTGTTACAACATTCTTTAGAAGTTCTAGACCACTGTTTACTTCATTCAGCAATTCCTGAGCGATGTGACAATGTTACATTGTTTGTAGTCAAAATTCAATAATTTTGAAACAAACTTTGCTGTTACAAGCTTCATGCTTTTAATAAAAAATAAAAAATAAATAAAATTAAAAAAAGCATTGCTTGCCATTAGGTAAAGGATAAGCTGACATCATCAGCAACCTCTCTGATGGTGATTTGGTAATTTTCCAGAACAAATTTCTTTACGTCTTCCACATTGTCGTCGGTAATTGATGTTCAGGGCGGTCGTCGTCATTAATGTCTTCTCAATCCTCTTTGAAATGTTTATACCACTTGTAAAGTCTTGTTTCATTCACAGCAGATACACCAAAAGCTGTAGTCATCATTTTGAATGTAATATTGCACTTTATTCCACTTTTCAAGCAAAATTTAATGCAGATTCTTTGATCCATCTTTTTCAAAAGTAAAAATTAGTCATGCACTAGAAAACGCTTATAAACTTTTTAACTGTCAACATTATACTAAATACTCAAAACAGCTTAAAATACATACATACATCAGGAACATTTGTAACAAGATAAAAAAAAATTGGAAATTGGATGTATATAGCCCTTGAAATTAAAAAATTCCCTTTACTTTTTGATCATACTTCGTACACTAAGTAATGTGATATTCCAGCATTCCTTACTGTTGTTTCACCGTTCATTCCACCTCACAACTTCAAATGCCTTTTCCACATCTGAAATCCTAGGAATGAGATGGAGCAGATTTGATTATGCATTTTTAGAGGCTTCGTGCTGAATGTCAATAAAGCATAACTTCCTCATTTACACTCATCAATTACAAGTCTCTATTTTTATGAACAGTAATGTGTAGTCTGTAACATGTTTGGCTGCTGTGTAACATGGTGGGCAACCTCCAGTTTTTTGTGCTGTCAAATGTACTAAGAGTTTAAACTTCCTCCCTCCATCCCTCCCCCCCCCCTCTCTCTCTCTCTCTCTCTCTCTCTCTCTCTCTCTCTCTCTCTCTCTTACAGTCCTTAATTATATGTTTTCACTCATCTACATATATTTCATTTTCAGCAAATGTAACACTGCTCCTGCAGAATCAAGTGACTTTCTCTGAAGATGTTGGAAACCCAGTTTCATGTGACAACAGTTCTTTTGATCTGTGTCTGAAATGGGAAAAAGAAGGCAGCAAGCTTCCAAATGCAAAATTAACTTTAAGGCAGTTCCAGATAAGTGAGGGTGTTGAATGCCATAAATTAAATGTGTCTGCTGCTTGGAATGCAGATATAACATCTTGTGTGTCCATAACAGGAGAGCATCTGTATGGTGGTCCAGTTTTGAAACAATCTCAGTACTGGCCCAGTGAGAAAAATGAAATGCAGAATGTGCCACGTGCCACTGGACAGGGCACAATTAATGGAGTTGCAGAATCATTCTGGATAACATCTGGAGGAAAAGTTTTTTATGTTCCACGTGATGTTCCATTGTTTATCTCCCAAGACAGTCGCCAACTTTGTTTTCGAAGCAAACTTGCGTCACCCTACCTCCGAGATACTGAAACCACTGTTAATATGAAACTTTATTACTGCCAGAGCAATGATGCACAGAAGCTGCACAGGGCAACAGTTAAACGTTTCTTGGGGCTTCCATCAGGCATTCCAGACAAAGAAATGATACAAAACCCAGTGTGGTCTACTTGGGCCAGATACAAGAGAGAAATAAATGCCACAGTTGTAACAGACTTTGCTGCTCAGATAGCAGAGTATGGCTTTAACAGGAGCCATTTAGAAGTTGATGATCGGTGGGAAAGTTGCTATGGTGATTTTAAATTTAATGAAGGATTCCCAGATCCTGGACAGTTTATTCAAGACCTCAACAATAAAGGTTTTAGAGTTACCTTATGGGCTCATCCATTTGTCAGTACTGTATGTTCAGCATATTCTGAAGCAAAGTCAAGGAACTATCTTGTGAAAAATCTGGATCAAAGTTGGGACAGAACTGTATGGTGGAATGGAATTGCTGGTCTTGTAGATTTCACAAATCGTAATGCAACATCTTGGTGGAATGGGAAACTAACAGCTTTAAGAGACAACTATGGAATTGATGGTTTTAAATTTGATGCTGGTGAAACTTCTTACATGCCTGGATCTCCAGAAGTTGGACACCTTCAGTCTCCTATAAGACTGCAGCCAAATATTTTCACTTCACAGTATGTGGAAAATGCAGCGTCACTTAGTAGAAATGAATTGATGACTGAATTCAGAGTAATGTACATGAATCAAGGTCTACCAGTGTTCTTGCGAATGTCAGATAAAGAATCTACCTGGGGTTATGAAAATGGCTTGAAGTCTTTAATACCAACCTTATTATCACTCAATATTGTTGGGTATTCATTTGTTCTGCCTGATATGATTGGAGGAAATGGATATAGTACTAAACCAAGCAAAGAACTTTTCATACGCTGGTTGCAGGCCTCTACCTTCATGCCTTCTCTTCAGTTTTCATACACACCTTGGGATTACGATGACGAGGTAAGTAAAACTCATTTTTGTGCCATAACTAGCTGATGATTGTCTTCCAAAGCCCAATTCCTTATTTGCCCCATTCTTATATTAGATAGGAAAAGCAATGAAGTCTTTGTGTTGGGTAACAACAAACTTAGTTTTTTAAAAATGTTTTTAATAGTGTACTGTAAATACAGTGTACTATTTGTAAAGTAAAATATTTTATAAATAAATTGTAATCTAAAGTTACATAAAACTATGAATTGGGTACTAATAGTGGTTGTTTCCAATTACTTTTACACTTCATCTCTTTCTTGATTCCCTAGCAGTGTGCCAGGAGTGTCTTATCCCCACTAGCTAATATAACAACAAAAATAATCAATTTTTGAAAATGTAATGTTATTGGCTAGATAAAAAAATGTGTTCACCAAGTGGCACCAGGAGAAAACATCTATGAAGGTATTGAAATCCGCTAGCTTTCAAAGCCAGGGGCTCCTTCTGGCAGAAGGGTTGAAGAGGAAGGAAGGAAAAGGAATGGTGAGGTTGTGCATGGCAAAAGGGAACTTGGATTGAAGGGGGAAGCATGCTTGGGAAGTCCATGAAGTTGTGTGTAACACCTATGCCAAGGTGGCATACATGGTTAACCCACTTGTCTAGTAAGCAGGAGACCCGGGTTCGACTTCATACAAATTTTCATTTGTCACCAATCAAGTCTTTCATTGCCCAAATGTGACAAAGATTGGAATTTCTCCATTCTGAATGCCTCATTTGTGTCCCTCATCAAACCCTCCGATACTTCTTTAAATAATTGGCTGAAGTGCTCAAACTGATAACTGTGATTTATTCAGCATTTAAATGTGTCTTCTTGTGATAATCAGCAACACAGGTGGCCAGATGTGAGCCCTTTCCCTGCCCCCTTCCTCCTTCAGTCTGTTTCTGATTTCCTTACTGCTGCCTTCTGTAGTGCCAAATAGTACCACAAGGTCCAAACTACTCAGAAACTCCAAAAAACCAGATACATTGACCAGCCCTAGTCCATTATCATTCAACACTGCTTCTGAGGCTAATGGTAGAACTGTGTTTTATGTTCCCTTTGCTGGTATATGTATGATACTAAAGTGGGTATCCAATCAGCGAGTTGAAAAAGAAAATAATGTCTTTGCTACGTTGGATTGATCAGTATGTACTATTTGATTAATGACTGCACTTAAAATTATTCAACGCTTTCATCTGATAATACAAAAGATGGGTTCTTAATATTGAAAATAATGTCTCATACAGATAAGAAGTCACATGGTGTTAAGGTTAATAGATCATAATGAACTAAGATTGCCTTTACTGATGACACAGCTGTAACATGTAGAAAAGGATCAACGCACTGACAATTGATCCAAGTGGTCAACATTAAACATTCATATCTGGAGAGATGGTTGGTGGGGTATTTATGAATAAAATTCAAGAGTATTTTGCTATAAGTCTAACCAAGATATGTCCCAAGCAAGGTTGTCAGGGCTATGAAAGATCACCCATGCAAAGAAAACTCCATCACAGATTTAAATGAAATCAAATCCTTGTTGATAAACTGAAGCTGCCCGAGACCAAAACAAACAGGTGAGAAATGCAAACAGCATTCATTTAGTTCAGAAAATAAAATGTTGCATACCAGTCATCCAAAAATAAGTTTCAACTTGTGTAGCAAGTAAATTGATCAAAATTATCTATACATTCACTCAGTTGTCATACACCAAAATTGGAAATAATACAGAAAAAGACTTCAATGACAAATTTAGTCTTGTGAAGTTCTTTCCCTGCAGAATTTTTTAATATCATCCTTTCTTTTAGTTATTACAAGAATGTGGAAATGACAGATGTTGAGGTAAGTGCTTTTGCAATAGCAAAAAATTGCCGAATATCACTCAACAAAGGAAATAGATATGGACCTAATAAAGTATCTGTAGATTATGTGAAGGAACTTACTTTCCTCATAGTTGTAATTACCATGCACATTGGCTAGCACACTAGACTCGCATTCAGGATGATGATGGCTCAAACCCAGATCCGCCCATCCTGATTTAGGTTTTCCGTGATTTCCCTAAATCACTTCAGGCAAATGCCAGGATGTGTCCTTTCAAACGGCATGGCCAACTTCCTTCCCTAACCTGACAGGACCAACGACCTTGCTGTTTGGTCCCCACCCCCAAATTAACCAACCAACCATAGTTGTAATGTGTGCTAGGTCACTGG
This sequence comes from Schistocerca cancellata, assembly GCF_023864275.1. NCBI lineage: Eukaryota > Metazoa > Arthropoda > Insecta > Orthoptera > Acrididae > Schistocerca > Schistocerca cancellata. The sequence goes on from NC_064633.1 coordinate 97,242,150, forward strand.
AGCAATGAAGAGCTTCAAGAGTGAAATGAATAAAACTAACTTAACTTATGACACACAGCCATTGATATAATTCAAATAGTGCTTTGTGTATTTAAACCTAATTGTAATAAAGGGCTACAGGTTTGTTTTGTTTCAGATATTCTGGTAGATTTCAGTACAATTTAGTGGTCGTAACAAGTGCCAACAAATTGATCAACATAAAAACATATTGGGGCAGTTATTCGCATTGATCACAGAACTTCTGTCTATAATTCTGGATACAATATCTTTCAATTATAACTTCTTTACTGTTCAGTCTGTTAAAAATCAGAGGAGAATAACTGAATGTTTCTTAAATGTATTGCATTGTTTGATCTGCTGTGCTGTATGTTATGTATTTCTCTCTTTAACAGACAGTAGAAATTGCAAAGAAGTTTACTAGCCTTCATGCAGAGTATGGAAATATGATCATTGATTTAGCAGAACAGAAGGTTACGAATGGAACACCTATTAATTTGCCAATCTGGTGGCTTAATCCTGCTGACGCAACTGCACTTGGAATAGACTCAGGTTAGAAAAATGTTTTATCTTAAGTTAATTGGTAACCATAAGTTATTGAGTAACCTGTTAAATTGTGTGTAATTCATGTAGAGCACATGAGTACTTGAGGAATTTTGAAAAAATGCATGTTAAGTTGTGACATTGATGCCCATCACTGTTGAATAGTCAATACTTTCATGAAATAACTGATTATCCTATAGCTGCCTCTTCTTTCATTTTTTTATATTTTCCATTGTTCTTTTGAGTGTAAATTTACAATGAAACTAATAGCAGTGAGTACTCTTAAATGAACTGAAACCAAACAAAGTGGGAAAGAAGTCTACCTACTAGGGGACAGTAGCAGATTGAAAGAGCCAATTGGATGTAGAGAGACACATAAGTTTTTCGTGTGGAGATTTCTTTAATTAGTGAAATTGGAGGGGGAAGGATAAGACAGTTATGTATGGCTTTGGTTCAATGGAAATATGGGGCAAAGAACAAAACTGGATTTAATGCTTGATTTTCATCTTGTCCTGTAGTATCTCCCATGTCCATGTTGGACTTTGCTGTATAATGTTGAAAAAGTGTCATTTCCTCCAACATTTTATGCTCTGCTTCTTACTCACTGCTTCCCATCACTCTTCCTTTCTCCTCTCCCCTCTCACTATTTCCTTGTCCTCCTCCTCCTCCTCTTAATTAGTCATCATTGTCATCATCATCATTAATATCACTCTTTTCAAATTTATGTGATGAAAATTCATTGGTTCTGATTTATCTGAAACCTTCTTATAGACATGTTTATTGGTCTTTTGCTAGGTAAATATTTTTTATATCTTTATGTAGTTTTTCAACCACTACCTGTGACATTTTCCATAATTTATTTTGATTTTCTCTCTTTTCCTGCCTTTCTCATAACATTTTATAATGTTATTATTTTGAACAGTACATGAGGAGTAAATGGAACATACATTTGCATTTGAAGGTATTGCAATATGCCTTGTATATGTTTACAGATATTTGAAAAGTGTGTTACCCGTTTCAGAATATCTATTGGGTGAGAATTTGCTTGTGGCACCAATACTAGAAGAAGGAGCAACAAGCAGAGACATATATTTACCTGTTGGAACGTGGGAACAGAAAGTGAGAAGTGATGCAACAACTGTTATTACTGGCCCTGCATGGATCAGAGGTTATAGAGTTGAACTTGATGAGTTAGCGTATTTTGTACGCGTGTCATGAATAAGTTCATACAGTTGTAAAAATATTTAAATTTGTATGCAATGTATTAATCGTTCACGGAGAGTTATGAGCCATAGTAGTGCAAACAGCCACATGAAATGTGTAACACTTATTGTCAGGCATTCATGAAGTTGTATGTTCTGAAGATAAGGAAGAAGAGATAAAGATCTTTTCTCTAAAGTGAATTCTCTGGTTCAGTTATATGAACCTATGATGTTGTTTAGCCTGTCTGTAGCCCGTAATTTTGGTCACGTTGTCTCTCTTTAACGTAACTTTTACTTTAGTTTCATATTTTTAATTTTGAGAGTATAATTTTATAAATTGCTGATTCTCATCAAAAGTTGAAGTGTTTGTCATGCATTGTGTTAAATATTTCATGGTGTTACACTTTCAGTGCTCTCTTATATGCTTTTATTTTGTGAGTTGAAACTTGTATGCATATTTATACACTGTGGAATGCAAAGGCTGTGAAACTTGGTGTTATACTGTATACATTGTTATTATGTTACTAAGTTTGTATACTGATATTAATGTCTGAATTATTAAACCTGCCTTTCAAGTTTGCTTGTTGCTATCTTGAATTGTAGTTTTTATTTTTATTGCACAGTCATATTTTTTACAAATTTTGGATTGTTGTTATGTCATTAGCAGGTCAAATTACTGCAGTGGAGTTGCTGTAATTAGATAAATGAAATTTTTATCAACTCTTGGAAAGGATAGAAGAAACACATTGTTCTGCTTGTTGTTTTCACAATGTATAGCTTGTTACAAATTATAACTTCCTTAAAGTTTTCTAGTTTGCATAATTATAATTTATTTACACGTACAGTATATTCCAAATGAGGTTCACAGTTGTTAAGTGCTGGACTCGCATCAAGGATGAAGGTACTTCAAACCTCCCATTCGGGCAACCAAACTCATGATTTTCAATATTTCCCTAAAACGAATAAATCAAATGATAGGCTGTTTTCTGCAAAAAGGAAGTGGCCAATTTCCTTCCCCATCATACCAAAATCGAAGCTTGTAGTCCATCTCTAATGCACTCATTATCAGTGAGACATTAAACCCAACACCTCCATACTTTCATTGACAGTATATAAGTAAATGGATCAATATATTCATTGGCACTAAAAAGTGTACATATAAATAGTTTGTTTGTCGAGCATCAAGTTCTACAATGCACCCATCAAATAGATCGTACTGTGTTATATATCAGTCAAATATCACTGTACATTGCAATGCCAATTTTTCTGTTTCGATTTATTTATACAAATAATGTGTAACGTAAGTACATATGCCCTGCAGCATAATACAATTACTGTAGGAGCATGTTCAAATCATTTAACCATATGATTTATTTCCAATAAAATACATTTGTCTTGATTGTATTTTACTGAATGACACACAAGTTCAGCAATAGTCTGTGAATTTGCCATAGATTGAGAAAATTTGAGTGCTGAATAGTAAGAATGATTATAGTTTTCCATAAAAATACATTGTCGTTTCTAGATACTCCTTTACAGTCAGAATTGTTTCTCTTTCGTGAGTAAATATGTGGATTTCAGATTCCATAGCGTATTAATGAATTTGTTGGGACCATTTAATGCAAAAGGATGGTGTTGACATGTGCAGTGATCAGAAAATTGCAATCATTAAGATCTAAATACTATACAAAGAACAGTCAGCAGCTTTAAATTATGTGGAGCAAATATGTGAAGCCACCACGTATAAGCAGTAGAAATGGGGTTAAAGACATTGAAGAAATTGTCTTGTGAATAGGAAGGTCATTAGAGACAGCTTATTTTCTCAGTTAGGTGAGCACAAATGAAGGATTTGATCATGTGGGTATTGAAGAGAGAATCCTTACGTTTGAATGAAATTGTTTCAAACAATCAGAAACATAAATTAGTATTACCAGGCTGGAATGTGAATCATGATACATCAAATATCCATTGTTTTAATCAGCTTTGTCATTTGTATTTATAATTGTGTGCATTTATTTCTTTGGCTGTTTGATTGATCCATGTTTTTGTTCTTTATATTCCTTGCAAATGCCAGATTTTAGTAGACCTTATGTGGTGATGATATGAAGATAATTAGAGATGGGGTCTGGAAATGCCTATGGTGTTTTATTGTGCTGATAATTTATATTGTCTCAACTGTAGTAGGAATAAACGGACTAGACAGGTGCTTTCTGACAAGTTCATTTTTTTTCATCATAGTATGAGTGTAACATTTAACATATTAAGACTGATCCTTAGGACTACACAAAAACACAGAGCTTCTGGTACGTTAACATTACAGTATTCTGCAGTTTCTTTTGGAAATACACTTGTATTTTGCAATCTAGTATTGTTTCTGAAGTTCATTTCTGTCCGATTGCTATATGATTTATACAGTTCATAAATATATATTGTAAACAGGAGTCCAAATATCAATTAGTATCAACTCTGAAACAATTTTGTTAGTATAAAATGGAAGGTATATTTATGAATATTGGTTAGTAGAAAGGTAACAGATACTTTCACAATTGTTCTATAACATTGTGACATAAATAGAATTTGTTACTGGCGTAGATGATGAGAGAAAATCTGATACAGATTAAAAACAAAGAATCAATTCTGTGATGATTTCCAGAGGATATGATGATAGAAAATTATTTAAAGACTGTAATTAATACAAACAGATAGCTGCTAAACAGTGTAGATTAACAGTAACTATTAACCTGACAAGAATGAGTGGAAAGTGCTTACAGTGACCATATATCTGCAGACGTGTTGTATTTTATTTTACATTCCCATGGATTGTGGTGTATGAAACATAACTGGATATTGTTATTTTTGCACTAAACCCAGTCTTCCACTGGCCATCATCAAATCCACTAACGCTAAATATTAACTAATAAAGAGAATTGTCATAAAATGTTGCCATTAAATGTGTACATTTTTATGTAATTGTATCACATTGCAGCAACTGATTGATTGCTTTCCTGCCACTCCTTTCTCTTTATAATTACATTGGTATGTCATTCCAGAAGAGCAAAAATGTGGGAACTGTCAGCTGTGTAACTTGCAAATCCATTTTTAAGATCATTTCTGTCATGCATTGGCAGTGTTTGCATGTACTGGATTTGAATAAGCTATTTATAATATGTTTAAGGAGAAGTATTCTCTTGAATATAAATAAAGAATACGTATATTTTTACATATAAGTTATTTAAACAAAGAAATAAATGTTACTTAAATACTGTGTAATATATTATTTTCGATTTCCCCTTTCTGTTGTGTATCAAAGACTCCTTTTGGCTTGTAATAAGCCCTGTGACTTGTTTGTTGAATAGTAAATATAAGTATAAATGCAAACAAGAAATTCTGTAAACATATAATCAGAAAAATGGCTGTGTATTGTAGATATTGTGATGAAAGTTGCGTAGTACATCATCATATTAGATTTGTGTTGCTGCAGCAGATAGAGAATGTTCACATTCGTCATTTCAATGAACCCAACTGCTAAGTAAAGTAGGGAAAAATAGTGTCAGATTTGATACTTAAAAAATGTGTATGAAGTAATGTGAATTACGCAGGGGCCTACATAGTGATATTACAACTTAAGATGATTTTCTAAGAAAAAAGAACGAAGTGAAATGCACAGGCAGTGAAACAGCATAGGTGCCAAATTTTGTAGAAAGCACTCTACGTTTATTTTGATAATAACTTCAGCACAAAACATCTAACAATTGTGGCATTATAAACCAGAAAATTGGTATGTGCATAATAAATTACACTACTGGCCATTAAAATTGCTACACCAAGAAGAAATGCAGATGATAAACGGGTATTCATTGGACAAATATATTATACTAGAACTGACATGTGATTACATTTTCACGCAATTTGGGTGCATAGATCCTGAGAAATCAGTACCCAGAACAACCACCTCTGGCCGTAATAACGGCCTTGATACGCCTGGGCATTGAGTCAAACAGAGCATGGATGGCGTGTACAGGTACAGCTGCCCATGCAGCTTCAACACGAAACCACTTCATCAAGAGTAGTGACTGGCGTATTGTGATGAGCCAGTTGCTCAGCCACCATTGACCAGACATTTTCAATTCGTAAGAGATCAGGAGAATGTGCTGGCCAGGGCAGCAGTCGAACATTTTATGTATCCACAAAGACCCGTACAGGACCTGCAACATGCGGTCGTGCATTATCCTGCTGAAATGTAGGGTTTCGCAGGGATCGAATGAAAGGTAGAGCCACAGGTCGTAACACATCTGAAATGTAACGTCCACTGTTCAAAGTGCCATCAATGCGAACAAGAGGTGACCGAGACATGTAACCAATGGCTCCCCATACCATCACGCCAGGTGATACTCCAGTGTGGTGATGACGAATACACACTTCAAATGTGCATTCACCGCAATGTCGCCAAACGCGGATGCAACCATCGTGATGCTGTGAACAGAACCTGTATTCATCCGAAAAAATGACGTTTTGCCATTTGTGCACTCAGGTGTGTTGTTGAGAACATCATCGCAGGCGCTCCTGTCTGTGAGGCAGAGTCAAGGGTAACCGCAGCCGTGGTCTCCGAGCTGATAGTCCCTGCTGCTGCAAACGTTGTCGAACTGTTTGTGCAGATGGTTGTTGTCTTGCAAATGTCCTGATCTGTTGACTCGGGGATCGAGACGTGGCTGCACGATCCGTTATAGCAATGCGGATAAGATGCCTGTCATCTCGACTGCTAGTGATATGAGGCCGTTGCGATCCAGCACGGCGTTCCGTATTACCCTCCTGAACCCACCAATTCCATATTCTGCTAACAGTCATTGGCTCTTGACCACTGTGAGCAGCAATGTCATGATACGATAAACCGCAATCGCGATAGGCTAGAATCTGACCTTTATCAAAGTCGGAAATGTGATGGTACGCATTTCTCCTCCTTACACGAGGCATCACAACAATGTTTCACCAGGCAACGCCAGTCAACTGCTGTTTGTGTATGAGAAATCGGTTGGAAACTTTCCACATGTTAGCATGTTGTAGGTGTCGCCACCAGCGCCAACCTTGTGTGAATGATCTGAAAAGCTAATCATTTGCATATCACAGCATCTTCTTACTGTCGGTTAAATTTTGCGTCTGTAGCTCGTCATCTTCATGGTGTAGCAATTTTAATGGCCAGTATTGTAAGACAGACAAGATATGATAAGAAAACCTGCCACACAGGAAAATGTTGAAGTCCAAATAGCAAACCAAATACGATACAAGGAATAGCAAAGTTCACAGAGATCTCTGTGGAATGCTGTGATAGTGAAGTGCTGAAGCAGCTTTTATTGTATTGGCGGCTAGTAATGAGGCATACTGCAAGAGACCATACACCGGGTGGCTAACAGTGTCTCGAAGAGATGCTGTAGCTGTTACACACCAGTTATGTGTTTTCCAGTTTGGTTGTGGGCTGCGAAATACCTCTCCTCTTGTACCATCCCAAAAGCCCCAAAATGGCATGGCCAAATGAGGGACAGGATGCCTGGCATGTGATCGTGCAGTGCTGATGTTTCTATTTGGTATAAGTAGGGTGCCAGTAATGGTTGTTTGACTGTCCTTTGCTTCAGGGCACCCCTTGAAGGGGAAGACAGTGGGCATGTTGGTACATCCACTTCCAGTGATGTCTGTGATTGGAACATAGGGAGAGCGAATCAGAAGTGGCTTTGGAGACTGTGATGGTCCTAAGGATGGAATGAAAAGACTTGGTAGTGCATGGTCTAGTTGTCACATCTGATTTCAGTGTGCCTGTGATTGTCCCAGGAGTGTTGCAAACCATCACAAAGTGACAGTCACAACAAGAGACGATGGATCAGTCCTGGTGTGAACCAAACATCATGCAGACACTGGAGTGCTGACTTGGAACAGTGTGGTGATGTCCTCCTCTCACCACTTTGGCTGGAACAGCAGAATAAATCTGCAATGAGGGCAGCTACGAAACAGCATAGCTGGACTGCAGCTGTTTATTTATTTATCCATCAGGTTCTGTGGAACCATGTGAGACACAACTACTTGACCAAGAAATGTATCAATACAGAATTTTCAGAAACTATTTAAAATTTATAAACAAAATAATTACTAAAGCTTGAAAATTGGCAAGAGAATATACAGATAAATAACACAGGTAACTGAATACAGAACTACTGTATTGTACACTGATCATAATTCCACCTGAAATTTTATTATACCAGTGGGAGACTGTACTCTTTATTGATGTAGTAATTGATTAGTTTCTTCTGCGGTTGTTTCCTGTAGCTCCATGTGATACAGCTGTCCAGGAACAACAGCTTTCAAAAGTAGTTCTTATTTATCTGTAACAACAAAATTTTGATTTAACTTGTTGATTATTAACAAGAAGAGATTATTAAATTTTTGTACAGCTCTGGTAGATCACTAACAGTTTCATTCTCATACAAGAAATGTAATATGTTGAGCACCCACATTCTGCTTTGATACCTCTTTCTTAATTCACTGCATAGTTTTAATTCTGTTCTGAAAGCTGTTAATTCTCTTGGTACAATGCATTGTATTAACCTGTCTGATGACATTTCTCAGCACTTCGCAGTAATTGAAAATCCGTTACCAGGCTCTCTGACTGTCCTTCAGATAATGATATAGCTCCCATTCCCACCTTCATGATTTTCTAATGCTATTATAACAGTAATGAAAATTCCTGGATGGAACAATACGTAAAGTAAGACAAAGGCACTCGCTCACTGGTAGCAGACTGATGTGAAGAGTATAGACACACATAACAGAGAACACTATTCACTTTTTTAAGTTGAAGTACACACATACACCCACACACTCCAAGTTATCCACATCAGTTGCTTATTAGAACTGCAAGTCTGCCTGCAATTTTTTTAATGGGGAAGTGGTATAAAAGAATTTGATAAAGATTTATCATATATTTATTGTTATTTTATGTATATAGGGTGGTCCATTGATAGTGACTGGGCCAAATATCTCACGAAATAAGCATCAAATGAAAAAACTACAAAGAACAGAACTTGTCTAGCTTGAAGGGGGAAACCAGATGGCGCTATGGTTGGCCCGCTAGATGGCGCTGCCATAGGTCCAATGGATATCAACTTTGTTTTTTTAAATAGGAACCCCCATTTTTTATTACATATTCCTGTAGTATGTAAAAAAATATGAATGTTTTAGTTGGACCACTTTTTTCGCTTTGTGATAGATGGCGCTGTAATAGTCACAAATGTATAAGTATGTGGTATCACGTAACATCTGCCAGTGAGGATGGTATTTACTTCGTGATACATTACCCGTGTTAAAATTGTGGTAAAGGTCGATATCGTGTTGATGTATGGCTATTGTGATCAAAATGCCCATTGGGCGTGTGCTATGTATGCTGCTCGATATCCTGGATGACGTCATCCAAGTGTTTGGACCATTCGCCGGATAGTTACATTATTTAAGGAAACAGGAAGTGTTCAGCAACATGAGAAACATCAACCACGACCTGCAACAAATGATGGTGCCCAAGAAGCTGTTTTAGTTGCTGTCACGGTTAATCTTCACATCAGTAGCAGACAAATTGCGCGAGAATCGGGAATCTCAAAAATGTCGGTGTTGAGAATGCTACACCAACATCGATTGCACCCGTACCATATTTCTATGCATCAGGAATTGCATGGCAATGACTTTGAACGTCGTGTACAATTCTGCCACTGGGCACAAGAGAAATTACGGGACGATGACAGATTTTGTGCACACGTTCTATATATCGATGAAGCGTCATTCACCAACAGCAGTAACGTAAACCGACACAATATGCACTATTGGGCAACGGAAAATCCACAATGGCTGCGACAAGTGGAACATCAGCGACCTTGGTGGGTTAATGTATGGTGCGGCATTATGGGAGGAATGGTAATTGGCCCCCATTTTATCGATGCCAATCTAAATAGTGCAATGTGTGCTGATTTCCTACATAATGTTCTGTCGATGTTACTACAAGATGTTTCACTGCATGACAGAATGGCGATGTACTTCCAACATGATGGATGCCCGTCACATAGCTCACATGCAGTTGAAGCGGTATTGAATAGCATATTTCATGACAGGTGGATTGGTCGTCGAAGCACCATACCATGGCCGGCACATTCACCGGATCTGACATCCCCGGATTTCTTTCTGTGGGGAAAGTTGAAGGATATTTGCTATCGTGATCCACCGACAACGCCTGACAACATGTGTCAGCACATTGTCAATGCATTTGTGAACATTACGGAAGGCGAACTACTCACTGTTGAGAGGAATGTCATTACACATATTGCCAAATGCATTGAGGTTGACGGACATCATTTTGAGCATTTATTGCATTAATGTGCTATTTACAGATAACCACGCTGTAACAGCATGCATTCTCAGAAATGATAAGTTCACAAAGGTGCATGTATCATATTGGAACAACCGAAATAAAATGTTCAAATGTACCTATGTTCTGTATTTTAATTTAAAGTGGTCCAACTAAAACATTCATATTTCTTTACGTACTACACGAATATGTAATAAAAAATGGGGATTTCTATTTTAAAAAAAAAAAAAAACACAGTTGATATCCATTTGACCTATGGCAGTGCCATCTAGCGGGCGAACGATAGTGCCATCTGGTTTCCCCCTTCAAGCTAGACAAGTTTCGCTCTTTGTAGTTTTTTTCGTTTGATGCTTATTTTGTGAGATATTTGGCCCAGTCACGATCAATGGACCGCCCTGTATATTGTTCTGTATTGTAGACCTTCATGCCAAGTTTCCCCTTAAAAAGAAAGGAGATTATAGTTTAATGTCTCATTGGCAGTAAGGTCAGTAGAGACTGTTTCCCTTTTCAGGTTGATTGTCAACTTCTGAATTGCATGTGTTGTTTTATCTCTAAATCTTTTGTTCACTACTTTCCGATATAGCACTACCTAATTACTTTCAATATTACTATCTGTCCATCATGATCTGACAGTCCATTATTATTTCTTCCCACACTATGTCTTTCAAATGGAGAACAATCTATGAAGATATTGTCTATGATCATGCCGCTGCTTCCCTGAACTATAGTTGGAAAGTATTGTGTCTGTACCAAATTGAAAGATACAAGTAAATCCATTAACATTCTTTTCTTTGGATAATTAATTAGAAAGTTTTTTTTTTTTTAAATCCCCAAACAAAATCAGCTTCATGTCTTTCTTAAGAAGTGAGCTTAGCACACAAGTCTGGAGAGGAACAGCCTGTAGTCTGAACTGTAGAGGCCTATAATGAAAATTTTTTTCTTGGTAACCCAAACTCCTGCAAAACCTCAAAACATTTGATCTTTAGAAAGTTTTGATATCTGAATTCTTTATAATGTAACATCATTCTTGTCATAAATCCTCCTTTCTGCTAAGAAATTCTTGAATAGAAATGAAATAACTGTACCTCTTCGAAGGAAGCATTAGTATTTCTTCACTACGTAGATGTTCCTGTAAGATACAACTAATGACCGTGTCAAGCTCCTTAGCAATTCAGCTACTTTAATTCTCCTAATATTTTAGTAAGTGTACTATGGCCAACGGCCTTGCCACAGTGGTAACACTGGTTCCCATCAGATCACTGAAGTTAAGTGCTGTCAGGCTGGGCTACCACTTGGATGGGTGACCGTCTGGTCTGCCGAGCACTGTTGGCAAGTAGGTGTGCTCAGCCCTTGTGAGGCAAACTGAAGAGCTACTTGAGTGAGAAGTAGTGGCTCCTGTCTTGTAAACTGGCATACGGCTGGGAGAGTGGTGTGCTGACCACATGCCCCTCCATATCCGCATCCAATGACGCCTTCGGGCTGAGGATGACACGGCAGCTGGTCGGTACCATGGGGCCTTCATGGCCTGTTCAGGCAGAGTTTAGTTTTAAGTGTACTATGACTTCTGACATGCTTTTCCCACTTATTGAAGTAACTTTCAGCATTCAGCATCAACCCTCAAGTGGGCATGGCAATTTCCATAACACGAGTGAGCGCACATGTAATTAATAGCTGTTTAACGTATATAAAAACATGTATGAGCAAAATCACAGTTTAATCTTAGCTTAATTAAATCATGTTAAAATAAAGTTATATTACGTGAGGTAAATCGCCATTTAATAAAACACTTTCATTGTATCACTCTGTCGCCACCTACACGTGTTACCCCACTGTAATGACCGTCTTGGAGCATTAACCAGCACACTGTATTTACTCGAATCTAAGCCGCACTTTTTTTCCGGTTTTCGTAATCCAAAAAACCGCCTGCGGCTTAGAATCGAGTGCAAGGCAAGCGGAAGTTATGAAAAATGTTGGTACGTGCCGCCACAACTAACTTCTGCTGTCGAATATATGTAGCGCGACACAGGCATGCTTTGTAGGCACAAAGATAAATACTGGCGCCAAAACCTCTGCGTCAGTAAATAAATTTTAAAAAAAATTGGAAGACGAGCTTTTTTTCTCCGCCGCGAGTTTCGACCAGTGCATTTTCATACATTATCCAACGAAGTAAATACAAATTCCGTATTGTTCATCTTCGAATGTAGCACAATTTCAGTGTTCTACGAAAATCTGATTGGCAAGACTGTTTGGGATGTTTGTCAATATGGCCAACTCTACGTTCTGAATTTTTTCCTATCTGTGAGAATAGATGGTTGCTAATAGGAACCTGATGAAATTTGAATCACATACAGTATTCTCTTCACCATAAGAATAATACGAATATAAACATTTTGCCATGTATTCTTTTGTGTTTGCTGCTATCTCATTTAAATCCTGTCTGCCTAATAAACTATGAAACTAGAGTGAGACAACAGCAAACGCGGAAGAATATACGTATCGTGTCATGTTTATATTCGTATTATTCTTATGCCTAATAATGATACAGTCTGAAATGAAGCATGGCAAGTGACTAGATTTTTAAAACTAAGATGACTCTAATTTCTGTGCAGAATTTGATGTAATAAAGAAGCGGCCGCAAAGATTTTCAAATGGAGAAAAATTCAAACGGAGAAAATGCGACAAACAATGCATGACACAGTGCAGTAATGCATTTTCAGCTTAAGAGTGACGCAAACACCTATAACAAAGAAAATGGCACTTATCAGATTAAACCAAAATAAGCAATCGATTCAAACCAGACAAAGCACGCGAAAAAGGAAGGGTACCCGTATAAATACGGACGGAGCGCCTGACGCATAGCAATGGCTACGTGGTAAAGCTTAACTGCTAAGCTTACGACTCGAACCAAACTACTGTAGCTGTATTGTCATTCATTCGACCTAAATTGTGTCTCATATTACAACGGACCAACTTTGTTTCGATTTGGAGGTGTGGCCTAAAACTTTTCTCTCCCCTTGAATTTCGAGTCTCAAATTTCAGGTGCGGCTTAGATTCGGGAAATTTTTTTCCCCTTGGTTTCGAGTCTCATTTTTCAGGTGCGGCTTAGATTCGAGTGCGGCTTAGATTCGAGTAAATACGGTAGTTGCATCATATCTCTGCCAAATACTTACTTGACTACTAATTATCTCACAGACAACTGCCTCATTGTGGGATTGTGCTGCCATCTCAGAGTCTGGGTTATTTTGTTCTCATATAGCTTTATTTTACATTACTCCTGCTCACTTGGACATATAACAATGCAACTTTTCACTGTGTTGGTTGAAGCAATGATGAAGGAACAAGTACAGGCTCACAACTGTAAAACAACAATGGAATGTTACAAGACAGTGTTATTTGTGGTTGGTGCACTTTATACATAGGCGTACCCAGTTGAGAGCTAAAGGAACCTTTGCTAAAGAAGTGATACTCTTATCTGACTTCATACTAAGAAAGGTCTAGCCCTTCTACATGTTATCAACGGAATTTGACCTTGAGCAAGAACAGATCCACCTACTATACTGTCGCTTATAAGCTGCACCAACTAACCTTTCACAATCCTAATCTGGTGTAGGCCATGTATAGTATAACCATCTTGTGAATACTGTTGTAACTCACAACATAAAAACATGAGACGACACTTGCGGAACACGTGTATTTAATGATGTCACAGGACAATAGATCACAATGGATATAACTGATGGCATAGCTATGTGGCAAGAGAAGTACAGTACAGTTCTAGCTAGCATAGTAAATAGCACAATAAGAGAGAGCAGACTGAGGGCAGTCACTGGGCAGCAATCGCGTATATATGTATATTTCACGTTGCTGGTAGTACTGTAATGCATCTGGGCTGCCATTGTGTATGGTCTCTTTGCCTGGTGGTCAAGCTTCACAATAATAAATGCAGAGTGACTGTCATGCAGTATGTCAGAGTCATGTGATTACAGCAGACATCAAAGACATTGGCTGGTGCCCGACATCTAGGTGGTACCTCAGTGGGTTACCAACCCCATCCTCCAAGGTGAACCAGTGAGCCGCATATTGGTGAGTTACCCCCACTCAGATGGGCACCTGGGCAGCACTCTGAACCACACCGATGTTTGTGGAAGAGTTGGATGGCTCCTCTAGTTTTACCAGCTCCCAGCCAGCATATGAGGCCTGGTGGTGAATTCGGAGTCTTGATGGTTCCAATGCTGGTAGCAGAGGCCACTCAATGTCCATGTTGGTTCCTGACATAAAAGGGTGCTGCTGTGCCATAGGTGCCAGTACTGCAGCCAGGTCTTCCTCCAACACCCAGCCCACGTCAGGTGGCCTATAAACGGAGGGAAATGAGGGTGTGGCCATGGTTGGTGAACAGGGCTGATAACTAGAGGGCAGGAACAGCTTAGAAGCAGGACAGGAGATAGCAGAGGGTCCAACAGAAGAGAGTGGAAAGGTATGATGAAAACATTTGGTGGGGATCCACTTGCTGTTGCTCGCACTGATGACAGTTGTGGACAAGATGTTCAATGGGTGGGTCTTTGCCCAGTCAGTACACTTGGTGCCAGGTGAGCAGTTTAGTCTGCGAAGTGCCCCAGTGACCTTAGTGCAAGAGCTGTAAGACTGTCCGGTGCAGAGGTTCCAGTGGGCAACCTGGGGAAAGCACTTATCCATGTTTAGTAGATAACTCTGCCCATCAGGATCAGCTGGTGGTGGAGGTGGAAGTAATGCCAAATATTGAGCTGAACCTGTTGGAAGATAGTGTTGTCAGGCATGGCCACAGCCATATGCCCTCCCCCCTCCATGACAGGAGAAATGTCCACCAGCTAATCGTCCATCTAGAAGCACAGTATCTCCAGTGCAAAGATAATCGCAAGTGCCTCTTTTTCAATTTGCAAATATCTCTTCTGTGCAGCACTGAACATCTTTGATGCAAATGCAGTCAGGTTTTAAGAGCTGTCCACACCACTATATGCACAACGGCCTCCTGGCCCTGTTCAGAGGCATCTACCACCACCACTAGCTGTTTGCTCAGTTGAAATGTGGTGAGATGCAGTGCCAATAGGAGGCCCTGCTTCGAGATCTTGAATGCTTGCCCATGTGCCTCCGACCATACAAAAGACTTGTCCTCCTTCTGCAGGTAGCTGAGTGGGTGCACAATTGACACCACACCCAGGATAAATTTTCAGTAATATGTTATTTTTCTGAAGGACTGGAGCCCCACTAGACGAGGAACTGCAGTGGCAGCTTTGACCAACTTCTATGTGGACCTAATACCTATGTGAGAGATGATATGTCCTAGGTATTCCACCAACAGTTAAGAAAAAAAAGAGAGATTTCTCGAGATTGAAATTGAGGCCTGTGGAGTGGAAAGTGTGGAACAGCCACCACCAGTTTGCTAAGTGTTCCTTCCATTGTGATCCCTGTCCCAACAATGTCATCTAGATCATTTATGCAGTCTGGTATATCCTGCAGTAGTTGCTCGATGAACCTGTGGAAGATTGCTGGGATTCTGGCCATCCTGAAAACTAAATATTTGAAATGATATAATTCATGCCACATGTTGATTACCAAGACATTCTGCAATTCCTCATACAGGGGTAGATGTAAGTAAGCTTAGAGAGATTGACCTTCAAAAAATACTGGCCTCCCTTGAGTGCAGAAAAAATCTTGTCTGGTTTTGGAATGGGATACATATTGATCTCTGACTGGGAACTGAGTGTAACCTTAAAGTATACACACAGGTGCAACATTTTTTTCGCAATAACTGAAGGCATTGATTATTCACTTGCAAACACAAATTCAATGACGTCCAAGGCTGTTAGTCTATTTAACTCATTCTTGATGCCATCCTCCACTGCAAGGGGCACAGGTCGTGCATGGAAGAAGCAAGGATGCACTGATTTCTGCAATGTATTGTACACTGTAAGGTTCTTCACTTTCTCTAGAAGCCAAGAGAAAAAGTCTGGGTACTCCCTACTGGGTCTTTCCAGTTTCCAGACTGTACTTGTTCTGAGACCAGTTGGACCAAGTCATGGATGGCAAATCTGAAAGTGGAAAGCAGGAGTACTGAATAGATTCTCTGTATTCAATCTGTGAACCACAATGCAGATGAGATGTCACATGACATTTTTGTATGTCACCACAATTATGTGTTGTTATTTGAGTGGAAAGTGTTGTTTGTTGTATGCCATCAAGCAGTGAGCTATGGATTAAAGGGTCAGGGTTCTCAGCTGGAGATATGTTTGAAAGTTTAACAGGAATTCAAAAGCACAGGTGTCAAAATTTAGTTGAACTTGTTTATTGTATTAAGTGAGCATGATGAACAGTTTCTTAGGTGATACTGCTGTGGCGTGAGACTCCGACAAAATCACATTAATGTCCATTACTTCCTGATGAGACAGCTGTTTTTTATCCAGAGCATAGCAGATAGATGCAAGATGTCCTTGCTTCCCGCATTCCTTGCACTGTGCCCACATGTCAGGGCTGATTCTTCTGGTATGTGTTCAAAAATAGTAAAGGCATGATTGAAATGAGTGCCAGTCGGAGGGACAAGACTTCTTTCCTTGTTTATGAGATGGAGTTGGAGTGTAACCATGTCTGAGCTCTACTGTTGCTGCATTTGCTGTGTTGCCAAAGTTGGACTCCTCTCCAAGGTTTTATGTGGCAGCACCACCTTGCTATAGAATTCTAATCAATGGCCCACAGCCTGGGGAACTCTGAAGGATTGAGCCATTTTTGAAACATCCTCCTCCAAAACAAGATCCTCAAATTGTAGAGCTTTCTGATGCACCTCCTTATACGGAGCCATCCATATGATTGCATCCCTAATCATTACCTCTGCAGCAATTCCTTAGTTACTGGATGTGATAAGATTGATTAGGCTGTTTACAACACTGATAAAATTTCACCCAGGATGGTTGGTTGGTTGTTTCGGGGAAGGAGACCAGGCAGCGAGGTCATCGGTCTCATCGGATTAGGAAAGGACAGGGAAGGAAGTCCACCGTGCCCTTTGAAAGGAACCATCCCGGCATTTGCCTGGAGCGATTTTAGGGAAATCACGGAAAACCTAAATCAGGATGGCCGGACGCGGGATTGAACCGTCGTCCTCCCGAATCACCCAGGATGCAATGACATGATGGCAGTATCAGTGAAATAATGAACGTAATACAGCACACATTTTGTCAAAAGTCAGGTTTGTGATTCATTCAGAGGTGCCAGTTGCACGAAAGCCGGTATGTACTGGGTGACACCCACGACAGTAAAAAAGATTTTATCATGGCTGGATCCATTATCTGGAATGTGGGAAAGTGCTGCCATAGGTGCTTCTCATATGCTGCTCATTCTTTTGTCATCTCATCGTAAGGCAGGAATGGTGGCGAATTTGTAGCTGACAGGTGGGAGAGCAACATGGACAACAAGACTTGCTTATATTTCTGTCCCTGTAACTGCTGTTGCAGGGACTGATGTAGCATGATTTCCATCGACACATCCAGTAAGGAAGCCTAGTGCACAAAGTCCATGGTCACATAATGAACAAGAAACATGCCCACGATTGTTACCAGTTATGCCATAACTAACATAAAAAACATTACATGACATGCACAGAACAAGTATATTTAAAGATCTCACAAGACAATGGTTCACAAGAGATACTATGAATGGCATAGCCACGCAGCAAATTAGGTACAATACAGTTCTAGTTGGTGTGGTAAATGATATGATGAGTGAGAGAAGACTAAGGGTGATATCCAAGCAGTGATCACAGAGGTATACGGTGTATCACAGGTGGTGCTCAAAGGTGACTGTGCAGTTGCTGTGCATAGTTGTCCAGCTGTGGCCTCTCCCTCTGGTGGCCACACTTTGCAGTAGTGGATGCAGTGTGACTGTCATGTCATAGGTGCTATTCGTGCAATGTTGAAGACATTGGTGTGTGTCTGATGTCTAGGTGGTAGCCCAGTGGTTTACCACCTATATTCCCGACTGGTACCACTGAAAACTGTGCCTTGTTGGCAGTTATCATCACCCTCTCAAGTCCCATTTTAACATGCCTCCCACTGCTGTCAAAATGAGGTTGCTAGTAACACTGAATAGCTGTAAAAACCTACTGTTAGTGGACCAATGATGTTCTTGTTAGGTCTACAGCCAGATCATGCAGACATCTAGATACAGTGTTTCTATGGTCCATCTGCCCAAGATCTTTAGCTGAGAATGCTTGCAGAATCTGATTCATACCATGAATGGCAGCACTTTTGTACACCTCAGAAGACTAACAACACATGCCCCAGAAATTGACACTGATGCCTCCTAAAACAAGTGAAGGCACAGCACCCCTTTCATGAAAATTGGCAAAAATGATGAATCGCTATCAAGTACCAATGTCAATACATTCTGCTTGCTGACTCAATGTCCATTGTTTTTAATATCAGATACACTGCCCAATGGACGCATCCGATCCCACCCGTCTGCTTTGACCTGTGACGTAAGGGTGTTGTGGTGTGTGACGTCATTACAGCATGGTGTTAATGAGTTGGTTGTGTTTGTAGATGTAATCTTGTGTTTCATGGTGCCCTCTGGTGGTGTGTGTGTATGTGCTGAGTATAATGTGCTGTATTGGGTTCATTTGAGCCTTGGTGTTGGATGTGTGAAGTGTTTGTAATTCGAAACATAAGGTTTGAAAGTTTTTCCAATTATCAATTTTTTTGTTTATGTGTTTGGCACATTTTGGTTAAGTGTTATTGGATTCTTGTTTGTAGTGTGGTAAGACATTTAATTTGTGCATGTGTGCGGGTGGGGCGGGGGGAGGGGGGGGGGGGGCGTGGCTGGCTGACCTAGCTTGCAGTGCCGGAATTTGGTGGTGGTAAGTAATTGTTTTTTTTTTTCCTTTTTTCTTCCCTATTCTTCTTGAGTTGTGATGTTTTGTGCATTTATGGTGTACTGAATGTGTTTTAATTTATGTAGGGATGTTTGATTTGTGGATTTTTGAGGTTGTGGCTTTGGTTTTATTTTTCGTAGGTGTAGGTGTTGGTGTTTTGGTATCGCCATCTGTGGTTGACCTCCAAAGGTCCAGGGAAATGTCAGATTCCAATTTTCATAGTTTTAGTTGTAGGTGTTGGTGTTTCGGTATCGTCACCTGTGGTTGACCTATATAGGTCAAGGGAAGTGTCTGATTCCTGCATATTATTATTATTATTATTATTGTCATTATTATTACTATTATTATATTATTTTTTAGCAGAATGTTGTAATTTTGTTTTTTTGTTTTTTCCTTTTTGTTCATCATTTTGTGTTTTGGGATTGTGGCTTCTTTCCCCCCCCCCCCCTAAATTTTGTCCTCGCCCTCTAACCACCAATTTCCCATGGTTGTCCCGTTACTTTGATTGTAATTTTGGAGGGAGATGTTATTGTATAAAAAATATGTATTTCCGTTTTTATTGTCATGTGTATGTAGTGACATCATAGTTGCCATATTTGAGACGCTTAGAATAGCCATTTCCACCATATTCATGACATCATGGGTCAAAGCAGATGGGTGGAATAGGACACTTCTGTAATCCTTGTGTGTGTGTATGTGTGTGTGTGTGTGTGTGTGTGTGTGTGTGTGTGTGTGTGTGTGTGTGTGTGTATGTGTGGGAAAAAGTGCCAAACCCTAGTCAACTGACAGGATGAGAGGGTCCAGTAGCATGACCTGCTTATTCACCGGATCTCAACGCATGTGATTTCTGGTTATGGGGCTATCTCAAAAGTATCATGTATGCTGGGCCCATTCCAGATGTGGAGACATTAGAGCAGCATATTCATGCCGCCTTTGATACTGTTCGGATGCAGCCTGGCTGATGTGAACATATGAGACAGAACATGCTACAGCAAGTACATGCATATGTTGAGGGACATGGAAACCATTTTCCACACTTACTCTCAACTGTGGCTGCATGATGCAGCATGTATTAGACTGCAGTCCCTGTAACAATGTATGACTGAATAGGTGATCTCTAGCATAGAAACCACGCATTTTCAGACATAAGTTCATTAGATTGTTTTTATTCCGTATCCCCTCATCAATCACTCTTACAGTTTGTACATGATGGAAAGAATCACCCTGTAGAAAAGTAAAAGGGAGTGCAGAAAGGAATAGTTACTGAAAAGAAATGCTGAGACTGAATGATTTTTTTTTTTAAATCATGCCCTAAAAAGAGGTCCATTCTGTCCAACATTTTGCCCACCAAACCTAGAATATATACGATATTGCAGTTCCTGTGTTATACTGATTACAATGGAAAGTTCCTTTGGAACAGACACTGTGACGACCACAGCAGTTATGAAATACATCAAATTAATTCATAATTGTGAATAAGGACTACTATCGGCTGTAGAATGGAATGACAACAATGAAAATTTGTGCCAGACTAGGACTCAAACCCAGATTTACCACTTATCATGAGCGGTTGCCTTACCATCGTGCACAATGCATGGCCAGACGTAAACTTCAATACGTTGTCAACCGTGTATCTATGAACTCATAGATCCTTTATGTATATCCCTGTACAGGTCAGACATTGTACCTGAAAGTCGCTTGCCTGGTATCGGCAGATAAATACCATATTGGGAGTGCCTGTGTTATTCTGATTACAATGCACGTGCGTGTCCAAAGGAACAGGCACTGCAGCGACGACATATGGAGGTTTGGATGTGGCTGTGAGTCATGCATGGATAGCCAAATGGTAAGGCAATTGCTTGTGATAAGCAGAAAATCCGGGTTGTAGTCATTCCAGTCTACAGCTGATGGTAGTCCTTATTCGCAATTGTGAATTAATTTAATGTACACCTAGAATAGCTTTCCCATGTTATGTACAAGCTGTTATGTAAACACTGTTTGGCCTTTTACATTTGTATGACTACCATCAAGTCATCAGTTAGGATGAATGGTCATAGACAATAGGTGTACATTGGCAACACACATTATCCTATTGCAGAGCATGCTCTATGTCATGACAGTCATGACCTCAGTGCCTGTTTCACCACACGTACCATCTGGATTATTCCCCCAGATACCAGTTTCTCAGAACTCCACACGTAGACGTCCTTGGTTCTCGGCACCCACTTGGCCTTACTTATGTCATTGTCTTCAGTCTCTTTGTCTCTTCTTAGTAATTATTCCTTTCTTCACTCCATTTCAATTTTCTGACCTGTCTATCCTTCCCTCCTCAAACACAAATTTTTCTCTACCACTTACAACACACTTAGCTTTCCACTTTTATTAACTCTTGCATGATGTTTTATCAGTAATCTGTGTTTCGCTTATTACTCCATCTTCAATCCACAACAATCAGTTCTCCCTTCTCATCCCATCTGGAAAATCTTCCTGGGTTCTGGGCGACTTTTCTGAACTCTCCCCATTTATTAAACCTCACCAGCCCTTTTCCTTCATCCCTCTTCCTTCTCCTTAACCATTCTGCCAGGAAAAGGAGCCATTGGCTCTGAAAGCTTGCACAGTTACTTAACCTTTATACGTGTCTTCCCTGCCATTGCTTGCTGAGTATATTTCCAGTTACATTATAATTTAATTGGAAATGTTACTTTTAAAGTGCCAAATTCTCTCTTTAATGTAACCATATTGTGCAAAAAATGAGTAAGGGAGTAGTTCTTATTTTTGCCAGAACATGAACCATAAAATATACCAAGACTTTTCACAGCTAAGTAAAGGTATTTGTAACAAAATGTATGAATTGTTGAACAGACATCATCAATACCTTTTGTGAGGATGTAGAACTATGTTACAATTAGCACTCATCCTCCCCACTCCCTACATTTTTTGACAACACATTCAGGATGAGGAAAAATCTACCCTCTACAATTGATAAATGATGGATGTTGAAATCATACAAAGATAATACAGTGCTAGTTATAATGTTAGACAGAGACAGATAGTTAAAATCCGTACATATGGCTTCCTTTCACATGCTCTTTCACCTTTCCTTCTCAACTTTCTTCTTTCTCATATAACACATTGTCTTCCAATTTGTGAAAATCATTTAAAGTTTTTAAATTCTTCAATTGAGACTCTGTACCTCTTATTTTGTCAGTTCAGTGTACTTAAGTTTTTCCCTTTTATCTCTGTGGGAGTACCCAAATGAAATATTGAAGTTTGTATTAAATATGTCTATACATTTCATAAAATGCCTTTGTTGAGTAAGAATCTTTGAATAAACTGATCATTTTACTTATATCTAGTTCCTGGAGAGGTATACCTTAGCTGTATGTTTTAACCCATTATAACTATTCCTGCCTGGAAAGGAGGCACCAATGGTGTAGCGACCTTGGGAGTCGACACATTGACCATGAACAGTGAGAGTGTAATCAATGTGATGTGCTTGTTATTCAGTCAGTTTCTTGTATGTGAGCTATCAACATTGATTATCTTGCCTGTTATATAAACTGTATCTAGCTAGTGTTTAACAGATGTTTAGTATTCAATTTAATCTCCAGTCAATCCTGTGAGGAAGTTATTACATACCAGTAACAAAATTCCAATAGTGGCGAAATATCAATATATTCTATTTTAAACTGTCGTGAATTATATGCAGTTTTCACATTTCTGTTTTTAAATTTCTTCTTAATGGAAAAGAACTTCCCCACAGCAAAAAGTGCTGCAAGCAGGAGCAAAAATTGCTGAGCTTACAAAAAATACAGAAAAATGAAGAATATTCATCATGAGAACAATAAGAGCACTCTTGATCAAATAACATTGTTACCATTCTGACTAACAAGGCTGTATTTATGGTTTATGCTAGCTGAAAACATTTTTGGCGGCATGATATCAGAAGCAATGCAGAACATTTTCATTGCACATTAGCTCACTTAAATAAAACTCTAATTGTTTAAGCCGAAGAGGTGTTACAAACTTATTGCTATGTTGTTGTTGTTGTTGTTATGGTCTTCAGTCCAGAGACTGGTTTGATGCAGCTCTCCATGCTACTCTATCCTGTGCAAGCTTCTTCATCTCCCAGTACCT